>NC_069074.1:55512663-56204963 GCF_025698485.1 Gossypium arboreum | reverse complement strand
TTGTGTCGGATAGAGATCCGAGGTTCACCTCGCGATTTTGGAAGAAATTGCAAGAAGCTTTGGGTACCAAGTTGCATTTCAGACCGCCTTTCACCCCAAACCGATGGTCAATCCGAGCGGATAATTCAGATACTTGAGGATATGTTGAGATGTTGCATCCTCGAGTTCGATGGTTCATGGGAGCGGTACCTACCTTTGATTGAATTCGCACAACAATAGTTTTCAATCAAGTATTAAGATGGCGCCTTACGAGGCTTTGTACGGGCGTAAATGCCGTACACCATTGTTTTGGACCGAGCTCGGTGAAAACAAAATTTTCGGAGTGGATTTGATTAAAGATGCTGAACAGAAAGTAAAAGTAATCCGTGAAAGTCTGAAAATAGCCTCCGATCGTCAGAAGTCGTACGCGGATTTGAAACGAAAGGACATTGAGTATCAGGTGGGAGATAAAGTGTTTCTTAAAGTTTCGCCGTGGAAAAAGATACTCAGATTCGGCCGTAAGGGCAAGTTGAGCCCAAGATTCATTGGGCCGTACGAAATCTCCGAACGAGTTGGCCTAGTTGCGTATCGTTTGATTTTGCCCCCCCAACTCGAAAAGATTCACAACGTCTTCCATGTTTCAATGCTTCGACGCTATAGATCTGATCCATCGCACGTGATTAATCCATCAGAAGTTGAAATTCAAGCCAATATGAGTTATGAGGAAGAACCGATTCGTATCCTGGCACGTGAAGTGAAAGAGTTGCGAAACAAGCGGGTTCCGCTAGTGAAAGTGTTATGGCTCAAACACGGGATAGAAGAAGCTACTTGGGAAGCGAGAACTCTATGAAAGAGCGATACCCAACCCTATTTACGGTAAGATTTTGGGACGAAAATTTCTTAAGTGGGGAGAGTTGTGACACCCAAAATTGACCCTAGTCGGGATGTGGTTCGGGACCACAAAACCGAGGCATAAAAATAATTTAAAATTTATTTTGATGCCTATAATATGTGTGTGACATTTTGATGATTGATTTAGTGTTATAAAGGTGAATTTCACTAGAAGGAACTTAGTAGTGAACTTTGAAAGTACGATAGGAAATGTGTGATGACTAATTAAAGCATGCATGCAAAACTATGGACTTGCATGTCAAATTTCCCCAAAACAAGCTAGTGGCGGCCATGACATGGTTTATGGGCAAAGAAAACATGTTGAAACATGTTTTGTTAATGCATGATGAATTAAATGATAAAATAATTAATGATGTTGGATGAGAAACAAAAAAATCAAAAAATAGCTCATCCTTTCCCCATTGCCGTGCAAGTGAAAGAAAAACAAGAAAAAATTGTTCATCCTTGTTCTTTCCTTTTGGCCGAAAATACTAAGGAGGAGATAGGATTTTTGCTTCATGCTTGGTTTAGAAGAGATCTAGAAGGAGATTTGGCTAAATTTGCATCAAGATTAAGGTATGTATGAGGTTGTGTTAGGAGTTTCATGCATGTTTTGGTTGCTAACTTGATGTGCATGATAGCCATGGTTCAAATCCTTGTTATGCCATGGAAATGGCATTTGGCCAAAGTTGTTATTGTGTTAAAGCCATTGCATGCTAAATGTGAAGCTTGCTAATGATGCATGCAATGATGGATTGACTACTCTTGAAACTTCTTTGTACCAATTTTAAGTAAGACATTGAGTTTTTTTTTGTTTAACCATGATTGAAGTTGAAAGGGCATGATTGTGATGTATTCGGCCATGATGCATTCATGAGCATGGTTCATGCTTCTTGCATGTTAGTTAAAATTTGTGTTTTGGATGGCTATGGACACCTTGAAATTCGGCCTTGCACTTATATGTGTATATATGATTGCACATGATATTTTGATTATGAAGAAAGTGATGAATATGTTGTTTAAAGAAGAAGTTTGTTGAAGAATGTTGTGAAATTTGCATGTACATTCGGCCTAGTACACATATGATGTGAAAATCTTGCAATTTATTTTTGATTTTATGCAAGAATGACTAAGCATAATCGGCCACATGAGGGGAATTATGGTGCATGCATTCAGTTAGAGGCAAGCTTAATGATGCCTATTCTTGACTTAGGTAATCGGCTACCTTGTTGTGAGCTAAGGCCGAATAATGCGTAATTAAAGAAAATTGACTAAAGTGCTTAGTTATGTGATGTTGAATCAATGATATATGTATTCGCCAAGGCTAGCAAGCGAGACTTTAATAAATTGAATTTGTTTGAATTAGCTCAAGAGCTTAGAGGGCCACAATTGGATAAGGGAAGGAAAAAGTGATCGAATAGCCGTCAAAGCCGTTCGACAACATCCGAGGTAAGTCCTCAAGAAATGACCCTACTCGAATTATGTGAAATGAAAAATTGATGTGTAATGACTATTGATTTATGTGTGTATGAGTATTTGAATGATACCGGGCTAAGTTCAAGGCGATTATGCTAGTGATATGTTTGTGTTTGAGCCTTAGTAACGAAAATGAAATATGAATGGGAAATGATTATTGATGTATATGTGTGCATGAGCAATTGAATGATATCCGGGCTAAGTCCGAAGACATTTATGCTGGTAATTACATCCGGTTAAGACCAAGGCAATTGTGCTAGTGACTACATCCGGGCTAAGACCGAAGGCATTTGTGCAAATTGTGAAATCCGGGTTAAGTCCGAAGGCCTTTGTGCGGGTTACCATAACGGGCTATGTCCCGAAGGCATTTGAGCAGTAGCTATATCCGGTTAAACTCGAAGGTATGTGATTTGAAAATTATAAGCTTGCTGGAAAATTTTCAGCTAATGCACTTGTGAAACTTCCCAATAACAAGGTATGTGTTGTGTGTGCTTTGCGCTAGGAGTAAGAGCGTATGAATATTCGCTCCTATGATGGAACGAGTTATCGGCCTTAACGAAGCCGTTATTTGTGTATGAACATAAGAGTTGGGATGGTGAAGTAAGTATGATTATGTGAATGTGTATTAATGAAATGATTCATTTGGCTATGTGAATGTAATGCTTTGGTTAAAGCTGATTTTATTGCTTGAGACTTACTAAGCATAAAAATGCTTACTCCGTTGCTTTGGCTCTCTGTTTTATAGATTTTGCTTGGTAGCAATCGGATTCGGGATCATTAAAGTCGAAGTCATCTACACTATCAAAGCCTCCATTTTGGTATAATTTTGGTTGAACTTTGAAATGGCATGTATAGGACTACCCTAATGTTGAAGGTCATGTACCTTTCGGTTTTGTGTAAGCTTGGATAGCCATGCGAAAATGGCTTATATACGTCTTTAGTATGATTCTATAATAGTTTGTATGATAATCATTATGGGGTATGGAATTGTTTGAAAGGATTAGCCATTGGAATGGTTAATCATAATCACACTTTGTGCTATGTGTGCAAAAAGGGCCATTTGAATCGTGGAAATCATGAAATAGGTAATGGTTACTTTGAAAACAGATGCTGGCAGCAGCAGTGGTGTGGTTTTGAAAAATCACCAAAATTTATAGGAATGGCATTAAATAGTGAATAAATTATGTAAATGAACCTTAATGAGTCTACTTTCATGTGGAATAAACGAAATGGTCATAGGAGTTACTTGTTAAGAGATATTAAAGCTATTGTGAGATAGGGCCAGAACGGTTTCTGGGTCCCCTGTCGCAACTTTAAAAATTTATTATAAATTATCCAGAAAGAATTAGGAGTCATGCCTTATATGTAAAGATTCCATTTTGAGTCTAGTTTCATTAGAAACAAACGGCACCAGTATTAAATCCCTGTACAGAGAGATATTCAAGTTGTAACGCGCGAAGGTCAGAGCAGTCGATCCCTGTAACATGGGTGACTTTAACTAATAAACTGTACCAATTGGCCTGACCAAAAATTCTAGAAATAAATCCATGGATGGATATATGAGTCTAAATTCAGGGAAAATTTACGGAATCAGTTTCCGAGTTTTGAAACTCGAGATATGATTTTTAAGGTGACAGTGACGCAGATTTCCAGCCTGTCTGGAAATGTCAAATTGGTGGGTGAAATATGTGGATTTGGCTTGTTAACCCCTCGTGTCCGACACCGGCGATGGTCTCGGGTTCGGGGTGTTACATTATTTGTCTAATGTGGTGTCGGCATTGAGGGCCGAAAAGTGGATTCGAAAAGGTTGTGAGGCCTATTTGGCATTCGTAAGCCAGTCGGAAGAGAAGGGATTGACAGTGGATAAGGTCAGGACCGTAAAGGAGTTTCAAGATGTTTTTCCGGAGGAGCTTCCGGGATTACCTCCAAACCGAGAAGTGGAGTTTGGAATCGACTTGTTGCCTGGAACGGCGCCAGTGTCTATCGCACCGTATAGGATGGCACCGAAGGAGTTGGTGGAGCTAAAGGCACAAATTCAAGAGTTGTTGGATAGGGGCTTTATTAGGCCAAGCGTGTCTCCATGGGGAGCACCGGTGTTATTCGTGAAGAAGAAGGATGGTACAATGCGGATGTACATTGACTATCGCCAGTTGAACAAATTGACCATTAAGAATAAGTATCCACTGCCAAGGATTGACAATCTGTTTGACCAGCTTAAGGGGGCTTCTGTATTTTCTAAGATCGACCTTAGATCTGGATATCATCAGTTAAGGGTCAAGGAGACAGATATCCATAAGACGACATTCAGGACTCGGTATGGTTATTACGAATTTCTAGTTATGCCATTTGGGTTGACGAACGCTCCTACGGCATTTATGGATCTGATGAATCGGGTGTTTCAACCATTTCTGGATCAATTCGTAGTCTTCTTTATTGACGATATTCTGGTATATTCTGAAACGGAAGCAAAGCATGATGAGCATCTCCGTATAGTGCTACAAGTGTTAAGGGAGAAGGAACTTTATGCAAAGTTCAGCAAGTGTGAATTCTGGTTGAGGGAGGTAACTTTCTTAGGACATGTGGTCTCTGCTGAGGGGATTAAGGTGGATCCTCAAAAAATTGAAGCAATTTTGGAGTGGAAGCCGCCTAGGTCAGTATCGGAGATACGGAGTTTCTTGGGATTGGCAGGGTACTACAAATGGTTTGTGGAAGGTTTTTCGGTGTTGGCTGCACCTCTGACTAAACTCATAAGGAAAGGGGTACCATTTGTATGGACAGAGACCCAGCAGGAAGCTTTTGAAAAGTTGAAGAAAGTTTTGTTGAAGCATCTGTGTTAATTCGGTATGAGTCAGGAAGGATTTTCTTGTACAATGACGCATCACATGTAGGTTTGGACTGCGTGTTAATGCAGGAGGGTAAGGTGGTTGCATATGCGTCACGGAAGCTTAAGCCTCACGAGGGGAACTATCCTACTCATGATTTGGAATTAGCAGCAGTGGTTTTTGCACTTAAGATTTGGAGACATTACCTGTATGGAGAGAGGTGCATTATATACACAGACCATAAGAGTCTTAAGTATTTGTTGACTCAGAAGGAGCTGAACCTTAGGCAAAGGAGATGGATTGAGTTGCTTAAGGATTATGACTGTTCAATCGAGTATCACCCAGGAAAGGCTAATGTGGTAGTCGATGCTTTGAGTCGTAGAACCGTATCTGATTTGAGAGCAATGTTTGCTCGTTTGAGTTTGTATGATGATGGTAGTTTGTTGGCTGAATTGCAAGTAAGGCCAACCTGGGTGGACCAGATTAAGGAAAACCAGTTGGAAGATGAGTCTTTGGTCGCTCGTTTTCAACAAGTTAAGAAAGGGAAACTTCTGAGTTCGGTTTAAATAGTGATGGAAATCTGTGTTTCCGAGGAAGAATTTGTGTTCCGAAGGACTCTGACTTGAGGCAGACAATATTGAAGGAAGCTCATGGGGGACTATGTGCCATGCATCCTGGAGGGAATAAGTTGTATCACGACTTGCGGGAATTGTACTGGTGGCCTGGACTTAAGCGAGAAGTGACGGAGTTTGTAGGAAAATGTTTGACGTGCCAACAAGTGAAAGCTGAGCATCAATTACCTTCTGGACTATTGCAGCCGATAAAGATACCACTTTGGAAGTGGGAGAGGGTAACCATGGACTTTGTCAGTGGGTTGTTGTTGACACCATCGAAGAAAGACTCGGTATGGGTGATTGTGGATAGGTTGACCAAATCAGCCCATTTCATACCAGTACGTACCGACTTTTCACTTCAAAAGTTAGCCAAACTGTATATGGCGGAGATTGTGCGACTTCATGGAGTCCCAGTTTCGATTATCTTTGACCGGGATCCCAGATTCACATCTCGATTTTGGGAAAGGTTGCATGTGGCATTGGGGACGCGGTTGAACTTCAGTACGGCTTTCCATCCCCAAACTGATGGTCAGTCGGAAAGGGTCATTCAGATTCTGGAGGACATGTTAAGGGGATACGTGATTGACTTTCGAGGTAGTTGGGAGGACTACTTACCATTGGTAGAATTTGTGTACAATAACAGTTATCAGGCGAGTATTCGAATGGCACCGTATGAAGCACTGTATGGTCGAAGGTGTCGTACACCTAGTTGTTGGACGGAGCTAGGGGAGCGACAAGTTCTTGGATCGGAATTGGTAGCTGATACTGAGGCTAAGGTCAGAATAATTAGGGACCGTTTGAAAGAAGCATCTGATAGGCAAAAATCGTATACAGATTTGAAGCGTAAGGAGATTGAGTACTTAGTAGGGGATATGGTCTTTTTAAAGGTTTCTCCTTGGAAAAAGATATTGAGGTTTGGTAAGAAAGGCAAGTTGAGTCCGCGGTTCATTGGGCCTTATCGGGTTTTGAAGCGAGTAGGCCCAGTAGCTTATCAGTTGGAATTACCTCTAGAGTTGGACAGGATTCACGATGTTTTCCACATCTCCATGTTAAGGCGTTATTGTTCTGACCCTACTCATGTCGTGCCGGTTGCAGAAATTGAGGTGCAAACTGATTTGACTTTTGAGGAGGAGCCTGTGCAAATTTTGGATCGAGATGTTAAGATTCTGAAAAGGAAATCTATCCAATTAGTAAAGGTGCTTTGGCGTAATCATGGCAGAGAGGAAGCTACTTGGGAGCCAGATAAGGCGATGCAGCAACAATCCCCTCATCTATTCGGACTAGGTAAATTTCGAGGACGAAATTTCTTTAAGGAGGGTAGAGTTGTAACGCCCCAATTTTTGGGAATTTTAAAAATGTTGGAAAAATTTAAAAATTCTGTGTCCTGTTTGTTTGTCGTAGGATTAAGTACGTTAGTGGGCCTCTAGAAGGCCCGAGCTTAAGGTAAAACCCGGTAGTTTTAATTAATTTTAATTCCATAAGAAAAAGGGGTTGTGGTTAATTGGGCTTTTAGGTATTAATTGTGTAAAATAAATCACAAGGAAGCATGTGGTAAAATGGCTAAGTGACGCCACTGGGAATGCTATAAGTGGCTTGTGGATGATTGGGAGGACCCAGGTTCAAGTCACAATGACAGCAAATACGGGATTAATTTTTATGAATGGAAAAGGTAAGTAGTGGAACTGAAGTGAAAGATTGTTAGGAAGAGTTGGAGTTGCTCAGGAGATTGAGTAAGGAGGGGATAAGGGAGAGAATTTAGGAGCTGATTAGGGAGAGCTGTGTTGGTTGAATAATGGACTCTTGAGGAGCAAGAGTTGGTCGGCCAAGGGGAGCTTTAGGGAGGCAAAATACAGCTAGGGTTAAGGTCAGTATAAATTCAGCATTAAGGGGAAGTTGGGCCGTTTGCTGACCATTTCCCTCTTCATTTTTCTCCCCTCTCTTCATCAAACTTTTTCTTATTCTCCTTTCTCCTTCATAGCCGAACCCTTCTAACCTCTTGTTCATCTCCATCCTTCCCTTCAGACGTTTCAAAACCTTCATAGCCTTTGGCCATAAAAAGCCAAAATCCCGAAAGCTACACTTTCTTCTGTGCCGATTTTTCCTAGCAAAATTCTCTTATTTTGCTTATCATCTTTGGCCGATTCTTTCCTCCTTTAAACCTCAAGTTTTTGTCGACAAGACCATAGTAAAACCCTATTAATTCATCTTTTCTACGGTTGCAAAAAGCGAAAACCCTACTTTCATAGGGACTTAGCGAATATTGAAAACTTGAAGGCTTGACTTTGGTGATCGTTTGAGGTAGAGCGGCATTGGATTTAAGTAGGCATCAATTGGAAACATTGGTCGAAGGAATCGGTGGTAAGTAGTTTCAAAACATAGTCTTTCTTTCGTATTTTAGGAAAGGCCGAAATCCCTAAATGTTAGGGAGGCTGTCGATTTGGACTTGTAGCCCTAAGGGGTTGCAATAACTGTTCTGCTTTGGTAAATGGTGTGATTTAGAGGCTGCTGATCAAGGGCTTGGACAAGTGGAATGATCAGATCTTTGGATTTAAGACATAGTTCGGCAACAAGGTAAGAGCAAGAAGGTTCTAAGCATGTTTGGCCGAATATGGTAAGGGGCTATTTACTCAGTATTAATTCGATATCTAGAGTAATATGTTAGTGATTTAATTGTAGGTAGTTCGTGCGTGGATCTCGACAACGAATCGTTGCAAAACAGGTGTGTAACTGACACCCTCTCATAGACTAGATCGACAAAAGCCGAAAAGCCGAAATGCCGAAAAGTTGGTATTTTGGGAATTTGCGAGTGTGCGAATGCTTGTAAGATAGTGTTTGGTATTCTGAAGGTAATAAACTGTAGTACGTGCGATTTCGTACATTTTGATAATGTGGGCTTAATGGGCCAAAAATCAGGTTCATGGGCCAACAGGCTCAATTTGGTAAGTATGCACGATAAGTATTCTGATAGTACGTAAATGGATAGGATATGCATGAAAACCCTAGACGTAGCTAAATCACTACAATAACCTTATGTATGGAAAATTACCATGATACCTCTAGGTGTAAATGACCAATATGCCCCTAGGGTTAATTTTGTCTGAAAAGCATGTTGATTTAAATCTGTATGATGTATGCCATGAATGAATATTTGTTGCATGGGGACATGGGTTATATTTTGGAGGAAGCGTCCTGGTGGCTATGCCACAATTATCTGATCTGGTGGCTTTGTCACATATTTCTATTCTGGTGGCTCTTCCACGATTATCTGTATCTGGTGACTCTGTCACATTATCTATTCTGGCAGCCATGCTGCATAATTCTGTGGCGTGTAGCGGTTGGGTGGGTCGAATAGTCTCCCCACATGGTGAAAGGTTGGTAAGGGGGTGTATGTGGTTGGTTATGTGTTGGGTTTTGCATATACATGAAATATCGATCGATGCATTATGGGCCTATGGGCTTAATTTCATGATACGCTCGGGCTAAGGCCAATTTATTCTATTTACGTGGTTTGAGTGATATAGGCTATGGTTGGGTTAATTTTACACTGAGTTTCCCAAACTCATCCCTATTTTCATCCATGCGGTAATCCCACCATAGTGGGCTTGGAGCTGCGAGGATTCGGAGTGGCCACTGTTACGCAATATGGATTTCTTCTGGTGATTTGGACTTCAATTTTCTTTACTTTGATGATTTGGGTTTTGTTATGTAATAAGGCCGCTTATGATTATTTTTAATTGGGTTTCGATTTATAACTTATCATGATGACCTTAAATTATATTAACTATCAAAATGGGCTAGATCTAGGGTTCGTTTTCCAAAAACATAAACTGATTTCGAAGTAACACGATTACAAACAAGGCTTCTGCTATGATAACGTTTTATAAGCTTAAATACGTTTTATTCTAAAATAGACATAATTTCAATGGTAACCTAAAAATATACGCGATGTTAGAGTGTGGCAATGGCGGTGTGCATGTCTAGGATTGGATCCGAAAGAGCTTGGTACTTAAGCAGTTCGATAGACTCACATCATTTTTCCGGTTTCTTACCTGGTGCGCAGCTTCCATTCACTTTAACCCTCAATGAATTAATCCTTTGAACATCAAGTACGATTTCCTAGACTTAGAATGAAAAAAATGTTTTAACGTTTTGATGTGGCACGTCGGATCCGGTCATAACGTCTAGGCCGGGTTTGGGGTGTTACACATTCATTAATTGGTAAAAGGCTTGTCTAGCCTCTCCTTCTTGGTTACTAGGAATCAATCGAGAATCAATCAGCGCTGTCCTTTGCGTGGGAGCAGGCACTACACTCTCGACATCATCAGCTACAGTCTGTCGGGATCCATTTACTATATGAAAACACATTTCAAATGTCAGAAGTCATCACACTATCGTAGTATATAATTATGGCATGTATAGCTAAACTCACACATGCTATGTTAGTCCTAGATCCGACTAAATCGTAGCTCTGATACCAATAAAATGTAATATCCTTAACCGATATCCATTACCGGAATAGGGTTATGAGGCATTTCTAAACGAAAACACAGATCCAAACATTACCATATTAAATCAAGTCATAATCACATAGATTTAACTACCGTATTGCATATGCGAATCAAACGTTTATTGCTATTCTCGATTCAAATCACATTAATGCTTATGACTTAATCCAAAATCTGATCATAATTTAGTTTCATTCACTACATAGATTAAATGAAACATAATCCTAGGTATATATATATCCAAAACAATTCAATATATATACAGAACTTATAGCATATCAACAAATTTCATTATGAAATATCATATCTATAATTTTTATTCTTAAGCCAGTCATGTATATACATAAGTTATTCATCAATCGAACTAATTCTCATTACTAATCTCTTCTTTCATGTATGCGACTTTAATGTGTTAATTTATTTGTAATTCATGTATTAACATAATAATAAAACTTAAGTATAAACACTCGGTTACAAATATCACATTCAATTCTATGTCTACTTGGGCAACTCAATACATTTATACATATTTAATAGTTTATAAATATCTAACAAATTTTACATTGCCATGCACATGTACATATCAACCCTATTATAAGCACATATATACATACATGAATAGACATACAAACTCACATCAAACAAGCCATGTTCAATTACTTAAATATATTTATCCAATGTCATTTTGCCCATCACCTTGTATCAATTATTTTCATCTGCTAACATATGATTCACTAAAAACTTCAATTCGAGATAAGCATATATAACTTCCTTAATTGTTGAATCACATATATCTCATAAATATTATTCATGTTGTACATCATATGACCGAAAGCTATTACCCTAATCTCATTCGAACACAACCATGTATAAAACATAACTATTAGTATCACACATTATTCTTAGATGTACAAAATTTATCCGAATTAACTAACACGCTATAAATAAAATATATATATCATGTCCGTTTGCTAGCCACTTCCAACACTCACATCACTAAACATATGTACTATGCATAATATAATATATATAACATTATAACCTAAACAGTTTAAATCATAACCAAAACAAAGCCATACCAATTATCAAATTTTGATAAATGCATATATTGCTTTTATTCCTTTATAGCCAAATTTATTACCTAACACCACATGCACAACCAAGTTTCCTTTAGTAATTTACTTATAATCAATCTCACTTAACATTCAAGCCAAGAACACATAAGACCAAACCTAATCATGTTAAGCAAACCATTTCAAAGCATTTAGGCTATCACGAATATTATACCTTCACGGCATATGACTATAAAACTAAAATAAACTTAACTCATACTCACCATGACCAAATACAAAAATAAAAGATTAGCCATTTTCGTATGGCTTATATACATAGCCAACATTCAGCATTTCAAAGGTAAATTCCAGCCTATACATGCCATAATTTAAGTTTAGCTAAAAAGGTACCAATATAGTAGATAGTGTGATGAGCTTGGTTGACAGTTCCCGAGCTTGGCTTGACTTCAAAATCTATAAAACAGAATAATATAATACACAGAGTAAGCTACCACAGCTTAGTAAGTCATTAGCAAATAAACAACTTAATAACATATTCAAATTGATTAAGCTTGCTGGATTATATTATCATTATCAAAGCTTAATCTTAAATTTACAAATGAGATAAAATACTACATTGTTATGCACAATACCACCTCAGCTGAATGCTCCCATTATCATATTAACCAGGTATCAATCGGCTTTGCAATCAATTTCACAAGTATACATATTTATAAAAGCTCAAGAATCCAATTATAACATCACATACGTAAACTACTTTCATGGCCAAATATATATATGATTACACATAAATGTATGTCCAAGAATCATTTCCATAATATTCACACCATTTGTTCAAAGCCTAATACACTTATTTAAATCATGAAAGTTTATTCTTTATATCATATATAACTTATATTATCAAGCAAGTCATATACTTATCTTATCATTGATAACTAACAAACTAAATCATACCTGTCACTTTTTACTCATTTAACACATCCAATCACAATTTACCTTTGCTCAATGAACCATTCGGAATTGGATAGGACACTTGGATAATTACACAAGTCATACAATGCCAATGTCCCAGACGTGGTCTTACATGTAGTCTCATATCGATACCACTGTCCCAGACAGGGTCTTACTCGTAAACACATATCAGAATCACATATCGATGCCATGGTCGTACTCACACACATGTATCGGAATCCTATGTCATGACATATGTATCCTAACTATTCCTAACGTTCATACGGGGCTTTCGGACATCATAACTCTGTCAAAACCAATTCGGAGATATAGTAGCCAAGCTTGATCATATTCAGCTATAGCTTATATATGTTCATAAAATTCTTACCAGCATATAATATTAACACTTAACTACAATTAAATATGTCTATTTGCTTATAGACTTACCTCAGATGTCGTAAAACGGGACAGGGCTACTAGTCGACAACTTTCGATTTCCCTTGGTCCAAATCTGATTTCCTTGGTTCTTTATCTAAACATATTCAAATTAAGCTCATTCAAACATATTTTCATTCAATTTAGTTAAAAAACACATAAATGGGAAAATTACCATTTTACCCCTGACATTTACAATTTTTACAATTTAGTCCCTATTGTACAAAACACAAAATACATAAAATTTCCCTATATATATGTTGAGCCAAAATTTACGCAATCTCAAACAAGTCCAAATATTCAATTTATTTCACATTTTAGTCCCTCAAATTATTATTTTTACAATTAAGTCCTAATTACTCAAAATCATCAAAAATCCCAATACAAAACATGTTAATCTAAAACATATCTTCCATTTTTCATCATGAAACAAAAAAAATCACAAGCTATCAACAATGGCACAACTCAAAATATTCATACAAAGCAAAACTTAAAGCATGGGTCTTGAAGGTTAGTAAGCAACGATCTCAAAAACGCAAAAATTATCAAAAACCGAGCTAAACTCATACCTTAATTGAGCTTCAAATTGGCTGAACCCTAGCTTTTGTTCCTTCTCTTTCTTTTAGTTTATATTCGGCTAAGTGATGAAGAAATAAAAGATAATTAAAGTTATCATATAATATAACATATATTCTAACTTACTATTATTTCATGTTTTACATTTTTAACCTTATTTATGACATTATATAACCATTATATTATGGCCATTACCATCCACTTCACTTATAAATGGGCAATTTGCAACTTAAAGGCTTCCATTTAAAAAGCCAAGTACAATTCAACCCCTTTTTGAATTAATCACCAAATTTTCATTTTACGCGATTAAGTCCTTTTATTTAATCGGACACCTAAACGATGAAATTAAATCACAAAAATTTCACAGATATAATTTCACACAAAATAAACCTAGAAAATAATTTTAAAATATTTTTTTGACTCGGATTCATGGTCCCGAAACCAACGTTCCGATTAGGGTCTAAATCGGGTTGTTACACGTAAAGTTACCAACTCTGTGAGTAAATGCCTTACTTGCCAGCAGGTTAAGGCTGAACATCAGTTACCTTTAGGGTTGCTTCAACCAGTTAAGATTCCGCTTTGGAAGTGGGAGAGAGTAACTATGGATTTCGTTAGTGGGCTGCCTTTTACGCCTACTAAGAAGGATTCAGTATGGGTCATCGTAGATCGATTGACTAAATCTGCCCATTTCATACCTGTTCGTACTGATTACTCGTTGCAAAAGCTGGCTAAGCTGTATGTGTCAAAAATAGTAAGACTGCATGGGGTACCGATTTCCATAATATCTAATAGAGATCCTCGCTTCACGTCTCGATTTTGGAAGAAGTTAGAATGAGGCACTGGGTAAAAGGTTGGACTTAAGTACTGTATTCTATCTTCAGTTAGACGGTTAGTCAGAGAGGGTGATTCAGACACTGGAGAACATGTTAAGAAGTTGTGTGATTGATTTCTGGGGTAGTTGGGAGGATTATTTTTCGTTGGCAGAGTTTGTGTAGAACAATAGCTACTAGTCTAGCATATAGCATGTTAAGGTTGTGGTGTCGTACTCCTTCGTGTTGGACTAAGTTAGGCAAGTGGCGTGTTCTGGGACCTAAATTGATTTCTGATACCGAGGATAAAGTTAGATTGATTTGGGAACGATTGAAGGTGGCATCTGATAGGCAGAAGACATATGCAGATCTGAAACGTAAGAAAATCGAGTATTCTATGGGGGATTTGGTTTTCCTCAAGGTCTCTCTGTGGAAGAAGGTATTGAGGTTTGGACGGAAGGGCAAGTTAAGCCCTAAGTTCATTGGGACTTACCACATTACGAAGCGTGTGGGATCGGTTGCCTATCAACTTAAAGTTACCTCCAGAGTTGGACCAAATTCACAATGTGTTCTACGTCTCTATGCTGAGGCATTACCGCTCTGATCCTTACCTTGACCAAGTAGGGAGAGATTCAGCTAGGTGAGAGGATATTCAGCTAGCACAGAAAAACCCAAATGAGTCAAGAGGGAGAGAAGGCAAGAGGGATTCGGTCAAGGCTTCCAGAAGGGAAACATAGTTAAGAGTAAGAAGGAGAATAAAGAAAGATCAGAAGATGTTCGACCAAGCAAACGAATGGGTGAGGGGAGAGGTAAGATGTTCGGCCAAAGAAGAGTGTGAAGAGGAGAAAAGAAAAATGGATATCAGAAAAAGGAAAAATTCGGTCAAAGACTTAGAGGGAAAGAGAGGAAAAAGTCATGTCATTTGGCACAAAGTGGAAAAGAAAGGAGTTAAGACAAGTAATTTCGGCTTAAATCCTGAAAGGCACGAAAGAGAGATCGGCACTAGGGAGAAATATACCAAAATGTCAAAAAGAGCAAAAACCCTAAAACAGAAGAGAAAGAAATCAACACTTACTCCCTCACCAATTGCCGAAATGCACTCCCTAAACCCCCTTGGCCTAATTTTGAACCAACAAGCTCCCCATTTCAGCTACAACACATCCCAATTTCAAACTCCTTGAAAATCTCCTAGATTCTCTCTCGTTATCCCTCCTTGATATCCTCCATAACAAGCTCCATGACCCATTCAAACTCTCCACCACCAGAGTTCAAATCCAACACCAACTCTTCCCGCCCCTAATAGCAAAATAAATGCTCCTTGCCTGCCATGAGATTCGAGCCCTTGCTCCCACAATAGCCATGTCACGCCACCACCACTAGGCCACAAGCTCACTTGTGACATAAAATCTCACACACTTAAACATAAGTCCTAACTGCTAACTGCCAATCTCACATAAGAACAAAACCAAAAATTTTGCCAAAGCCTAGACTCGAACCCAGGCTTCCAAAACACCCCCAAACATATACAAATCACATAGCCAATAAAGCAAACAAGAAATTTGTGTCAAAGCATGCAAAATTTCAGACCCTACATTTTTGGGACGTTACACCAACCTCATACAAAAATTTTCGAAACTTAAACATTTTTTGTAACACTCCTAACCCACATCCGTTGCCGGATTAGGGATACGAGGCATTACTGATCAAAAACACAATTTTAAAACATTCATTAATATATATAATTAATCAAGTCCAACTTATTTATAAATAAAATATAATCAATTCACATTTCAGAACAAACAACGAATTACACTTTGCATAAACAGGTCACAACAAATCTCAACTTATTATTAACAGTATATAATGCATTTAATTATACAACATTATCTATTACCAACTAGTTTAACATGCTTCCATTACCACCTATGTTATTATACATGCAACGACCAAACTCATACACACATTCTTATAATTTAATAAATCATAATGCACATATTAAATCACCACATATACGGCTTAAGTAATGATCAATTTGAAATTTTCATGCTTTACACCTCACTACAAATTGAAACAACCACGCGATATATTGTTCATGCATTCCTATATAAATCATTTAAAATATTAATTATTAAAGTCTGTACACAATTACTTCAGTCATTAAGTTACACGCAATTGGCCTTAGTAAAATTTAACCATTTCATGCACATACCAACAAGAAGTACACTTATTATATATGTAAATTAGTGTGCCTAAAATTTCATATTAAATAACAAAGTAAAAGACAACATTCAGACATCTCAAATTATTACTTCCTTAATGTCATACATGACTTAACTTTAATAGCAAATTCTTAGTAACCATGTTTAAGTGTACAATCTTGTTACCTAATTTAATAAGTAATCACATATGTATATTTAGTACATTATACCATGGCCGAACATGCTAATAATGCACATGTACATAATACTTAACTTATCCTAAAATAATGATCACACTTAACATTGAATGCATGCTAAACAATTGACCAAATATTCATGAAACACATGCAATATTTACCACTTAGCAACCAAATCAATCAAGCTAGTATTGTAATAGCCCAAAATTGGGTCTAGTTGGAACAGAGGTTTTGGGACCAAAAAATCCGAGATATAAATAATTATTTTATGATTATTTTGAGGTCTATGATATGATTTCATGATTATGTGAAAATTTCGTGAAGAAATTCTATGCATAAACTGCTTAATTTGAAGTTAGGGACTAAATTGAATAAGTTGCAAAACTTGCATTCTAGAAGTTTCTTGTAATATCCTGAATTAGGGCTTAATCGGAATAGTGGTTTCGTGACCACAAATCTGAGATAGAAATAATTATTTTACAATGATTTTGATGTTTATGATATGATTGCATGATTGTGTGAAAATTTCGTGATGAAATTTTATGGCTAAAGTGCTTAAATTGAAAGTAGGGACTAAATCGAATAAGTTGCAAAACTTGCATTCTAGAAGTTTTTAGTATGAAATTGTTTTGGAATATTAATGAGGAGGTCTTAAATAGCAATTTTACCAATTTTAAGTTCATGGACAAAATTAGGACATGGAAGGAATTTTGGAAAGTTTAGTAGTAAAGGTATTTTGGTCATTTAGTTATTAAAATGAATTAAAAACAAAATTAAAAGCCAATTTTGTCCAACTTCTTCATTAGGCCGAAATTTCAAGGGTTCTCCATAGCTAGGGTTTTTTCAAGCTTCCAAGCTCCATAGTAAGTGATTCCAAGCCTCGTTTTAATGATTTTACGTTTTGAGATCCGGTAACTCGATAAAGCTTATGTTAGCAATAATTTAACCTAGGGTTTATATTTGGAAAAATACCCATAGGTGAAATTTGTGTATTTTGATGTTTTATGATAGAATATGAAGTTTTAAATTATGTTAGACAACTTGTACTACTCGATTTTAAGCAAAAAGCGAGTAAAAGGGCTTAATCGGTAAAAATACCTAATAGTCACAAGTACATGTTAGAGTGAGAATTTGATGTTGCCATAGAAGAGAAAAGTGATCAGCATGTTGTAAAACATAAGAATAAGGAATAAAGTTTAATCCAGAGCCTAGGGGCAAAAATGTAAATATGCAAAAGTTTAGGGGTAAAATTGTAATTTTGCCAAAATTTGAGTTAAGGATTAATTTGATAATGTGAGTATTAAATAAGCTAAATGTGTTATTTTAGATCAAGAAAGACGTGGAATCGACCTCAATCGAGGAAAAGAAAAGATTGTGGACTAAATTGCAAAATCTTTGTATTTTGGTACCAAGGTAAGTTCATGTGTAAATAATGTAGCATAATTGTTATTTTAAGTTATTGATATTAATTATGTGTTATGCTGAATTTCATTATGAAATGTATGCTTTGTGGTTAATTTCAAATAATATGTAAATTATGTGAGCTACTTGTTAAATATAATTGTTACCGAGTATTGATTTCGGCATTCTACGGAAGACGGTAAGGATAAGTGTTCGAGATAAATCCCGTTTGAACCTTAGGAATAGATTAGGATACAAGTGACATGTCACTAGGATGGTTGAGCATCCGAACTCGTTGAGTTGAGTCCGAGTTCGTGAGATGTAACTAGGCATCCGAACTCGTTGAGTTGAGTCCGAGTTCACTTATGGATGCGAACGCCCGAGCTCGTTGAGTTGAGTCCGAGTTCGCTTATGGGCGGGTTACATGATTGCTTGATTTCATATATGGCACTTATGTGCAAGTTATCCATGTATCCAAATTATATTCCGATGTGTTCAACGGGTAAAGCTCTACTCAAATGGAGGAATATTCGAGATGTAAAGAGACGTATTGGTAAGTGATGTGAAATGGATATTTTGGACAGGTATGTATTTAACCCTCGGGTTGAGTATTGATACAACCACGATAAGGTAATAAGATGATGAAAAATGATTAAAAATGTGATATGTGTTTTAGTGATGTATGCTAATGTTGGTGGTATAACTGCTTGTTATGTTACTTATTATTTGCATATGAACTTACTAAGCATTTATGCTTACTCCCTCCTTCTTACTCATTGTAGTTTTGGACAAGCCAGCTCAGGAGTCGGGATAGGTCGAAGGCTCAATCACACTATCCAGAAGACTTTTGGTAAATGGCTTGTAAATTTAAGTATGGCATGTATAGCAATATACCCATTTTGTGTAAATGATCTTATGGTATGGTTGTGAAATGGTTGAGGAAATGCTTGATAATGATAAATTATGAAAATGGTTAGTTTAGATTATGTTTGATGTTAAGGAAAACTATTAAGATACTTAGTGCATAAAAACTCATAAAAGGATGAAATTTACCATAAGCAGAATACCGCAGCAACACTAACGCGAGTTTGAAAATTTACTAAAAATCATAGAAATTGAATTTGGTGGTGAACTACATATAAAATTGAAGCTTATTATGTCTAGTTTCACATGAAAGAAATTAAAAAAGTAAAGGAAGTATATGTTAGAAGATATTTGAATTTTAGTGAAACAGAGTAATAGCAGTTTCTGAATCCCCTGTTCCTACTTTAGAAATTCACCATAAATTGTAAAGATACAAGTAGGTGGTGTATTTTATATCCTCAGAATACTTATTGAGTCTAGTTTTAGTATAAACAAACCTCATAGTCATATGAATTTTTTACAGAGAGAAATGTGGTTCGTAGTAAACAGAGGTCAGACCAGTCGAGTCCTAAAATAGGGGTAACTTTAACTAATAAACTGTACTAATTGGCCCAACCAAAAATTATAGAAAAATAGTTGTAGATAGGTATATGAGTCTATATTCAGGGAAAATTTACGGATCTTAATTTTGAGTTTCATAACTCGAGATATGATTTTTCTTGTGACTGTGACGCAAGTAGCTTAAAAGCTGTGAATGTAGAAACAAATAATCCAAAGTTCTAAAAATGTTAAACTAAGCTTAGTAACACCTCATACTCGACTCCGGCGACGGTCTCGGGTGTGGGGGTGTTACATTTAGTGGTATCAGAGCAGGTTTAGTCGGTTCTCGGACTACGTGTTGTATGTACGGATTTTGCTATACATGCCATATGTATGAATTGTGATAGTGTGACGACTTCTGACCTTTTTAAATGAATTTTTTTTATATAGTAAATGGAACCCGATCCAGCTGTGGCAGATGAAGTAGAGAGTAATGCGCCAGCTCCGACTGAAGGAGCAGCGCCAACTAAAAACCCACCCCCTACTGTTGGTCAGGGAGGAGGAGAAAGGGATCGGGAAGCCTTTCTCCAAATGATGAGTGCATGGTACACTGAGTTCGTTCGTACGAACCCAAATGTACGACCTGCCCCACCTCCCCCAATTCCTCAACCTATGCCTCCAATGCCTCATGGAGTGGATATGATAAAATTTCACAGAACCCCCGTTGATAGAATTCGCAAGCAAGGGGCCGAGGAATTTAAAGCAAATATTGATGATGACGCCGAGAAAGCGAGTTACGCTTGAGAATTTCGTCGGGTATTTGATGAATTATCTTGTACACGAAGAATGTTTAAAATCGCTATATCTTTGTTGAGGGATTCAGCTTATAATTGGTGGAAGACTTTGATTTCGGTGGTACCGAAAGAGAAAATAACTTGGGAATTTTTTCAAGAAGAGTTTCGGAAGAAATATATTAGTGAAAGATTTATTGATCAGAAATGTAAAGAGTTTCTTGAGCTGAAGCAAGGTAATATGACAGTCTCAGAATATGAAAGAGAGTTTGTTCGATTAAGTAAGTATACCAGGGAATATGTTCCTACAGAAGCCAAGATGTGCCGACGATTTGAAGACGGGCTTAACGAAGACATTAAGGTATTTGTTGGGATCCTTGAACTAAAAGAAATGGTGGTACTTGTCGATCGAGCTTGCAAGGCTGAAGAATTACTGAAGGAAAAGAAAAAGGTAGAATCTGAAACACGAAATTGGAAGAAAAGACCAATGAGTAATGCACCCTCACAGCAAACCGGAAAGTCAAGGAATATGAATCCTCGTCCCCAAGCTTCAGCTGGGCAATCATATGGGAATTATAAGAAGCAAAATGTGGGTCCTAAATCCCAGACTACTTCGACAACCAGTGTAGGGAACTCGAGATTTGTTAAACCTGAGTGCCAGCGGTGTGGTAGAAATCATTTTGGTCCGTGTAGAGCAAATAAATGTTTTCGATGTGGTTCTCTGGATCATTTTATTAAAGACGCCCGAGAGAGAGCTGAAAAAGAAAAATTTCAGAATACAAAAACAAGTGGGATGGACTCGAGGGGAAGGTATCTGAGAAAAGCTGGAAGTGAAACAAGCAGTAAGAATGTAGCCAGGGATGCACCGGTTAGACCTGAAGGAAGGGCTCCAGCTAGAACTTATGCTATTAAAGCGGCGTGAAGATGCTTCCTCACCGATGTGATTCTTGGTACATTTCTCTCTATAATGTTAATGTTATTGCTTTGATTGATCCGGTTCTACTCATTCATATGTGTGCATGAAATTGGTGTCTAGTATGAATATACTGTTGAGAATACGAATTTATGATTAGAGTGTCGAATCCGTTAGGCAAATGTGTATTTGTTGATAAAGTATGTAAGAAATGTCCTTTAATGATTCGGGATCATTACTTTCCTACCGACTTGATGTTGTTGTCGTTTGATGAGTTTGATGTTATTTTGGGTATGGATTGGTTGACATTGCATGATGCTAAAATAAATTGCAAAGAAAAGGTTATAGAATTAAAGTGTGAAAATGGTGAAACTCTGCGGGTTGAATCGGATAAATCGAGGCATTGCCTAGTGTGATTTCTTCAATGTCGGCTCAAAGATATCGAGAAAGGGTTATGAAGCTTATTTGGCGTATGTAATTAATACAAAAGAAGTTGAAAAGAAAGTTGAATCGGTCTTGGGTTGTGTGTGAATTTGCGGACGTATTTCGGAAGAATTGCGGGTTTGCCTCGGTCGGGAAGTAGAATTTGGTATTGATTTGATCTAGGAACACTCCGATTTCGATTGCTTCGTATAGAATGGCACCAGCAGAGTTGAAGGAATTAAAGTCGCAGATTGCAAGAGTTGGTGATAAAGGTTTTGTGAGACCGAGTTTTTCACCTTGGGGTGCTCCGTGTTATTTGTGAAAAGAAGGATGGTTCTATGAGGTTGTGTGTTGATTATCGGCGGTTGAACAAGGTGACAATCAAAAACAAGTATCCGTTGCCAAGAATTGATGATTTGTTTGATCAGCTAAAAGGAGCGACATGGTTTTCAAAGATTGACTTGAGATCTGGGTATTACCAACTGCGGGTAAAGGAGTCGGATGTGCCTAAAGCGCTTTTAGAACAAGGTACGGTCATTATGAATTTTAGTTATGCCATTCGGGTTGACAAATGCTCCTCTTGTGTTTATGGATTTAATGAATCGCATATTTCGCCATATTTGGACAAATTTGTTGCGGTGTTTATAGATGATATTTTAATTTATTCAAAAGATGATCTGAGCATCTTGAGCATTTGAGGATAGTTTTGCAAACTTTGAGAGATAAACAATTGTATGCTAAGTTTAGTAAAAGTGAATTTTGGCTACGGAAGTTGGATTTTTGGGTCATATTGTTTGGTGATGGTATACGGGTTGATCCTAGTAAAATTTCAGCCATTGTTGATTGGAAACCACCGAAAAATGTGGCGAAGTTAGAAGTTTCTTGGGGCTAGCTGGGTATTATCGGCGGTTGTAAATGGATTTTCTATAATTGCGGCTCCTATGACTAGACTACTCGAAAGGATGTTAAATTTGAATGGACGGAAGAATGTCAACGAGTTTCAAAGAATTGAAAAAGTTATTAACTGAAGCACCAGTGTTGATACAACCCGAATCAGGTAAAGAATTTGTGGTGTATAGTGATGCTTCTCTAAATGGTTTGGGATGTGTGCTCATGCAAGAAGGAAAGGTGGTGGCATATGCTTCGAGGCGTTAAAACCCCATGAGAGGAATTATCCTACTCACGATTTGGAATTGGCTGCAGTGGTGTTTGCTTTGAAAATTTGGCGACATTATTTGTATGGTGAAAAGTGCCGGGTATATACCGATCATAAAAGTCTTAAGTACTTGATGTCACAAAAAGACTTGAATTTGAGACAACGAAGATGGTTGGAGTTGTTGAAAGATTACGAGCTTGTTATTGATTATCATCCGGGAAAAGCGAATGTGGTTGCTGATGCTTTGAGCAGAAAGTTGTTGTTTGCTTTGAGAGTTATGAACACTCAGTTGAAAGTGTCAGATGATGGTTCGACTTTAGCAGAGTTAAGAGCAAAACCAATGTTTTTACAAGAGATTTTTGAAACTCAGAAAAATGATCAAGATTTGCTAGCCAAAAGAAAGCAGTGTGAAGGCGACACGGGATCGATTTGAATTGGTTCGATGGGTGCTTAATGTTTAAAGATCGGATTTGTGTCAGAAGAATGAGGAATTAATTCAAAAGATCCTACAGGAAGCACATAGTGGTTATTTCTCGATTCATCCGGGTAGTACGAAAATGTATAATGACTTGAAGAAAATATATTGGTGGAATGGAATGAAAAGAGATATATCAGAGTTTGTGTCCAAATGCTTAATTTGTCAACAGGTGAAAGCTGAACACCAAGTACCTTCAGGATTACTCCAGCCTATTATGGTTCCTGAATGGAAATGGGATCGGATTACTATGGATTTTGTTTCAGGATTGCCATTGACTCCAGGAAAGAAAGATGCCATCTGGGTAATAGTTGACAGATTAACTAAGTCGGCTCATTTTATCCCGGTACGTACGAATTATTCTCTTAACAAGTTGGCTGAACTGTATATTAAAGAAATTGTTAGATTACACGGAATACCATTATCGATTATTTCAGATAGAGATCCAAGGTTTACCTCGCGGTTTTGGCAAAAGTTGCAAGACGCGTTGGGTACGAAGTTAAATTTCAGTACTGCTTTTCATCCACAAACTGATGGACAATCAGAAAGAATAATTTAGATTCTTGAAGATATGCTTAGATGTTGTGTATTGGAATTTCAAGGAAGTTGGGAAAGATACTTACCGTTGGTGGAATTTGCTTACAATAATAGCTATCAGACGAGCTTGAAAATGGCACCTTATGAAGCATTATATGGTCGTAAGTGTCGAACGCCATTGTATTGGACTGAACTCAAGGAAAATCAGATTTATGGAGTTGATCTAATAAAAAAGCGAAGAAAAGTGAAGATAATTCGAGATTGTTTGAAAGTCGCTTGAGATAGACGAAATCTTATGCGAGACCTAAAGCGAAAGGACATTGAGTTTCAAGTTGGTGATAAGGTATTTTTGAAAGTGTCTCCATGGAAGAAAGTCCTTAGATTTGGACGAAAGGGCAAGTTAAGTCCGCGTTTTATTGGACCGTATGAAATAATTGAAAAAGTTGGACCGGTAGCATATCGGCTAGCGTTACCACCCGAATTAGAAAAGATTCATGATGTGTTTCACGTATCTATGTTACGTCGGTATCGTTCGGATCCTTCACATATAATTTCACCGACAGAAATTGAACTGCGACCGGATATGACTTATGAAGAAGAACCAATTAAGATTTTAGCTCGAGAAGTCAAACAACTAAGAAATAAAAGTGTTGCACTTGTGAAAGTGTTGTGGCAAAAGCATGGGGTAGAAGAGACGCATGGGAACTGAAGAAACTATGAGAAACCAATACCCACACATTTCTACGGTAAGATTTTCGAGGACAAAAATCTTTAAAAGGGGAGAGTTGTAATATCCGAATTAGGGCTTAATCGGAATAGTGGTTTCGTGACCACAAATCCGAGATAGAAATAATTATTTTTCAACGATTTTGATGTTTATGATATGATTGCATGATTGTGTGAAAATTTCGTGATGAAATTTTATGCCTAAAGTGCTTAAATTGAAAGTAGGGACGAAATCGAATAAGTTGCAAAACTTGCATTCTAGAAGTTTTTAGTATGAAATTGTTTTGGAATATTAATGAGGAGGTCTTAAATAGCAATTTTACCAATTTTAAGTTCATGGACAAAATTAGGACATGGAAGGAATTTTTGGAAAGTTTAGTAGTAAGGGTATTTTGGTCATTTAGTTATTAAAATGAATTAAAAACAAAATTAAAAGCCAATTTTGTCCATCTTCTTCATTAGGCCGAAATTTCAAGGGTTCTCCATAGCTAGGGTTTGTTTCAAGCTTCCAAGCTCCATAGCAAGTGATTCCAAGCCCGCTTTTAATGATTTTTACGTTTTGAGATCCGGTAACTCGATAAAGCTTATGTTAGCAATAATTTAACCTAGGGTTTATATTTGGAAAAATACCCATAGGTGAAATTTGTGTATTTTGATGTTTTATGATAGAATATGAAGTTCTAAATTATGTTAGACAACTTGTACTACTCGATTTTAAGCAAAAACGAGTAAAAGGGCTTAATCGGTAAAAATACCTAATAGTCACAAGTACATGTTAGAGTGAGAATTTGATGTTTCCATAGAAGACAAAAGTGATCAGCATGTTGTAAAACATAAGAATAAGGAATAAAGTTTAATCCCGAGCCTAGGGGCAAAAATGTAAATATGCAAAAGTTTAGGGGTAAAATTGTAATTTTCCAAAATTTGAGTTAAGGATTAATTTGATAATGTGAGTATTAAATAAGCTAAATGTGTTATTTTAGATCAAGAAAGGCGTGGAATCGACCTCAATCGAGGAAAAGAAAAGATTGTGGACTAAATTGCAAAATCTTTGTATTTTGGTACCAAGGTAAGTTCATGTGTAAATAATGTAGCATAATTGTTATTTTTAAGTTATTGATATTAATTATGTGTTATGCTGAATTTCATTATGAAATGTATGCTTTGTGGTTAATTTCAAATAATATGTAAATTATGTGAGCTACTTGTTAAATATAATTGTTACAGAGTATTGATTTGGCATTCTACGGAAGGCGGCAAGGATAAGTGTTCGAGATAAATCCCGTTTGAACCTTAGGAATAGATTAGGATACAAGTGACATGTCACTAGGATGGTTGAGCATCCGAACTCGTTGAGTTGAGTCCGAGTTCGTGAGATGTAACTAGGCATCCGAACTCGTTGAGTTGAGTCCGAGTTCACTTATGGATGCGAACGCCCGAGCTCGTTGAGTTGAGTCCGAGTTCGCTTATGGGCGGGTTACATGATTGCTTGATTTCATATATGGCACTTATGTGCAAGTTATCCATGTATCCAAATTATATTCCGATGTGTTCAACGGGTAAAGCTCTACTCAAATGGAGGAATATTCGAGATGTAAAGAGACGTATTGGTAAGTGATGTGAAATGGATATTTTGGACAGGTATGTATTTAACCCTCGGGTTGAGTATTGATACAACCACGATAAGGTAATAAGATGATGAAAATGATTAAAATGTGATATGTGTTTTAGTGATGTATGCTAATGTTGGTGGTATAACTGTTTGTTATGTTACTTATTATTTGCATATGAACTTACTAAGCATTTATGCTTACTCCTCCTTCTTACTCATTGTAGTTTTGGACAAGCCAGCTCGAGAGTCGGGATAGGTCGAAGGCTCATCACACTATCCGAAGACTTTTGGTAAATGGCTTGTAAATTTAAGTATGGCATGTATAGCAATATACCCATTTTGTGTAAATGATCTTATGGTATGGTTGTGAAATGGTTGAGGAAATGCTTGATAATGATAAATTATGAAAATGATTAGTTTAGATTATGTTTGATGTTAAGGAAAACTATTAAGATACTTAGTGCATAAAACTCATAAAAGGATGAAATTTACCATAAGCAGAATACCGCAGCAACACTAACGCGAGTTTGAAAATTTACTAAAATCATAGAAATTGAATTTGGTGGTGAAATACATATAAAATTGAAGCTTATTATGTCTAGTTTCACATGAAAGAAATTAAAAAAGTAAAGGAAGTATATGTTAGAAGATATTTGAATTTTAGTGAAACAGAGTCATAGCAGTTTCTGAATCCCCTGTTCCTAATTTAGAAATTCACCATAAATTGTAAAGATATAAGTAGGTGGTGTATTTTATATCCTCAGAATACTTATTGAGTCTAGTTTTAGTAGAAACAAACCTCATAGTCATATGAATTTTTTACAGAGAGAAATGTGGTTCGTAGTAAACAGAGGTCAGACCAGTCGAGTCCTAAAACAGGGGTAACTTTAACTAATAAACTGCACTAATTGGCCCAACCAAAAATTCTAGAAAAATAGTTGTAGATAGGTATATGAGTCTATATTCAGGGAAAATTTACGGATCTTAATTTTGAGTTTCATAACTCGAGATATGATTTTTCTTGTGACTGTGACGCAAGTAGCTTAAAAGCTGTGAATGTAGAAACAAATAATCCAAAGTTCTAAAAATGTTAAACTAAGCTTAGTAACACCTCATACTCGACTCCGGCGACGGTCTCGGGTGTGGGGGCGTTACATTTCTAGTATGAAATTGCTCTAAAATATTAATTAGGAGGTCTTAAATAGAAATTTGACCAATTTCTAAGTTATGGACAAAAATTGGACATGGATGGAATTTTTGGAAAGTTTAGTAGTAAGGGCATTTTGGTCATTTAGGGGTAAAATGAATTAAAATACAAAATTAAAAGCCAATTTTGCTCATCTTCTTCACCATGGACGTGTATACCAAGGGAGACTCCATGGCTAGGGTTTTCAAGCTTTCCAAGCACAATAGTAAGTCCGTTCTAACCCCGTTTTTCAAGTTCTTTACGTTTTTGGAGTCCCGGTAACTTGATTTAACTTATGCTAGCAATAATTCAACCTAGGGTTCATATTTGAAAAAAATACCCATAGGTGAAATTTGTTTATTCCGGTGTTTTATGATACAATATGAGGTTTTAAATTATGTTATACAACTTGTGCTACTCGGTTTTAAGTGAAAACGAGCAAAAGGGCTTAATCGGTAAAAATACCTAATAGTCATAAGTATATGTGAGAGTGAGAATTTGATGTTGCCATAGAAGGGAAAAATGATCAGCATGTCATAAAACATAAGAATAAGGGATGAATTTTAATTCCCAAGCCTAGGGGCAAAAGTGTAAATATGCAAAAGTTTAGGGGCAAAATTGTAATTTTTCCAAAGTTTCAGTTAAGGACTATTTTGAATAGTACATTAATTAAATAAGTAAAATATGATGTTTTAGATCCCGAAAAATGAGATTTGAACATAGAATGAGAGAAAAATCGAAAATTGGGAAAGTTGGTAAAATGGCCGTTTTAGTATCGAGGTAAGTTCATATGTATAATAAGCATTAATTTATGCATGTTTCAATGTAAAATTGATATATTTATTATAATTTTCGAGGTGTTGAAAGTATGTAAGTTGGTATGATAATAATACAAACAATAATCTTTGTAATTTATATTTGAAAGTTAAATTTAGTGAATTAATTGAATTATGTTAAATTAAATGATTATGGTGCCAAGTTTATGAATTGATTTAAAAATATGTCTATGGTACATGAAGTGCATTGAATTATCATACATATATGTGATTTCTATGATTATGGATATTATGGGAAATTGTAAGTTCATATGATTTTTAATAAGGCAATGTGTAATTTAATATTATTGCCTTGATATTAAATGAGATGTAAGTTTATATGTAAGTAACTTGTATTATGATATTTTATAATAATATTGGAAATATGTTTGTGGATAATTACTTGATTGGTGAAATTGTTGGAAAAGAGAGAAATCCGGTTGAACCTTGGAAAGATTGGATGATCTGAGATGGTATGTAGCTAGGTCACATGTATGGTGCTTGAGTGCACATCATGTGTACAAGAGAGCTACGAGACATTATGATGTAGCTAGGTCGCATGGGTTATACTATGTGTACACCATGTAGACAAGAGAGCTACGGGATATATGTAGCTAGGTCGCATGCGTGGTTCCAGGTGAAGGACACCATGTAGACAAGAGAGCTACGAGATAAACTGGTTAGGTCACATGGGTGGTACTAAGTGTTCACCATGTGTAGAAGAGAGCCGAACTATATGATGGGTGGAGCTATGTACTGAAACCACCCAGTATCGAGGATTGATCCGAAGTGTTCAACGGGAGACTCTCTATGTATTGCTTTGTGAGTTTTGTGATGAATAAGTGCAGGAACTTGGTTATGTGAATGATGTGTTCATTAAATGACCAGGATGTGGTAAGGTTATAAACAAGTAAGTTATACATGAGAATGATTTTATGGTGACCTTGTGATCATGGGCCTATAATTGTGATGTATGAAATGCGGTGAAAATGATTTGTGATATGTATGTTAAAATGAGGTTAATACAAAGAAAGTGTGAAAGAGTGAATTAGCAATAAAACTGTTTTGGACAGTAGTAGTGATGTGATTTTGAAAAATCACCAAAAATATTAGAAATTGAATCAGAGATTGAATGAGAAATCAAATTAAAGCTTAATGAGTCTATTTTCGTATAAAAGAAACAGAGCAAGAAAACGATCCTATATTTTGAGATATTTATGTTTTTGTGAGACTGGTTCAGAATGATTACGTGATCCCCTGTTCTGACTTTGGAAAATCACAAAAATTTGGAGATAAATAATTAGAGGCTCAAACTTATATTTTTAAAATCCCTAATAAGTCTATTTTCAAGATAAATCAACAAGAACATTGTCCGAGTTATGTACTGTGATATAATTAATTTTTAGCTAAGAGATGTTAGAACTGTCAGAAAGTGAAATAAGGGAAATTTTAATGAATAAACTGTACTAATTGGCTGAACTAAAAATTATGAAAATTTTATGGTGGAAAGACAAATGAGTCTAACTTCAGTTAAAATTTACGGATCTTAATTTGGAGCTCTGTAGCTCGAATTATAAATAATTAAGTGACTATGACTCATGTGGACAATTTGATGTGAGAATTTATTAGTAAATTGTGAAATCATACTTACAAGAATGCTATATACATTAAGGATGTGGAATGGAGAGGTGGAGGAGGAAAAATAAATATATGTGGAATACATGGAAACTATGGTATATGAAATATTGATATAATAAAATAAATGATATGTGTTTATAAGAAAACAGAAAGAGAATGTTATGTATCATGACATGTATATATATATATAACTAGTCTCAATGTAATGCTTGTTGGGTATGGAATTGAATTGAAATGTTTCAGGCAAACATGTTATTCTATGCATCTAAATTGTGGTATTTTATAAAGATATGATCTAGCTTTAAATATGAATGGTTGATGATTAAGCTGAAGATATTTGATAAGATGATAATCTTGGTATAAATGTATAAGTGGTACTATAATAAACAAGGTAAAATGAGTATGAGAGACACATGTATGATGACATACAAATGCTATATTTGTGGTTTAATTGAGAATGTTTAATCATTAAATGAATACCATGTTATATGCTTTTGATTTTGTATAAGTGTGTAAGAGATCAAGGTTGACCAAAGCTTGGTAAATAGCCTAGGTATATTCCATACAGCAGAGACACGACCATGTGTCTCATTGTATGGTAACATTTAATTTGGGACACGGGCGTGTGGAGCCTTAAAGCATGAAATTTCCAAGATTTTTGCAAGTTCTCGGTTTAGTCCCGAACCCTTTCTAATGTATGTTTTGGGCTTCGTAGACTCAAATAAGGGACTATGTGTAAGTGAATGAACGTTTTGAAATATGAATGAAATTTTATGGCCCGTATTTTAGTTTAATGTTTTTATGTTTGTCCGGTAATGCCTCGTACATTATTTTGAGGTCTATGTTATGATTGTATAATTATGTGAAAAATTCGTGAAGAAATTCTATGCATAAAGTGCTTAATTTGAAGTTAGGGACTAAATTGAATAAGTTGTAAAACTTGTATTCTAGAAGTTTCTAGTATGAAATTGCTTTGAAATATTAATTAGGAGGTCTTAAATAGAAATTTGACCAATTTCTCAGTTATGGACAAAAATTGGACATGGATGGAATTTTTGGAAAGTTTAGTAGTAAGGGCATTTTGGTCATTTAGGGGTAAAATGAATTAAAATACAAAATTAAAAGCCAATTTTGCTCACCTTCTTCACCATGGACGTGTATACCAAGGGAGACTCCATGGCTAGGGTTTTCAAGCTTTCCAAGCTCAATAGTAAGTCTGTTCTAACCTCGTTTTTCAAGTTCTTTATGTTTTTGGAGTCCCGGTAACTTGATTTAGCTTATGCTATAAATAATTCAACCTAGAGTTCATATTTGAAAAAATACCCATAGGTGAAATTTGTTTACTCTGGTGTTTTATGATACAATATGAGGTTTTAAATTATGTTATACAACTTGTGCTACTCGGTTTTAAGTGAAAACGAGCAAAAGGGCTTAATCGGTAAAAATACCTAATAGTCATAAGTATATGCTAGAGTGAGAATTTGATGTTGCCATAGAAGCGAAAAATGATCATCATGTCATAAAACATAAGAATAAGGGATGAAGTTTAATTCCCGAGCCTAGGGGCAAAAGTGTAAATATGCAAAAGTTTAGGGGCAAAATTGTAAGTTTTCCAAAGTTTGAGTTAAGGACTATTTTGAATAGTACATTAATTAAATAAGTAAAATATGATGTTTTAGATCCCGAAAAATGAGATTTGAACCTAGAATGAGAGAAAAATCGAAAATTGGGAAAGTTGGTAAAATGGCCGTTTTAGTATCGACGTAAGTTCATATGTATAATAAGCATTAATTTATGCATGTTTCAATGTAAAATTGATATATTTATTATAATTTTCGAGGTGTTGAAAGTATGTAAGTTGGTATGATAATAATACAACAATAATGTTGTAATTTATATTTGAAAGTTAAATTTAGTGAATTAATTGAATTATGTTAAATTAAATGATTATGGTGCCAAGTTTATGAATTGATTTAAAAATATGTCTATGGTACATGAAGTGCATTGAATTATCATACATAAATGTGATTTCTATGACTATGGATATTATGGGAAATTGTAAGTTCATATGATTTTTAATAAGGCAATGTGTAATTTAATATTATTGCCTTGATATTAAATGAGATGTAAGTTTATATGTAAGTAATACATCAATATTACTTGTATTATGATATTTTATAATAATATTGGAAATATGTTTGTGGATAATTACTTGATTGGTGGAATTGTTGGAAAAGAGAGAGAATCCGGTTGAACCTTCTGGAAAGATTGGATGATACAGATGGTATGTAGCTAGGTCCTTTGATGGTGTCTTGAGTGCACATCATGTGTACAAGAATGATACGAGACATTATGATGTAGCTAGGTCGCATGGGTTATACTATGTGTACACCATGTAGACAAGAGAGCTACGGGATATATGTAGCTAGGTCGCATGCGTGGTTCCAGGTGAAGGACACCATGTAGACAAGAGAGCTACGAGATAAACTGGCCAGGTCACATGGGTGGGACTAAATGTTTCACCATGTGTACAAGAGAACCGAACTATATGATGGGTGGAGCTATGTGCTGAAACCACCAAGTATCGAGGATTGATCCGAAGTGTTCAACGGGAGACTCTCTATGTATTGCTTTGTGAGTTTTGTGATGAATAAGTGCAGGAACTTGGTTATGTGAATGATGTGTTCATTAAGTGACCAGGATGTGGTAAGGTTATAAACAAGTAAGTTATACATGAGAATGATTTTATGGTGACCTTGTGATCATGGGCCTATACTTGTGATGTATGAAATGCTGTGAAAATGATTTGTGATATGTATGTTAAAATGAGGTTAATACAAAGAAAGTGTGAAAGAGTGAATTAGCAATAAAACTATTTTGGACAGTAGTAGTGATGTGATTTTGAAAAATCACCAAAAATATTAGAAATTGAATCAGAGACTGAATGAGATATCAAATTAAAGCTTAATGAGTCTATTTTCGTATAAAAGAAACAGAGCAAGAAAACGATCCTATATTTTGAGATATTTATGTTTTTGTAAGACTGGTTCAAAATGATTACGTTATCCCCTATTCTAAATTTGGAAAATCACAAAAATTTGGTGAAAAATAATTAGAGGCTCAAACTTATATTTTAAAAATCCCTAATGAGTCTATTTTCAGGAAAAATCAACAAGAACATTATCCAAGTTCTGTACTGTGATATAATTAATTTTTAGTGAAGAGAGGTCAGAACTGTAAGAAAGTGGAACAAGGGAAATTTTAATGAATAAACTGTACTAATTGGCTAAACCAAAAATTATAAAAATTTTATGGTGGAATGGTATATGAGTCTAGTTTCAGAAAAAATTTACAGATCTTAATTTGGAGCTCTGTAGATCATATTATAAATAATTAAGTGACTATGACTCGTGTGGACAATTTGATGTGAGAATTTATTAGTAAATTGTGAAATCGTACTTACAAGAATGCTATATACATTAAGGATGTGGAATGGAGAGGTGGCGGAGGAAAAATAAATATATGTGGAATACATGGAAACTATGGTATATGAAATATATATATAATGAAATAAATGATATGTGTTTTGTGACAGCCCTAAAGTGACCCTAGTCGGAAAGCGATTTCGGGACCGCTAAACCGAGTCACCAAATTATTTGAATATGATATTTATTGTCTAAAATATGTGAATATGAATGTGTGAAAGTTTTAAGCTCCGATTTAGTCGATTGCATGTGAATTTAGTTAATAGGACTTATGTGAGAAATTTTAGAAATGTGCTAGGCAAATGTAAGTGGCCTATTAATGCATGTTATAAGAATGACGGGTTTGCATGTCAAATATCCATTTATTTTGAGTAGTGGCCGGCCATGTATGGGTCTTAGATGATAATATGAATTTCCTATTAGCATTATGGGTTTAGAAAATAAAATAGTGAATTAAGAATGATAAAAAAATGAGGTGAGTGGGAGGAGAAACCAAAGTTGTCCCCCCCTTACTCCCCATTGCCGTGACTAGACAAGAAAAAGAAAAAAAAATGTTCATCCTTGGCCGAAAATTCTAAGGAGGAAGGAAAAAGAAAGGATGAAGAGGTTCAGCCATGCATGTAACTAGGCTAAGGTATGTTTGATGATGTTCCATGAGATGCATGCATGTTTTAGTTGTTAGCTTGAGTTCTACCTAGCCCATGGTCTAAATCTTGCTATGTGATGGAGATGACACTCGGCCATGGATGCATCGTTCCTGCTTGGTGTTGATGTTGTGTTGGTGAGATATCAAGTTATTTTTGTGACCCAAGTTGAGATTTGGATTTTGGAATGAGTAAGGTTTTCGGCTATGGTAATTATAAGGGTGATGGATGTTGTTTCATGCTAAATCTAGATGAACAATGTTAGTGCTTATATCTCAATATTTATGAGTTTCTTTCTTGGTTTTACCTCAAACCCATGAAGTATTTTTAATTGGTGTTGTTAGAGGTTTCGGTCATGGGATTATATGCTTGTTAGTTTTGATGGTGAAATTTATGCCTTGTAAGGGTAAATGGTGTCTTGATGCATTCGGCCATGGTAGAAAGTAGATGTGAAATGGTAGTAAGGTGAAGTGCAAAATGTTAGTATTTGATTACTAGTGTATATATGCGTATTAGCCGAGTTTTGAACTTGAAATAAGATGATATATAATCAATACAAGTAACCATACTTGTAGGAAGTATTAAGCATATAATCAGCCTCAACATAGACATGCATATTCGGCCATAGGAAGAAGATTAGTGTTGCATGTATTCGGTTAGAGGCAAGCATATTGATGCTTTTATCTTGGCTTAGACAATCGGCTAAAAGGAAGTGTGGGTTAATATGTTGAGTTGATTCATGATTTCATATGTATGTGACTTTAATGCCTAATGTATATATATATGGGCTAAGTACCTTGAGTTCCTCTTTTCGATGCTCAAATGATTAAATCAATTTATTTGTTAAATTAAGCTCAAGAGCAAAGGGGAACTAAATCCGATAAAGGGAAGGAAAAAGTGGTCGAATAGCCATCGAAATCGTTCGACACGACATCCGAGGTAAGTTTTGAGCAATGAGACTTAGTTTATGATTTGATTAAGTCATGATGTATGAGCATAACAAATATACGGTGATATGATGATTCTACTTGAATTATATGATGAGTTAATTAGTCTATACGTATGACGGGTAGCCGTATGTGCATAGAGATCGTGTCATAAAGCAAACTAAACCATGCTGTTTGTATGTGGCTAGTGAGCCGAAAATGGGAGTGCTTAATACGTGACTTGTGTTTGAACTCTAATTATGAAAATGAGATATAAGCGTGTCATGATTTATTGATATGTGCATGAATATTCGGATGATAACCGGGCTAAGTCCCGAAGGCATTTGCGCTAGTGACTAGTTCCGGGCTAAGACCCGAAGGCATTTGTGCGAGCTATTACATCCGGGCTAAGTCCCGAAGGCATTTGTGCGTGTTATTACATCCGGGCTAAGTCCCGAAGGCATTGGTGCGAGTTACTATATCCGGGCTATGTCCCGAAGGCATTGAGCGACTAGCTATATCCGGTTAAATCCCAAAGGTACTTGGCTTGGGAATGAGCGACCTTGCTGTAATAGTTTCAATTAATATGCTCGTAAAATCCCAGCAATGAGGTATGTCTCGTATATGCATTGATTTAGTTGATCCCTTACAAATAGTATTCGCTCAGTCGATAAATAAGCTACCGGCCTTTGGCTAAGTTGATCTTTTGTGTATGAATATAAGGGTTGGTAATGTGAAGTAAGTATGATATTGAGAATTTGTGCATATGAAATTATCCGTTTAGCCATATGAATGTTACACTTTAGTTGTGTCAAATTTTATGGCTCAAAACTTACTAAGCATTAAATGCTTACTCCGTTTCTTTGAATCTCTTTTATAGATTTTGGTTAAATCACCTATCGGACTCGGGATTGTCAAGTCGAAGTCGTCCACACTATCAAACCCCTTTTGGTACACTTTTGGTTGAACTTTGAAATGGCATGTATAGGACTACCCTTTTGTTGTGGTTCATGTACCCTTCTTGGTTTTGTATAAATTTGGATAGCCATGCGAAAATGGCTTATATATATTTTGAGCATAATGTTATAATCATTTTGTATGTATATGGTTAGTGAGAGGTGTGGATATGCTTGGCAATGATTGGCCATTGGAATGGTTAATCACGATCATACTTTGTGCTATATATGCTAAAGGGTTAGTTGAATCATGGAAACTGTGTAATAGGTAAAGTCTACCCTAAAGGCAGATGCTGACAGCAGCAATGGTGTGAATTTGAAAAATCACTAAAAATAGTAGGAATGGAGTTAAATAGTGAATAAATTATTTAATCTAACCTTGATGAATCTACTTTCATATGGAAGAAATGAAATGGTCATATGAGTCGGATTTTAAGAGATATTTAAGTTTTCGTTGAACAGGGCCAGAGCGATTTCTGGATCCCCTGATCTGACTTTGGAAATTCATTATAAATTAACCAGAGATAATTAGAAGTCATGCCATATATGTATAGATTCCTTTTTGAGTATAGTTTCTATAGAAACAAATGACATCAGTATTGAAGCCCTGTACAGGGAGATATCCAACTCGTAATGCATGAAGGTCAGAATAGTCAAACCCTGTAACAGGGGAGACTTTAACTAATAAACTGTACTAATTGGCTCAACCAAAAATTCTAGAAAAAAATTTGTGGATAGATATATGAGTTTAGTTTCAGGGAAAAATTATGAAACTGATTTTCGAGTTTTGGAACTCAAGATATGATTTTTAAGGTGACAGTGACGCAGTTAGTCAGCTGTCTGGAAATTTTTAAAATGGACTGTGAAAATAAGTGAATTTAGTCTGTGAACCCCTCGTGTCCGACTCCGGTAACGATCTCGGGTATGGGGTGTTACATATTTATAAGAAAACAGAAAGAGAATGTTATGTATCATGACATGTATATATATATATATATGACTAGTCTCAATGTAATGCTTGTTGGGTATGGAATTGAATTGAAATGTTTCAGGCAAACATGTTATTCTGCGCATCTAAATTGTGGTATTTTATAAAGATATGATCTAGCTTTAAATATGAATCCTTGATGATTAAGCTGAAGATATTTGATAAGATGATAATCTTGGTATAAATGTATAAGTGGTACTATAATAAACAAGGTAAAATGAGTATGAGAGACACATGTATGATGACATACAAATGCTATGTTTGTGCTTTAATTGAGAATGTTTAATCATTAAATGAATACCATGTTATATGCTTTTGATTTTGTATAAGTGTATAAGAGATCAAGGTTGACCAAAGCTTGGAAAATAGCCTAGGTATATTCCACACAGGCAGAGACACGACCATGTGTCTCAGCCATGTATGGAACACGACTTTGGGACACGGGCGTGTGGAGCCTTAAAGCATGAAATTTCCAAGATTTTTGTAAGTTCTCGGTTTAGTCCCGAACCCTTTCTAAAGTATGTTTTGGGCTCCGTAAAATCAAATAAGGGACTATGTATAAGTGAATGAACGCTTTGAAATATGAATGAAATTTTATGGCCCGTATTTTAGTTTAATGTTTGTATGTTTGTCCGGTAACGCCTCGTACCTTATCCCAGCGTCGGGTATGGGTAAGGGGTGTTACAAGTATACATTTATCCATCACATTTAATTGTTTCATAGTTTATATTTCTATTACAAATTATCAATTTCAATAAATACATATAATGCTTTTATTCTTTCATAGTCGAATTTATTACCTAACAGCACATGCACATCCAAAGCTTCCATTAGCAATTTACCAACAATCAATCTCATTTAACATTTTAACCAAGAACACATAAGACCAAATTTAGTCATGTTAAGCAAACCATTTTTAAAGCATTTAGTACCTGTCACGAATATTATACCTTCATAGCGCATAACTATAAACCAAGATAAACATAACTCACACTTATCATGACCGAATTCAAATATAAAAGTTTAGCCATTTTTCCATGGCTTATATACATAACCAACATTCATCATTTCAAAAGTATATTCCAGCCTATACATGCCATAATTTAAGTTTAGCTAATAAGGTACCAAAACAGTAAATAGTGTGATGAACTTGGCTGACAGTCCCCGAGCTTGTAGCTTGACTTCAAAATCTATAAAACAGAGTAACATAATACACAGAGTAAGCTACCACTACTTAGTAAGTCATAAGCAAATAAACAACTTAGTACTATATTCCAATTGATTAAGCTTTCCGAATTATATTATCATTATCAATGCTTAATCTTAAATCTACAAATGAGATAAAATAATACATTCCATGCACCATTATTACCTTGGCCAAACGTTCACCTAAACTATTTAATCAAGGGTTATTCAACTTTCAAGCCAAAATGTCAATACATAATCAAACATACATTTATACATTCAAATAAACTCAAGAATCATAATATGGTATTTTACACATATATTTCCTATGTAGCCGAATACACAATCACACATATGTGTATACACATAGTTAAAAATCTCTTTAATAAAACTTAAGTTACTCGTCTTCAAAGCCAAAATCACATATCATATTCGTACATATTCATTATTAAGTTCATACACAACTTGTAACATACATATATTAGCTTACTTACCTTATTTCCATAGATAACAGATTATTACATACCTGATCTTTCAGCTCATATTTCGTATTTATCCACAATTTATCTATGCCCGATGAACCATTCGGAATTGGATAGGACATCATACAATGCCAACGTCCCAGCCATGGTCTTACATGTAATCTCTTATCGATGCCACTGTCCCAGATAAGGTCTTACTCGTAAACACATATCAAAATCACATATCATGCCATGGTCTTACTTGCACACATATATCGGAATCCTATGTCATTGCATATGTATCCTAACTATTCCTAAGGTTTATACGGGGCTTTTGAACGTCATAACTCGGTCGAAACGAATGCTTGAACATAGTTACCAAGCTTATACACATTCGACAATTGCATTTATAATATCACATAATTCAATTCAGCATCTATACTTTATATTTAATTAAAATTAAGTACATCTATTTGCTTATAAACTTACCTCGGACAATGAAAAATCAGTACGGATTGACTAGTCGACAACTTTCGTTTTCCCCCTATCCAAATCCAATTTCTTTGGTTCTTGATCTAAAAATATTAAAATTAAGCTTATTCAAATATATTTTCATTCAATTTAGTCCAAAAACACATAAATGCACAAATTACCATTTTACCCCTAACATTTACAATTTTTACAATTTAGTCCCTATTGCACAAAACACAAAATACACAAAATTTCAAAGTACCCATGTTAGACCAAATAGTACCCATGTCTATACAAGCCCATATATTTCATTTATTTCACATTTTAGTCCCTCAAATTATTATTTTTGCAATTTAGTCCTAATTACTCAAAATCATCAAAAACTCCAATACAAAACATGTTAATCTAAAACATATCTTTCATATTTCATCATCAAACAACAAAAATCACAAGCTATCAACAATGGCACAACTCAAAATATTCATCAAAATAAAAAATTAAAGGTTGGGTCTTGAAGATTACTAAGCAATGATCTCAAAAACGTAGAAATTATCAAAAATCGAACAAAAACGAACCTTGATTGAGCTTGAATATATGCCGAACCCTAGCTTGGTTTTCTTTCTTTTTCTTTTGTTTATATTCGGCAAGAACAATGAAGAAGTAACATATATGTTAACTTTATTTTATGTTTTATTATGTATATTATAAATTAAAACTTAATTTACTAATATAACCTTAATGAATTTATAATAAAACTTTATATTTTAAGCCTAATACCGTCCAAATAACATGAAAGTGGGTTATTTACAACATAGAGGTTCCCACTTAAAAAGCCAATAACAAATAGGTCCCTTTTAGAAATAAGCACCAAATTTTCATTTTACGCGATTAAGTCCTTTTATTAAATCAGACACCTAATCGACAAAATTAAATCACAAAAATTTCACAGATATAAATTCACACAAAATAAACACAGAAAATAATTTTTAAATATTTTTCGAACTCAGATTCATGGTCTTGAAACCACTGTTCTGATTAGGGTCTAATTTGGGCTGTTACATTTTTTTTCATAGTTATACAAGTCACACGACCGTGTAAGCAGGTCATGTGCCTCATACGACATTAGACACACCTGTGTATCTAGGCCGTGGAAAAATAGGGCATACATACTGATTTGTCCACACGGCCACATGACACGCCCATGTGCCTTGGCCTGTGTATCTACCCCAAGGGACTGCAGCATGACCATGTGTCACACACGGCTAAGACACACGCCCGTGTTTCTGCATGTATGGACAAAAATAGGCCATTTGAAAAGCCAATTTTCCACGCATTTTGGGTCATACCTACAAGCATCAAAACCACATCATTTTATACCAAATTCTCAACTATTTCACAACCCAAAACATACATCTTTCATGCCATTTCATTATCAACAAATTTCATACATAACATCCATACCAAAACATACTATATCATGAGTCATAATCAAAGCAAAACATTTGTCTTGTAACTTCAATTTACCACATTAATTTTTATATCACATTCTTACCAAATCCACAATTAAGTACATATCAAAAACTTACCAAACTTACCAAATCCCTTGGCCATTCAAAAACACATCATATTGATTGTATTGCATCACATTTCATATACCAAAATCAAACCATAATCATAACCAAACCCAACCAAACCACATGGCTAAATTTATACATCGCAAAACATAATCAAAGTACTTCTAGCCTATAAATACCATACTTTAATATTCACATTTTCAAAAGGTACCAAAAAGAAGTTCGATAGTGCGGTGATGATCCTCGATGATCCCCAAGCTTTCGGTAGCTTCGATATCTATAAAAACAGATGATAAACACACAAAGTAAACTTTCCAAAACTTAGTAAGCCATATACAAATAAACTTAACTTTATAAACATATAAATGTCATCAAATTATATTTATTCTATAGCCAAATACTATCATCAATTACATGGTTCATATACACTACATAGTTCCCAATTCATTTGTACATATATCATATTTTCTCATACTTATATCATATGTTCACAAAAGTACATATACTTAACTTTCATTCTCAAACATAATATACAATTCAAACGTACCTAAATCAGATACACATTATCATAGTCATTCATGTTCTCAGAATGCCCGTTGAACTGTTCAAAATCATAAGGATACGCGGATAGCTCAGAAAGCTCATACAATGCCAACGTCCCAGACGTGGTCTTACAAGTAATCAAATATAGATGCAATTGTCCCAGACATGGTCTTACACGAAATCAAATACGAAGCCAACGTCCCAGACGTGGTCTTACACGTAAAAACCAAATTGATGCCAACGTCCCATACGTGGTCTTACACGATTTCACATATCGAAAATCCTATGTCATGACATATGTATCCTAACTATTCCTATGGTTCGTACGAGGGTTTTTAGATGTTGAAACACTGTCGATGCTTTCACAATTTCACATATTCTTCTTCCAAAGTCATTAATTTCATTTTAATAGCATATAAGCATAAATAAATTGATTCAAACACATTTATTTGTATATCGACTTACCTCGTACGAATTTGAACAAGCGGAGTTGACTAGTCAACAACTTTCGACTTTCCCCGATCTAATTTCATTTTCTTTTGTTCTTGATCTATATAAATTAAAATTTGACTTATTCAATCACATTCATTCAAATCAATCCATATATACATATTTAGGGCATTTTACAATTTAGCCCTCACATTTTTACATTTTAACAATTTAGTCCCTAATCACAAAAATCACAAAATACACAAAATTTTCATATACCCATGCTTAGCTAAATTTTCATAGTATTCATATAAGCCTTCATTTATTTCACATTTTACTCCCTCAAAATCTCATTTTCACAATTTAGTCCAAATTACTCAAATTCACCAAAAATTCAAAGACAAAATATGTTAACCCAATACATATCCTTTCTTTTCCATCAACTAACATTTCAAAGCTCACAAAATCAATAATAGCATAACTCAAAATCATCATAAAACTTAGAAATTGAGATATGGGCTTGATGGATTACTAAGCAACGATCATGAAAATGTAGAAATTATCAAAAACGGAATAAAACTCATACCTTAATTACAAAATCAAAGTGCCAAAATCTTAAAAGCTCTTTTCTTTCTTTTTCTTTGATGAATTCAGCAAACATGGATGATAATGGCCAATTTTCATGCTTTTTTTCTTAATTAACATTTAATTAACAATTACCAATTCTGCCCTTAATGAAAATATTAATAAAACATTAACATATAAGGCTATAATTGTCCACTTACCATGAAAATGGCATAATAACAACTTAAAAAACTCTCATATACAAAGACATAACAAATAAGCACACTTAACATATAGCTAGCAACTTTTACATTTTACACAATTAGGTCCTTTTATCAAATCAAGCACACAAACGATAAAATTTTCACATGAAATTTTCGCACATACTAATTCACATATAATAAACTCAGAAAATAATATTAAAATATTTTTTAGACTTGAATTTGTGGTCCCGAAACCACTATTCTGTCTAGGGTCTAAACCGAGTTGTTACGGTAACCCTAATGACATGTCTTTTGTATCCTATATATTCCAAAGGTTCAAATAGGGCTCGATTGTCGTTGTATGTTGTTGAATTTTCATCGTTTCTTTACTTGATAATGTAACTACCCGATTTAAACCTTAATCGGAACGGTGGTTTCGAGACCATGAATTTGAGTCAGAAAAATATTTAAAAATTATTTTCTGTGTTTATTTTGTGTGAATTTACATCTGTGAAATTTTCGTGCCTAAATTTCATCTTTTGAGTGTCTGATTGAATGGATGACTTAATTGCATAAATTAAAAATTTAGTGGTTATTTCTAAAAGGGACCGAATTGTTAATGGCTTTATTAATGAAAGCCTTTAAGTTTGAAATAGCCCATTTATTTATTAGTGGGACGGTGGTAGGCATAAATTATATAGTTTTTATATTATTTCATTAAGGTTATATGTAAATTAAACTTTAATTTATAATAAGATATAATATATATTATAAAGCATAAAAGTGAAAGCCATTTTATGTTCATTGACTTATTGAATGGATGACTAAGGGTTTATGTTATATGGCTTTTGTAACATCCTGATTTTTAGGGTTTTTGGTAATTGTTGAGAATTTAGTTAAGTTTTTTTAAAATTTGGTATTTGGTAGTGAAAAGTATAGTTGGAATATGTAAATGGGCTTATGAAAGGCCCATGTGATGGCCAAAACCCAGTAGAATTCTTGAACTTTGGACTTAAGAAGTTAGGGGCTTTGGATAGGTGGCCTTATTAAAAGTTGTGGGTGAAATGTATCATAAAGGAGCCTCTGGCAAAGTGGCTAAGTGATGCCACTAAGGAGCTAAAAAGGTGGCGTGTAAGTGGTTGGGGGAAACCTGGGTTCAATTCTCTGTGATGGCAAATGAGATGTTATTTTTATGCCTTGAGCATGCAGAAGTTTGAAGCCGAATGGAACTCTGTTGGAGAGAGTTGGAATCAGTCAAACGCATGGATTAAGGAGTGAAAAGAGAGAGATTTTAGGGATTTGAAAGAGGGATTAGAGTTGGCCGAATAGGGGGATTAAGGGGGAGAAATCGGCTAGGGGGATTTTGAGGGTTGTATTTCAGCATTAGGCTATAGTTGTGCTGATTTTCCTCTGTTTGATGATCGAGATCATTGGAACAGGTAAGGCACGATTTTTTGCATCACGATAAGTTGGGCCTTGAGGGGTTGAAATCGAGCCCAATGGGCTTTTGGGCCCATTTGGGTAAATTTGGTAGAAAATGGAATCCTGTTAAATTGCGCGTTAAGACAGTTAATACTGTTTTGGAATATAGGCTAAATGGGCCTACAGGACTAGATCGACTATGTAAGGCCCATTAGGGGCATTTGGGCCCAATGACTCAGTTTTGCTAGAATGGGCTAGAATCGCTGCTCAAACACTTGAAATTATTGATAATTAATAATGAGAATGGAAAACCCTAATAATTGATAAAATGATGAAATTACCCTTATAATGTGAAAATGACCATTTTGCCCCTAGGTGAAAATGACCATTATACCCCTAGGGATGTGTTATAATTAAGATGCATGTGATATGTTTTATACAAGATATGCCATGATATGCACATGATATGCCATGATATATTCATATATGCATGGGTTAGGTTTTATATGAATGAAGGAAGTGCAAAAAGGCTTTGCCCCAGTTTATCGAAAGGGCTTTGCCCTAGTTATTAAAAGAGGCTAGGCCTCCAGTTATATGATAAAGTAGCTATGCTGCCAGTGGAGAGTTTGGTTGGGAGGTTTGAGTTATTCCCCACATGGAGAGCTCGGTTGGTACGGGTGGAGAGTAGCGGATGGTGGGTTGAGTAGTCTCCTCAAATGGGCTTGCATATGTTTATTGGTATTGCATGTGTTATTGAAATGGGCCTATGGGCCATACCATTTATAGTAAAGGCTTTGGCCCAGTGATATGAATTATGAAAAGGCTTTGGCCCAATAACCGTTTAACAAAAGGCTTCGGCCCAGTATATGTTGAGACTGATTTTGGGCTTAGGCCCAGTATACTGATATTGGTTTGGGCTCTGAAAGGGGCTTGTTGCACACTGAGTTTCCAAACTCACCCCCTTCCTTAACCTTGCAGGTGAGCCTTGATGTGGGGACTTGTAGCCGGAGGGGATTCAGAGTGGCCACTGTGATTACTTTTGGACTTTAAAATAAGTAACTGGTTTTTCATTAGTTTATCTTAATTACTATTTATTTTTGGGTTGTAATAAGGTCATTTTAACTTTATTCTCTTTCTGGGATAATTTTATTTTCAATAACTCTAAATTTTTCTAATAATAATCCAAAGGGGCTAGACTTAGGGCGCGTTTTCAAAATGATACTCGTTTCCAAAATAACGTAACAACACGATTAATCGGTTTATCAAAGATATCTACTCAAATGAATTTCAACTCGGTTAACAAAGTGTGGCAATAGTTGTGGCCATGTCTAGGATTGGATCCAATCGAAGAGCTTGGTACTTAAGTAGCCTTTATGGCTCACCTCCTCTGTTTTTTGGATACCTACCCAGTGCACAGCTTCCATTCACTTGGTTAAGCCTTAACAAAGGACGGTTTATTAAAACACTATAATGGAGCGTGGATTTTTAACTTCAATGTGGCACGTTGGATTCGGCCATAACGTCTGGGCCGGGTTTGGGGTGTTACATTTAGTGGTATCAGAGCCTGGGTTTCAACAACTCGGCTGTGGGTTTCTAAACGGGTTTAAAAACAAGAATTTCAAAACAAAGGTATTTTGAAACAATTTTTAGGAAATTTCTATTTGCTGTGATCAAATACATGTTTTTGTTTTAAATGGTTTAGAGAAAGAAGTGGCACACTGAATCCCCGGCACCAAGTCTGTAAGTATACTTTCTTTTACATTATTTGATATTGATGTTATGCTATGGATAAGAACTGAGACCCTGCTAAGATACTTTAGATAGGGTAGAACTATAAAACGGTAGGAATGAGACTGTAGCTAGGCTACGATGTTGCGAAAACAATCCTTGAACTGCTATATTTCCATAAGACATCTCGTAATAAACAATTGAAATATTAAACTAATGTCATAAAATTCATAATCAGATAATTCAATATGAGTACAAGAGGAACTCATGGACGAGGCCGCGAACGTGGTCGCGAAAGGGTGCAAGCTGAATCTTCATCCTCAGGGTATAGGCCAGTTAAGGAGGCATTCGTGCCACAAGCAACAGAGACTGGGTCATATGATCAGGCTGCGGGGGACGATGCTTTGTCCCAAGCAATGTTAAGGGTTTTAGAAAGGCTTGCTGGAGCTAGCACTGGGACAGTAAATAGGGGATCCATCTCTGAGCGACTCCGGGCTAACGGAGTAGAGGTTTTTGGGGGTGAATCTGGAGTAGCCCCAAATGTGGCTGAATATTGGCTGGAGGCAACAGAGCGGATTATGGATGACCTAGATTGCTCTGTGGAGCAAAAGCTGAAAGGGGCCGTATCATTGCTGCGAGATGAGGCATATCGGTGGTGGATCACTGTAAGAGAGAGTACCCCGATCAAACGAGTAACCTAGGAGCTATTCAAGACTGCTTTTAAGGGGAGGTATGTTGGAGCTAGTTATGTGGATGCTCATCGAAAGGAATTTTTGAATCTGGCACAGGGAAATAAAACTGTTGCGGAGTATGAGGCGAAATTTTTGAGGCTAAGTCGATATGCTAGCGGGATAGTTGTGACTAAATATGAGTGCAGTGTTCGATTCGAGGATAGCCTCCACGATGAACTTAAGGTGCTGATAGCTCCACAGAGGGAGCGTGATTTCGCTGCGTTAGTAGAGAAGGCTAAGATAGTCGATGAAGTAAAACAGACTGAAAGGTAGAATCGTGAGAGGGATCGACCCAGATTTAGGAGGGATTCTGGACCCCCAGGTGTTGCAAATAGGAATACTAAAAGAGCTAGAATGGAGGAACCGGTCTGAGCAGTTCCGGTGAATACCTTTAGACCGCAGGCTTGCAGAGACTGTGGTAGAGTACATATGGGGGAGTGCTGGAAACGAACTGGAGCATGTTTTTGATGTGGGTCAAAGGAACATAAGTTTAGAGAGTGTCCTCAGAGGGCAGCTCAGGATCAAGCTGCGGAACAAAGAGGGGTCTAACCACAGCGAGGAGGACCACCATCATAGAGAGGCCGTGGGCAAGGTAGAGGTGGTAATGGTAATGGACATGGACGTGGGGCACCTGGCGGGGATGCTGGACATGTTAAAGCTAGACAGCTGGCGTTGGTTTATGCTGCATGGCATCGTGAGGAGGGTGACGCTCCTGATGTTATAACCGATACATTCTTCATTCATAGCACGCCTTACACTTGTTTGATTGATGTGGGTTCCACTCACTCGTATGTTGCTTGTGATGTATCTGGGGCATTAGGTGTGCTTCTTGAGGAGACTGTGAGTGGGGTATCGGTGATAAGCCCTTTAGGACACTCGGTTAAGGTAGATAAACTCTTTAGGGAGGTGCCCTTAGAGACACAAGATAGGATATTTGTAGGAGATTTGATGAAGCTGCCATTTGGGGATTTTGATCTTATTTTGGGAATGGACTGGCTAACTAAGCATAAGGCGACATTGGTTTGTGCTGCTAAGAGAATGGTGCTAAGAACTACCAAGGATGAGGAGATAATGGTCATAGGGGAGTGAAGGAACTATTTATCCAATGTTGTCTCGGCTTTAAGGGTTGAGAAGTTGATTTGGAAGGGTTGTGAGGCGTTTTTAGCGTTTGTGAGTCAAGCTGAACCTGAGGGGATAACTGTGGAGTCAGTTAGGACCATCAAAGAATTTCAAGATGTATTTCCGGAGGAACTTCCTAGACTACCTCCGAACAGAGAAGTCGAGTTCAGAATCGACTTGTTACCTAGAACAGCTCCAGTGTCCATTGCGCCTTATAGGATGGCACCAAAGGAGTTGGTGGAACTAAAAGCTCAGATTCAGGAAGTGTTGGATAGAGGGTTTATACAATCAAGTATTTCTCCATGGGGCGCACCAGTGCTGTTTGTAAAGAAGAAAGATGGGACCATGTGGATGTGTATTGACTATTGACAGTTGAATAAACTGACGATCAAGAACAAGTATCATTTGCCAAGAATTGACGATCTGTTCGACCAACTGAGAGGAGCCTCAGTATTTTCTAAGATTGACCTTCAGTCAAGATACCATCAGTTGAGAGTCAAAGAAGTGGATATTCATAAGACGGCATTCAGAACTCGATATGGTCATTATGAGTTTCTGGTTATGCCCTTCGGTTTGACTAATGCACCGACAGCATTCATGGATTTAATGAATTGGGTGTTTCAGCCATACTTGGATCAGTTCGTAGTTGTTTTTATTGATGATATCTTAGTGTACTCAGAAACGGAAGAGAAGCATGATGAACATCTTCGTATTGTGCTGCAAGTGCTAAGGGAAAAACAACTTTATGCAAAGTTTAGTAAGTCTGGGTTTTGGTTGAAGGAAGTAGCTTTCTTAGGGCATGTTGTGTCTGCTGAGGGGATCAAGGTAGACCCTCAAAAGATTGAGGCAATTCTAGAGTGGAACCCACCGAGGTCAGTAACAAAAATCTGAAGTTTTCTGGGGTTAGCAGGCTATTATAGAAGATTTGTGGAAGGATTTTCTGTGTTGGTAGCGCCGTTAACTAAACTTATAAGGAAGAGAGCATCATTTGTTTGGACAAATAAGTAGCAAGAGGCTTTTGAGAAGTTAAAGAAGGTTCTGACAGAAGATCCAGTGTTGATTCAGCCAGAGTCTGGTAAGGATTTCACTGTGTACAGTGACGTGTCACATGTAGGTTTGGGCTGCGTGTTGACGCAAGAGGGTAAAGTGGTCGCTTATGCTTCACGACAGCTTAAGCCTCATGAGGTAAACTATCCTACTCATGACTTGGAGTTGGTAGCGGTGATTTTTGCGCTTAAGATTTGGAGGCACCACTTGTATGGGGAGAGATGCATTATCTATACGGATCACAAGGGTCTTAAGTACTTGCTGACTCAAAAGGAGCTGGATCTTAGACAGCGAAGGTGGATAGAGTTGTTAAAGGACTATGACTGTTCGATTGAGTACCATCCAGGTAAGGCAAATGTCGTGGCTGATGCGTTGAGTCATCGAACTATGGCTGAATTGAAGGCAATGTTTGCTTGTTTAAGCTTGTATGACGATGGAAGCTTAGTGGCAGAGCTACAAGTGAGACCGACTTGGGTGGAGCAGATTAAAAAATAGCAGTTGGTGGATGAGTCGTTGGTTTCTCGGTTTCGGCAAGTTGAGAAGGGGGAGAATCTAGACTTTGGATTGAATAGTGATGGGGTTCTTTGTTTTCAAGGAAGAATTTGTGTGCCGAAGGACTCTGACTTGAGATTGATGATTTTGAGAAAGGCACATAGTGGACCTTGTGCTATGCATCTAAGAGGGAGTAAGCTGTATCGAGACTTGCGAGAGATATATTGGTGGCCTGGGCTTAAGCGAGAAGTGACCAAATTTGTGGGGAAATGTTTGACGTGTCAACAAGTAAAGGCCGAGCATCAACTGCCTTCAGGATTGTTACAGCCAGTAAAGATACCACTTTGGAAGTGGGAAAAGGTAACTATGAATTTTGTAAGTGGGTTGCCATTGACACCTTCCAAGAAGGATTCAGTTTGGGTGATTGTGGATAGGTTGATGAAATCTGCCCATTTCATACCTGTCCGAATTGATTACTCACTTCAGAAGTTTTCTAAGTTGTATGTGGCGGAGATAGTGCGGTTGCATGGGGTGCTAGTATCGATAATTTCTGACCGAGACCCAAGGTTTACATCTTGGTTTTGGCAGAAGTTGCATGAGGCATTGGGAACGCGATTGGATTTTAGTACGGCTTTTCACCCTCAGTCGGATGGGTAGTCAGAGAGGGTCATTCAGATTCTAGAAGATATGTTGAGGGGTTGTGTTATTGACTTTAGCGGCAGTTGGAAGGATTACTTGCCTTTGGCGGAGTTCGCGTATAACAACAGTTACCAAGCAAGTATTCAGATGGCTCCTTACGAGGCACTGTATGGGCGAAGGTGTCATTCGCCTACTTGTTGGGCAGAGTTGGGGGAAAGGCAAGTACTTGGTCCAAAGTTGGTAGCAGATACTGAAGACAAGGTTAAGGTGATCAGGAATCGATTAAAGGAGGCAGCTGATCGACAAAAGTCTTATGCCCATCTGAAGCGTAAGGATATTGAATATGCTGTAGGGGACATGGTCTTTTTGAAAGTTTCGCCTTGGAAGAAGATATTGAGGTTTGGTAAGAAGGGCAAGTTGGGTCCACGGTTCATTGGGCCTTATCGAATCCTTAAGCAGATAGGGCCGGTGGCTTATCAGCTATAGTTACCTCTGGAGCTGGATCATATTCACGATGTTTTTCATGTGTCCATGCTAAGGCGATACCATTCTGACCCAACTCATATCATGCCAGTTGCAGAAATTGAAGTGCAGTCGGATTTGACCTTCGAAGAAGAACCTATTCAGATACTTGATCACGACGTCAAGGTATTGAGAAGGAAGTCAGTCCCATTGGTGAAGGTACTTTGGAGAAACCATGACAAAGAAGAAGCTACTTTGGAGTCCGAGGAGGCAATGCGTCAACAATATCCTCAACTATTTGAATCAGGTAAAATTTCGAGGCTGAAATTTCTTCAAGGTGGGTAGAGTTGTAACATCCTGATTTTTGGGGTTTTTAATAATTTTCGAGAATTTGGTTAAGTTTTTTTTTAAAATTTAGTATTTGGTAGTGAAAAGTCATAGTTGGAATATGTAAATGGGCTTATGGAAGGCCCATGTGATGGCCAAAACCCAGTAGAATTCTTAAACTTTGGACTTAAGAAGTTAGGGGCTTTGGATAGGTGGCCTTATTAAAAGTTGTGGGTGAAATGTATCACAAAAAAGCCCCTGGCAAAGTGGCTAAGTGACGCCACTAAGGAGCTAAAAAGGTGGTGTGTAAGTGGTTGGGGGAAACCTGGGTTCGATTCTCTGTGATGGCAAATGAGATGTTATTTTTATGCCTTGAGCATGCAGAAGTTTGAAGTCGAATGGAACTCTGTTGGAGAGAGTTGGAATCAGTCAAACACATGGATTAAGGAGTGATAAGGGGAGAGATTTTAGGGATTTGGAAGAGGGATTAGATTTGGCCGAATAAGGAGGATTAGAGAGGAGAAATTAGCTAGGGGCATTTTGAGGGTTGTATTTCGGCATTAGGCTATAGTTGTGCTGATTTTCCTTTATTTGAGCACCATAGAACCATTCTTTTCTTTTCTTCTCTAACCGAAACTGTCACCCTTTCCATCCATCTTTCCTTTCTTTTTTTCTCCAAAACCAGTCCACTATTCCCTTTCGTTTCATCTACTACTCCTTTCCTTACCTTCACTTTTGCCGAAAAGCCACAAAAGCTGAAACCCCCTATAGTTTGAGGAGGTTGCCAATTTGAGATATAGGCCTTATTGGGCTTTTTCATTTGATTCTTATGGTTTTTATAGCGGAGTAGATAACTTTGGAGGAGCAGCAAGGCTTGGGGTATCGATTTGGATAACTTGGATCGATCATCGGACTCGGTGAAGGTAAGTGATCTATGGCCATTAGGGGTTCTTTGGCCGAATATGGTAAGGTGGATTTTGGGTTCGATAAGCATGATTTGTACACTAAGTATTGTGATGGTTGATTGTAGGTTGGCGTGGGAGACTTTGCTAGTGAGCGTCACAAACAGGTGTGTAACGAACCCTCTTTCGTAGCTTAACTCGATATATGCCGAAAAGTCGAAATGTTGAAATTTCAGCATTTCGAGGACTTGTGAGCATGCGAAACTCATAGGTTGGTTAGATACGCTAAGTTTTATGATTGGGATCGTTGGAACATGTAAGGGCACGATTTTCTGCATCATGGTAAGTTGGGCCTCGAGGGGCTGAAATAGGGCCCAATGGGCTTCCGGGCCCATTTGGGTAAATTTGGTAGAAAATGGAGTCCTGTTAAATTGCGCGTTAAGACAGTTAATACTTTTATGGAATATAGGCTAAATGGGCCTAGAGGACTAGATCGGCTATATAGGGCCTATTAGGGGTATTTGGGCCCAATGACTCGGTTTTGCTAGAATGGGCTAGAATCGTTGTTCAAACACTTGAAATTGTTGATAATTAATAATGAGCATGGAAAACCCTAATAAATGATAAAATGATGAAATTACCCTTATAATGTGAAAATAACCATTTTGCCCCTAGGTGAAAATGACCATTATACCCCTAGGGATGTGTTATAATTAAGATGCATGTGATACTATTTTATACATGATATGCACATGATATGCACATGATATGCCATGATATATTCATATATGCATGGGTTGGGTTTTATATGAATGGAGGAAGTACAAAAGGGCTTTGCCCTGGGTTCAAAAGGGCTTTGCCCTGTTCACGAAAGGGCTTTGCCCGATTATTAAAAGAGGCTAGGCCTCGGTTATATGATAAAGACTATGCTGCTAGTGGAGAGTTTGGTTGGGTGGGTTGAGTTATTCCCACATGGAGAGCTTGGTTGGTACGGTGGAGAGTAGCGGATGGTGGGTTGAGTAGTCTCCCAAATGGGCTTGCATATGTTCATTCATATTGCATGTGTTATTGAAATGGGCCTATGGGCCATCTCATTTCTGATAAAGGCTTTGTGATGATATGAATTATGAAAATGCTTCGGCCCAGTAACCGTTTAACGAAAGGCTTCGGCCCAGTATATGTTGAGACTGATTTTGGGCTTAGGCCAAGTAAGCTGATATTGGTTTGGGCTCTGAAAGGGGCTTGCTGCACACTGAGTTTCCAAACTCACCCCCTTCCTTAACCATGCAGGTGAGCCTTGATGTGGGGACTTGGAGCCGGAGGGGATTCAGAGTGGCCACGGTGATCACTTTTGGACTTTAAAATAAGTAACTGGTTTTTCGTTAGTTTATCTTAATTACTATTTATTTTTGGGTTGTAATAAGGTCATTTTAACTTTATTCTCTTTCTGGGATTATTTAATTTTCCATAACTCTAAATTTTTCTGATAATAATCCAAAGGGGCTAGACTTAGGGCGCGTTTTCAAAATGATACTCATTTCCAAAATAACGTAACAACACGATTAATCGGTTTATCAAAGATATCTACTCAAATGAATTTCAACTCGGTTAACAAAGTGTGGCAATGGTTGTGGCCATGTCTAGGATTGGATCCAATCGAAGAGCTTGGTACTTAAGCAGCTTTCATGGCTCACCTCCTCTATTTTTTGGATACCTACCCAGTGCACAGCTTCCATTCACTTGGTTAAGCCTTAACAAAAGACGGTTTATTAAAACCCTATAACGGAGCATGGATTTTTAACTTTAATGTGGCACGTCAGATTCGGCCATAACGTTTGGGCCGGGTTTGGGGTGTTACAGCTTTATTATAAATTTAATAAGGTTAATTTAGGAAACCAATATTAACTGTTACTATAATATAAATAATAACATAAAAAAATAAAAAGCCATTTATGTGTTCATTCTTTATCTTTTTGCCGAAACTAAAACAAAGAAAAGAAATAAATGAAGTTAGGGTTCAGTCATCTCTTAAGCTCAATTAAGGTATGTGTTTAGCTCAGTTTTTGATAATTTTTTCGTTTTTGAGATCGTTGCTAAGTAATCTACAAGACCCATGCTTGAATATTTTATTTTGATGAATATTTTGAGTTATGCCATTGATGAGAGCTTGTGATTTTTGTTGTTTGATGATGAAATATAAAAGATATGTTTTAGATTAACATGTTTTGTATTGGAGTTTTTGATGATTTTAAGTAATTAGGACTAAATTGTAAAAATAATAATTTGAGGGACTAAAATGTGAAATAAATGAAATATATGGGCTTGTATGAACATGGGTAAAATTCAGCCTAACATGAGTGTATTGAAATTTTGCATATTTTGTGTTTTTGTGCAAAAGGGACTAAATTGTAAAAATTGTAAAAATTGTAAATGTTAGGGGTAAAATGGTAATTTTCCCATTTATGTGTTTTTGGACTAAATTGAATGAAAATATGTTTGAATGAGCTTAATTATAATATGTTTAGACTAAGAACCATAGAAATTGGATTTGGATCGAGGGAAAAAGAAAGTTGTCGACTAGTCGTCTCGTTCCGTCTTACATCGCTTGAGGTAAGTTTATAAGCAAATAGATATTGTTAATTCCAATTATTTATGAGTTTATAAGCTAAAATTAAATTATATTAGATTTTATATGTGAATGCCGAATGTGATTATGCTTGGGAACAATGTTTATGAATTCGTTTCGACCGAGTTACGAAGTTCGAAAGCCCCGTATGAACTTTAGGAATAGCTAGGATATATATGTCATGACATAGGATTCCGATATGTGATGTGTGAGTAAGACCATGGCATCGATATGTGGCTCCGATATATGTGTGCGAGTAAGACCCTGTCTGGGACAGTGGCATCGATATGTGATTACATGTAAAATCACGTCAGGGACGTTGGCATTGTACGATATATGTGTGATTATCCGAGTGTCCTATCCAATTCCAAATGGTTCATTTGGCATCGATAAGTTAGGATCGAATGTGCAAAATGAGCTAAAATGATCAGGTATGGATTGGTTTATTACCTACTAGAAACAAGGCAAGTAAGTCATTAATGTGAACATGTGTATCTTGTGAAGTATATTCAGCCTTTGCTATGTATATGCATATGATATTATATTTTGATTCATAAGTATATGTATATGTATTCATATAATGGTATTTAGCTTTGAAATTGAAAGATATTCTTTGCTTATATATCAAGATGTGTATTCGACCATATAAAATAAATATATATGATATTATTATCCTTTGACTTATTTAATTTATGCATATAAGAGTAAATGTATTAGTTATGATAAAGATATTTTGGCTTGGAAATTGAATGATAGTTTGAAAAAATATGTATATGTTCATTCGGCCATGAATAACCTACATATGAAAGTACATATAAAATACATGAATTTGTAAGTTTAAGATTTAAAGTAACTACGATAGTATAATTTGGTTTAGTTTAAATGGTTTGATTATGTTATTAATTTGTTTATTTGCTTATGACTTACTAAGCTCTGAAAGCTTACTCTACGTGTGTTCATGCTTACCTCTGTTTTATAGATTTTGGATTCAAGTTATGAGTTCGGGAATCGTCAGAGGAGCTTATCACACTATCGACTGTCTTCGGTATTTTATAAGCTGAATTCTCGAACCTATGGATAGGCTAGTTGTAGTATGTTTGATTTTGGGATACGTATATAAAAGCCATGCGAAAATCGCTTGTTTAATTTATTAAGCTCAGTTTCAAGGTTTGGTCAAGATATGGTTATGTTGGCTTTGGTTTTGGTGATTTGATTATATATGACTATATGATCCGGTATTAAAGTAAGATAGTTTTGCATATAGTTAAAGTGAAGATAATGTGGTATACTAATGTTGGAGGTTTAGTATGTTTAATACTGAATGATGTTTTAAACTTGGTTGATTTTGGTCATGATATATATTTTTATTGGATTAAATGCTTGTTATATATGTGAGAAACATTTGGAGAAATATTTAATGGCTTGATTTAAATTGTCAATGTTCGAAGTTATTATATAAGTGCATGATTAAGTGTTTCGGTAAATGAGTAAATAATGGAAGAAGTTGTATTTTAAGTATGTTTTGAGCTAGTTAAGTTATGATTATGCTATGTAGGCGTGATGTATTTGATAAAAGTGTGGGTTGCATTTGAAATGACTAGGATTTGGTTTAGTAAGGTGGTAAAATAATGGTTGCATATTTGGTTGTGTAATAATTCTGTATAAATGGAGATTAAATTTCATATACTTTGTAATGGAATTTTTTTTTTGATAAATTTGGAGTAGTGAAGCTATGTAATCTTTTTGTGGATGTGTTACTAGCCGAATGGAGGAAGCATAGAAATAAAATCTTATATGTATGTTATGCATTACAGTAATATGCGGCATAGGTAGAACTTGAATGGTTTTATGTGCTTAACATGTCTTAAAAGGTTGCGGTAATATTTTCCATGAGAATTAAGTCTCGTAAACATGTGCTTATGGTATGTTTTGAGTGGTACAAATAGTAGTGGATACTGAATAAGCATGTAATTAAAATGTTTATATTTAGTCAAAGTTTTGGAAAACGACCAAATGAATAGTAATAGTTGTTAAAATGTATCATGATGGTTTAATGCAAATTGGGTGAGTTGTTTTTAGTTTGAATATTAGTTCTATATATATATATATATATATATATATATATATATATATATTGCGCATTGGTAATAGTTGTAAATGATGTGATTCTTAAATAATTTTAGTTAATTGAGTAGCATTTGAATCTTTTGTGAAGTTGATCTTTTGGTGTATATGCTAATGTTCCTAATAGACGTAAAATGCATTATTTTATTTGTTATCTGCATGATATATGTGATTAAAAATATAGATATTTATAACTCAAATTTTAGGTGTTTGAATATCATGGAATTAATGACCACTTTGTTTAAAGTATATTAGAACGATTCAATATTTGGATTAGTTAATGTTTTAAATATGTAATATTTGTGACTCATGTTTAGTGATGATCTATTGATTTGGTTTGCTTTATTGATTACTATAATAGAAATTTTTAATGCATAAAAAGTGTCTAATGAATGCGTTAAGCTATGTCTTATGGTAATGCCTCGTAACTCTAATCCGGCGACGGATACGGGTTAAGGGTGTTACAGATAAATTGTATAATTAACATAAATATAAATATATTGATTCATTTTCAATAAAATCATATAATAACATTCAATTTAATTAACATTATACGTAGTACAGTTCATACAAACTTACCTAGCTACATTGCAAAAAATGTCAAAGTACAAGGGCATTTTGGTAATTTTCTATTCTCCTCGATTTTTCCACCCGGTCTAGATCTAAGTTAATAACTTCATTCAATATATTAATTTAGGAAGTAAAAAAAATGTATTTTATGCAATTTAGTCATTTTTGACATTTTCAGAAAATTACCCCTAGAGTTTTACTTTTATTCAATTTAGTCCCTAAGCCTAAAACATGCAATTTAACCATTTTTTCCAAAAATTGAGCCTAGCAGAATACTTATGAAATCCAATACAGCCCATTTATGCAACAATTTCGTAACAAATCCTTGTATTATTATTTTAACAATTTAGTCCCTAATCGAAAATTCATTAAAAATCACTTAACAAAATACTTTTAAATAACAACTAATATTTCAAATTCATCATTTAACATAAAAAAATCACTAGCTTCATCAATGACAACATTCAAAATCTTTAACAGTTTCAAAATCAAAGGTACAAGCTAGTTGGACCCAGTTGCAATGATATCAAAAACATAAAAATCATTAAAAACAGGTGCAAAATAGACTTACATGCACAAAATGAAACATGGCCGAACCTCACTTCTCGATAGCCATGGATTTCGGTTGAAACAAATAAAACTTAAGGTTGAAGATGGCCACTTTTATATTATTATTACTTTATTAACCATTTTACTTTAATAATAGTAATAAATTAACCTATAAAACATATAAAATTAAAAGATTTTAAAGCTTAAAACCATCCCACCATCTTAGGTATGGGTAAATTACCCACTAAGGCCATCCAACTATAAATTCTTTAATCAATTTACACCTTTAAAATAATAGCAATTGACTTTTTCAACTTTTATGATTTAGTCCTTTTTGATTAATTAACTATCGAAACGTTAAAAATTTTCAATGAAACTTTAATACCACCTTTGTGACAGCCATAATGTGACCCTAGTCGGGAAGTGGTTTCGGGACCACAAAATCGAGTTATAAAAATAATTATTTGTTATATCCTATGCTTATTATGTGTGTACATGCATATGTGAAAGTTTCATTCTCTAATTTTACCAATTGTGTGAGAAATTATTAAATAGGGATCAATATGAGACATGGTGAAATATGATAGGCTAATGTTAAAGTGGCCTATTAATGCATGTAAGAAAAAGGGGGGACTTGCATGTCAATTTCCCCCAATTAGTAGTGGCCGCCATGCTATGGGTGGAAAACATGTCTCCAACATGTTATGTTAATAGTGTATGTAGGAAACTATTAAAAAAAAAAAGAAAAAAGCTAGCATTAAAGAAATGGAAAAAGGGGGAAATGATGAACAAAGAGAAATGGTCTCATGCATGCCCCCCCCTTTGTTGCCGTGAGTTAAAAAAAAAAGAAAGAAGAAAGTGTTCATCCTTGGTTCATGCTTGGCCGAATTGAAGGAGAAAGGAAGAGAAGGTTTGGTCACCCTTGAGCTTGAATTAAGGTAAGTGAGTTCATGTTGGTTCTTGAAAGGTTAGCATACTTTAAGCTAGCTACTAAGTTTCCTACTTAGCCATGTCAAAACCTTGATGATGAATGGTTAATGTTTATACTAGTAATAGCCGAAATAAAGATGCTTGATGTCATGAGTAAATGTTGTTTATATGTTTGGAATTGAAAAAAAAGAAAAGAGATTGATGTTTAATCACTTAAGGATTCGGCATTGTTTAGGATGACTTAGTTAATATGTGATTTTGGGTATTTTGAGTTTGAAATGTAAGTATATGTGTGTGCTTGGTCATAAGAGTTTGCTAGAAAATTTTGTTGGTTGAGTGATGAATGGCCGAATGAACTATGAATGTTATGAAAAGAATGTAGGAAGCCCAAGGTGTGAATTTTAGTCTCGGTGATAGGAAGGATTCGGTTGGTGTTTTGATGTTGTGGATGAGACATGAAGTCTTGACCATGGTGTTAAAAATGTGGTACTTGTGTTAGACTTAGAATCAATTTGCTATATGGTTAGTATAGCTATGGATGACCGAATATGAGAGCATGATTAGATGAAGAGTTTGGTTAATTGATATGTGGTAAATGTTAAGTGTTAAATGAAGTGGAAATGATAGATTGATGTTGCACATTCGGCTATAGTTAGGCAAATCGATGATTTTTATCTTGACTTAGATAATTGGCTATAAGTCGAATAGCTTAAGATCATAAGGTAGAAAGAGATAAATTTGCCATGTGTCTCCTATGCTATGAAATCATTAGTATTTTGATATTAATATTTGGCAAGATGGTTAAACTAGTTAATTTATTGATTTAGCTCAAGGAGTTAGAGGAGGCGAATCAAGCAAAAGCAAAGGGAAGAACGTCGAGTAGCCGAGTTGGAACCGTTTTACCTAACACAAGGTAAGTCATTAAGCACGTATTTGATATTGCTTAAATGATTGTAAAATTTATGCAATTGTGTTTAATGGGATGATATATATATATAAATGAAAATGTATGTGTATGGAGTGATGACATTTGTTGAATGTAAAAGAAATAGTGAAATGTGTAGAAAGTTTGCTTTCGGCACTAAGTGTCGGGCAATACGTGTGTACGGTGACGAGATTGGCACTAAGTGTGCATGCTGGAAATATATGGCACTAAGTGTGCATGCTGGAAATATACTGACCTTTGGGTGTGCGAGCTCAAGGGTATGGCACTATGTGTGCGGGCTTAAATTGCATGGCACTAAGTGTGCGAAATCGAGTAATAAGCACTGTGTGTGCGTATTCTATATATATGTATATATATATATATATATCTCCGATCGAACAATTATATGGAGGGTGTGTCTCCATCGAGTTGAGTATGGACAGCGGATCGGGTAAGTACCTTGAGCTCATGACGAATAGGAAATACGTTCATGCTCGGGGTGAACTTGGTAAGCCTTAGATCTATGCGATGATTGCAATTGTATGATTGTGTTGTGAATGAGTTGGGGTATAAAGTGCCTCAAATATCGTATTGTATAAATATGAAATGTGGATGTATGACTTGGTATGAGATTGAACCGAAAGGTCGAGGAATTATGGTATAGTTTCGATATGGATGAGTACCTAGCCACGTTTATTGTTTCATGTTGTGATAACTTTATCAATGGGTGGTTGATGAATGCTTATGACTTACTGAGTTATAAACTCACTCGGTGTTTTCTTGTCACCCATTTTAGGTCTCTTGGACTCGTATTGTTGCGTGCTCGGAACCGTCGTTGAAGTCATCACACCGGCTGGAAATCTTTTGGTATTGTCTTCGTTGTTGAAGAACATTTGGCATGTATAGGCTGTTATGTTTTGTTGAACTGTGGGTTGTAAACTTTAAGCCATGTGAAAATGGCCTATGTGGTCGTCGAGTGGGATGCTAGAACCTATAGCCACGAGTCTTAGAAACTTTAATTTTGATAAGGTGGCCATAATTTGTGTCGTGTATGATGGATGATTAAGGCCAAGGAAAGATTCATGAAATTGGCATAGTCTACTGCAGTAACTGTTGCGGACAGCAGCAGTGAGGTGAGATTGAAAAATCACTAAAAATAGTAGAAATAGAATTAAATAGTGAATAAATTATGCAATTGAACCTTGATGAATCTAGTTTAATATGGATGGAACGAAACGACCATATGAGCAGTATACTGAGAGATATTAAAGTTCTCGTGAGACAGGGCCAGAACGGTTTCTGGGTCCCCTGTCGTGACTTTGAAAATTTACTATAAATTATCCAGAAATAATTAGAAGTCATGCCTTATATTTTCAGATTCCATTTTGAGTCTAGTTTCATTAGAAACAAACGGCACCAGTATTAAAGCCCTGTACGGAGAGATATTCAAGTTTTAAGGCGAGAAGGTCAGTGTAGTCGACTCCTGCAACATTGGTGACTTTAACTAATAAACTGTACCAATTGGCCTGACCAAAAATTCTATAAATAAATCCATGGATAGATATATGAGTATAAATTCAAGGAAAATTTACGGAATCAGTTTCCAAGTTTTGAAACTCGAGATATGATTTTTAAGGCGACAGTGACGCAGTTAGCTAGCCTGCCTAGAACAGCAATCAGATTTTACAAAGAGAGAAATAAGGGAAGTAAGCCCGGTAACACCACGTGTTCAAATCCGGTGACGGTCACGGGTTTGGGGTGTTACAACCTTAATTACACTCCGTAAATATTATAAAAATATTTATGGCTCGGTTTATAGAAACGGGGTCTTGATACCTTATTTTCTAAGACCACTTGACCTTAGGGTCGTATCACTTGAACTTAATAAATTGCTTATATAACAAAATCACTAAATCAAAAACCTTTTTAAAACCATAATTTTACTTGTAAATATTAAATAATAGTATTTACGAACTTACTCGTCGGACTTGGTGGCCCTGAAACCACTGTTTCCTACACCACTAAAAAACGTACTGTTACATTAGCTATAATTGCCAACCTCATTATGCTCTCCTGAACCATGTCCAAACTTGGCAATGCATAATCTCTTAAGTTTCTCTTATTATGAGCCATGTGTAAGTTTGTGCGTAACTGTGGTAGTGCTGGTGGATCTCCTAAAGTGTTATTGTTAGTGTCGTCGAACAACAAATTCTTGTGTGGTATGTTTCCTACAACAAGTAGTGGTGGATCTTGCATCTGCTGCTGTTGTTGTTGATGATTTCTCTGAATTACTCTCGTTGGATCTATAACTGGCTCTATAGTTGTTCCCCTACTACAAGTTATACATTAAACCCATAAATGGAAGAATAGTACTAATAAAAATTAGAACTGTATCTATAACCTAAAAGAAATTCCTAATTTTCTTACTAAGTGCAAAAATTAAAATCAAACTAGTGACGTTGCCTCCCTGACAACAACGCCAACAACTTGTCCGCCTCTGGATGTACTAACATCTAGAGTGTGAATACTACAGTAAAAGATATGGATATATGAGGCAGTATTCGCAAGTATACGAGTCCAATTGTAATATAGTTACAACGAAGTAGGTGAGTTCTTTGTGGATCGTACCTAAGGGAGGCGAGTGCTAGATCAATTTTAACCTAAACACTGATAAATATATTTAGTACTTTAATTTAGTTATAGTACAAAAGTACAATAAAAGGAGTTTCTAAGATTTTTATAATAATAAAATAAAATAACATAAAAAAATAGAATTCAAAAGATCAAAAAATAGAATAAATAAAATCTAATTATGGGTGATTAGCTCGCTTCTGTAATCCCCATCAACTATCGTTTCAGGTTCCTCATTAATCAACTAGTAGTTGTCCCAACAGGATCTTCTGATCCTCCTCTCAAATAATGAGTCAGAAAGGACTACTTATCTTCTGACCTCACAGTCCACATTGGTTTGGGGTGAAGGTGTTCATGGATAGGCCGTACAATTTTTGGGTTAATTCCCACCTTGATGACTTACTAGGGTTCTCAAGCTTCCCCTATAGTAGGATTAGTTCCTCATGGTTTTCATAAACAATATGGAATTGATGTAAAGATAGAACATGATAAATGAATTTAGGTGTAGAGTTTAAGCGAACGCCTGATTTGTATTAAAGATGAATATGAATCCAAAAAGTTTGATTGTCTTCATAGATCAGATCTTTTGAGATAAAGAAAAAATAACTTGAAAATAAATCTAAAAACCTAAAAGAAAGAAAACCTGAGCTGGAATTAAAAGTAGAAAACTATACTATGGAATTGGTGTTTATAACATGTGACAAAGGAGCCTATTTATAGATCTCAGTTGGTTGTCATCCTTAACCCTAGGTTAGATGATGTTGTTGAGCTTTTAGTTTGATTGTGCAGACCAAAACATCCCATGGCTCGTGTTAGTTTCCATCCAGAGTCGATGTCGCGACACAAGAGTCAGTATACTCGTCTTGGGATATCTTTAGAGGTATGCCGCGACACCCTTAGTCCGTGTGATGGCATTGAAAGAAGTTTCGTGATTTCTCCATTCTATTCCCTAGGTGATCATTTCGTGTTGTGACATAATGACCAACATCTATTTATTACATCGTTTAATGGTCACCTACAAATTTACATAGTTTATTAGCTCTCCCTTCAACCCTTAAGGTGAATAAAATACACAATTTGTACATTTTATTACCTTTAAGAAAACTTGCAAAAACATAAGTAAAACCTAATGAAAATACCTACTTTTAAGCTTTTAAAGTACAGAAATTAGTTTAATTTGCTGCATTGAATTATGATAAATTAGTTGGATGCATACGTACGATCAGGACTAGATGGAGTTGCTGGAGGAGCCTTTATGAACCGACCATATGAGGTGCATATGGTCTTATAGAAAACATGGCAATGAATTCTTGTCAATGGTAAAACAAAAGATTCACTGACAGCCAAAGACCATCCATGGTGAAAGCTGCTCAGAAGGACGATAGATATCAACAGATTTTGGATACACTTAATTGAATAGAGTCAGCATCTAGTGCATCGTCAATATTTGGTGGAGATAAACCTGTTATCCAATATTTTGATAACCCAACTGATAACATGAATTACATAAGGAATAAGGGTGGAAATCCTTATTCAAATGCTTATAATCTGACTAGAGAGACCATCCAAACCTAAGATGAGTGACAATCAAGGAGAAGGTAACAATTCTAACCTATTAAACAAAACACTACTTACCAACCTCTATATTTACAGAAACCTCAAGAAAGGACCAACCTAAATGACTATACTGTGTGGTCAATGACTAGATCAAATTAAGGGAGAGAAGTAGTCAATACGGGCCGAAGTGAAACAGATACAGTCTGAGTGCACCTAAAACATTGACTAAACATGAATATCAAATGAGCCAATTAATGAGTATGATGGGAGATATAAAAAAGAAAATTAGCATTAGGATCCCAAGTAATACCGAGAATAATCCTTGGAGAGATGGGAAGGAGCACGTTAAATAAATTGTGCTCCATTTGGGCAAAGTATTGAGTAGCCCAGAGAAATGACTTAAGAGGAGGATAAAAGGATGCTGATGATCTTTGAGAAGAAACTCCTAGAAACGATGAAGTTGAACCTAATCCAAAGAAGGTAGTCGAGTTGGCAGTTGAGCCGGTAGTTGAGCCAAATAGATAACCTGCACTAACCAAGGTACCATTCCCCCTCACGGTTAAAGGATAAGTAGAAACAAGATGAAGCAAAATTTGTAAGTTTTCTAAAGTTATTCAAGTCGCTTAATGTTAACTTGCCTCTAATTGAATTAAATCAAAAAGTTCCTAAATACATGAAGTATTTAAGAGAAATCATGTCTAAGTGCAGTAAAATTAAAACAAGAGAGCAAGTTAATGTAGACACATCTTGTAGTGCGATAATTTCTAAAAAAAAAAGCCCCCAAAATTGAAAGACCTGGAGAGTTTTACAATTCCTATAGAGATAGGGGATATTCACTTCAGTAAGGCTCTATGTGACCTAGGAGCCAATATGAATTTGATGTCTTTATCTATATATAAGAAAATCAGGTTAAAGGAACTTAAAAACATGCATATCACACTACAATTAGCTGGTAGGTCTTCAGTACAACTGAAAGGAGTACATGAAGATATTTTGGTAAGGGTGTGTAACTTTATCATCCTAGTCGATTTTGTAATTTAGGATTTTGAGAAAGACCATGAGATACTGTAACACCCCAAACCCGGCCCAGACGTTATGGCCGAATCTGACGTGCCACATTGGAGTTGAAAACCCACTTTCCGTTTTAGTGTTTTAAAACCATACATTTTATTGAGTTAACAAAGTGTATGGAAGTGGGCACCGTGTAGGTATCCGAGAGAGAGGAGGTGAGCCATGAAGGCGCTAAGTACCAAGCTCTTTAATTGGATCCAATCCTAGACATGCCCACAACCATAGCCACACTTTGTTATATCGAGTTTAAATTTGTTTAAGTGGACGTCTTTGATAAATCGATTAATCGTGGTGTTGAGATATTTTGAAAACAAGTATCATTTTGAAAACACGCCCTAAGTCTAGCCCATTTGAATAATTATTAACCAATTTTTAAAGTTATTAAAGTTAAAATAATTCAAAAGAAATAAAAGGAAAGTTAAAATTGGCCTTATTACAACCCAAAATAAATAATAATTAAAGGAAATTAAATGAAAACAAACACTTATTTAAAAGCCAGAGATGATCACCGTGGCCACTCAATCCTCTCCTACCAAGTCCCCACATCAAGGCTCACGCAAGGTTAAGGAAAGGGGTGAGTTTGGAAACTCGGTGTGCAACAAGCCCCTTCAGAGCCCAAAACAATAGCAACTGTTGGGTCTAAGCCCAAACCCAATCTCAAAGTATGTCTTTGGGTGTAGGCCTTTTCATATTTCATATCCCATAACACTGGGCAAGCCTTTTCAAGTTTCATATTCTTGGGTCAAGCCTTTATCAGAAACAGTATGGCCCATAGGCCCATTTCAATATCACATGTAATGTCAAATGAAAGAATGCAACCCATTTGGGAGACTACTCAACCCACCATCCGCTACTCTCCACCGCACCAACCAACACACCATGTGGGGATTAACTCGACCCACCCCGCCATAACTCTCCACTTTGGCAAAGATAGTGCTTTATCATATAACCGAGGCCTAGCCTCTTTTAATAATCGGGCAAAGCCCTTTAATAATCGGGCATAAGCCCTTTATCATAATCAGGGCATAAGCCCTTTATCATAATCGGGGCATAAGCCCTTTAATAATCGGGCATAAGCCCTTTAATAACTGGGCATAAGCCCTTTGCACTTCCTCCATCCATATAAAACCCAACCCAATGCGCTTATGATTACATCATGTGCATATCATACATATCATGAGCATATCATACATGTCATGTGCATCTCATATATACCATATTTATCAAAATCCCATGTATTAAAATCATACATAAACCCTAGGGGTATAATGGTCATTTTACCTAGGGGCAAACGGTCATTTTCATGGTATAAGGGTAATCTCATAATTTTACCAAAATTAGGGTTTCCATGTTCATTAACGATTACTAACAATCCATGGGTGCAAACAGTGATTCTGGCCCATTTTTAGCGAAATCGAGTTATTGGGCCTAAAACCCCTAATGGGCCCAACTTAGCCAATTTCGTCATCTAGGCCCATTTAGCCTATATTCCATAACGGTTTTAACAGTCTTATCATGCCATATAACAGATTTCCGTTTTCTACCAATTTTTTTCCCAAATGGGCCCGAAAGCCTATTGGGCCCTATTGCAGCCCCTCAAGGCCCAACTTACTGTGAATGCCAAAAACACGCTGTTACCGTTTCCATTATTCCCGATCATCATCTCATCGATTCTAACTAACTAGTGAGCGTTCGCTTGCTCACAAGTCCTCGAAATGCCAGAATTTCGGCATTTTGGCTTTTCGGCATTTATCGCTTTAAGCTATGAAAAGGGTTCGTTACACACCTGATTTGCGATATTCCTTGACGAGATCTCCTATGCGATTTCTCCTATAATCAACCACTTATAGATTAGACCATGTTAATATTAAACCAAATCAAAAACTACCTATTATCATCACTTACACATTCGGCCACCATCCACAATGGCCCTTGGGTTCATACCTTTGCCGAAGTTGATGACTAGATTTAGTCACTCCAATGATCCAAGCTTTTCACACACTCCTCGATCAGTAGCCTTTAATCCTCACTAGTACCAAGAAACCAAATAACACCAAAAACCCTTTTAGCCTTAGTCGACAGAGGGGTTTTTAGCTTTTCTTAAACCACAAGATACAAATGGAAAGAAGATTCGAATACTTACCAAGAGATCTACTCATTGAAGAACGTTCCAAATACCTTCCTACCCCATATCCATTGTGAATCCAACTTAAACGTGCGTAGAAAATAGATCTAAATATTAATTCCCGAATCACTAAAATATGGATGTTTCAGATTTTAGTATAATGAAAAAGAGAAAATAGAAAAATAGAAAAGAGGAGATGACAGTACAGATTCGGCTTTGAAGGAAATTAAAGAAGGAAGAGATGAGATAAAAGAAAAGAAAGAAAAGAAGAGTAAAAGAAGATAGGTTCGGTTATTAACAATGAAGGAAAGATGAACAAAAAGGGAATAATTCATAAAAGCCAAAATTAAAAGAATAAAATACGGTACTTAATGCTTAATAAAATTCCTTCTAATTTCAAATTCCTTACTTTGCTCCATGAATTAGGCATTTGAAATTTATCCAACCTCCTAGCACCTTATCCACCGCTTGACCGCTTCACTGCTTTGCTGGGAAGAGTTTCGGTCAAACTCGACTCTCCTCCACGTGAGCAGCAAAAATCCAAGCCTTCCATGCGCGAGGTGAGGCTCGAACCCTGACCTTCGACCGCCTTGTCCCTTCGCTCGTCTTGCTGGCCAACGCACCATGCTTCTCTTTACTTATATACGGTCACATTAATTATAAACCTTACTGCTGAAGCTCGGTTATTTGCGAAACAAAAGGAAATTTTTGCTCATTGTACATCTCGAACTCGACCTCTTAAACACACACATACGTTGCTTGCCATCGCGCCACAGTGCTCTCCTTGTGTCAAACTTCATTCGCAACTTCCTTTAAGGCCTATTCCAACCGCAACTCGCATACTAAAAAAACCCAATTTTTGCTGCAGTGCCTTGAACCTGTGCACTTCCCACGCCTCCTAGCGTGCTTAGCCATCGGGCCGATACTTGCTTCGACATGAATTAGCTCGAACCATTAATAAGGCTTACTCTGCGATGACCCTTGGGTTTTCTAAAATAAAAATCCACGATTATGCACGCAGTGAATCGAACCCTGCTCCCTTCCTATCGCTAACACGCTTAACCACTAAGCCCGACTCCTCCTTTTGTCCAATTTTAGCCCAACTTATTAATAAACCTTAATGCCCAGATCCCTAAAGAAACAAAAATAATTATTTTTCTAGAGTCTTGGACCGAATCTTTCCCACACTTTAAATACTTCTAAATTTATTTAAAACTAAAATAATAATAATAACCATAATAATGAAAATTTCAAATACGATAATATATATATATTCTTCCTAATAATAATAATTATAATTTCCATAAATCAATAAAAATAGATACAAGAAAATTTTTAATAATATGTTAATTTAAACACTAAATTAACAACAATAATTTTATAAATATATTTGTATCTAATAATTATAATGATAATAATTTTCATAAAAATTAAAATATTAGTAATAACATAAATATTTTATCAATATATATATATTTTAAACACTAGTAATATTTAAAACTTCTCGATATTCGTGTTTTCTTCTATCCGAATCCTGCACTCAAAGCCCAACTCTTCTAGGCCCAATTTTGGGCGTTACAACTCTATCCCCTAAAAAATTTCATCCTCGAAATTTCCAACTATCAACTAACTGTATTACTCAAGTCAAACCACTATGCTAATATGCTACACAAGACTCGATATAAATAATTTTAATGCGACCCGAACATCTAATTACCAAATAAGGAAACATTTACGCATACAATTGTGGTGACCCTAAAGTGACCCTAGTCGAAAAGCGGTTTCGGGACCGCTAAACCGAGTCACTAAATTATTTGAGTATGATAGTTACTGTCTAAATATGTGAATATGCATGTGTGAAAATTTCTTAAATGAATTTTTACTTAATTATAGGTGAATTTTAGTGATTAGGACTTATGTGAGAAAATTTAGAAATGTGCTAGGCAAATGTAAGGTGGCCTATTAATACATGTGGGAAAATGGTTGTCCTTGCATGTTAAATAACCCACTTCCTAAGGTGAGTGGCCGGCCATGACAAGATTATGGGCAAGGGAACATGTTTCCAACATGTTTAGTTAGTGGATTATGTAAGGGAGAATAAAGAAATGGAAAAAAAAGAAAAGGATGAAAAAATGTGTGTGGATGCTCTTTGCCGTGAGAAACAAAGAAAGAAAAGGGGAAGAAAATTTGTTGCTCATCCTTGGGTGCCTTGGCCGAATAGAAGAAAGGAAATTGAAAAAAAAAATATTGGTGTTCATCTTCTACCTTAGGAGCCGAAAGTTAAAGAAGGAAGGGGGATATGGCATTCGGTCATCTTAAGCTCAAAAACAAGGTTAGTAATTCATGTTATATTTTGGGATTTTAGCTTAACTTAAGTTAGTTACTAAGTTCTTCAATTAGCCCATGCTAAAATTTGGATTTGGTGGTGAATGAAGCATTGACCATGGTTGATAGTGAAGAAATTTGATTACCTTCTTCATGTTTGAATGAGTAATTGTGGATGGGTGAAGTATGAGTTAGTTAAATGTTCATATAGGTGGTTTGGGTGGTAGGAAAAGAAATCGGCTTGTGTGTGTATGTGTAATTGCCGAATTTGAACTAGGAAGTTATTGAGTAATGTTTGTATTTTAAGTGATAGAATAGACTGAATGCTTGGAATGTGATGTAAATGAATTATAAGTTGGATTAAAGGTGTTATATTGTCTTATCATTTCCGGGAATGTGCTTTGTCAAAGAAATTAAGGGTTGATGTTTAAGTAATGTAAGTATAGGTATATTCGGCTTGTAATTTTATAAATGTGATATGAGTGTTAAGTCCGAATGATGTTTAAGTACGAATGTATTTGGATGAATGTGTTTATGAGTATGACTAGAAAATATATGTATATATGCGTATGGTGTTTGATAGTTAACCAATAAGTCATATGTACCTCAACCTTATAATATACATGTGTTATATTAAATCGTCTATTTGAATTGGGATTAAATGAATTCAATTGTTCTTAAACAAGCTCAAGAGCTTAAAGGATCGAAGTTGGATAAGGGGAAAGAAAAAAAAAGTAATTGAATAGCCGTTGAAGACGTTCGACAACATCCGAGGTAAGTCACTAAGCATGTATTCGGTATTGATTTAAATAGACATAATGTCTATGTAATTATGCTGAAAGGAATGATAAATTTATATACATGTATGTATGTGGTGATGAAAGTATTGAATGAAAAGAAAAGAGGTGTGATGTATTGAGTTGTTGATTTGGCACTAAGTGTGCGAGAAGTAAATGTGTAGGGTGTGAGATTGGCACCGAGTGTGCGAGCTTGAAATGTATGGCACTAAGTGTGAGAGTTTGGACTATATGGCACTATGTGTGGGCTTAAATCACATGGCACTAAGTGTGCGTGATCGAGTATTAAGCACTATGTGTGCGAACTCTATATATATATTTTCGATTGAATATTTATACGGAAGGGTGACTTTATCGAGTTGAGTACGGACAGCGGAAAAAGTAAGTACCTTGAGTTCATGGCTAATAGATGCTATGTTCATGCTCGGGGTTGAGTTGGTAAGTTTTAAATCTATGTGATGATTTCAATTGCATTCCCGTAAATAAAGTATCGTGGAATAGATGAAAGTTCATTTGATTGCATGATTATTGTGGAAATGAGATGATGTATGGAAATGCCTCTATTATTCTATTGAACAAGATATAAAATGTCATTGGGTGAATTGGCATAAGAATGAACCGAAAGGTCCGAGGAACCATGGTATATTTTCGATATGGATGGAGTACCTAGCCTCGTACATTATTTCATGTTGTGATAATTTTATTGATGGATGATTGTCGAATGCTTAGGACTTCTTGAGTTGTAAACTCACTGTGTTTTCTTGTCACCCATTTTAGGTCTCTTGGACTCGTATCGTTTATGCGTTTCGGAACCGTCATTGAAGTCATCACACCGGCTAGAAATCTTTTGGTATTGTCTTCCTAGTTGAACTAGGAGAACATTTGGCATGTATAGGCTATTTTGTTTTGTTGAATTTTGGGTTGTAAACTTTAAGCCATGCGAAAATGGCCTATGTGGTTGGTTGAGCGTGATTCTAAAACCTATAGTCACAAGTCTTAGAAACCTTAATTTTGATAAGGTGGCCATAGTTTGTATTATGTATGACTAATTATAGTTGGCCATGGAAGAACTATGAAATAGTCATTGTTTGCTTTAGTAATGATGCTGCCAGCAGCAGTGAGGTGAGATTGAAAAATCACTAAAAATAGTAGAAGTAGAATTAAATACTGAATAAATTATGAAATTAAACCTTGATGAATCTACTTTCATATGGAAGAAACGAAACGGTCATATGAGTCGGATTTTAAGAGATATTCAGGTTTTCACGAAACAGGGCCAGAACGGTTTCTGGATCCCCTGCTCCGACTTTGAAAATTTACCATAAATTGTTCAGAAACAATTAGAAGTCATGGCTTATATTCATAGATTCCCCTTTGAGTCTAGTTTCATTAGAAACAAACGTCATGAGCATTGGAGCTTTGTACGAGATGATATCTAGGTCGTAATGCGCAAAGGCAGTGTAGTCGAACTCTTCAACAGGGGTGACTTTAACTAATAAACTGTACAAATTGACTCGACCAAAAATTCTAGAAAAAAATGTGTAGATGGGATTATGAGTCAGGGAAAATTTACGGAACTGATTTTCGAGTTCGAACTCGAGATATGATTTTAAGGTGACAAGTGATGCGGTTAGCTAGCGCTCGAATGTAAATTAAATATTTCGAGAGAAATAAGGAAGTAAAGCCGGTAACACCACGTGGTCAAATCCAAAGGATACCACGGGTTTGGGGTGTTACATTTATTGGTATCGAGCTATGGTTTAGTCGGTTCTAGGACTACCATAGCGCGTGTGAGTCTAGCTATACATGCCAAAATGTTAGTGCTTAAAATGTGATGACTTCGACGGTTGAAGTTTTTGTTTTGATTAACAAATGGAACCGGGGTAGAGAGACCCTTGGCGGATGACGTTGAAAGTGTAGCGGCTGCCCGCGCAAGGGACACCGCTGTTGAGCCTCATCATCTGCGAATAATCAAAATGAAGGCGAAACAAGCCTTCTTCACCATGATGAATGAGTGGGTCGCGCAATATGCCCGAACCAATCCGGCTGTCCAACCATTCCCGAATTTAAATACTCCACCCCAAGACCCGTAATGCCATGCCATCGATCCGGTGAGGCCGAGTAAACCCCTGTGGACTTGATTAGGAAGCGAGGCCGAGGAGTTCAAGGCCATAGTTCGATGATGCCGAAAAGGCCGAGTTTCGCTCGATAACACCATTCGAGTGTTAGATGAACTGTCATGCACACTCGATGAATGTCTTAAGTGTGCTATATCCTTGTTGCGAGACTCGACTTACTATTGGTGGAGGACTTTAATTTCCATAGTCCCAAACGTCTGAGTTACTTGGGATTTCTTTCAATCGAATTTGAAAGAAATACATTAGTCAACTGTTCATCGATCGTAAACGTAAGGAATTCTTGGAACTCAAGCAAGGCCGTATGACAAGATCTGAATCTGAACATGAGTTCGTAAGACTCGATCGGTATGCCCGGAGTGTGTGGTGATGAGGTTGCTATGTGCAAAAGATTTGAAGAAGGATTGAATGAAGAGTTAAAGCTACTAGTGGGTATTTTGGAGATAAAGGAGTTCGTAACCCTAGTCGAACGAGCCTGCAAGGCGGAAGAACTTGGAAAGGAGAAGAAGAAGGCTGAATTTGAAGCAAGAGATTATCGTAAAAGATCGGCGAGTAAATCTCCGTTCTCGGCTGTAAAGAGGTTCAGGGAGGGCACCAGTAAGTCGAGGGCGACTACGGGAATTTCCATCAGAGCCCGACCATCGACGGACTCCCGAGCTACTTCGGTAGCTAGTTTGGGCAATAATCGTCAAGAGAAACCTGAATGCCCCCAATGTGGAAGACGACACCTAGGTGAATGTTGGGGTAAGTCTGTTAACCGGGCCTGTTACGGATGTGGTTCGAAGGACCACTTCATTAGAGATTGCACGGAGCTAGGTGAGAAGAATAAGATGCAAGGTGCAAGATCTAGTGGGACGACGGCTAGAGGTAGACCCTCGAGGATTTCAGGAGGTAGGGGTGGTAATCAGAGAGGAGCCTCTGATACGGTTGTTTGATCCGAGACTCGTGCTCCTGCTAGAGCATATGCTATCCGTGCACGAGAGGAGGCATCCTCCCCGACGTTATCCTTGGTACTTTTACTCTCTTTGATACTAGTGTGATTACATTGATTGACCCGCTCTACTCATTCATATGTATGTGAAACCTTAGCATCCAAGAAGACTCTACTTGTTGAGTCTCTCGAGTTCGAATTCGAGTGTCAAACCCTTTGGGTCAAGACGTACTCGTTGATAAAGTGTGCAAAAGATGCCCTTAATAATTCGAGAATCATGTTTTTCGGCCGATCTGATGCTTCTACCATTTGATGAATTCGATGTTATTCTTGGTATGGATTGGCTGACCATGCATGATGCAGTGGTGGACTACAAAAGGAAAACCATTGATTTGAGGAGTGCAAATAATGAGGTAGTCCGAGTCGAGTCATCGATTTAAAAGGAGTGCCGCGATAATATCTTCTATGACCGCCGGAGATATATGAAAAAGGGTGTGAAACATACCTTGCGTATGTGCTTGAAAGTAAAGAGACGGAAAGGAAACTCGAATCGGTACCAATGGTTTGTGAGTATTCGGATGTTTTCCCGAGGAGTTACCGGATTGCCACGGTTCGAGAAGTGGAATTCGCATCGGTTGTACCGGTACTACGCCAATTTCAATAGCCCGTATCGTATGGCATTAACGGAATTAAAGGAATTGAAGGTTCAATTGCAAGAATTGACGGATAGAGGTTTCGCTCGATCGAAGTTTTTCTCCATGGGGCGCACCAGTATTGTTTGTGAAAAGAAGGACGGAACCATGAGGTTGTGCATCGACTATCGTCAACTCAATAAAGTGACGATAAAGAATAAATATCCGTTGCCACGAATTGACGATTTGTTTGATCAATTAAAGGAGCCTCGGTGTTTTCAAAAATAGATTTGAGGTCGGGTAATATCGGTTGAGGTCCGAGAATCGGACGTACCAAACTGCTTTTAGAACGAGGTACGGTCACTACGAATTCTTGGTGATGCCGTTTGGGCTCACTAATGCCCCTGCAGTATATATGGATTTAATGAATAGAATTTTCAGGCCATACTTGGACCGGTTCGTAGTTGTATTTATCGATGACATTTTGGTCTATTCGAGAGATGAAATTAAACATGCTGAACACCTGAGGCTAGTGTTGCAAAACTTACGAGATAAGCAGTTATACGCAAAGTTCAGTAAATGTGAATTTTGGTTGAGAGAGGTTAGCTTTTTGGGGCACGTGGTGTCAGACGGTGTCCGAGTGGACCCGAACAAAATTTCAGCCATAGTCGATTGGAAACCTCCAAGGAATATTATCGAAGTTAGGAGCTTTTTGGGGCTTGCCGGATACTATCGACGGTTTGTAAAGGGTTTTTCGATGATAGCTGCACCATTGACAAACTACTTCAAAAGATGTTAAGTTCGAGTGGTGAACGTTGTCAAGAAAGTTTCGATCGATCGAAAACTGTTTAACCGAGGCCCCAGTGCTAGTACAACCGAGTCCCAGAAAGAGTTTGTCATTTACAAATGACGCATCCTTGCTTGGGCTAGGTTGTGTGTTGATGCAAGAAGGTCGAGTTGTGGCTTACGCGCCGAGACAATTAAAGCCGCATGAGAGAAACTATCCGACCCATGACCTTGAATTAGCAGCCATAGTGTTTGCCTTAGAAATATGGCGACATTACTTGTTTAGAGAAAGGTGTCATATTTATTCAGACCATAAGAGTCTTAAATATCTGATGACTCAAGGAGATCTAAACTTGCGACAAAGACGTTGGCTTGAGTTGTTGAAGGACTATGAACTTGTCATTGATTATCACCCGGGAAAGGCCAACATGGTGGCCGATGCTTTAAGTCGTAAAGCACTGTTTGCTTTGAGAGCGATGGATGCTCACCCATCCGTTTCACCCAATGAGGTGCTAGTAGTCGAATTAGAGGCCAAACCGTTATTGATTCATCAAGTACTTGAATCTCGGAAGGTCGACGCCGAATTGGTCGCTAAGCGAGCGAATGTGTTTGAATGAGGAATCGAATTTCAGATTGACGACCATGATTGCTTGACGTTCAAGGGTCGATTATGTATTCAAGGAATTGAAACTTGTTTCGATGATTTTGAACGAGGCTCACAAGAGTCGAATGTCATCCACCCGGTAGTACTAAAATGTACAATGATCTCAAACGCCAATTTTGGTGGCGGTGATGAAACGAGACATTTTAATTTGTTTCAAAGTGCTTGATATGTCAACAAGTGAAAGTGAAACATCAAGTGCCATCGGGATTACTTGACCAATCATGATACCCGAATGGAAATGGGATCGAGTAACAATGGACTTTGTGTGCGGGTTACCATTGACTCGTAATAGGAAAGACTCGGTTTGGATAGTTGTTGATAGATGACCAAGTCTCGCTCATTTCATCCTGTCCGCACGGATATTTCAATGGACAAACTAGCCAATTGTACGTTTCTCATATTGTGAGATTACACGGGTGCCTATTTCCATCGTGTCGGATAGAGATCCGAGATTTACCTCGCGATTTTGGAAGAAGTTGCAAGAAGCTTTGGGTACCAAGTCGCATTTCAAGACCGCCTTTCACCCCAAACCGATGGTCAATCCAAGCGGATAATTCAGATACTTGAGGATATGTTGAGATGTTCCATCCTCGAGTTCGATGGTTCATGGGAGCGGTATTTGCCTTTGATTGAATTCGCTTATAACAATAGTTTTCAATCAATCATTAAGATGGCGCCTTACGAGGCTTTATACGGATCGTAAATACCGCACCCCATTATTCGGATCGAACTTAGTGAAGGTAAAATCTTGGGTTGATTTGGTTAAGGATGCCGAGCAAAAGTTCGAGTAATTCGTGAAAGTTCGAAAGTCGCTGCCGGATCGTCAAAAAGTCGACGCGGATTTGAAAAGAAAAGACAATGAATATCGGGTTGGAGACAAGGTATTTCTCAAGGTCTCACCCGAAGAAGGTGCTTAGATCCGCCGTAAGGGAAAATTGAGTCCGAGGTTCATCGGTCCGTATGAAGTATCCGAACGAGTTGGACCAAGAGCGCATCGATTAATTTTACCCCCTGAGCTTGAAAGGATCCACAACGTTTTCCATGTTTCGATGCTTCGACGATATAGGTCGATCCATCGCACGTAATCGCTCCATCCGAGATTGAGATTCACCTAATTTGAGCTATGAAGAAGAGCCGGTTCGCATTCGATGCGTGAAGTAAAAGAGTTGCGAAATAAGAAAATCCCATTAATGAAGGTGTTGTGGCATAAACACGAATTGAAGAAGCCACCGGGAACTTGAGGACTCTATGAAAGAGCGATACCGAGCCTATTTATGAGTAAGATTTTCGGGACGAAAATTTCTTAAGTGGGGAGAGTTGTGACACCCTAAAGTGACCCTAGTCGGAAGCGGTTTGGGACCGCTAAATCAAGTCACTAAATTATTTGAGTATGATAGTTACTGTCTAAATATGTGAATATGCATGTGTGAAAATTTCTTAATTGAATTTTACTTAATTATAGGTGAATTTTAGTGATTAGGACTTATGTGAGAAAATTTAGAAATGTGCTAGGCAAATGTAAGGTGGCCTATTAATACATGTGGGAAAATGGTTGTCCTTGCATGTTAAATAACCCACTTCCTAAGGTGAGTGGCGGCCATGACAAGATTATGGGGGAACATGTTTCCAACATGTTTAGTTAGTGGATTATGTAAGGAGAATAAAGAAATGGAAAAAAAAGAAAAGGATGAAAAAATGTGTGTGGATGCTCTTTTGCCGTGAGAAACAAAGAAAGAAAAGGGAAGAAAATTTGTTGCTCATCCTTGGGTGCCTTGGCGAATAGAAGAAAGGAAATTGAAAAAAAATATTGGTGTTCATCTTCTACCTTAGGAGCCGAAAGTTAAAGAAGGAAGGGGGATATGGCATTCGGTCATCTTAAGCTCAAAAACAAGGTTAGTAATTCATGTTATATTTTGGGATTTTAGCTTAACTTAAGTTAGTTACTAAGTTCTTCAATTAGCCCATGCTAAAATTTGGATTTCGGTGGTGAATGAAGCATTCGGCCATGGTTGATAGTGAAGAAATTTGATTACCTTCTTCATGTTTGAATGAGTAATTGTGGATGGGTGAAGTATGAGTTAGTTAAATGTTCATATAGGTGGTTTGGGTGGTAGGAAAAGAAATCGCTGTGTGTGTATGTGTAATTGCGAATTTGAACTAGGAAGTTATTGAGTAATGTTTGTATTTTAAGTGATAGAATAGTGAATGCTTGGAATGTGATGTAAATGAATTATAAGTTGGATTAAAGGCATTATATTGTCTTACCATTTCCGGAATGTGCTTTGTCAAAGAAATTGAGGGTTGATGTTTAAGTAATGTAAGTATAGGTATATTCGCTTGTAATTTTATAAATGTGATATGAGTGTTAAGTCCGAATGATGTTTAAGTACGAATGTATTTGGATGGATGTGTTTATGAGTATGACTAGAAAATATATGTATATATGCGTATGGTGTTTGATAGTTAACCAATAAGTCATATGTACCTCAACCTTATAATATACATGTGTTATATTAAATCGTCTATTTGAATTGGGATTAAATGAATTCAATTGTTCTTAAACAAGCTCAAGAGCTTAAAGGATCGAAGTTGGATAAGGGGAAAGAAAAAAAAAGTAATTGAGTAGCCGTTGAAGACGTTCGACAACATCCGAGGTAAGTCACTAAGCATGTATTTGGTATTGATTTAAATAGACATAATGTCTATGTAATTATACCGAAAGGAATGATAAATTTATATACATGTATGTATGTGGTGATGAAAGTATTGAATGAAAAGAAAAGAGGTGTGATGTATTGAGTTGTTGATTTCGGCACTAAGTGTGCGAGAAGTAAATGTGTAGGGTGACGAGATTGGCACTGAGTGTGCGAGCTTGAAATGTATGGCACTAAGTGTGAGAGTTTGGACTATATGGCACTATGTGTGCGGGCTTAAATCACATGGCACTAAGTGTGCGTGATCGAGTATTAAGCACTATGTGTGCGAACTATATATATATATTTCTGATTGAATATTTATACGGAAGTGTGACTTTATCGAGTTGAGTACGGACAGCGGAAAAAGTAAGTACCTTGAGTTCATGGCTAATAGATGCTATGTTCATGCTCGGGGTTGAGTTGGTAAGTTTTAAATCTATGTGATGATTTCAATTGTATTCCCGTAAATAAAGTATCGTGGAATAGATGAAAGTTCATTTGATTGCATGATTATTATGAAATGAGATGATGTATGGAAATGCCTCTATTATTCTATTGAACAAGATATAAAATGTCATTGGGTGAATTGGCATGAGAATGAACCGAAAGGTCCGAGGAACCATGGTATATTTTCGATATGGATGGAGTACCTAGCCTCGTACATTATTTCATGTTGTGATAATTTTATTGATGGATGATTGTCGAATGCTTAGGACTTCTCGAGTTGTAAACTCACTCTGTGTTTTCTTGTCACCCATTTTAGGTCTCTTGGACTCATATCGTTATGCGTGCTCGAACCGTCATTGAAGTCATCACACCGGCTAGAAATCTTTTGGTATTGTCTTCCTAGTTGAACTAGGAGAACATTTGGCATGTATAGGCTATTTTGTTTTGTTGAATTTTGGGTTGTAAACTTTAAGCCATGCGAAAATGGCCTATGTGGTCGGTTGAGCGTGATTCTAAAACCTATAGTCACAAGTCTTAGAAACCTTAATTTTGATAAGGTGGCCATAGTTTGTATTATGTATGATGAATTATAGTTGGCCATGGAAGAACTATGAAATAGTCATTGTTTGCTTTAGTAATGATGCTGCCAAAGAAGAAGTGAGGTGAGATTGAAAAATCACTAAAAATAGTAGAAGTAGAATTAAATACTGAATAAATTATGAAATTAAACCTTGATGAATCTACTTTCATATGGAAGAAACGAAACGGTCATATGAATCTGATTTTAAGAGATATTCAGGTTTTCACGAAACAGGGCCAGAACGGTTTCTGGATCCCTGCTCCGACTTTGAAAATTTACCATAAATTATTCAGAAACAATTAGAAGTCATGGCTTATATTCATAGATTCCCTTTGAGTCTAGTTTCATTAGAAACAAACGGAATGAGCATTGGAGCTCTGACGAGTTGATATCCAGGTCGTAATGCGCAAAGGCGGTGTAGTCGAACTCGCAATGGGGTGACTTTAACTAATAAACTTTACTAATTGACTCGACCAAAAATTCTAGAAAAAATGTGTAGATGGGATTATGAGTCAGGAAAATTTACGGAACTGATTTTCGAGTTCGAACTCGAGATATGATTTTTAAGGTGATGATGACGTGGTTAGCTAGCCCGCTCGAATGAAATTAAATATTTCCGAGAGAGAAATAAGGAAGTAAAGCCGGTAACACCACGTGGTCAAATCCGGTGACAGTCACGGGTTTGGGGTGTTACAATTCGTAGCACACACTCAAATAGAATAAACTTGACAATCTCGAGCTCGATGCTCCTTGGACCCACATCTAAGACATGCTCCTGTCTTCCTATGGCATTCACCGGATGACGCTTGCTGCGATCTTCGGAGTTGGAAAGTTTGGTCGTGCCTTAACATGTTTCACAGAACGAGGCTTGGTTTTCTGAGAACTAGAATCCTTCCTTTTCTTACACTCCAAGCACCCTGCTTGAAGCGTTTCCTTAATTTCCATAATGTTGGTATCCAATACTTCCTCTACCACTTTCCTTACTAACTCGGCCAGTGCCTCGGTACCAAGCTCCGAAGTTACCGCAACCGAAGTTGGTAGACTTTGCTTACCCTCGAATCCATATCAATACTCTACATTACCAGTACACATATCAATTAACTACAAAGATCTCAAAATTTTACTATTTATTCATATGTCTTATGCAGAGATAGTATTTTAAAGTTTCTATTTTCACGTAATCATAGCCTAGCTACGATCTCGGATTCTAGAGTTTTAGGGTTGCCCTAGTTATAATGTCATGATATGGTCTCAGTTCTATCTACAAGTAATATCTTAATACAAAGGTAATATGAGGAATGTAAATACTTACAGACTTGGTGCCGGAGATTCAGGTGTGCCACTTCTTTAGTTACCAAATTTCAAAAACCCAGAAAAATTTAAACCATTTTAACATGTATACCTCAGAAACATTTTTGCAATAAACTTTCCAAAAACTATTTCCAAAAATACCCTTCTTAAGCCTAAATTTTCAAAAATTTTCAGACCCGATCCACAGCCGAGTTGTTGCAACCAGGCTCTGATACCACTAAATGTAACAACCCAAACCCGGTCCAAACGTTATGGCCGAATTTGACGTGCCACATTGGAGTTGAAAACCCACGCCCGTTTTAGTGTTTTAAAACCATACATTTTATTGAGTTAACAAAGTGTATGGAAGTCGGGCACCGTAGGTATCCGAGACAGAGGAGGTGAGCCATGAAGGTCGCTAAGTACCAAGCTCTTTAATTGGATCCAATCCTAGACATGCCCACAACCATAGCCACACTTTGTTATATCGAGTTTAAATTTGCTTAAGTGGACGTCTTTGATAAATCGATTAATCGTGGTGTTGAGATATTTTGAAAACAAGTATCATTTTGAAAACACGTCCTAAGTCTAGCCCATTTGAATAATTATTAACCAATTTTAAAGTTATTAAAGTTAAAATAATTCAAAAGAAATAAAAGGAAAGTTAAAATTGGCCTTATTACAACCCAAAATAAATAATAATTAAAGGAAATTAAATGAAAACCAACACTTATTTAAAAGCCCAGAGATGATCACCGTGGCCACTCAATCCTCTCCTACCAAGTCCCCACATCAAGGCTCACTGCAACGTTAAGGAAAGGGGTGAGTTTGGAAACTCAAGATGCAACAAGCCCTTTCAGAGCCCAAAACAATAGCGACTGTTGGGTCTAAGCCCAAACCCAATCTCAAAGTATGTCTTGGTCAGTAGCCCTTTTCTTATTTCATATCCCATAACACCTGGGCGAAGCCTTTTCAAGTTTCATATTATGGGTCAAGCCTTTTATCAGAAACGGTATGGCCCATAAGCCCATTTCAATATCACATGTAATGTCAAATGAAAGAATGCAACCCATTTGGGGAGACTACTCAACCCACCATCCGCTACTCTCCACCGCACCAACCAACACACCATGTGGGGATTAACTCGACCCACCCCGCCATAACGCTTCCACCGGCAAAGATAGTCTGCTTTATCATATAACTGGAGGCCTAGCCTCTTTTAATAACTGGGGAAAAGCCCTTTTAATAACTGGGGCATAAGCCCTTTATCATAACTGGGGCATAAGCCCTTTATCATAACTGGGGCATAAGCCCTTTAATAACTGGGGCATAAGCCCTTTTGCACTTCCTCCATCCATATAAAAACCCAACCCAATGCAGTTATGATTACATCATGTGCATATCATACATATCATGTGCATATCATACATGTCATGTGCATCTCATACATACCATATTTATCAAAATCCCATGTATTAAAATCATACATAAACCCTAGGGGTATAATGGTCATTTTACCTAGGGGCAAACGGTCATTTTCATGGTATAAGGGTAATCTCATAATTTTACCAAAATTAGGGTTTCCATGTTCATTAACGATTACTAACAATCCATGGGTGCAAACAGTGATTCGGCCCATTTTAGCGAAATCGAGTTATTGGGCCTAAAACCCTAATGGGCCCAACTTAGCCAATTTCGTCATCTAGGCCCATTTAGCCTATATTCCATAACGGTTTTAACGGTCTTATCATGCCATATAATGATTTCGTTTTCACCAATTTTTTCCCAAATGGGCCCGAAAGCCTATTGGGCCCTATTGACCCTCGAGGCCCAACTTATCGTGAATGCCAAAAACATTGTTACTCGCTTCCATTATTCCCGATCATCATCTCATCGATTCTAACTAACTAGTGAGCGTTAATTGCTCACAAGTCCTCGAAATGCCGAATTTTGCATTTTGGCTTTTCGGCATTTATCGCTTTAAGCTATGAAAAGGGTTCGTTACACACCGATTTGCGATATTCCTTGACGAGATCTCCTATGCGATTTCTCCTATAATCAACCACTTATAGATTAGACCATGTTAATATTAAACCAAATCAAAACTACCTATTATCATCACTTACACATTTGGCCACCATCCACAATGGCCCTTGGGTTCATACCTTTGTCAAGTTGATGACTAGATTTAGTCACCCAATGATCCAAGCTTTTCACACTCCTCGATCGGTAGCCTTTAATCCTCACTAGTACCAACAAACCAAATAACACCAAAACCCTTTTAGCCTTAGTCGACAGAGGGGTTTTCAGCTTTTCTTAAACCACAAGATACAAATGGAAAGAAGGTTCGAATACTTACCAAGAGATCTACTAATTGAAGAACGTTCCAAATACCTTCCTACCCCATATCCATTGTGAATCCAACTTAAATGTGCGTAGAAAATAGATCTAAATATTAATTCCCGAATCACTAAAATATGGATGTTTCAGATTTTAGTATAATGAAAAAGAGAAAATAGAAAAATAGAAAAGAGGAGATGACAGTACAGATTCGGCTTTGAAGGAAATTAAAGAAGGAAGAGATGAGATAAAAGAAAAGAAAGAAAAGAAGAGTAAAAGAAGATAGGTTCGGTTATTATCAATGAAGGAAAGATGAACAAAAAGGGAATAATTCATAAAAGCCAAAATTAAAAGAATAAAATACGGTACTTAATGCTTAATAAAAATTCCTTCTAATTTCAAATTCCCTTGCTTTGCTCCATGAATTAGGCATTTGAAATTTATCCAACCTCCTAGCAGCCTTATCCACCGTTTGACCGCTTCAGTCAAACTCTGACTCTCCTCCACGTAAGCAGCAAAAATCCAAGCCTTCCATGCGCGAGGTGAGGCTCGAACCCCGCACCTTCGTCGCCTTGTGCCTCGCCGTCTTTGCGCCTTTGCACCATGCTTCTCTCTTTACTTATATACGGTCACAATTAATTATAAACCTTACCTCATCAAGCTCGGTTACTTGCGAAACAAAAGGAAATTTTTGCTCATTGTACATCTCGAACTCTGCGACTTCTTAAACACACACATACGTTGCTTGCCCACTGCATACAGGCTCTCCTTGTGTCAAACTTCATTCGCAACTTCCTTTAAGGCCTATTCCAACCGCAACCTGCATACTAAAAAAACCCAATTTATGCTGCTGCCGTGCCTTGAACCTGTGCACTTCCCACGCCTCCTAGCGATTTTAGCCATTGGGCGAGATACTTGCTTCGACATGAATTAGCTGAACAATTAATAAGGCTTACTCATGACGACCCTTGGGTTTTCTAAAATAAAACCCACGAGCTAAGCACGCAGGAATCGAACCCTGCTCCCTTCCTCTTCGCTAACACGCTTAACCACTAAGCCCGACTCCTCCTTTTGTCCAATTTTAGCCCAACTTATTAATAAACCTTAATGCCCAGATCCCTAAAGAAACAAAAATAATTATTTTTGCTAGAGTCTTGGACCGAATCTTTCCCACACTTTAAATACTTCTAAATTTATTTAAAACTAAAATAATAATAATAACCATAATAATGAAAATTTCAAATACGATAATATATATATATTCTTCCTAATAATAATAATTATAATTTCCATAAATCAATAAAAATAGATACAAGAAAATTTTTAATAATATGTTAATTTAAACACTAAATTAACAACAATAATTTTATAAATATATTTGTATCTAATAATTATAATGATAATAATTTTCATAAAAATTAAAATATTAGTAATAACATAAATATTTTATCAATATATATATATTTTTAAACACTAGTAATATTTAAAACTTCTCAATATTCAGGTTTTCTTCTATCCGAATCCCAGACTCAAAGCCCAACTCTTCTAGGCCCAATTTTTGGGGCGTTACAGATACCTACTATGTTAGGTAGACCATTTTTAGTCACGTTTAGGTTCACCACTAATCTTAAAAATAATGAATTAATCATGAAATTCAATGGTGAGACTGGAGTATTCAAATGCAGTCACCAATAGAATGGAGGGAGTAAGGAAAAGTTAGGGAAAACATGTTTTAAAATATTTGTAAAAATTCCTAACTACCTTGAGCCAGAAAAGACATTTTTTTGCGATTAGTACAGGATAAAAGTGAAAATTCAAAGAGTAAGACAAACAAAACATGGTGGAGTGGCATGATGGATGCCAGACCAATACGGATAAAAAAATGAAAAAATACGCGTCCATGTATACACTAACAGATGAATCCGCAACAACACTTGACAATTTTTTTATAATTAAGATAAAATTTTTTATATTGTTGTGTTTTAGTATACTAAAGAGTAGTTTAGGATTTAATTTGATTTAAAATGCTTAAAATTTTTTTCGAACATTTTGAAACTCAAGAAGAGGGGCCAAAATAGAATCGGTGTCACAACATGGAACCTTCGTTTAGCAACACAGGTAAGAAGTTCAAAGAAACGAGCAATTTAGCTTGATCTCATGACATAGCACCTCTATGTTATGACATAGTAGTCAGTAGCCCAAGATTCTAAAGATTTCAAAATGTGTCATGACATCGAGCCCCAATGTCATGACATCGGTATCCTACTAGGAGTTTTGCAACATGGAACCCTTATGTGGTGACATCATTGCAATTGTCTGCAAGGTCGACTCAACGCATCGCGCAACCTGCTAGTTTTAACCTTTGTTTAACCTAATTTTTAGCTCAAAAATACCAAAATCTTTAAATTTAAAACACCTTTAACTTGTTTTTAAACTCTCTCTAACTTTAAACTCTCTCAAAAACCTTCTAAATCCTTAAAACTTTAAAACCCCTATTTTCTTTTCCTTTCTATTTTGCTTTAAATCTTATCTTTTTCTTATGTTCTTACTTGGTGCAGGGCAACACTCCACATTAATAAGGAACGTACAATAAGCTCCTACAAGGAATCACGGGTTATCAAACGAGGTTAAAGTTTCCTAAATTTATTGTTTCATTGCATTGTTCTTTACCTGTATTGAAATATATTGCTTGATTTATTTTAGTTCTAATCAAGAATAATTGAAAATGCCTTCTAGGAAGTCTAGAAGAACTAAAGAACAAGAACCATTGGTGGCTGCAAATCCTTCAACTTTTTCAAACCAGAATGTCAAAAGAAAAAAATGGAACTTTAAGGAAAGATGCTTATACAAGAAAGGGGTTTCAAACCATCAATGATTTTATGTAAGGAATTTTGGTCATTGGTTCAACACCATAGGTGGGAACACTTTTACATAACTCCTAAAGATCCTACTAGAGTCCTAGTATTACAAGAATTTTATGCATCTTTTAGGGATCAAGAGTTGAGAAAACCTTATGCGGCTATTTCGGAAACCATAACAGTACGAGGGGAAAAGGTGCCTATCATCCTTAGAGAGATTTAAGGTAGGGGTGAATGGAAGCATCACCCAGGTACTGATATTCCCATTTCTTTTAATCAATCAATTATGTTTCCATTGGCAAAAATGTAGATGCAATTTTTGTGCACTCGAATTACTCCTGCTTTAAACATTTCTAACGTCCATACTTTTTCTAGTGATTTTGTTATATGTTATTTTGTAGAAGAAACAAGTGTGCACCAAGACATGAATTTATCATTATATCAAACGGTGTAGTAGTGGCCAAAAAGTGAGGGTCTTCTTTCCCCATTTAGTGACAACTTTGTGCAAGAAAGTCAGAGTTTTAATGATAACTACTATACAATTCATGGAGCCATGTAGGAGCCTCAACGGAGACTCATTATACACACAATGTACAAAACATCAACAAAAGAAAATAAGGGATTGGAACAAATGATGAAAGAAGAAGATAGACGTCCCAGCTTCATTAAAACAGAAAACAAAATCAACATCTCAAAAGGAGTTAGAAGGAAGCAACCTTTTAGAATGGAATGGATGATAAGCTAGATGTAAGAGGCGGGCCTGATTTTTCAAGAATTTGCATTCCCACCAAACAAATATGACCTAATGCATTCCCATCATAGATCAGAGGAGCAAGAAAATTAAAAAGAGGAAGGAAGTGATGACGAGGAAGCAGTAAAGGAGGAGGATGAGACGGAACAAGATTCTCAAGAGGACGATGATGATGATTGACAAACTTTTTTTATTATTTTTGGAATTGTAAAATAATTAATTAGGATGACTTTTACTATTTTAAGAGTAGGACTAACAACAAATTTATATATATTTGCTATTTTTGTTTTTGAATTTTCTATGTCGAAACCTCACATGAAGAAAGCATCCACCATAAGAATACGTCAATGTCATGATCAATCGAGTAACTTTTTTTCTTATTTACTTAAGGGTTGTACATTAGGACAATGTGTTGTAAAGTGTGGGGGGTAACTGTACAACCTATTTTTGGGTCAAATCGGAACAGTGGTTTCGGGGCCACAAATATGAAGTAGAAATATTTATTTTATTATTTCTTTAAGGTCTACAGTATGATAGAATAATTGTGTGAAAATTTCGTTAAGAAATTTTATTGATTGGGTGCTCAATTTAGTTAGAAGGACTAAATTGTAATATGTGCAAAATTTGAGTTCTATATGTTAAAGGTGCCTAATTGCTATGAAATTTTAAATTGGAGGTCCTTAAATGGAAATTAGACCATTATACCTTAAGATGGACAAAAATGGACATGGCTAGGTAAAATTTTTTAAGTTATTCATTAAGGGTATTTTAGTAAATTGGCTAATAAAGACAAAATTTACTAAATAAAACATTTCCATCTTCTTCAATTTCATCCCTTACCCGAAAATTTAAAAAGGAACCATAACTAGGGTTTGGCCAAGCTTTCAAACTCGATTGTAAGTCCATTCTTGTCCCGTTTTTAACGATTTTTATATTTTTGAGATCGTTGTAACTTGATTTAGCTATTTCCAGGACTAATTTGAAAGAAAGTTAATGTCTAAAATTTTACCCATGTTGAATATGCTTGTATTTTTTATGTTTGATGGTAGAAAATGCACCCCGAATTTGGGCCTAGAAGTATTGGGCCTTGAGTATGGGTCCGTAAGAAGGTTGTATATAAGCATTTAATTGTGCAAGGAAATGACACAATTAAATGTCTGCTTTAGTGGTTAATGGCCCTGAAAAGTGTTGGAGAAATCTTGGGTTCAAACTTTGGCATTAGCAAATATTTTGATTTTAAGTGAATAAAACCCTGGTGCTTAGATGAAGGCCTTTTAAATTATTGTGGTAAATAAATGTCATAAGGAAGCGTGTAGTCTAGTGGTTGTGGCGTCATTAAGGTTGCAAGGGAGCTTGGGTTCATGTCTTAGCTCTTGCAATTTATTTTGGTTTTTCTTTTAAAGAAACCTGGACTTTGGCCTATAGACCTTATGTTTAATTGAGGATAAAATATGACACACAAAGAGCCTGTGGTAGAGTGGCAAGGTGGTGTGTTGTGTAACTGTGAGGTCTAAGGTTTAAGTCTTGGGATACGCAATGGAGTATCTATTTTGCTGTTTGAGCTGTATAGGAGGTAGAGTTGGACTGGAACTCTGTGGTTGAGGTGGTCATAAGAAAATAAGGAATTTTCCTAATGGTTGAAAGTAATCCCATATCGGGAAGCTAACATGGGAACTGGTGAGAAGCTGGCTTTAAATAGAGCAAACCAGATGAGTTGGTGAAAAAGAAAAAAAGGTGATTAAGACCCAATGTAGGATGTGCAAGGTTGGTGATCCTTGACTTCGGCGCGTTCTCATAAACAGGTGTGTATTCACGCACTTCTTTGTTAGAAATTGGCGAAAGCTGAAAGCCGCCACGAACGTTCTCGTGTGTTGGGGCTGTTCTGGGCCTCGATGGGCCCATGGTCTCGCTTGTGTAAATCTAACTGTTAGGTGGGAAGTAGTTGGGCCTGATGGGCCATATGAACGTGATTGGGCCTGATGGGCCATGTGAACGAGATTGGGCCTAAAGGGGCCAAATGAATAAGTGTGGATCTGTTAGTGTTTAGTAAATGGGTTGTGGACCTAGTTTTTGGTAAATACTCAAGCAGACATAAAACTTAAATAATTAATTAATCACGAACATAGACGAGTCATAAGGTTAAGGTGTGGCAATGGGTATATGCATGTCTAGGATTGGATCTAGGGAAAGCTTAGTACTTAAGCGGTCTTAATGACTCACATCCTCTTCTCTAAAATCCTACCTGGTGCAGAGTATCTATTCACTTTAGCCAACGAGGACTTGTTAACGGGCCAAGGTAAGTAATAAACCCATAATAAAGAGAAATTACTAAAATACCCCTAATTTGTAAAATTATCGAAATACCCCCGGTTTGTAAAATTACCGAAATACTCTCAATTTGTAAAATTACCAAAATACCCCCAATTTGTGAAATTACTGAAACATCCTCGATTTGTAAAATTATCAAAACACCCTCAATTTGTAAAATTATCGAAACACCTTCGATTTGTAAAATTACCAAAACACCTTCGATTTGTAAAATTACCGAAATACCCTCAATTTGTAAAATTACCAAAATACGCTTGATTTGTAAAATTACCGAAATACCATTGATTTGTAAAATTACCGAAACACCCCTGATTTGTAAAATTATCGAAATACCCTTGTAGTGTAAAATTACCGAAATACCCTTGTAGTGTAAAATGACCGACATACCCCTGTAGGGTAAAATGACTGTTTTGCACTTGAGGGTAAATGACCAACTTAGGCTTCAAATTTGACAGATTTGATTATGAATGTATGGTTGTGGTTGTATGACTGATATGCCCTTAATATATATTTAAAAGACTGTTACTGAGTATGGTCATTCTGCATACACGTGTGATGATTGAGCATGACATACACGACATATTGCATGGGTTGGGAATTATGGAACGAAGGAAGTATATGAGGATCGCGTGGTTGCTTGACGACCGTGGATCCACTGATGGCTATTAAGCCTAATATTTGATTAGCAACTTGTTGCAATAAAGGTAGTACCGCAACCGGGCTACCATTGATGTGTATCAGATGCGTGGGTCGATATTTATATATCCATATAATGTGTACCAGGGGACGGAGTTAGTGTGTAGCGGTTGGATTATTGGGGTGGGTTGCACATCATTGCATCTATGATATTATTGTGATATTATTATGATGTGGGTTTCGGCCCAACTGAGGCTAAGATGGGCTAGGCCCAATTGATTCTGTTATGGGCTGTGACCCAAATGATATTGTAATGGGCTTTGGCCCACGTATGCTTTGAACTAGACTGTATTGTTACTGTAATGGGCTCCGGCCCAGGCTCATTTTGAATTCTGTCTGTTTATTGACTGTTACTCTAGTAAGGGGATTACACACTGAGTTTTCGCAAACTCACCCCGTTTATTAACTGTGCAGGTAATGCCCAGTGTTAGGTGGATCGGTGTCGTAGAGGGACTCGGAGACGACCACTCAACCGCACATGTTTTTCTATTTTGTTTATTTAGTTTTGCACTTTGGTTTTTAATTTGGGTTATATTAAGGCCTCTTTATTATCTTAACTTTTTATTTGGGAAATTTATTTAGTATGCTTAATATATGTTAGAAGTAGGGCATGGTTTTCCAAAACAACAATTAGTTTTCAAAATATCACGTTTCCGCAACTGTTTAAAAGTAAGCTTCCGCAGCAAGTAAGGTTTTAAGGGAATTAACATCTCACAAGTTTTAAAATGGCCAGAGGTTTTGAGCAGTAAGAAGGGTTTTCAATGAGAATGTAACACCCCAAACCCAGCCTAGACGTTATGACCGAATCCGACGTGCCACATCAAAACGTTAAAACATTTTTTTCATTCTAAGTCTAGGAAATCGTACTTGATGTTCAAAGGATTAATTCATTGAGGGTTAAAGTGAATGGAAGCTGCGCACCAAGTAGGAAACCGAAAAAAGGAGGTGAGTCCATCGGACTGCTTAAGTACCAAGCTCTTTCGGATCCAATCCTAGACATGCACACCGCCATTGCCACACTCTAACATCGCGTATATTTTTAGGTTACCATTGAAATTATGTCTATTTTAGAATAAAACGTATTTAAGTTTATAAAACGTTATCATAGTAGAAGCCTTGTTTGTAATCGTGTTACTTCGAAATCAGTTTATGTTTTTGGAAAACGAACCCTAGATCTAGCCCATTTTGATAGTTAATATAATTTAAGGTCATCATTATAAGTTATAAATTGAAACCCAATTAAAAATAATCATAAGCGGCCTTATTACATAACAAAACCCAAATCATCAAAGTAAAGAAAATTGAAGTCCAAATCACCGAAGAAATCCATATTGCGTAAGCAGTGGCCACTCCAATCCTCGCACTCAAGCCCACTATGGTGGGGATTACCTGCATGGATGAAAATAGGGGATGAGTTTGGGGAAACTCAGTGTGTAAAATTAACCCAACCATAGCCCATATCAGCTCAAACCACAGAAATAGAATAAATTGGCCTTAGCCCAGAACAGAATATAGAATTAAGCCTATAGGCCCATAACAGATCAGATCAGATATTTCATGTATATGCAAAACCCAAGACATAACCAACCACATACATCCTCTTACCAACCTTTTACCATGTGGGGAGACTACTCGACCCACCCAACCGCTACACATTACGTAATTATGGCATGGTGCAGAAGCGAATAATGTGACAGAGTCACCAGATCTGAGATAATCGTGGCGAGCCACCGTATCGTAAATATGTGCGCAGGCCACCAGATCAGATAATTGTGGTATAGCCACCAGGACACTTCCTCCAAAATATAACCCATGTCCCCATGCAACAAATATTCATTCATGGCATACATCATACAGATTTAAATCAACATGCTTTTCAGACAAAATTAACCTTAGGGGCATATTGGTCATTTACACCTAGGGGTATCATGGTAATTTTCTATACATAAGGGTATTGTAGTGATTTAGATACTTCTAGGGTTTTCATGCATATCCTATCCATTTACGTACTATCAGAATACTTACCGCGCATACTTACCAAATTAAGCCCGTTGGCCCATGAACCCGATTTTTGGCCCATTAAGCCCACATTATCAAAATGTACGAAATCGCATGTACTGCAGTTTATTACCTTCAAAATACAAAACATATAAACCCAACTATCTTACAAGCATTCGCACACTCGCAAATTCCCAAAATACCAACTTTTCGGCATTTTGGCTTTTCGGCTTTTGCCGATCTAGTCTATGAGAGGGTGTCAGTTACACACCTGTTTTGCGACGATTCGTTGTCGAGATCCACGCATGAACTGCCTACAATTAAATCACTAACATATTACTCTAGATATCGAATTAATACTGAGTAAATAGCCCCTTACCATATTCGGCCAAACATGCTTAGAACCTTCTTGCTCTTACCTTGTTGCCGAACTATGTCTTAAATCCAAAGATCTGATCGTTCCACTTGTCCAAACCCTTGATCAGCAGCCTGTAAATCACACCATTTACCAAAGAAGAACAGTTATTACAACCCCTTAGGGCTATAAGTCCAAATCGACAGCCTCCCTAATATTTAGGGATTTCGGCCTTTCCTAAAATAGGAAAGAAAGACTATGTTTTGAAACTACTTACCATCCTTCGACCAATGTTTCCAATTGATGCCTACTTAAATCCAATGCCGCTCTACCCTCAAACGATCACCAAAGTTAAGCCTTCAGTGTTTTCAATATTCGGCTAAGTCCCTATGAAAGTGGGGTTTTCGGCTTTTTTGCAACTGTGTAGAAAAAGATGAATTAATAGGGTTTTACTGTGGTCTTGTCGACAAAAACTTGAGTTTTAAAGGAGGAAAGAATCGGCCAAAGATGTTAAGCAAAATAAGAGAATTTTGCTAGGAAAAATCGGCACAAAAGAAAGTGTAGCTTTCGGGATTTCGGCTTTTTATGGCCAAAGGCTATGAAGGTTTTGAAACATCTGAAGGGAAGGATGGAGATGAACAAGAGGTTAGAAGGGTTCGGCTATGAAGGAGAAAGGAGAATAAGAAAAAGGTTGATGAAGAGAGGGGAGAAAAATGAAGAGGGAAATGGTCAGCAAACGGCCCAACTTCCCCTTAATGCCGAATTTATACTGACCTTAACCCTAGCGGAATTTTGCCTCCCTAAAGCTCCCCTTGGCTGGCCAACTCTTGCTCCTTAAGAGTCCATTATTCGGTCAACACAGCTCTCCCTAATCAGCTCCTAAATTCTCTCCCTTATCCCCTCCTTACTCAATCTCCTGAGCAACACCAACTCTTCCTAACAGTCTTTCACTTCAGTTCCACTACTTACCTTTTCCATTCATAAAAATTAATCCCTTATTTTGTCATTGTGACTTGAACTGGGTCCTCCCAATCATCCACACGCCACTTATAGCATTCCCAGTGGCGTCACTTAGCCACTTTACCACATGCTTCCTTGTGATTTATTTTACCCAATTAATACCTAAAAGCCCAATTAACCAGAACTCCTTTTTCTTATGGAATTAAAATTAATTAAAACTACCGGGTTTTACCTTAAGCTTGGGCCTTCTAGAGGCCCACTAACGTACTTAATCCTATGACAAACAAACAGGACACAGAATTTTTAAATTTTTCCAACATTTTTAAAATTCCAAAAAATTGGGTCGTTACAGAGAACATGGTTTTCGAAAAACACGTCAATGTGACACGCCAGATTCAGGCCTAATTTTTTGGCCAGGTTTGGGGTGTTACATGTTGTTTGTTAAACGACTTTTGAAAAGTGATTTTTGGTAAAAAGTCAAATAGGGGCTTATTTTTAAAAGTCTATAAAATGCGTACAAAAGTGTGAATAAATGAAAAATGTGGGCTGTTATGAGTACAAACAACATTCAGCTAGGCTTGGGGTGTAAAGAAATTGAAAGGAATTCATTTTACGAGCCTAGGGACTAAATTGTAAAATGTTGAAAACTTAGAGGCAAAAATGTAAATTTTGCCATAATGTGTTTTTGGGCTGAATTGAATAATGTGATGACTAAATTAAATGTGGTATTATAGATCAAAAAAAATGAAGTTCGGGTCTAGATCGGGGGAAAACCAAAGTAATTGACGAATAGATCTATTTGGCCGTTTTTGTAACCGAGGTAAGTTCGTATGTTAATAAGATTTATTATAATCATATTTTAATTGCTTTAATACTTCATGAACTGCATAAATGACTTTATGAACAAGTTCAATAACGTTTCAACAAGCGAGAAATCCCAATGGAACTTTAGGAATAGATTAGGATACAAGTAACATGTCACTAGGGTGTTATGTTATGTGATCTGGGTGCTGGTCCTGAACATCCTACCGATGGCTGAGTATGCTGACATATGTTATGGTTATTTGACAACTTGTGTGAGCAGCACTGAGTAGTTACGTCTTGACTGATGCTTGTGTGATCAGGCCCGTTAATGGCTCGAGAGAGAGCATATATGTGATATGAGATAGAGGTAGCAATGGCTACATATGTAGTACCTTGTGTGCAAGGTTTTCCCGAGTATCTGATATTATTTTTCTGAGTGGTTCATTGGGTATGAAAAAGATGAGAATGTGTATGAAATTACTTCGAGATGGTACAGGTATGTACTTAAAGCTTATGATTATTAATTCGTGATATGACAATTTTAAGGTAAGTTTGTGATGGTAGTGATTTTTGATCATGAGATTATGGAAATTTACATTGCCTTATGTTATATTACTTGCAAGTTAATGTATGGTAAAGTTAGCTTATTTCTTTCATACGAGCTTACTAAGCCATATAGCTTACTCCGTTTTATTTTCCATGTTTTATAGTGTCACCAAGCTAGCTCGGGTTGGAGATTATCGGAGTTCGCATCACATTATCAAACTGTCATTTTGGGTACCAATGATTTTAAACATTTTTAGAATATGGCATGTATAGTGACTTGGTCACTTTGTTATATGTGTCATTATGAATTTGGCCAAATGTATTGGCTTGTAATTGTCAAAGGCTTGATGTGGCATTTGGCCATGCAACTTGGCTCATCTTGGTTGAATTGCTTGTCAGCTTATATGTATATATATCTATATATATACATGCATGTGCAATTACCTCTTGTGTGATGTGGTTTATAAATTCTTGGTAAATGGTTAAATCTGGTTTAATGGTTTTGATATTGAATGGTTAAGATTTGTCTCATTAGTATGATAGGAAAACTAAGTAAGATTATGCATGTTATTGGTAGCCATATTAGAACTTGTGGAATGTGATGTTTCCTAGGATTTGGTTTGGCAAAATATGATGTTGTAAATATCTTGAGTGTGGATAATGAAAAGACATGGTTTGGCCTTGTTTGTGGATGTTTTGATTGCCAAAATATGCCATGATTTATGTCATTAAGATTGTGGGTGTGCATGTGCAAATGAAGGTGGCAAATGGCTTAGTGAATAACCTTTATTTTATCCATATGGGTAGACACACGGACGTGTATCTAGACCGTGTGTGACACACGGTCTGCCCCATGGGTATATGTATCAGTCGTGTGTCCCCTGCACCTTAATTTTGAGAAATAGAATGCTCAAAATTGAGCACACAGGCAAAGACATGGGTGTGTGTCTCAACCGTGTGGGGGACATAGCCTCAAGCATTGGCGTGTGCCCCGACTGTGTGAAGTCTGCACCTATCTTATGAAAATTAAATTAACCACACGGCCTAGCACACAGCGTATGACTTGGCTGTGTGTCCTTAGTTTGTTCATGCTTTGAAAAATAGAGAGTTACATGGGTTAGAGACATGGGCGTGTGTAACCACACGGCCTACCCACACGGGCGTGTCTCAAACCACACGAGCGTGTTACCCCTATTCATAGAAAATTTTTTCTAAGTTTTGTAAAACTTTTTTAAGTGCTTGGTTTAGTCCCGAACCACTTCCAAAACATGTTTTGAGCCTCTTAGGCTTGTTCAGGGACTTAATGATTGAATACAAAGGGTTTTAACTTGGATGCAAAGTTATGTCTCAGAATTGTATGTTTGCTTCTGATGTGAGTCTAGTTGTGCCTTATATCCTGTTCTAACATTGAATACAGATAAGGGGTGTTACATTTAGTGGTATCAGAGCTACGAATTAGTCAATTCTCGGACTAACATAGCGTGTGTGAGAGTCTACCTATACATGCCATATATAATTTGTGATAGTGTGACGACTCCGACAATTTAAATTGTGTTTTTATCTAGTAAATGGATCCCAACCGAAAGGTAGTAGATGACGTTGAAAGTAATGCACTGGCTCTCGCTCAAGAGACAGCACCATCTAAAAGTAGACCAGTAATGGTTAGTCAGGAAGGAGAAGCTAGAGAAGCCTTCTTCTAAAGGATGAACGAGTGGTTTGCTGAGTTTGTTCGAACAAATCCGACTACCCAACATCCTCTACCCCCACCTAGCCCCCAACCGGTTCCCGTAGATCCCCAAGGTGTGAAATAATTAAGACTAAAAAAGCCTTCAGTTGATAAGATTCGGAAACAAGGGGCTACAGAATTTAGAGCTAATGTTGATGATGATCCCTAAAGAGTAAAGTTTTGGCTTAATAACTCTATCCGGGTATTTGATGAGCTGTCTTGCACACCAGAGGAGTGCTTGAAATGTGCTATATCACTACTAAGGGAGTCAGTATACAAAATGGTGGAATACACTTGTATTGTGGTACCAGAAGAAAGAGTTACCTGGGTTTTCTTCCAAGAAGAGTTCAGAAAGAAATATATCAATCAACGGTTCACTGATCAGAAATGCAAAGAGTTTTTAGAGCTAAAATAAGGCCATATTTCTGTGTCTAAATATGAGCGAGAGTTTGTTAGTGTGACAGCCCTAAAGTGACCCTAGTCGGAAAGCGGTTTCGGGACCGCTAAACCGAGTCACCAAATTATTTGAATATGATATCTATTGTCTAAAATATGTGATTATGAATGTGTGAAGGTTTGAAGCTTCGATTTAGTAAATTGCATGTGAAATTAGTCGATAGGACTTATGTGTGACACTTTTGAAATGTGATAGGTAAATCTATAAGGATCTATTAGTGCATGTAATCAAAGGGGTGGACTTGCATGTCAATTTCCCCTTTTAATTGCTAGTGGCCAGCCATGACAAAGGGTGATGGGCAAAACATGTCATAAAACATGTTGTGACAATGGTGTATGTTAGGAAAAATAAAATAAGGAGTATGGGTAATAAAGAAATGGGAAAAAAAAGAAAGAATGGTGTCGGTGTTCCCCCATTGCCGTGAGTTGAGGGAAAGAAGAAAAAAGTGTCCATCATTTTCACTTCTTTTGGCTGAAAATTCTAAGGAAGAAAGAAAACAAGTTGTGTTCTTTGGTTCTTCTTGGCGATTTGAGAGGAGGAAGAAAGGAGTGAAGCAATCGGTCATCTTAGGTCGATATTAAGGTAAGGAAGTTGATACTAGTTCTTGAAATCCTAGTTGATTTTGAGTGAGATATCAAGTTATTGTTGGTAACCCATGTTGAAATTGTGATTTTGGAATAAGTAAGGTTTTCGGCTATGGAGATTAATAAGGGTGATGGTTGTGTTTCATGCTAAATCTTGATGATTATGAGTTCCTTTCTTGGGTCTACCTTAGATCCATGAAGTATATTTTTATTTGGTGTTGTTGGTAGTATCGGCCATGGTATATCCATAAGTATGATTTATGCTTATTGCATGATAGGTAAGATTTGTGTTTTGGATATATGTTTATATTTGGTTATAACCAACTTGTGATTCAGCTCTTGCACATATATATATATAAATATATATGTTTGCACATGATGTATTGGTATGACATATATACTATCTCAAGGTATATATTTACATATGATGATGTTTCGGTTATGGAGTAAATGATAGATGCGTTTTGAGTTACAATATGTAATGCGTTAGTTAGTAAAATGTATGCCATTTATGTGTGGTATTAAGTATATAATTGGCCTCAACATAGACATGCATATTCGGCCACATGAGGTGGATTGGTGTGCATGCATTCGGTTAGAGGCAAGCATATTGATGCCTTATCTTGGCTTAGATAATCGGCTAAAAGAGAGTGTGGACTATTGTGTTGAGTTAGATTCATGATTTCGTACATATGTGACTTTAATTTCTAATGAATATATATGGGCTAAGTACCTTGAGTTCCTCTTTTTGATACTCAAATGATTAAATCAATTTATTTGTCAATTTAAGCTCAAGAGCAAAAGGGAACTAAATCCAATAAAGGGAAGGAAAAAGTGGTCGAATAGCCATCGAAATCGTTCGACAACATCCGAGGTAAGTTTTCGAGTAATGGAACTTAGATTATGATTTGATTAGATCATGTTTTAAGCAAATCAAAATCATGCTCTTTGTGTGTGGCTATTGAGCGAAATTGCAAGTGTGAAAAGTGCCTTGTGTTTGAGTTTTGCTAATGAAAATGAAATACTGAATGTGTCATGATTTATTGATAAATGTGCATGGTTATTGAATGATGTCGGGCTAAGTCCCGAAGGCTTTGTGCTAAGTGACTATATCCGGACTAAGATCCGAAGGCATTCGTGCGAGTTACTAAATCCGGACTAAGATCCGAAGGCATTCGTGCGAGTTACTAAATCCGGACTAAGATCCGAAGGCATTTGTGCGAGTTACTAAATCCGGGTTAAGTCCCGAAGGCATTTGTGCGAGTTACTATAACCGGGCTATGTTCCGAAGGCATTTGAACGAGTAGCTATATCCGGTTAAACTCCAAAGGTACGTGATTCGGGAATGAACGAACTTGCTGTAAAAATTTCAGTTAATACGCTTAGAAATCCCAACAATGAGGTATGTTTCAGATGTGCTTTGAATTAGTTGAGCCCTTACAAATAAGTATTCGCTCGTTGATAAATGAGCTACTAGGCCTTTGGCTAAGTTGATCTTTGTGTATGAATATAAGGGTTGGTAATGTGAAGTAAGTATGATATTGAGAATTTGTGCATATGAAATTATCTGTTTAGCTACATAAATGCTATACTTTGGTTGTGTCTAAATTCATGACTCAAACTTACTAAGCATTAAATGCTTACTCCGTTTCTTTGATTCTCTGTTTTATAGATTTTGGTTCTTCAGCTATCGGACTCGGGATTTTTGAAGTCGAAGTCACCCATACTATCAAAGCTCCTTTTGGTATATTTTTGGTTGAACTTTGAAATGGCATGTATAGGACCACCCTTTTGTTGTTGGTCATGAACCCTTCGGTTTTGTGTAAATTTGGATAGCCATGCGAAAATGGCTTAAATATACTTTGATCATAGCATTATAATCATTTTGTATGTTGTCCGTCGAGAGGGATGGAAATGTTGGTAACGGTTAGCCATGGGAATGGTTATTCATGATCACTTTTGGTATATGTATGACAAACTCTAGTTGATCCATGGAGGATCATGAAATAGGTAAAGTTTACCTTAAAATAGATGCTGGCAGCAGCAGTGATGTGGATGTGAAAATCACTAAAAATAGTAGGAATGGAATTAAATAGTTAATAAAAATTGTAATCGAACCTTGATGAATCTATTTTCATAGGAAAGTAACGAAATGATCATATGAACAGTATATTATGAGATATTTAAGTTTTCGCGAAACAGGGCCAGAACGGTTTCTGGATTCCCTGTTCCGACTTTGGAAATTCATTATAAATTAACCAGAGATAATTATAAGTCATACCATATATGTATAGATTCCTTTTTGAGTCTAGTTTCATTAGAAATAAACGGAATAAGTATTGAAGCCCTGTACAAGGAGTTATCCAAGTCGCATTGCAGGAAGGTCAGAGTAGTCGAACCCTGTAATGGGGGAGATTTTAACTAATAAACTGTACTAATTGGAAAAATTCTAGAAAAAAATATGTAGATGAAAATATGAGTCTAGTTTCAGTGAAAAATTACGAAACTGATTTTCGAGTTTTGGAACTCAAGATATGATTTTTAAAGTGAGTGATGCGCTTAGCCAAGCGCTCGAAATTTTAAAATGGACTGTGAAAATGAGTGGGTTAAGCCCATTAACCCCTCGTGTCCGACTCCGGAAACGGTCTCGGGTACGGGGTGTTACAATTTTATTGGTATCAGAGCTACGGTTTAGTCGATTCTAGGACTACCGTAATACGTGTGGGTCTAGCTATACATGCCATTTTGTGATTATTTGATAGTGTGGTGATTTCTAACATTTGCAAATGTGTTTATTTATAGTAATGGATCCCGATCCCGACCGAGCGGTAGCTGATGATCTTGAGAGTGTAGCGCCTGCTCCCACACAAGGGACAGCGCCAGCGGACTCTCAACCTAATGCTAGTAATCCGAATGATGAAGCTAGAAAAGCTTTCTATAGTGTGATGAATGATTGGTTCAACCAATACATTCGAACTAATACGGCTGTTCCACAACCTCCATTCCCGACAAATACCACCCCCGCACCTACAATACCTCCAGTAACTGACCAAATAAGGTCGAATAAGCCCCCAGTTGACAAAATATGAAAACACGGGGCTACTGAATTTAAAGCTACGGACAGCGACGATGCCGAGCAAGCTGAATTTTGGTTGGACAACACTATCCGGGTACTCGATGAGCTATCTTGCACACCGATGAGTGCCTAAAGTGTACTATCTCCTTGTGCGTGATTACGCCTACTATTGGTGGAATACGTTGACTTCACAGCCCAGAGAGCAAGTAACTTGGGAGTTCTTCCAAACCGAGTTTCAGAAGAAGTATATTAGTCAGAGATTCATTGACCAAAAACGAAAGGAATTTCTTAAACTCAAACAAGGTTCCATGTCGGTTACCGACTATGAACGAAAATTTGTGAGGCTTAGTCGATACGCACGAGAATGCATTTCCTCAGAAGCCGTGATGTGTAAACGTTTCAAGGATGGACTGAATGATGATATAAAGCTGTATGTTGGTATCTTGGAAATCTGAGAATTTGTGGTACTTGTTGAGCGAGCTTGCAAAGCCGAGGAGCTCAGTATGGAGAAAAGAAAAGCTGATATGGGAGCAAAGGAGTTTCGTAAGAGGCCTTCGGGGAGGCCCTTTCAACAATCATCAAAAAAGTTTAGAGATGATTCGGGCCGGTGTAGAGACACTTCAGGTTTTTCTAGACGAGACCGTGATCGACCCCCTGTGAGTGCACGAGTCACTTCGGTCGCTAGTGTTGGAAATGACCGTCGAGACAGAACGGAGTGTCAGCATTGTGGTAAATGTGACAGCCCAAAATTGACCCTAGTCGGGAAGTGGTTTCGGCACAACTAAACCGAGTCACCGAAATGTTTGAACGTAATAATTATTGTCTAGAATATGTATTTATGAATGTGTGAAAATTTCAAGCTTCGATTTAGTCGATTGCATGTGAATTCAGTCATTAGGACTTGTGTGACACTTTTGAAATGTGATAGGTTAATCTATAAGGACCTAATAGTGCATGTAATCAAAAGGGAGGACTTGCATGTCAAATTCCCCCCCTAATAGCTAGTGGCCGGCCATGACAAGGGATTATGGGCAAAACATGTCATGAAACATGTTGTGTAAGTGTTTCATGTTGGAATAAATAAAATAAGGTGTATGGGTAATAAAAAATGAAAAAAATGTGTGGAAGGCTTCTCCCCTCCCATTGCCGTGAAGGTAAGAAAGAAAACAAAAAATTTGTTCATCCTTTTCATTCTCTCTTGGCGAAAATTCTAAGGAAGAAGGAGGAGTTTTTGCTTCATGTTTGGTTTGGAAGAGGATTAGGAAGAGGTTTGGCTATACTTGTATCAAGATTAAGGTATGTTTGAAGTTGTGCCATGAGATTCATGCATGTTTTTAGTTGCTAGCTTGATGTTCTTATTAGCCATGGTTCAAATCCTTGCTATGTCATGGGAATGGTATTCGCCAAGGTAGATTTTGTGTTAATGCCATTGCATGCTAAATATGAAGCTTGATAATGATACATGTGATGGTGGATTGAGGACTCTTGGATTTTCTTTTAGCATTTTTGAGTGAGACATTAAGTTCTTTGTTTAACCATGACCAAAATTGAAACGGTATGGTGTTGTGGTGTATTCGGCCATGGTGTATCCATAAGTATGATTTATGCATATTGCATGGTAGGTAAGATTTGAGCTTTGGATATATGTTTATATTTGGTTATAAGCAACTTGAGATTTGGCCCTTGCACCTACATGTATATATGTTTGCACATGATGTATTGGTACGACATATATGCTATCTCAAGGTATATATTTTCATATGATGATGTTTCGGTTATGAAGTAAATGATTGATGCGTGTTGAGTTACAATATGGAATGCGTTAGTTAGTAAAATGTATGCCGTTTATGTGTGGTATTAAGTGTATAATTGGCCTCAACATGGACATGCATATTCGCCACATGAGGGGATTGGTGTGCATGCATTCGGTTAGGGGCAAGTATTTTGATGCCTATTCTTGGCTTAGAAAATTGACTAAGGAGAGTACTAACTAATGTGTTGAGTTTGATTCATGATTTCGTACATATGTGACTTTAATGTCTAATGAAAATATGTGGGCTAAGTACCTTGAATTCCTCTTCGATGCTCAAATGATTAAATCAATTTATTTGTTAAATTAAGCTCAAGAGCAAAGGGGAGCTAAATCGATAAAGGGAAGGAAAAAGTAGTCGAATAGCCGTCGAAATCGCTCGACCACGTCCGAGGTAAGTCTTCGAGTAATGATCCTACTTGTATTATATTGAAATGATTTGTCATAATATGGCGGATAGCCGAATGTGCGTAGGGACTACGTTGTAAAGTCAATTGAAATCATGCTCTTTGTGTGTGGCTATTGAGCCGAGATTGGAAAGGTTTGATAAATGTTTTGTGTTTGAGCCTTAGTAACGAAAATGAAATATGGACGTGTCGTGATTTTTGATATATGTGTGCGTGAGCAATTGAATGATACCGGCTAAGCCGAAGGCATTTATGCTAGTGATTATATCCGGGTTAAGACCCGAAGGCATTTGTGCGAGTTGCTATATCCGGGTTAAGACTCGAAGACATTTGTGCGAGTTGCTATACCCGGGTTAAGACCCGAAGGCAATTGTGCTTGTGGTTATATCCGGCTAAATTCCGAAGAAACTTGGTTTGAGGGTGAGCGTTTTGTGCTGCAATAAATTCAATTAATACGCTCGAAAAACCCAAACGATAAGGTATGTTTGTATGTGCATCGGAAAGGTCGATTCGTTTGAAATAGTATTCGTTCAATCGACTAACGAACTTTCGGCTCTTAGATAGGTTGATACCTTGTGTGTGTATATGTTGATGAAGTGTGAAGTAAGTATGATTATGAGAATGTGTATTACTAAAGTGATTCATTTAGCTATGTGAATGTAATACTTTAGTCAAAGCTGATTTCATTACTTGAGACTTACTAAGCATTAAAATGCTTACCCGCTGCTTTGGCTCTCTGTTTTATAGATTTTGCTCGTTAGCTATCGGATTCGGGATCATCAAGTCAAGTCATCCACACTATCAAAGCCCTTTTGGTACTCTTTTAGTTGAACTCTGGATATGGCATGTATAGGACTACCCTTTGCTGTTTTTTTTCAAGTACGTTTTGTGATGTATGTGTGTACGACCATGCGAAAATGGCTCGTAAAAGTGGAGTATGGCATTAGACCATTTGTGTTTATGTATATATGTATGGTTTCATGATGTGACTATGGACTGGAATGGAAGTGTTGGGCAAATGATCAGCCATTGGAATGGCTAAATATGATTATATGTGGACCTATGTATGACAAAACTCTAGTTGGTCCATGGAAACCACGAAATAGGTAAAGTTTACCTTGAAAACAGATGCTGACAGTAGCAGTGGTGTGGATGTGAAAAATCATTAAAAATTTTAGGAATGGAATTAAATAGTGAATAAATTATGTAAATGAACCTTGATGAATCTAATTTCATATGGAAGAAACGAAACGGTCATATGAGTTATATGTTAAGAGATATTAAAGTTCTCGTGAAATAGGGCCAGAACAGTTTCTGGATCCCCTGTTCCAAATTTGGAAATTCATTATAAATTAACCAGAGATAATTAGGAGTCATTCTATATATGTATAGATTCCTATTTGAGTCTAGTTTCTATAGAAACAAACTGCATCTGTATTGAAGCCCTGTACAAGGAGTTATCAAAGTCGTAATGCACGAAGGTCAGTGTAGTCGATCCCTGTAACAGGGGAGAATTTAACTAATAAAATGTACTAATTGGCCCAACGAAAAATTCTAGAAAAAAAATTGTAGATGGACATATGAGTCTAATTTTAGGTAAAAATTACGAAACTGATTTTCGAGCTTTGAAACTCAAGATATGATTTTTAAGGCGACAATGATGTAGTAACCAGCTTGTCTGGAAAGTTTTAAATGGACTGTAAAAATGATTAAGTCAAGTCTGATCGCACCTTGTGTTCGACTCCGGTAACGGACTCGGGTACGGGGTGTTACAATTTTATTGGTATCAGAGCCACGGTTTAGTCGATTCTAGGACTACCGTAATACGTTTGGGTCTAGCTATACATGCCATTATGTGATTAATTGATAGTGTGGTGATTTCTGACATTTGAATTTGTGTTTATTTATAGTAATGGATCCCGATCCCAACCGAGCGATAGCTGATGATGTGGAGAGTGTGGCGCCTGCTCCCGCACAAGGGATAGCGCCGGCGGACTCTCAACCTATTGCTAGCAATCCGAATGATGAGGCTAGGCAAGCTTTTTATAGCGTGATGAATGATTGGTTCAACCAATACATTCGAACTAATACGGCTGTTCCACAACCTCCATTCCCGACTAACACACCCCCCGCACCTACAATGCCTCTGGTAACTGACCAAATAAGGTCAAATAAGCCTCCAGTTGACAGAATCCGAAAACATGGGGCTACTGAATTTAAAGCTACGGATAGCGACGATGCCGAGCAAGCTGAATTTTGGTTGGACAACACTATCCGGGTACTCGATGAGCTATCTTGTACACCCGATGAATGCCTAAAGTGTACTATCTCCTTGCTACGATTCGACTACTATTGGTGGAGTACTCGACTTCACATTGTGCCCGAGAGCAAGTAACTTGGGAGTTTTTCCAAAGCGAGTTTAAGTAAAAAGTATATCGATCGAGATTTGTTGATCAAAATGGAAGGAATTTCTTGAGCTTAAGCAACGTTCTATGTCGATTCATCGATTCGAGCGAAAATTTGTTAGACTTAGTAGATACGCCGGAATGTGTTTCGTCCGAGGTCGTCATGTGTAAACACTTCGAGGATGGGCTGAATGAAGATATAAAATGTTCGTTGGCATTCTTGAAATACGAGAGTTCGTAGTACTTGTCGAGCGAGCTTGTAAAGTCAAGAGCTTAGAAAAGAAAAACAAAAGTTGATGTGGGAATTGGAGAGTTTCGTAAAGATCCTCGGAAAGTCTCTTCAACGGGCATCGAAGAAATTTCATGATGATGTGGGCGGTCTAGAGGCACTTCGGCCTTTTAGACGAGATCGTGATCGACCCCTGTGGGTACACGAGGCACTTCGGCCGCCGTGTGTTGGGAATGAACGTCGAGACGAGCGGAGTGTCGACATTGTGGCAAATGGCATTCTGGTAGTTGTAGTTCCATGACCGCTCCTGTTACAAGTGCGGATCGGTTGACCACTTCATTAAAGATTGCCCGAGGTTGTGCGAGCAGAATGTAGATCGAGTGGGAAACCGGAGCTACCATCGCTCGAGGTAGACCATCTAGAAATACGGCAATGCTAGTGGTGGTCGAGAGGATCTAGAGATGCTACGACCAGATCCGAGGCTCGCGCTCTGCTAGGGCTTATGCCATACGCGCGCGCGTGAGGATGCTTCCTCGCCGGATGTTATTACCGTATTTTCACTCTCTTTGATCTGAATGTGATTGCTTTGATTGACCTGGTTCTACTCATTCTTATATATGCGAAACCTTAGCATCCAGTAACACTTTACCTATTGAGTCTACTGAGTTCGTAATTCGGGTGTCAAATCCCTTGGGTCGTTACGTGCTTGTTGACAAAGTGTGTAAGAAATACCCCCTAGTAATTCGAGGTTCCTGTTTTCTGGCGAACTTGATGCTTTTGCCGTTTGATGAATTTGATGTTATTCTTGGTTTGGATTGGTTGACCGTGCATGATGCGGTTGTGAATTGCAAAAGCAAGACTATGGATTTGAGGTGCGTAAATAACGAGATGATCCTAGTTGAGTCTACGGACTTAAAGGGGTTGCCAGCTGTAATATCATCAATGTTGGCCCAGAAATATGTAAGAAAGGGGTACGAAGCATACCTTGCGTATGTACTTGATGATAAGGAGTTAGAAATAAAGCCCGAATCTATGCCGGTGGTTTGCGAATACCCGGATGTTTTTCCCTAAGAATTACCGGGTTTGCCACCTGTTCGGGAGATAGAGTTTGGTATTGAGCTTGTACACAGGACTACGCCAATTTCGATAGCTCCGATCGTATGGCACCAACCGAGTTAAAGGAGTTGAAAGCTCGGTTGCAAGAATTGACGGATAGAGGTTTCGCTCGACCAAGTTTCTCACCTTAGGGTGCACCGGTATTGTTTGTGAAAAGAAGGACGGAACCATGAGGTTGTGCATTGACTATCGTCGGTGAATAAAGTGACGATAAAGAATAAATATCCGTTACAGCGTATTGATGATTTGTTTGATCAACTAAAGGGAGCCTCGGTGTTTTCAAAGATAGATTTGAAATCGGGTTATTATCGATTATGGATTCGAGATTCGGATGTACCCAAAGCGCTTTAACGAGGTACGGTCACTACGAGTTCTTAGTGATGCCGTTCGGGCTCACTAATGCCCTACGGTATTTATGGATTTGATGAATCGGATCTTCGCGATGATTTGGACCGGTTCGTAGTTGTGTTCATTAATGACATCTTGGTCTATTCAAGAAATGAGACCGAACATCTTGAACACCGAGATTAGTGTTGCAAATTTTACGGGATAAGCAGTTATATGCTAAGTTCAGCAAGTGTGAGTTACGGTTAAAGAGGTGACTTCTTGGGTCATGTGGTATCGCATCGGTATTCGAGTCGACCCGAGCAAAATTTCAGCCATACTTAATCGGAAGCCTCAGAAATATTCTTGAGGTTCGAGCTTTTTGGGACTTGCTAGGTTACTACCGATGGTTTGTAAAAGGTTTCTCGATGGTAGCCACACCCATGACGAAGCTACTTCAAAAGATGTTAAGTTCGAATGGACGGAAAAATGTCGAAAAGTTTTGATCAATGAAAACTTATTTGTGGAAGCCCCAATTTTAGTGCGGCCGAATCGTGCAAAGAGTTTGTCATCTATAGTGACGCCTCCCTACTTGGGTTAGGTTGCGTATTGATGCAAGAAGGTCGAGTTGTGGCCTATGCGTCGAGACAATTAAAGCCACATGAGAAAAATTATCCGACCCATGATCTCGAATTAGCTGCCATGGTATTCGCCTTGAAAATATGGCGACATTACTTATTTGGTGAGAAATGCCATGTATTTTCGGATCACAAAAGTCTCAAATATTTGATGACTCAAAGAGACTTGAATCTGCGACAAAGACGTTGGCTTGAGTTGATTAAAGATTATGAGCTTGTCATTGATTATCATCCGGGAAAGGCTAATGTGGTTGCGGACGCCTTAAGCCGAAAATCACTGTTTGCTTTACGAGCTATGAATGTACACTTGTCTATTCTACCCGACAATGTGTTAATAGCTGAATTAAAGGCCAAACCATTATTGACTCATCAAATTCGTGAAGCTCAGAAAGTTGACGATGAGTTGGTTGCAAAATGGGCTGAGTGTGTTCCGAACAAGGAATCGGAGTTTGAAATTGATGATGATGATTGTTTGAGGTTCAGAAGTCGTCTGTGTGTTCCAAGGAATTCGGAACTCATTTCGATGATTCTGAACGAAGCCCATTGTAGCCGAATGTCAATTCACCCGGGGAGTACGAAGATGTACAACGATTTGAAACGTCGGTTTTGGTGGCATGGTATGAAACGAGACATCTCCGACTTTGTTTCGAGATGTTTAATATGTCAACAAGTGAAAGCGGAACATCAAGTGCCTTCAGGGTTACTTCAGCCGATCACGATACCCGAGTGGAAATGGGATCGAGACACAATTGATTTTGTGTCCGGACTGCCATTGTCAGCAAGTAAGAAGGATGCGATTTGGGTTGTTGTTGATAGACCGACTAAGTCGGCTCACTTTATCCCGTGCGTCACGGATTTTCATTGGATAAACTAGCTGAATTGTGCGTTTCTCAGTTGTGAGATTACATGGGGTACCGATTTACTGTTGTGTCGATAGAGATCCGAGATTCACCTCGCGATTTTGGAAGAAATTGCAAGAAGCTTTGGGTACCAAGTTGCATTTCAAAGACCGCCTTTCACCCCAAACCGATGGTCAATCCGAGCAGATAATTCAGATACTTGAGGATATGTTGAGATGTTGCATCCTCGAGTTCGATGGTTCATGGAACGGTATTTACCTTTGATTGAATTCGCTTACAACAATAGTTTTCAATCAAGTATTAAGATGGCACCTTACGAGGCCTTGTACGGCGTAAATGCCGTACACCATTGTTCGGACCGAGCTCGGTGAAAGTAAAATTTTCGGAGTTGATTTGATTAAAGATCTTTGAACGAAAAGTAAAAGTAATCCGTGAAAGTTCAAGGCGACCACCGATCGCCGTAAGTCGATGCAGCGGATCTGAAACGAAAAGACATTGAGTATCGTGGGAGACAAAGTGTTTCTTAAAGTTTCACCTTGGAAAAAGATACTCAGATTTGGGCGTAAGGGCAAATTGAGTCCGAGGTTCATCGGGCCATATGAAATATCCGAACGAGTCGGTCCGATTATGTGTCGATTGATTTTGCCCCTGAACTTGAAAAGATTCACGACGTCTTTCATGTTTCAATGCTTCGACGTTATAGATCTGATCCGTCGCACGTAATTAGTCCATCAGAGGTTGAAATTCAAGCCAATATGAGTTATGAAGAAGAACCGATTCGTATCCTAGCACGTGAAGTGAAAGAATTGCGAAACAAAAGGGTTCCGTTAGTGAAAGTGTTATGGCTCAAACACGGAATGGAAGAAGCTACTTGGGAACCCGAGAACTCTATAAAAGAGCGATACCTAAACCTATTTACCGGTAAGATTTTCGGGGACGAAAATTTCTTATGTGGGGGAGAGTTGTGACAGCCGAAAATTGACCCTAGTCGGGAGTGGTTTCGGGACCGCTAAACCGTCACCGAAATGTTTTAACGTAATAATTATTGTCTAGAATATGTATTTATGAATGTGTGAAAATTTCAAGCTTCGATTTAGTCGATTGCATGTGAATTCAGTCATTAGGACTTGTGTGACACTTTTGAAATGTGATAGGCTAATCTATAAGGACCTAATAGTGCATGTAATCAAAAGGGAGGACTTGCATGTCAAATGTCCCCCCCTAATAGCTAGTGGCCGGCCATGACAAGGGATTATGGGCAAAACATGTCATGAAACATGTTGTGTAAGTGTTTCATGTTGGAATAAATAAAATAAGGTGCATGGGTAATAAAAAAATGAAAAAAAAATGTGTGGGAAGGCTTCTCCCCCTCCCCATTGCCGTGAAGGTAAGAAAGAAAACAAAAAAAATTGTTCATCCTTTTCATTCTCTCTTGGCCAAAAATTCTAAGGAAGAAGGAGGGAGTTTTTGCTTCATGTTTGGTTTGGAAGAGGATTAGGAAGAGGTTTGGCTATACTTGTATCAAGATTAAGGTATGTTTGAAGTTATGCCATGAGATTCATGCATGTTTTTAGTTGCTAGCTTGATGTTCTTATTAGCCATGGTTCAAATCCTTGCTATGTCATGGGAATGGTATTCGGCCAAGGTAGATTTTGTGTTAATGCCATTGCATGCTAAATATGAAGCTTGATAATGATACATGTGATGGTGGATTGAGGACTCTTGGATTTTCTTTTAGCATTTTTGAGTGAGACATTAAGTTCTTTGTTTAACCATGACCAAAATTGAAAGCGGTATGGTGTTGTGGTGTATTCGGCCATGGTGTATCCATAAGTATGATTTATGCATATTGCATGGTAGGTAAGATTTGAGCTTTGGATATATGTTTATATTTGGTTATAAGCAACTTGAGATTGGCCCTTGCACCTACATGTATATATGTTTGCACATGATGTATTGGTGCGACATATATGCTATCTCAAGGTATATATTTTCATATGATGATGTTTGGTTATGAAGTAAATGATTGATGCGTATTGAGTTACAATATGGAATCGTTAGTTAGTAAAATGTATGCCGTTTATGTGTGGTATTAAGTGTATAATTGGCCTCAACATGGACATGCATATTCGGCCACATGAGGGGATTGGTGTGCATGCATTCGGTTAGGGGCAAGCATTTTGATGCCTATTCTTGGCTTAGAAAATTGACTAAGGAGAGTACTAACTAATGTGTTGAGTTTGATTCATGATTTCGTACATATGTGACTTTAATGTCTAATGAAAATATGTGGGCTAAGTACCTTGAATTCCTCTTTCGATGCTCAAATGATTAAATCAATTTATTTGTTAAATTAAGCTCAAGAGCAAAGGGAGCTAAATCCGATAAAGGAAGGAAAAGTAGTCGAATAACCGTCGAAATCGCTCGACCACGTCCGAGGTAAGTCTTCGAGTAATGATCCTACTTGTATTATATTGAAATGATTTGTCATAATATGGCGGATAGCCGAATGTGCGTAGGGACTACGTTGTAAAGTCAATTGAAATCATGCTCTTTGTGTATGGCTATTGAGCCGAGATTGGAAAAGTTTGATAAATGTTTTGTGTTTGAGCCTTAGTAATGAAAATGAAATATGGACGTGTCGTGATTTTTGATATATGTGTGCGTGAGCAATTGAATGATACCCGGGCTAAGCCCCGAAGGCATTTATGCTAGTGGTTATATCCGGGTTAAGACCCGAAGGCATTTGTGCGAGTTGCTATATCCGGGTTAAGACCCGAAGGCATTTGTGCGAGTTGCTATACCCGGGTTAAGACCCGAAGGCAATTGTGCTTGTGGTTATATCCGGCTAAATTCCGAAGAAACTTGGTTTGAGGTGAGCGTTTTGTGCTGCAATAAATTCAATTAATACGCTCGAAAAATACAAACGATAAGGTATGTTTGTATGTGCATCGGAAAGGTCGATTCGTTTGAAATAGTATTCGTTCAATCGACTAACGAACTTTCGGCTCTTAGATAGGTTGATACCTTGTGTGTGTATATGTTGATGAAGTGTGAAGTAAGTATGATTATGAGAATGTGTATTACTAAAGTGATTCATTTAGCTATGTGAATGTAATACTTTAGTCAAAGTGATTTCATTACTTGAGACTTACTAAGCATTAAAATGCTTACCCGTTGCTTTGGCTCTCTGTTTTATAGATTTTGCTCGTTAGCTATCGGATTCGGGATCATCAAGTCGAAGTCATCCACACTATCAAAGCCCTTTTGGTACTCTTTTAGTTGAACTCGGATATGGCATGTATAGGACTACCCTTTGCTGTTTTTTTTTCAAGTACGTTTTGTGATGTATGTGTGTGTGACCATGCGAAAATGGCTCGTAAAAGTGGAGTATGGCATTAGACCATTTGTGTTTATGTATATATGTATGGTTTCATGATGTGACTATGGACTGGAATGGAAGTGTTGGGCAAATGATCAGCCATTGGAATGGCTAAATATGATTATATGTGGACCTATGTATGACAAAACTCTAGTTGGTCCATGGAAACTCTAGTGTGGATTTGAAAAATCATTAAAAATTGTATAAATGGAATTAAATAGTGAATAAATTATGTAAATGAACCTTGATGAATGTACTTTCATATGGAATAAACAAAACGGTCATATGAGTTATATGTTAAGAGATATTAAAGTTCTCGTGAATCAGGGCCAGAACGGTTTCTGGATCCCCTGTTCCGACTTTCGAAATTCATTATAAATTAACCAGAGATAATTAGGAGTCATGCTATATATGTATATATTCCTATTTTAGTCTAGTTTCTATAGAAACAAACGGCATCAGTATTGAAGCCCTGTACAGGGAGTTATCCAAGTCGTAATGCGCAAAGGTCAGTGTAGTCAATCCCTGTAATAGGGGAGATTTTAACTAATAAACTGTACTAATTGGCCTGACCAAAAATTCTAGAAAAACATTTGTAGATGGACATATGAGTCTAATTTCAGGGAAAAATTACAAAACTGATTTTTGAGCTTTGAAACTCAAGATATGATTTTTAAGGCGACAGTGACGCAGTAACCAGCTTGTCTGGAAAATTTTAAATGGACTGTGAAAATGATTAAGTCAAGTCTGTGCGCACCTTGTGTTCGACTCCGGTAACGGACTCGGGTACGGGGTGTTACAGTAAATGGGACTCGGGGAGTTGTAGATTCCATGACCGCTCCTGTTACAAGTGCGGGTCAGCCGACCACTTTATCAAAGATTGCCCGAGGTGGTCTGAACAGAATGCAAATCAGAGTGGGAAACCGGGTGCTACCACTGCTCGGGGTAGACCATCTAGAAATACGGGCAATGCTAGTGGTGGTCAGAGAGGATCTAGAGATGCTGTGACCAGATCTGAGGCTCGTGCTCCTGCTAGGGCTTATGCCATACGCGCACGCGAGGATGCTTCCTCGCCAGATGTTATTACTGGTACTTTCACTCTCTTTGATACTAATGTGATTGCTTTGATTGACCCTGGTTCTACTCATTCTTATATATGCAAAACCTTAGCATCCAGTAACACTTTACCTATTGAGTCTACTGAGTTCATAATTCGGGTGTCAAATCCCTTGGGTCGTTACGTGCTTGTTGACAAAGTGTGTAAGAAATGCCCCCTAGTAATTCGAGGTTCCTGTTTTCCGGCGGACTTGATGCTTTTGCCGTTCGATGAATTTGATGTTATTCTTGGTTTGGATTGGTTGACCGTGCATGATGCGGTTGTGAATTGCAAAAGCAAGACTATTGATTTGAGGTGCACAAATAACGAGATAATTCGAGTTGAGTCTACGGACTTAAAGGGTTGCCGGTGTAATATCGCAATGTTGGCCCGTAAATATGTAAGAAAGGGTGCGAAGCATACCTTGCGTATGTACTTGATGACAAGGAATTAGAAAAGAAACCGAATCTGAGCGGTGGTTTGTGAATACCGGATGTTTTTCTGAAGAATTAGGGTTTACCACTGTTCGGAAGTAGAGTTTGGTATTGAGCTTGTACAGGACTACGCCAATTTCGATAGCTCCGTGTCGTATGGCACCAATGAGTTAAAAGAATTGAAAGCTCGGTTGCAAGAGTTGACGGATAGAGGTTTCGCTCGACCAAGTTTCTCACCTTAGGGCGCACCAAAGATTGTTTGTGAAAAGAAGGACGGAACCATGAGGATGTGCATTGACTATCGTCGGTGAATAAAGTGACGATAAAGAATAAATATCCGTATCAGCGTATTGATGATTTGTTTGATCAACTAAAGGAGCCTCGGTGTTTTCAAAGATAGATTTGAGATCGGGTATTACCGATTCGAATTCGAGATTCGGATATACCCAAAACCGCTTTGAGCGAGATACGGCCACTCACGAGTTCTTAAGTGATGCCGTTTGGGCTCACTAATGCCCTGCGGTATTTATGGATTTGATGAATCGGATCTTGAGCGATGATTTGGACGGTTCGTAGTTGTGTTCATTGATGACATCTTGGTCTATTCAAGAGATGAGACCGAACATCTTTGAGCACCGAGATTAGTGTTGCAAATTTTACGGGATAAGCGGTTATATGCTAAGTTCAAGAAGTGTGAGTTCGGTTAAGAGAGGTTAGCTTCTTGGGTCACGTGGTATCCGCGATCGGGTATTCGAGTTGACTCGAGCAAAATTTCAGCCATACTTAGCTGGAAGCCTCAGAAATATTCTTGAGGTTCGAGCTTTTGGGACTTGCGGTTACTACCGACGGTTTGTAAAGGTTTCTCGATGATAGCCACACCCATGACGAAGCTACTTCAAAAGATGTTAAGTTGAATGGACGGAAAAATGTCGAAAAGTTTTGATCAATGAAAACTTATTTGTGAAGCTCAATTTTAGTGCTGCCGAATCGGGCAAAGAGTTTGTCATCTATAGTGACGCCTCCCTACTTGGGTTAGGTTGCGTATTGATGCAAGAAGGTCGAGTTGTGGCCTATGTGTCGAGACAATTAAAGCCACATGAGAAAAATTATCCGACCCATGATCTCGAATTAGCTGCCATCGTATTCGCCTTGAAAATATGGCAACATTATTTATTTGGCGAGAAGTGCCATGTGTATTCAGATCACAAAAGTCTCAAATATTTGATGACTCAAAGAGACTTGAATCTGCGACAAAGACGTTGGCTCGAGTTGTTGAAAGATTATGAGCTTGTCATTGACTATCACCCGGGAAAGGCTAATGTGGTTGCGGATGCCTTAAGTCGTAAATCACTGTTTGCCTTACGAGCAATGAATGTACACTTGTCTGTTCTATCCGACAATGTGTTAGTGGCGGAATTAAAGGCCAAACCATTATTGATTCATCAAATTCGTGAAGCTCAGAAAGTCGATGATGAATTGGTTGCCAAACGGGCTGAATGTGTTCCGAATATGGAATCAGAGTTTCAAATTGATAATGACGATTGTTTGAGGTTTAGAAGTCGTTTGTGTGTTCCAAGAAATTCAGAACTCATTTCGATGATTCTGAACGAAGCTCATTGTAGCCGAATGTCAATTCACCCGGGGAGTACGAAAATGTACCACGACCTAAGACGTCAGTTTTGGTGGCATGGTATGAAACGAGACATTTCGATTTTGTTTGAAGTGTTTAATATGTCGACAAGTGAAGGCGAACATCAAGTGCCTCGGGTTTACTCCAACCGATCATGATACCGAATGGAAATGGGATTGAGTAACGATGGATTTTGTATCCGGGTTGCCGTGTCGGCAAGTAAGAAAGATGCAATTTGGGTCGTTGTTGATAGATTGACTAAGTCGACACTTTATCCCCGTACGCACGGATTTTTCAATGGATAAATTAGCTGAATTATATGTTTCTCAGATTGTGAGATTACACAGGGTACCTATTTCTATCGTGTCGGATAGAGATCCGAGATTCACCTCACGATTTTGGAAGAAATTGCAAGAAGCTTTGGGTACCAAGTTGCATTTTAGCACCGCTTTTCATCCACAAACCGATGGTAAATCCGAGCTGCTAATTCAGATACTCGAGGATATGCTGAGATGCTGCATGCTTGAGTTTAGTGGTTCTTGGGAACGGTATTTACCTTTGATTGAATTCGCTTACAACAATAGCTTTCAATCAAGTATTAAGATGGCACCTTACGAGGCTTTGTACGGGTGTAAATGCCGTACACCATTGTTTTGGACCGAGCTCGGTGAAAGTAAAATTTTCGGAGTTGATTTGATTAAAGATGCTGAACGGAAAGTAAAAGTAATCCGTGAAAGTCTGAAGGCAGCCACAGATCGCCAGAAGTCGTACGTGGATCTGAAACGAAAAGACATTGAGTATCAGGTGGGAGACAAAGTGTTTCTTAAAGTTTCACCTTGGAAAAAAGATACTCAGATTTGGGCGTAAGGGCAAATTGAGTCCGAGGTTCATCGGGCCATATGAAATATCCGAACGAGTCGGTCCAGTTGCGTATCGATTGATTTTGCCCCCTGAACTTGAAAAGATTCACGAAGTCTTTCATGTTTCGATGCTTCGACGCTATAGATCTGATCCATCGCACATAATTAGTCCATCAGAGGTCGAAATTCAAGCCGATATGAGTTATGAAGAAGAACCGATTCGTATCCTAGCTCGTGAAGTGAAGGAGTTGTGAAACAAAAGGGTTCCGTTAGTAAAAGTGTTATGGCTCAAACACGGGATGGAAGAAGCTACTTGGGAACCCGAGAACTCTATGAAAGAGCGATACCCAAACCTATTTACCGGTAAGATTTTCAGGGATGAAAATTTCTTAAGTGGGGGATAGTTGTGATAGCCCTAAAGTGACCCTAGTCGGAAAGCGGTTTCGGGACCGCTAAATCGAGTCACCAAATTATTTGAATATGATATCTATTGTCTAAAATATGTGATTATGAATGTGTGAAGGTTTGAAGCTTCGATTTAGTAAATTACATGTGAAATTAGTCGATAGGACTTATGTGTGACACTTTTGAAATGTGATAGGTAAATCTATAAGGATCTATTAGTGCATGTAATCAAAGGGGTGGACTTGAATGTCAATTTCCCCATTTTTAATTGCTAGTGGCCGGCCATGACAAAGGGTGATGGGAAAAACATGTCACAAAACATGTTGTGACAATGGTGTATGTTAGGAAAAATAAAATAAGGAGTATGGGTAATAAAGAAATGGGGAAAAAAAAAAAGAATGGTGTGTGTTCCCCCCCCCCCATTGCCGTGAGTTGAGGGAAAGAAGAAAAAAAAAGTGTCCATCATTTTTCACTTCTTTTGGCTGAAAATTCTAAGGAAGAAAGAAAACAAGTTGTGTTCTTTGGTTCTTCTTGGCCGATTTGAGAGGAGGAAGAAAGGAGTGAAGCAATCGGTCATCTTAGGTCGATATTAAGGTAAGGAAGTTGATACTAGTTCTTGAAATCCTAGTTGATTTTGAGTGAGATATCAAGTTATTGTTGGTAACCCATGTTGAAATTGTGATTTTGGAATAAGTAAGGTTTTCGGCTATGGAGATTAATAAGGGTGATGTGTAACACCCCGTACCCGAGTCCGCTGCCGAAGTCGGACACGAGGGGTTAACGGCTTAAACCATTCACTTTTGCAGTCCATTTTAAAAATTTTCCAGGCAGTTGGCTAACTGCGTCACTGTCACTTTAAAAATCATATCTTGAGTTTCAAAACTCGAAAACCAGTTTCGTAATTTTTCCCTGAAAACAAACTCATATATGCATCTACAAATTTTTTTCTAGAGTTTTTGGTCGGGCCAATTAGTACAGTTTATTAGTTAAAATCTCCCCTGTTGCAGGGTGCGACTACACTGACCTTCATGCATTACGACCTGGATATCTCCCTGTACAGGGCTTCAATACTGATGCCGCTTATTTCTATAGAAACTAGACTCAAGGAGGAATCTATAAATATATTGCATGACTCTTAATTATCTCTGGTTAATTTACAATGAATTTCCAAAGTCAGAACAGGGAATCCAGAAACTGTTCTGGCCCTGTTTCACGAAAACCTAAATATCTCTTAACATACAACTCATATGACCGTTTCGTTTCTTCCATATGAAAGTAGATTCATCAAGGTTCATTTACATAATTTATTCACTATTTAATTCCATTCCTACTATTTTTAGTGATTTTTCACATCCACATCACTGCAGCTGTCAACCTCTGTCCTTAAGGTAGATTTTACCTACTTCATAATTTCCTTGATTCAACTAGCCCTTTTAGCATACATGGCACAAAAGATGATCACGATTAACCATTCTAAGGGCTAATCGATTCCAAACATTTCCACATCTCTTAATGGACAACATACAAAATGATTATGATACCATGCCAAAGTGTATACAAGCCATTTTCGCATGGCTATCCAAATTTATACAAAATGAAAGGGTCTATGACCAACAAACGAAAGAGTAGTCCTATACATTAACCAAAATATCCTCTCACTACGAGTCTATTCTATACATGCCATAAGATATTCCAAAACATAGCAGTACCAAACAGTGGATAGTGATAGTGTGACTAGTTCTTTGACGATCCCGAGCACAGAAGCTTCGCAATGAGACCTATAAGGCGGAGGAAACAGAGTAAGCAGAGTAAGCATTACAATGCTTAGTAAGTTTTAAGCAGTGTCAACAGATAACAATCGAATTATAACATAGTTGTTCGTATTTTATTTCACTCTTCCTTCGAGCATACCATCCCTTTACCGAATATGCACATCTTATCATATACAATAGGCGATAAACTCTCACATAAAAGTGAGCTCATGTGACATAGATATATCGTATGATTTCACATAACCTCTCACACTAATCCGATGTCACATAATCATAGGAATAGTCCCATAGATTGCTCTCGTATGCATCATATATAAACTTGGAGTACATACTGTTTAACCTTTCGCATTGCGTATATTTATAAGCAATTCTTATTACGAAGTCTTACCGGACATAATCTCCACACGTAGTCATCGTGTCGCGTGCGGACATAATCTCCACACGTAGTCATCGGGTCTCACCGGAACATATTTCAAGTTTCAAGTACACTTAATCACATGTTACAACATTCACATTAGCCATTCGGCTTTACCACATATATATATACACTTTCACATTCATCACGTCGGCCATTAGGCCTTATCACATATATATACATTTTCACATTCATCACATCGGCCATTAGGCCTTATCACATATATATACACTTTCACATTCATCACATCGGCCATTAGGCCTTATCACATATATATACATTTTCACATTCATCACCTCGGCCATTAGGCCTTATCACATATATATACATTTTCACATTCATCACGTCGGCCATTAGGCCCTATCACATATATATACATTTTCACATTCATCACGTCGGCCATTAGGCCTTATCACATATATATACACTTTCACATTCATCACATCGGCCATTAAGCCTTATCACATATATATACATTTTCACATTCATCACATCGGCCATTAGGCCTTATCACATATATTATTATGTACAGACTTGGTCTTGGCCGAATCTACATCAATCATTTTCCAACGAATAATTCAATTTCATGCCATACTATCATTTCATATTCGAATACTCATAAACTTACAATTTCACAAATTTTGGTATCAAAGATCCATCTAACACTCATGTATCATTTTACAATATCACAATTTAGAATTCAAGTATGGGATCAATCAATAGCTTATGAGCAACTAAAACAAGTTTTTATGCATGTTTACAACAAAATCACATATTCGCTACGAGTTGTTTTCCTGAGCAATGGTCACTAAATTATTTATACCCAGAGCTACAAGACTCCAAATCACTTGCCGTTAATTTTCTCAGAATATAGACTCATATATCTTCCATCCATGAAATTTTCAGAATTTTTGGTTTGGCCAATCAATACCAGATTTTTCTTAAAGTTTCCCCTGTTTCACTGTTTGACTAATCTGACCACTCTTCGCCTCTGAATCAAATTTTTCATTGTACAGAATTCATAATGTGTTCTATTTGATTCCATTTGAAACTAGACTCATTAAGGAGTCTAAGAATATAAATCTTATCTTATAACCATTTTTGTATAAATTATAATGATTTTCCAAAAACAGGACAGGGGATTTCGGAGTCATTCCGACACTGTCCCGCACAACTTTAAATATCTCTTTATAGGAAATTTCTTTGCTTCCACGGTCTCTTTTATAAGAAACTAGACCAACTAAGCTTTGATTACATATTTTATTCAGCCTATAATTCCACACCAACAATTTATAGTGATTTTCTAAAATCACATTACTGCTGCTGTCCAAGCAAATTATTACAATTTGCTCTTAAACTTCCAAGTCCAAACACTTATGAACTTACCATTTGGGTTTAAGACATATCATGGCCACATCATATCTTATTAAATCAACTCATTATGTCCTATTATGATTGAATTTACTCAACGTTTAATCACTTAAAACTTACCTCAGAAGTGGTCGACGATTAGGTATCCACGGCTATTCGTTTACATTCTCTTTTTCCCTTATCCGACTTTGATCCTCTTTGCTCTTAAGCTAAAGCCGCAGAGCACTTTCGAACACCATCATTCAGCTTGGATTGAAGCATCGGATACAAAAACTTTAACCTTCATGTACAATTAATTTCGGCATTCAATCCCCTAAAATTTCAGCTTGTAAAGCAAATAAATAGCAGTTTTAGACATCATAGTCTTCATCCATTTAGACAACATTCTTTAACATCTAAATAGCTCATTTATATCATCTAGTTAATATTTCATAACTTATCATGCTAGCTGAATATTATTTATTCAAGTTCATCATCTTCATATTCGGCATTAGCATCAAATATAATAGCCCATTTCTTCCCACTTTGAATCTATGCATCCATTAAATCATAGTTTGTTCAAGCACTCATACAACAAAATTCATCCAATTTAACAAGAAACAAAACTTAATTCCTCCATAGCCACAATGGCCGAAAGATCTAGACATCTCAATACCGAAATTTCTAACATGGGTTGCCTAAAGAATTTGGTAGGGAGTTCAAATTTATCTAACATTTCAAGTAACTTAACACATCCACGTAGCTAACATGATAGTAGTATCAAGGCATCAACTAAAATTTTGAAGCCTCTTAGCCGAATCCTAACTCTCCAACAACTCCAATTTCATCCATGAGATAAATAGAAGTAGGCTAACCCTCCAAAGGATGTGTAAACCTCCAAAAGCAACATTGAACATACCTTAATCTCAAGAACCACCTTGGCCGAACTTCCCCTCTTCTTCCTCCTTCAATTCACGGCCAAGAAGAACCAATTTCTTCTTTTCTTTATTTCTCAAGTCACGGCAATGGGGGGGGGGGGAACATGGATGAGACAACTTTGTTCTCATCACCCCTCCCTTTTCATTTCTTTATTACCAACCCTTTATTCCATTCTTTCTCCCATAACACACTAACACAACATGTTTCCAACATGTTTCACCCCATAACATTTTGTCCATCCTCATGCTCATGGTCGGCCACCACTTATAAAAAAGAGGGGTATTTGACATGCAAAACCATTGTTTTGCATGCATGCTTCAATTAGTCATCACACATTTCCCTATCCTGCTTTCAAAGTTTACTACTAGGTCCTTTTTAGTGAAATTCACATTTATAACCCTAAATCAAATCATCAAAAATGTCACACACGAATTAACACATATCATAGGCACCAAAATGAATATTAAATTATTTTTATGCCTCGGTTTTGTGGTCCCGAAACCATATTCCGACTAGGGTAGTTTTAAGGCTGTCACAACTCTCCCCCACTTAAGAAATTTTCGTCCCCGAAAATCTTACCGGTGCATAGTTTAGGATAACGTCCTCTTATTGAATTATATTCATATAAACATTGGCTCATCGATAGCAATTGAAATTCATTATTGATTTCGCATCGATCTATAAAATCATTTTCTTATCTTAAAACTAATACATAAACATTTCTACAAGTATGCACATATTAACATGTATAATTCACATCATCAACCCACATTTTCATTCATGTATAAGCTGTAACCTGACCGAAAGTACACATATACTCAAACATCCCAATAAATATCCTTTATAACTCCATCATATCTCACTATTCAACTTTACCTATTTCCAACAGAAAATCAACTTCCACATACCTGAACATTGAATTCATTTAGCACATTTAATCACCGTTAACGATACCCGTATACAACCGATTTGGCATAAAGCCTCATATAGTATACCGGCATGGGGTTTATTTTAGCACATAACCCATATATCCAAAATTATCAGCATTCATCAAAAACTCTTACAGGCTTTCAAATGTCGAACTTAATCGAAATAATTTCTTGAATATGATTAACAAAAAAAAAATAGGGGTCATTTAGCAATAGCACATATGGCTCTTACAATGCCATATCCTAGATATGGTCTTACATATGCTCACATATCGAGCCGATGCCATGTCCCAGACATGGTCTTACACACTATCTCAAATCAATTCCTTCGTCCCAGACGAGGTCTTACTTGAATTCCATTTCACACACTTAGTGCCCACTAACCGATCTCGCACTCATAGTGCTCGGTTAAAGGGATTTACACACACACAGTGCCTCCAATCATTCACACACATAGTGCTCTTATTCATTCGTTATTACACATTGAAATGACTTAACCAAGTCGATAAACATCATGTATGTACACTTTTAAACATATCATCTCATTTAAATTTGAATTCGTATAGTAATGAACACTTAAACTTTGGTCAAATTACCGGCACGAAGCCTACTAGGCACGAAGGCCCGAATACACGTCACCAGCATGATTGCTCTTCGGGACCTAGCCCGGATACATCACTAGCACGAATGCTCTTCGGAACTTAGTCCGGATACATCACTAGCACGAATGCTCTTCGGAATTTAGCCCGGATATATCACTAGCACGAATGCTCTTCGGAATTTAGCCCGGATATATCATTAGCACGAATGCTCTTTGGAACTTAGTCCGGATACATCATTAGCACGAATGCTCTTCGGAACTTAGCCCGGATATATCATTAGCACGAATGCTCTTCAGAACTTAGTCCAGATACATCATTAGCACGAATGCTCTTCGGAATTTAGCCCGGATATATCATTAGCACGAATGCTCTTCGGAACTTAGCCCGGATATATCATTCTCAATTCTCATGTACATATACACATATAGCAATACTCATTAGTATATCATTTACATTACTTGAATACAAACACAACATGCTTATCGACCATTCAACTTCCAGTTCCATAGCCACATACAAAAATCACATTTATAGTCATAACACTCTTTCAAAATTGCATCACTTATACCCTTAATTCAATCCGAATCGAAATTCAAATACGAGTACATGATCGTGCACTGATCAACTTAATAATTTAGGCATATCTAAGTGAAGTTATATCGCAAATTCTCATAGTCAGAAGCTTGCTACAGCTCGATCGGGATCAAGATTCATTACAATACAGCAACCACCTTTTAATAGTCAAAAATCATCACACTATCATTCTATCACTTTATGGCATGTATAAATAGACTCACGCGTGCTACGTCAGTCCTAGAATTGACTAAACCGTAGCTCTGATACCAATAAAATTGTAACACCCCGTACCCGAGTCTGCTGCCGGAGTCGGACACGAGGGGTTAACGGCTTAAACCATTCACTTTCGCAGTCCATTTTAAAAATTTTCCAGGCAGTTGGCTAACTGCGTCACTGTCACTTTAAAAATCATATCTTGAGTTCCAAAACTCGAAAACCAGTTTCGTAATTTTTCCCTGAAACTAGAATCATACATGAATCTACAAATATTTTTCTAGAATTTTTGGTTTGGCCAATTATTACAGTTTATTAGTTAAATTCTCCCCTGTTACAGGGTGCGACTACACTGACCTTCATGCATTACGACCTGGATATCTCCCTGTACAGGGCTTCAATACTGATACCGTTTATTTCTATAGAAACTAGTCTCAAAGAGGAATCTATACATATATGGAATGACTCCTAATTATCTCTGGTTAATTTAAAATGAATTTCCAAAGTCAGAACAGGGAATCCAGAAACCGTTCTGGCTCTGTTTCACGAAAACCTAAATTCTCTTAACATACAACTCATATGACCGTTTCGTTTCTTCCATATGAAAGTAGATTCATCAAGGTTCATTTACATAATTTATTCACTATTTAATTCCATTCCTACTATTTTTAGTGATTTTTCATATCCACATCACTGCAGCTGTCAACCTCTGTCCTTAAGGTAGATTTTACCTACGTCATAATTTCCTTGATTCAACTAGCCCTTTTAGCATACATGGCACAAAAGATGATCACGATTAACCATTCCAAGGGCTAATTGTGACAACCCAAATTAGGGCCTAATCGGAATAGTGGTTTCATGACAACAAATCCGAGATAGAAATAATTTTTTTTATAATTATTTTGGGGTTTATGATATGATTGCATGATTTTGTGATAATTTCGTGATGAAATTCTATGCCTAAAGTGCTTAAATTGAAAGTAGGGACTAAATCGAATAAGTTGCAAAATTTGCATCCCGGAAGTTTTTAGTATGAAATTGTTTTGGAATATTAATTAGGAGGTCTTAAATAGCAATTTGACCAATTTTAAGTTCATGGACAAAATTAGGACATGGAAGGAATTTTTGAAAGTTTAGTAAGGAGGGCATTTTGGTCATTTGGATATTAAATGAAATAAAATGGGAAAAATAACACAAAATTGATCATCATCCTCCTTAGTTGCTGCGAATTCTCCCTCTCTCCATAGCTAGGGTTTCTTCAATTTTCAAGCTCCATAGTAAGTGATTCCAAGCCCGCTTTTAATGTTCTTTACGTTTTGGAATCCGGAAGCTCGATTAAGCTTATGCTAGTAATAATTTAACCTAGGGTTCATATTTGGAAAAATACCCATAGGTGAAATTTGTGTATTTTGATGTTTTATGATAGAATATGAGGTTTTAAATTATGTTAAATAACTTGTGCTACTCGGTTTTAAGTGAAAGCAGTAAAACGACATAATCGGTAAAAATACCTATTGTTCATAACTATATGATAGAGTGAGAATTTGATGTTGTTGTAGAAGAGAAAATGTTCAGCATATCATAAAACATAAGAATAAGGGCTGAAATTAAATTCGAGCCTAGGGGCAAAATTGTAATTTTGTAAAGTTAGGGGCAAAATGTAATTTTTCCATGATGTGATTTTGGATTGAAATAAATAGTATGAGTATTAAATGAGCTAAATGTGTTATTATAGATCAAGAAAGACGCGAATTGATCTCGAGCGGGGAAGGAAAAAGTTTTGGACTAAATTGCAAAATTTTCACATTTTGCACCAAGGTAAGTTTGTATGTAAATATTACAATAATTTCATGTACATTCTTATATTTCAGCCTATTATATAAATATACTAGCTGATGTTAAAATGTAAATCGACTATTGGAAGAATGGAAATAAATATAGAGAGAGAGATCCGGTTGAACATTGGAGAGATCGAATGAAATAGAGGAGTGTAGCTAGGTCACATGTATGATGCTGAGTGCACATCATGTGTACAAGAAAGCTACGAGACACCTGTAGTAGCTAGGTCACATGTGTGATACGAGATGTATCCCATGTAGACAAGAGAGCTACGTGAAAGATAAATGTAGCTAGGTCGCATGCGTGATTCCAAGTGAAGGACACCATGTAGACAAGAGAGCTACGTGAAAGATAAATGTAGCTAGGTGCATGCGTGATTCCAAGTGAAGGACACCATGTAGACAAGAGAGCTACGAGACAAATCGGTTAGGTCGCATGAGTGGTACTAAGTGTTCACTATGTGTACAAGAGAGCCGAACTAAACGAAGTATGATGGTGGGGTGTGTCTTTGAAACCATTAAATATCGAGGATTGATCTGAATTGTTCAACGGGATGGTTTTGTGGTGATATTGTGGTTTGGACCTACACTTATGGTGAATGAAATGTGGTGAAAATGATTTGTGGTATATACATATATAAGATAAAATGAGGTTAGCATAAAGAATGTGTGAAAGAGTGAAACTAGCATTAAAACTGTTGTTAGATGGTAGCAATGACGTGATTTTGAAAAATCACCAAAAATAGGAGAAATATAATTAGAGGTTGAATGAGATGTGAAATTAAAGTTTAATGAGTCTACTTTCATATAAAAGAAACAGAGCAAGCAAAGGAATTCTATATTTTGAGATATTTACAATTGTATGTGACTTGCTCAGGATGAATACGTGATCCCCTACTCCAACTTTGAAAAATCATTAAAAATTGTACAAAGAAAATTAAGAAATATAGTTTACATGCCTAAATTCCTTATTGGGACTAGTTTTAAATGAAACAGACTTCAAGGTTGTTTGAATTGTTTACTGAGAGAAATTCAATTCGTAGTGAACAGAGGTCAGATCAGTCGAGCTGTGTAACAGGGGAAACTTTAACTAATAAACTGTACTAATCGGCTGAACCAAAAATTATAGAAAAAGATTAGAAAAAAGCTTTATGAGTCTACATTCAGGGAAATTTTATAAATTTGAATTTCGAGTTTTGTAACTCGAGTTATGATTTATTTAGTGAATATGATGCAGCAGAGACAGCTTAATCAAAGTGGAATGAATAGTGAAGTTAAAGTAGATATACTTGAATTGTTGTGTAAACATGTTAGATTCTTTAATTAGTTACATACTTACTTACTAAGCTATAAGCTTACTTTGTTTCTCTCTTTTGTCTTATAGTGTCCTTCGGCTTGCTCAGGAGTTAAGGATCGTGAAGATCTACCCGCACTATCATACTTTAGGGTATTTGAACTAAACTTTTGAATTATGGCATGTATAGTAGGCTTAATTATTTTGTTACGTGTCATATTTGTCTAGGTTTAAAATATTAGTTACTGAGACTCGACCAGCTACTTTGTACAAGCCATTAAAGTTGGCTAATATTGTTCAAGACATATGTTATACGATGCACTATCAAATTGAATGACATATTTATATCTCGGTTATACTTAATGGTATGTGTTATGTTCGGTAATACCTTGTATCTGTTAAATGATTTTAACGGGTAAGGGTGTTACATTTAGTGGTATCAGAGCTATGGTTTAGTCGATTCTCGGACTAATAAAGTGTGTGTAAAAGTCTAGCTATACATGCCATAAAAATATTGTGATAGTGTGGTGACTCCTGATTATTCTAAATTGTGTTTTGTTTTAATATAGTAATGGATCCTGAAGGGCTGCGGTGATGATCTTTGCTAGTAATGTCATGGCTCTGCACAAGGGACCGCTACTGTGGAAAGTAGACGAGACATTGAGACAAGGAGATGAGGCTCGGGATGCCTTTCTCCAAATGATGAACAATTGGTATCTTGAATTTATTCGAGCAAATCCAAATGCTCAACCTCCTCCACCCCTCCTATACCTCGGATGATTCCAGAGCTGCTCAAGGTATAGATTTGGTAAGAATGAACAAGCCTCCGGTTGACAAGATTCGAATACAAGGGTCAAGAGTTTAGAGCAAAGGTCGATGATGATCCCGAGAAAGCGGAATTCGGCTTGAAAATTCTACCCGTGTATTTGATGAGCTCTCATGTACACCGAGGAATGCTTAAAGTGTGTTTGTATCACTTTTGAGAGATTGACTTACCACGGTGGAAGACTTTGGTTGCGATGGTGCCAAAAGAAAAGTTACTTGGGATTTCTTCTAGGAAGAATTTAGAAAGAAATACATAAGTCAGCGATTTATTGATCAAAACGGAAGGAGTTCCTTGAATTGAAGCAGGGAAAATGTCTCAGAGCGAGTATGAACGCGAATTTGTAAGACTCAGCAAGTATGCCTAAGAATGTGTGTCTACCGAGGCCATTATGTGTAGAAGATTTGAAGATGGGCTGAATGAGGACATTAAAGTGCTTGTAGGAATTTTGGAGTTGAAAGAATTTGTAGTATTGGTTGATCGAGCTCTTAAAGCCGAAGAATTGAACAAAGAAAGAAGAAAAGCTACTATTGAGGCCCGAGATGTCAGAAAAAGACAGATAAGCAAGCCATTTCAATCTCAACCAAAGAGGTCCAAAGAGACAAACCCTCGAATGACAGTTTCAATTGGGGATTCACAGAGATCGTGGTAGAGCATATTGTGGTCTAAAGCTCAAGCTACTTTGGTGGCAAGTGTGGGTAATGTGCGACCTAGAAAGCCCGAGTGTAAACAATGTGGCGAGCAACATTATGGTGAGTGTTGGGGACCGAAGCGAGCTTGTTTTGTGTGGTTCTCATGAGCATTTTATTAGAGATTGTCCGGAGAAAGTTAAAGAAGAAAGATTTGAGTGCTAGATGAATACCACCGCTAGTAGAGGTAGACCACGAGAAATCTGGAGGTGGGACTAGTAGTAAAGCGTGATGAAAGATTTAACGGCAAGATCGAAGCTAGAGCACCGCTAGAGCTTATGCTATCGTGCGAGAAGATACATCATCTCCGATGTCATTATGGTACATTTTCTCTATGATACTATTGTTATTGCATTGATTGATCCCGGGTCCACTTATTCCTATATTTGCATGAATTTAGTATCCAATAAAAAGTTGCCTATTGAATTTCTTGAGTTTACGATTAAAGTGTCGAACCCTTAGGCCAATATGTGCTAGTTGACAAGGTTTGCAAGAATTGCCTATTAATGATTCAAGGTCTTTGCTTTTCCGCCAACTTGATGTTGTTACCATTTGGTGAGTTTGACGTTATCTTGGGAATGGACCGTTAACATTGTATGATGCTAAGGTAGATTGTAAACAAAAGACACTAGAGTTGAAATGTGAAAATGGAGAAATTTCGTGGGTTGAAACAGATGAATCAAATAAATTGCCTATGGTGATTTCGCATATGTCCGCATGTAAATACATGAGAAAAGGGTGTGAAGCTTATCCGCTTATGTAATGAATATTGAGTTGCCTCAACTGAAATTTGAATCGATCATCGATAGTCTGTGAGTTTTCGGATGTATTTCGGAGGAATTGCAGGTTGCCTCGAACAGAGAGATAGATTTTGCCATTGATTTGTTGCTGGGTCTTGCACCGATCTCGATTGCTCCATATAGAATGGCTCGATGAATTAAAAGAATTGAAGGCTCGCTGGGGAGTTAACGAGACAAAGGATTTGTGAGACCGAGTTTCTCTCCCTGGGTGCTCTGTATTATTCAGAAGAAAAGGATGGTTCAATGAGACTTTGCATTGATTACCGTCGACTTAATAAGGTGACTATAAAGAACAAGTACCCATTGCCGAGGATTGATGATTTATTTGATCGTTAAAGGGGCCACAGTGTTTTCAAAGATTGATTTGAGGTCCGGTTACTACCAAATTGAGAGGTAAGGAGTCGGATGTCTTTGAAAACCGCCTTTAGGACAAGGTATGGACATTATGAGTTTCTTGTGATGCCTTTCGGCTTAACAAATGCTCCAGCTATATTTATGGACTTAATGAATCGGATCTTTCGGCCATATTTGGATAAGTTTGTAGTAGTGTTTATAGATGACATTTTAATTTATTCTCGAGATGAGTCTGAACATGTCGAACACTTGAGAACTATATTGCAGATCTTGAGAGAAAAGAAACTGTTTGCCAAGTTTAGTAAAAGTGAGTTCGGCCGTGAAGTCGGATTTTGGGGCATATAGTCTCGGTGATGGTATTCGGTGGATCCAAGCAAGATTTCTGCGATCGTTGATTGGAAACCGCCAAGAATGTATCCGAGGTTAGAAGCTTTTAGGCTTAGCGGGTATTATAGACGTTTTGTTGAAGGATTTTCGATGATTGCCTCTCCTATGACTAAGTTGTTGCAAAAGAATGTTAAGTTTGAATGGACTGATAAATGTCAACAAAGTTTTGAAAAGTTGAAAGCACGATTGATGAAGCACCAATTTTAGTACTGTTGAAGTCGGAAAGGAGTTCGTAATTTATAGTGATGCATCATTGATGGGCCTTGGATGTGTGTTGATGCAAGAGGGTAAAGTGGTAGCTTATGCTTGAGACAATTAAAACCGCATGAGAAGAACTATCCTACCCATGATTTGAAATCGGCATTGTTGTTTTTACCTTGAAGATTTGGCAACAATATTTGTACGGTGAAAATGCCGAATTTTACCGATCACAAAAGTTTGAAGTACTTGATGAATCAAAAGGATCTAAATCATGAAGTGAAGATGGCTTGAATTATTAAAGGATTATGATCTAGTGATTGATTATCATCCGGAAAAGCAAAATGTAGTTCTTGACGCCTTGAGCGAAAATTTCTTTTTACTTTGAGAGCCATGAACACGGGGTTAGCATTGTCTGATGATGGGTCAATCTTAGCAGAGATGAGAGCTAAACCGTTATTTCTCCAGTTGATTTGTGATGCTCAAAAGAATGATAGTGAGTTGCGGATCAAGAGAACTCAATGCGAATCGAGTTACGACTCGATTTTCGAGTTGGACCGGTTGACTGTTTGATGTTTCGAGACGGGATATGTGTGCCGAAAAACGATAAATTGATTCGAAAATATTACATGAGGCACACAATGGTCTGTTTATCGGTTCATCTGGTAGCACAAAAATGTATAATGATTTAAAGAAGTTGTATTGGTGGCGGTATGAAAAGGACATTTCGAATTTGTAACCAAGTGTTTGATCATCAACAAGTAAAAGTGAACATCAAGTGCCTTCAGGATTACTTGAACCGTAATGGTGCTCGAGTGGAAATGGGACAAGATTACCATGGATTTTGTAACCGGTTTGCCTTTAACTCCTAAAAAGAAGGATGTTGTTTGGGTAGTGGTTGATAGATTAACAAAGTCAGCCCACTTTATACCAGTACGTACCGATTACTCACTTGATAAATTAGCCGAATTATATATTCTTTGAAATTGTGAAGTTGCACGAGTACCTATGTCTATAATATCGATAGAGATCCAAGATTTACCTCGAGATTTTGGAAAAGTTACAAGAAGCTTTGGGTACAAAATTGAACTTTAGTACCGCATTTCATCCACAAACAGATGGTCAAACGGAAAGAGTAATCCAGGTACTCGAAGATATGCTTAGATGCTGTGTTTTAGAATTTGGAGGTAGTTGGGAGAAATATCTATCTTTGATTGAGTTTGCCTACAATAACAGTTATCAATCAAGTATACAAATGGCACCGTCTGAAGCCTTGTATGGTCGTAAGTGTCGGACTCCTTTATATTGGACCGAGCTTGGTGAGAAAGCAGATTCATGGAGTTGATCTAGTTAAAGAAACCAAGAGAAAATAAAAGTAATTCGGGATTGCTTGAAAGTCGCTTCAGATCGACAAAAGTCATATGCGATTTAAAAAGAAAAGAGATTGAATTTTAGGTGGGTGATAAAGTGTTCTTGAAGGTGTCACCATGGAAAAGATTCGAGATTTAGTCGAAAAGGCAAGTTGAGTCCGCGTTTTATTGGGTCGCACGAGATTCCGAGAGAATTGGACCCGATGGCATATCGGTTGGCCTTACCGCAGAGTTAGAAAGAATTCATAACGTGTTTCATGTATCAATGTTGCGACGTTATCGTTCGATCCTTCACATGTGATTTCCCAATGAAATTGAGATTCGATCGGATATGACCTATGAGGAGGAACCAATAAAGATTTTGGCTCGAGAGGTTAAACAGTTAAGAAATAAAAGTATAGCTTTAGTGAAAGTATTGTCGCACAGACATGGAATAGAAGAGGCTACGTGGGAACTTGAGGAAGCTATGAGGAAACAGACCCAAACCTCTTTCGGTAAGATTTTCGGGACGAAAATCTCAAAAAGGGGGAGAATTGTGACAACCCGAATTAGGGCCTAATCGAATAGTGGTTTCATGACCACAAATCCGAGATAGAAATAATTTTTTTATAATTATTTTGGGGTTTATGATATGATTGCATGATTTTGTGATAATTTCGTGATGAAATTCTATGCCTAAAGTGCTTAAATTGAAAGTAGGGACTAAATCGAATAAGTTGCAAAATTTGCATCCCGGAAGTTTTAGTATGAAATTGTTTTGGAATATTAATTAGGAGGTCTTAAATAGCAATTTGACCAATTTTAAGTTCATGGACAAAATTAGGACATGGAAGGAATTTTGAAAGTTTAGTAAGGAGGGCATTTTGGTCATTTGGATATTAATCGAAATAAAATGGGAAAAATAACACAAAATTGATCATCATCCTCCTTAGTTGCTGCGAATTCTCCCTCTCTCCATAGCTAGGGTTTCTTCAATTTTCAAGCTCCATAGTAAGTGATTCCAAGCCCGCTTTTAATGTTCTTTACGTTTTGGAATCCTAAGCTCGATTAAGCTTATGCTAGTAATAATTTAACCTAGGGTTCATATTTGGAAAAATACCCATAGGTGAAATTTGTGTATTTTGATGTTTTATGATAGAATATGAGGTTTTAAATTATGTTAAATAACTTGTGCTACTCGGTTTTAAGTTAAAACGAGTAAAAGCAGCATAATCGGTAAAAATACCTATTGTTCATAACTATATGATAGAGTGAGAATTTGATGTTGTTGTAGAAGAGAAAATGTTCAGCATATCATAAAACATAAGAATAAGGACTGAAATTAAATTCCGAGCCTAGGGGCAAAATTGTAATTTTGTAAAAGTTAGGGGCAAAATGTAATTTTTCCATGATGTGATTTTGGATTGAAATAAATAGTATGAGTATTAAATGAGCTAAATGTGTTATTATAGATCAAGAAAGACGCGAATTGATCTCGAGCTGGGAAGGAAAAAGTTTTGGACTAAATTGCAAAATTTTCACATTTTGCACCAAGGTAAGTTTGTATGTAAATATTACAATAATTTCATGTACATTCTTATATTTCAGCCTATTATTATATTAATATACTAGCTGATGTTAAAATGTAAATCGACTATTGGAAGAATGGAAATAAATATAGAGAGAGAGATCCCGGTTGAACATTCGGAGAGATCGAATGAAATAGAGGGAGTGTAGCTAGGTCACATGTATGATGCTGAGTGCACATCATGTGTACAAGAAAGCTACGAGACACCCTGTAGTAGCTAGGTCACATGTGTGATACGAGATGTATCCCATGTAGACAAGAGAGCTACGTGAAAGATAAATGTAGCTAGGTCGCATGCGTGATTCCAAGTGAAGGACACCATGTAGACAAGATAGCTACGTGAAAGATAAATGTAGCTAGGTCGCATGCGTGATTCCAAGTGAAGGACATCATGTAGACAAGAGAGCTACGAGACAAATCGGTTAGGTCGCATGAGTGGTACTAAGTGTTCACCATGTGTACAAGAGAGCCGAACTAAACGAAGTATGATGGTGGGGTGTGTCTTTGAAACCATTAACTATCGAGGATTGATCCGAATTGTTCAACGGGATGGTTTTGTGGTGATATTGTGGTTTGGACCTACACTTATGGTGAATGAAATGTGGTGAAAATGATTTGTGGTATATACATATATAAGATAAAATGAGGTTAGCATAAAGAATGTGTGAAAGAGTGAAACTAGCATTAAAACTGTTGTTAGATGGTAGCAATGACGTGATTTTGAAAAATCACCAAAAATAGGAGGAATATAATTAGAGGTTGAATGAGATGTGAAATTAAATTTTAATGAGTCTACTTTCATATAAAAGAAACAGAGCAAGCAAAGGAATTCTATATTTTGAGATATTTACAATTGTATGTGACTTGCTCAGGATGAATACGTGATCCCCTGTTCCAACTTTGAAAAATCATTAAAAATTGTACAAAGAAAATTAAGAAATATAGTTTACATGCCTAAATTCCTTATTGGGACTAGTTTTAAATGAAACAGACTTCAGGGTTGTTTGAATTGTTTATTGAGAGAAATTCAATTCGTAGTGAACAGAGGTCAGATCAGTCGAGCTGTGTAACAGGGGAAACTTTAACTAATAAACTGTACTAATCGGCTGAACCAAAAATTATAGAAAAAAATTATCAAAAAGCTTTATGAGTCTAGATTCAGGGAAATTTTACGAATTTGAATTTCGAGTTTTGTAACTCGAGTTATGATTTATTTAGTGAATATGATGCAGCAGAGACAGCTTAATCAAAGTGGAATGAATAGTGAAGTTAAAGTAGATATACTTGAATTGTTGTGTAAACATGTTAGATTCTTTAATTAGTATTTACATACTTACTTACTAAGCTATAAGCTTACTTTGTTTCTCTCTTTTGTCTTATAGTGTCCTTCGGCTTACTCAGGAGTTAAGGATCGTGAAGATCTACCCGCACTATCATACTTTAGGGTATTTGAACTAAACGTTTTGAATTATGGCATGTATAGTAGGCTTAATTATTTTGTTACGTGTCATATTTGTCTAGGTTTAAAATATTAGTTACAGTACTCGACCAGCTACTTTGTACAAGCCATTAAAGTTGGCTAATATTGTTCAAGACATATGTTATACGATGCACTATCAAATTGAATGACATATTTATATCTCGGTTATACTTAATGGTATGTGTTATGTTCTGGTAATACCTTGTATCCTGTTCCGGCGACGGTAAAGGGTAAGGGGTGTTACACTAATCGATTCCAAACATTTCCACATCTCTTAATGGACAACATACAAAAATGATTATGATACCATGCCAAAGTGTATACAAGCCATTTTCGCATGGCTATCCAAATTTATACAAAATGAAAGGGTCTATGACCAACAAACGAAAGAGTAGTCCTATACATTAACCAAAATATCCTCTCACTACTAGTCTATTCTATACATGCCATAAGATATTCCAAAACATAGCAGTACCAAACAGTGGATAGTGATAGTGTGACTAGTTCTTGACGATCCCGAGCACAGTAGCTTCAAGAATGAGACCTATAAGGCGGAGGAAACAGAGTAAACTGAGTAAGCATTACAATGCTTAGTAAGTTTTAAGCAAAGTGTCAACAGATAACAATCAATTATAACATAGTTGTTCATATTTTTATTTCACTCTTCCTTCGGGCATACCATCCCTTTACCGAATATGCACATCTTATCATATACAATAGGCGATAAACTCTCACATAAAAGTGAGCTCATGTGACATAGATATATCGTATGATTTCACATAACCTCTCACACTAATCCGATGTCACATAATCATAGGAATAGTCCCATAGATTGCTCTCGTATGCATCATATATAAACTTGGAGTACATACTGTTTAACCTTTCAGTATTGATATTTATAAGCAATTCTTATTACGTAAGTCTTACCCGGACATAATCTCCACACGTAGTCATCGGGTCGTGCCGGACATAATCTCCACACGTAGTCATCGGGTCTCACCCGAACATATTTCAAGTTTCATGTACACTTAATCACATGTTACAACATTCACATTAGCCATTCGGCTTTACCACATATATATATACACTTTCACATTCATCACGTCGGCCATTAGGCCTTATCACATATATATACATTTTCACATTCATCACATCAGCCATTAGGCCTTATCACATATATATACACTTTCACATTCATCACGTCGGCCATTAGGCCTTATCACATATATATACACTTTCACATTCATCACGTCGGCCATTAGGCCTTATCACATATATATACACTTTCACATTCATCACATCGGCCATTAGGTCTTATCACATATATATACACTTTCACATTCATCACATCGGCCATTACGCCTTATCACATATATATACACTTTCACATCCATCACATCGGCCATTAGGCCTTATCACATATTAATACATTTTCACATTCATCACATCGGCCATTAGGCCTTATCACATATATTATTATGTACAGACTTGGTCTTGGCCGAATCTACATCAATCATTTTCCAACGAATAATTCAATTTCACGCCATACTATCATTTCATATTCGAATACTCATAAACTTACAATTTCACAAATTTTGATATCAAAGATCCATCTAACACTCATGTATCATTTTACAATATCACAATTTAGAATTCAAGTATGGGATCAATCAATAGCTTATGAGCAACTAAAACAAGTTTTTATCCATGTTTACAACAAAATCACATATTCGCTACGAGCTGTTATCCTGAGCAATGGTCACTAAATTATTTATACCAGGACCTACAAGACTCCAAATCACTTGCCGTTAATTTTCTCAGAATATAGACTCATATATCTTCCATCCATGAAATTTTCAGAATTTTTGGTTTGGCCAATCAATACCATATTTTTCTTAAAGTTTCCCCTGTTTCACTGTTTGACTAATCTGACCACTCTTTACTACGAATCAAATTTTTCATTGTACAGAATTCATAATGTGTTCTATTTGATTCCATTTGAAACTAGACTCATTAAGGAGTCTAAACATATAAATCTTATCTTATAACCATTTTTGTACAAATTATAATGATTTTCCAAAAACAGAACAGGGGATTTCGGAGTCATTCCGACACTGTCCCGCACAACTTTAAATATCTCTTTATAGGAAATTTCTTTACTTCCACGGTCTCTTTTATAAGAAACTAGACCAACTAAGCTTTGATTACATATTTTATTCAGCCTATAATTCCACACCAACAATTTATAGTGATTTTCTAAAATCACATTACTGCTGCTGTCCAAGCAAATTATTACAATTTGCTCTTAAACTTCCAAGTCCAAACACTTATGAACTTACCATTTGGGTTTAAGACATATCATGTCCACATCATATCTTATTAAATCAACTCATTATGTCCTATTATGATTGAATTTACTCAACGTTTAATCACGTAAAACTTACCTCGAAAGTGGTCGACGATTAGGTATCCACGGCTATTCGTTTACATTCTCTTTTTCCCTTATCCGACTTTGATCCTCTTTGCTCTTAAGCTAAAGCCGCAGAGCACTTTCGAACACCATCACTCAGCTTGGATTGAAGCATCAGATACAAAAACTTTAACCTTCATGTACAATTAATTTCGGCATTCAATCCCCTAAAATTTCAGCTTGTAAAGCAAATAAATAGCAGTTTTAGACATCATAGTCTTCATCCATTTAGACAACATTCTTTAACATCTAAATAGCTCATTTATATCATCTACTTAATATTTCATAACTTATCATGCTAGCTAAATATTATTTATTCAAGTTCATCATCTTCATATTCGGCATTAGCATCAAATATAATAGCCCATTTCTTCCCACTTTGAATCTATGCATCCATTAAATCATAGTTTGTTCAAGCACTCATACAACAAAATTCATCCAATTTAACAAGAAACAAAACTTAATTCCTCCATAGCCACAATGGCCGAAAGATCTAGACATCTCAATACCGAAATTTCTAACATAGGTTGCCTAAAGAATTTGGTAGGGAGTTCAAATTTATCTAACATTTCAAGTAACTTAACACATCCACGTAGCTAACATGATAGTAGTATCAAGGCATCAACTAAAATTTTGAAGCCTCTTAGCCGAATCCTAACTCTCCAACAACTCCAATTTCATCCATGAGATAAATAGAAGTAGGCTAACCCTCCAAAGGATGTGTAAACCTCCAAAAGCAACATTGAACATACCTTAATCTCAAGAACCACCTTGGCCGAACTTCCCCTCTTCTTCCTCCTTCAATTCACGGCCAAGAAGAACCAATTTCTTCTTTTCTTTCTTTCTCAAGTCACTAAGAATGGGGGAACATGGATGAGACAAATTTGTTCTCATCACCCCTCCCTTTTCATTTCTTTATTACTAACCCTTTATTCCATTCTTTCTCCCATAACACACTAACACAACATGTTTCCAACATGTTTCACCCCATAACATTTTGTCCATCCTCATGCTCATGGCCGGCCACCACTTATAAAAAAGAGGGGTATTTGACATGCAAAACCATTGTTTTGCATGCATGCTTCAATTAGTCATCACACATTTCCCTATCCTACTTTCAAAGTTTACTACTAGGTCCTTTTTAGTGAAATTCACATTTATAACCCTAAATCAAATCATCAAAAATGTCACACACGAATTAACACATATCATAGGCACCAAAATGAATATTAAATTATTTTTATGCCTCGGTTTTGTAGTCCCGAAACCATTTCCGACTAGGGTCGTTTTAAGGCTGTCACATGATGGTTGTGTTTCATGCTAAATCTTGATGATTATGAGTTCCTTTCTTGGGTCTACCTTAGATCCATGAAGTATATTTTTATTTGGTGTTGTTGGAAGTATCGGCCATGGTATATCCATAAGTATGATTTATGCTTATTGCATGATAGGTAAGATTTGTGTTTTGGATATATGTTTATATTTGGTTATAACCAACTTGTGATTCGGCTCTTGCACATATATATATATATATATATTTGTTTGCACATGATGTATTGGTAAGACATATATACTATCTCAAGGTATATATTTACATATGATGATGTTTCGGTTATGGAGTAAATGATAGATGCGTATTGAGTTACAATATGTAATGCGTTAGTTAGTAAAATGTATGCCATTTATGTGTGGTATTAAGTATATAATTGGCCTCAACATAGACATGCATATTCGGCCACATGAGGTGGATTGGTGTGCATGCATTCGGTTAGAGGCAAGCATATTGATGCCTTATCTTGGCTTAGATAATCGGCTAAAAGAGAGTGTGGACTATTGTGTTGAGTTAGATTCATGATTTCGTACATATGTGACTTTAATGTCTAATGAATATATATGGGCTAAGTACCTTGAGTTCCTCTTTTGATACTCAAATGATTAAATCAATTTATTTGTCAATTTAAGCTCAAGAGCAAAGGGAACTAAATCCGATAAAGGGAAGGAAAAGTGGTCGAATAGCCATCGAAATCGCTCGACAACATCCGAGGTAAGTTTTCGAGTAATGGAACTTAGATTATGATTTGATTAGATCATGTTTTAAGCAAATCAAAATCATGCTCTTTGTGTGTGGCTATTGAGCCGAAATTGCAAGTGTGAAAAGTGCCTTGTGTTTGAGTTTTGCTAATGAAAATGAAATACTGAATGTGTCATGATTTATTGATAAATGTGCATGGTTATTCGAATGATGTCGGGCTAAGTCCCGAAGGCTTTGTGCTAAGTGACTATATCTGGACTAAGATTCAAGGTATTCGTATGCGAGTTACTAAATCCGGACTAAGATCCGAAGGCATTCGTATGCGAGTTACTAAATCCGGACTAAGATCCGAAGGCATTTGTGCGAGTTACTAAATCCGGGTTAAGTCCCAAGGCATTTGTGCGAGTTACTATAACCGGGCTATGTCCCAAGGCATTTGAACGAGTAGCTATATCCGGTTAAACTCAAGGTACATGATTCGGGAATGAATGAACTTGCTGTAAAAATTTCAGTTAATACGCTTGTGAAATCCCAACAATGAGGTATGTTTCAGATGTGCTTTGAATTAGTTGAGCCCTTACAAATAAGTATTTGCTCGGTTGATAAATGAGCTACCGCCTTTGGCTAAGTTGATCTTTTGTATGAATATAAGGGCTGGTAATGTGAAGTAAGTATGATATTGAGAATTTGTGCATATGAAATTATCTGCTTAGCTACATAAATGCTATACTTTGGTTGTGTCTAAATTCATGACTCAAACTTACTAAGCATTAAATGCTTACACCGTTTCTTTGATTCTCTTTTATAGATTTTGGTTCTTCACTATCGGACTCGGGATTTTGAAGTCGAAGTCACCCACACTATCAAAGCTCCTTTTGGTATATTTTTGGTTGAACTTTGAAATGGCATGTATAGGACCACCCTTTTGTTGTTGGTTATGAACCCTTGGTTTTGTGTAAATTTGGATAGCCATGCTAAAATGGCTTAAATATACTTTGATCATAGCATTATAATCGTTTTGTATGTTGTCCGTCGAGAGGGATGGAAATGTTGGTAACGGTTAGCCATGGGAATGGTTATTCATGATCACTTTTGGTATATGTATGACAAACTCTAGTTGATCCATGGAGGATCATGAAATAGGTAAAGTTTACCTTAAAATAGATGCTGGCAGCAGCAGTGATGTGGATGTGAAAATCACTAAAATAGTAGGAATGGAATTAAATAGTGAATAAAATTGTAATCGAACCTTGATGAATCTATTTTCATAGGAAAGTAACGAAATGATCATATGAACAGTATATTATGAGATATTTAAGTTTTCGCGAAATAGGGCCAGAACGGTTTCTGGATTCCCTGTTCCGAATTTGGAAATTCATTATAAATTAACCAGAGATAATTATAAGTCATACCATATATGTATAGATTCCTTTTTGAGTCTAGTTTCATTAGAAACAAATGGCATAAGTATTGAAGCCCTGTACAAGGAGTTATCCAAGTCGCATTGCAGAAAGGTCAGAGTAGTCGAACCCTGTAACGGGGGAGACTTTAACTAATAAACTGTACTAATTGGCCCGACCAAAAATTCTAGAAAAAATATGTAGATGGAAATATGAGTCTAGTTTCAGGAAAAAATTACGAAACTGATTTTCGAGTTTTGGAACTCAAGATATGATTTTTAAGGTGATGATGGACGCAGTTTAGCCAACCGCTGGAAATTTTAAAATGGACTGTGAAAATGAGTGGGTTAAGCCCGTTAACCCCTCGTGTCTGACTCCGAAAACGGTCTCGGGTATGGGGTGTTACAATTAGGCTCAGTAAGTATGCTCGGGAATGTGTTTTCACCAAGGCTGTCATGTGCAAGAGCTTCGAAGATAGATTGAATGAAGATATCAGACTGCTAGTTGTGATTTTAGAGTTGAATGAATTTGTTGTGCTAGTCAACTGAGCTTGCAAGGCCGAAGAGCTGAGCAAAGAAAAGAGAAAAGCTGAGTTTGAGACTAGAGATTCAAGAAAAAGGCCGATGAATAAGTCATTTCAGTCTTTATCAAAGAAATCGAGGGATTTGTATACTCGTTCAAATGCTTTAGCTGGGTATCCTAACAGAGATCGTGGGAAGTAATATTCTGGTTCTAATGTAACACCTTGAGTTTGGGCCTAGAAGTATTAGGTCTTGAGCATGGGAACAGTTAGGAGGTAGCACATAAATGTTTAGTTATGCAAGAGAGTGACACAAATACATGTCTACTTCAATGGTTAAGTGTATTGGGAGGAGTCTGAGAAGTCTTGGGTTCAAGCCCGGGCAAGTGCAAAAAGTTTTGTTTTTAAAGGAATAAGCACTGTTTCTAGGCAGTGGGCTTTTAAATAAAAATGAGTAAAACATGACAGTAAGGGCCTATTGGTCTAAGGGATAAGTGGCGTGCTATGGTTACTTGAGGTCTGAGGTTTGAATCCAACTTTGAGCAGTAAAGTGTTTTATTTTGCTACACTTGCCGTGTGGGTAGTAAAGGTTGACTGAAACCCTACTGAGTGGAGTAGAGTTTGAATTGGTCATGGAGGGATTGTAGGAGGAGTGTTGGGGTGTAGATAGTAATCGGTTGGAGAGATTTTAGGAGAAAATCGTGGGGAGATGAAGAGAAGGAAGTGTTGTACCGAATGGGGATTCTAGGCACTCAAAAAATCAGTTTTAGGAAGGATTTCGGCTTGGGGAGTAATAGGTTTCTTTTTTTCCATTTTGGTTGCTATCAAGTACTTCTCTTTTCTACTTATTGTGCAAATTTAATCTCCCTTTCGGTCAATTGCCTTGTTAGCTGACTCCCCTTACTATTCTTTCTTCTTTTCTCTCTAGTAATTCTTGTCTCTTTGCCCTTTGAGGTTGGGTCGGTTCTCTTCTATTCTCCCCCTCTCTCGATCTTTGGGCGATTACTTCATCTTTCCCTCTCATTCAATTGTTTTTCCTTTAGCCGAATATTGGGTGGTAAGCCTCTATCTTATTTTTTTCTTCTTTCGATTTTCACTTCTCTGAGCACCATCTTCTTTCTTCTCCTCGTTTTGATTGTTATCCCCTGTTTACTGTTTTAGATCAATCCTCCTTCTCGGTTCTTTGTACGCTGCATCACTTATCTACAATCTACTCTGCCATTATTGGTAAGTGAATTGAGGTTTATTGTATGGGAACATAGGTTATTATTCGAAAGGCAGTATTGAACGGTAAGCGTACATTGTATTATACTCCAAATACGGGTTTATTAAAGGTGGTAACTTTCGTATAGGTGGTGATAGAAATTAATTGGCACATCTCCTAAGAACCAGGGTTACGCTTACGATTGTTTTCAGGCAAGGAGACTATGGTCACTTTGGGAACTCCATTAGGCTCCATTTGAAACAAGAGTTATGCAACTGATTAGATGTCACTTTAGGTATAAAAGGATTCGGAGCGTGATTAACGTCAAATCACATCAGGTGTGTAACCACACTACTATAATCGTAAATCGGCAAAAGCTGAAAAATATGACTATGGACGCTACACGAGCATGTGCTCGCTCGTGTGGTAATCCAAACGCATAAAACGTGGGCGTTTGATCGTAGAGGCCACCATGAGTGATCTCAAGGCCTAAAGCCAATTTGGGCCATGGTGGGCTAAAATGAGTCGTGTGGGCCCCACAGGTATATGAGCCCCACACGGGTAAACCATAGGGATGTGTAGAGAACATTGGGCCAGGTTGTATAATCCACACGACGAAGGCCATTTTTGGGCTATGTGGGCCACACGGGCGTGTGGGACCACATGGGCCCACAATATAGTCCTTGGGCCCATTTTCGTTGTTTGACTGTTAAGGTTGCACGGGTCGCCTGAGACGACTGTGGACCTTCTGTTAGGTCGGTAAGTGTACCTGGACCCTTAATCGGTAAAATGACTATTTTGCCCTTATAAAGTAAAATGACTTTTTTGCCCTTATGAGGTAAAATGATTGTTTTTCCCTTATGAGGTTAAATAACTGTTTTGCCCTTATGAGGTAAAATGACTATTTTTCCCTTATATGGTAAAATGACTGTTTTGCCCTTTTATGGTAAGATGGTTGTTTTACCCCTATGTGATGTATGTTTATATTTTAGCATGCTATTGTAATTGTATTGAATACATGTATAATATTATGACGTGTTGCATGATACATTGCATGGGGATGGGTTTTTATATGATTGGAGGAAGTGTATTGTACTGGCAGCTCTGCTGCAAATACTGTTTAGTGCTGCAAACGATGCTATGGAGTGTAGGGATGGGTAGGTTGATTTTATCCACAAATAGAGTGTAGGGTTGGACGGAGATGGAGTGTAGAGGCTGGATGGGTAGGACTTGCATGCTATTTACTATTATTGCTCGCATCAGAATCGCATGTCTTATCTTTATCTTGTAATGGGCCAAGGCTCGAACACATGACTGTTTTTGTATTGAGATGGGCTAAAGCCCAAACTGATATTATCACTGTTACTAAAAAGGGCTTAGGCCCAGACTATACTTGCTTTCTGACTGGTTGCCTATATGGGATTACACACTAAGTTTTATTAAACTCACCCATCTGTTTAACTGTACAGGTAATCCCCAGCCTTAGGCGGATCGGTGTTGCAAGGGACTCAATGGTGGCCACACAACTGCACTTGCTTTCTTATTGATTTTTAATTTATAAGTAATTTAATTTGGGTATTTGTTTATGTAATAAGGTCTGTATGGATTTTAACTTAAATTTGGGTTTTTTACTTTCCTGGGTTTATAACTGCTAGCAGAAGGAAAAGACACGTGTTTTCAAAAAAGATAAATGTTTTTCCCAAAACACCATGTTTACGCGACATATTTTAAAAGCTTCCTCAACAAACAATGTTTTAAAAAGTGATAACAATTTTAATATGATTAGCATTTTGCTAAACGACTTGAGTTTTAAACTAAACGAACCTCTATAAGAACACACAAAGAGGATAAGTTGAGAATGGGTTTTACAATATCGTATTTTGCAAAAAACACTTCAATGTGACATCGCCAAATTTGGTTATAATGTCCAGGCCGGGTTTGTGGTGTTACATCTAAAGCCCAAACTACATCAATAGCAAGCGTTGGTAATGCTTGGTCTAATAGACCTGAATGTCAACATTGTGGTAGATGACATCCCTATGAATGTAGGTTGAATAACCGGGCTTGCTTTAAATGTGGCTCCGAAGACCACTTTATTCGAGATTGCCCTGTAATGACTGAGAAAGGTAATTTTTAGAATGCAAGGCCGAGTGACACTGCCACTAGAAGGAGGCCACCAAGAAACATAGGAAATGGGAACAGTAGCAGAGGTGTAACGGAAGATTTAACTACGAGATCAAAGGTCAGAGCACTACTAGAACTTACGTTATTCGAGCTCATAAAGATGCGTCATCCCCTGATGTTATTGTAACGCTCGGGTTTGTATAAGTGTACAAAGTCATTATTAAGTAATAAGTAAGTATCGAGTTATTGTCTCCACAGGGATTGTATTCGTGCTAAGTCACTCAATTATAAAAATATTACTAATAACTTGGTAAAAAGAAACACAATTTGATTTGGAAGTATTGATTAAAACTATGTATAATTAATCTAGGTGCAATGATCCCTAATGTGATTTATCCTAACATGCAACTATAACAATGAAATAGATTTTAGCAGAATTAACACAATAAGCAACAAGTATAACATAAATAAGCTAGGACAATTACTTTAATTAAACTTAAATTATTATAACATGCTTCTCAATATTCAGAAAAACATTCCATGGAAACTTGATCTTTCATGAGTTTGGAAACCATATTAGGTCCTTTCGAAATCCTTTAGTTTAGTAAATATGCATTTTACTGATCCTTATTTACTAAGGGTTTCTTAGTATTCGGGTGAGGTAACAAGGACGTGTTAGGTTTGAAACAATTTAATCACACAAATCTAAATACTATGCAGATAACAGAGCCTGGTTAGGGTTGTTATGCAACCTGCAATTTAATCGGGTTAGGATCTAAATTGAGTATGCACATTTCAATTATGCGTCCATTAGTCGTTGTCTGTTTAGGATCGTTCAACTAATTTAGTGCATTTCAATCATTTATGAATGAAATATAGACTTGATTTTAATTGAAAACATGATCGATCGAGGCACAAACATTAAAAGCATGAATCAAATAATTATTATTTAATCAAAGCAATCATCCTAACTTGAACAAAATTAAGTTATCATTGTTGTAAACAAGAACAGTGGACACATAGAAAACATTCTTGAATTAAATTAAAGAAAAGAAAGATTAAACCCAAATCAAAGTGGCTGTCACCCAAGACTCTGACTGACGAGGGCTCCTTTGTTCCTTCACTTTGCTCTTTTGCTGATAGCTCTCTGAGGTGGTCGACCAAGTGCTCTTTAAGAGGCTAATTTTCTAAAAATCCTTATGAAAAGATGATGATAGGTGTGAGGGAAATAGAAAGCTAAAAGAGTTGAGAGAGGAGAGAATGATGAATGAGTGAGAGATGATTAGGAAAGTGAGAAATGGGGTCTTATTTATAGGTGAGGCAAGGGAGCTAGTTTGCTAAAAATAAGAGTGTCCATCATTTAAAACTTCATCCAAGAGTGGTCGGCCATGATTTTTGGAAGTGTGGCTGATTTTTGCTTGATTCAAGTGCCACAACATCATTAGGATCAAGACTCAGTCAATTGCAAATCTTTGGGTAAATCTCCGATTTCTTCAACTCTTCAAGGACCTTGTGTAATTAAACCAAAATTTGATTTATGAACATCCATATGCAACCTAATTATGAGTTGACTTGGTCCTCCATTTGGATGGTTTTGTAATCAAAATAAAGCTCTCAAACCTATCCAAAAATAGTAGATAATTTAGAGGACCAAAGAATATAATTTAACCACTTTAACTAATCAATTTACTTAATTAATTAAAACCCAATTTATTAATGAAATATATTAAAATAAATTATTAAATATAACTATATATTTTATTATTTAATTTAATCATGCATGGCCCACTTTATAGCTTGAAAATATAATACTCAAATTAATATAAAAGAAGCCATTTTTGCATGAAAACTATATAATAAAGCATAAAATCGCATTTTAATAATTTTTATGTTCCAATTTCATATTTTCATATATTGCATTAATTTATTAAATAATTACTTGATTTTAACAAAAATTTAAGTTAAACGGTGATGAATTATATAGGAAAAATCCTATATATTTTTAAGTTTACACACCCCCAGACTTAAATCATTACTCGTCTTGAGTAATGTTCATGCACAGCACAAGGTCTAGCTAAGGCAAAATTGCTAATTGTGTAAGCGTCAATGTTTGTCTCATAATCTTGCATTAATAACTTCATACTCATCAATCTTCTTTATTAACAAGTAATTCATATGCAAATATTCCTTAAGATTATACTAAGCTTCAAAATATGCCAACATGAATCATAGTTTGCGTGTACGTCACAGTCATAGATAACATTCTTCATTCAACATAATTTCCTATCAATCAAGTAAACAATCACAAGGCTTATTTTTTATCTTCATATGTTGAACTTAGGGTTCCTCTCCACTAATGTAGGTGACATAATCATCAAATCAATAGGTTTTTTTATAAGGTTGTAATGGGGCTCAGTTAAAGGTAGGGATTTTAAGAGATGGGACATTTCGATTTTAAAAATCTTAATCTTTAACTTTGTCTTGGTTTTCTCATAATTCAACCTTTTTCTTTAAGTGAACCTTTGGAACATCCCAAAACTTATTTTGAACTCATGCTCATACATTTTTCTTTGTGGAAACTGAGCAAACTCTTATTTCCTCTCTTTTTTTTTTTTAATCATAAGCACGTACATCCTCTAAAAATTTCCTCAAAGGTCATTTGCCAAGACAACTTTAGTTAAGACGGGTGCACAAAATTAGGATAACTTCAAAAGATGGAGATATAGCTTGTAATGTAGGTTCATTGCAATAAACAAGATTTTAAGCTCAAAATTATAGTTTCAAGGGTCTAATATCATAAGGTGGACTTGAAAAGGCTCAAACCATCTAAAGAAAATGGTACCTATATCATTTTAGACTTTATGTCTCCTAGGATTTCGCCTCAAGAAAGTTACTAAGTCAATTCTAAAGATATAAACCTTCATGCATGTCTAATCTCAAAAGAAACTAAGTTTTCATGGCAAACATTACCGAAGACTAAGATCATACAGTCATTCTATTCTTCATGATAACATACAATCACTCAGATAAAATCATCATTCATGCTTACATACAAGCTATCTATTAAGAAAGAATTTCTCTAAACATTCATTTATTAAAACATACTCACAAAAGAAATGATTGAAACATACTTGAAAATTTTAAAGATTTTGAGCAATTTGAGCAATTATTTGCCTTACCCCCTTTAAAAAGAAGCAATGTCCTCATTACAAGAAGAAAGTAATTAATGAACACTAAACACCAGGTAAGGCTAAAAAGAAAGAGAGGTGAGTCATTAATACTACTTAAATACCAAGTCTTTCCTCATAATCCAATCCTAGACATGTTCATTCCCATTACCACATCACTTAGTCTTTTTCTTTCTAAAGGAAGCATTTATTCTTGCTTGCTATGTTTTATTTTCCAGAACTTAAATCCTAGTTACTAAAGAAACAAATTCCTAAATACCTAAAATAAATAAATAAATAGACGAGAATCCCCCCTTTATTTTTCTGACTCCTTCCCCTTGTCTTCTTTAGCTCCATCTCTGCTTGTATAATCAGATCTTCTGTCCATGTCTCAAAGATATCATCTAGGACCTCAGGAACAAAAGTGTTAGAGATATTCTTAAAAGTATTTCGAATCAAATCATCTCTAATTTTTGCATATTTCCAGTAAGTTTGTTGTTGTTTGTGTACGAACTTGCACATATCCATCATAATTGACAACTCCGATTTCTTTGAAGTACTTGTGAAAGTCGGCTTTGGAGTTGTAAATTTAGGTTCAACACTTAGCTTGATAGGCTCTTCTTCTGGCTGAACTCTATGTTCAAGGTTTGCAGATCCTTCAGCTGGTTGAGGACTATTCAGTTCCTTATCTTACTCTTCTTCTTCACTGTCTGTAACTGAATTAGCTTCAATTTCATTTTTAGTTGTTAATTCTTCGGTATCTGGCTCAGTTGATTCTTTTTGCTCACCTTGATTTAGCTCACGTACCTTTTCTACTAACCTTTCAAGATCATGTCTTGTAATGCACCCTTGGACATACTGCCCCTTCAGATTTGCTTGTGTTTTAACACGGGCCCTTAAGCAAAATGAAATGGTTAATGATGGGAAATAAGCACTTTCTGTCTTTTTTAGCACAATCATAAATCTCCTTGAGGATAATTTTCCCAACATTAATGGACTTTTCCGTCAAGATTGCATATATAACAAGAGCATCCGTTTCATCAAGATGGCGGAACTGTGTGAGATAGGCATAAAACTGTAGCGAATGAAATAAAACCATACCTTTGCTACTAGTTTTAGGTATTCCCTTCGGCAAGAATGGCTCCTATACTTTCTTATAATCCATTGGGATCCCAGATTTGTCACAACATCAAGCACTTGTTCAAGAAAATTCAAATTAATATTGATCATCATAGGGTAATACTTATCTTCTTCAACATCAGGTAAGTTAAACAAATCATTGATGGACTTAGAAGTAAGAGGTACCTTGTTCTTCTGAAACAATGACCTCAATAACATCTTGTGTGGTCAAACTTGCATAGAACTCTCAAACTAGTTCATCATCAGGAAGTGAACGAGCATCACAAAATCGTTCCCACTTGAGAGCATTGATTGTCTTTCTAATTGGCATAGGGACAACCATCAAATCATTACTCCTCAAGTTAAAACCTTTTTTCGACATCATAGGGATGCTTGAGAATTGAATCAAATCTCCTTTTCACTTTTTCATCGATCACAATTGGGTTTTCATGAGTAATCTTCGATAATCTAGTTCTTTTATGAGACATGGTATTTTCCCAAAAATTCGGCAAGGCTCTACTTACATTGGAAGAAGAGAAATAGGCAAGTGGGTAAGATTTACTTCGGTGAACCTTGCAATAGTGACGACAAAGTGTGGCAGCAATGGTGGTGTGTGGTGATGATAGCGGCTACGCACAGCAGCGACGTTGATGCTCCAGGGATTCTCTTGAGGCAGCACTAGGTGGTTTTTACAAATGAAAAGAAATGGACTAGGGGTTTCTTTCGGGATTTGAGGCTAACGGCACAAGAAGGAAGTTTAGGGACTTTTAGGGTTAAGAAAATTGCTTTAAGGGATATAAAAATTAGTAGAATGAAGAGGGGTTTATACAGGGAAATACTAGGGCAACATGTAGCAAAACTTTAGCTACATAAAGGTTACTTGGGTAGCGAGCAATGGAAGTGGCAGCAATAGGTGTGGATTTTTCCCTCCTATCTACTATCTTGGGCCTCAAATTCAGACTATATTTACAAACTTATTCAACAAATAGAAATTAATTAGTCCTTGGGCCAAATTTGACCCCCTTTATTAATATAAACATTTTAAATTAAACAAAATAAATTAAATTAGAAAAAAATTTAAATCTTAATTAGAAAATTTCTTCTTAACAAATTACATTAAATTAATTCCCAGGAAAGGTTGAAGGCCACACAGCAGTCCTGCTTAAGTTCCAATCTCCTTAGACAGAATTAATTAAATGTACTAGACTAAGAAAATAAATTCTAATTATTTATTTATTTACAAAATGAGTTCATGAAAAATCAAAGGTATGTTAATTTGAACGAGGATTCAACTCGCACAACTTCACCATCCCAATAATGTTTGAGACGTTGACCATTAACTTTAAATGTACCTCCGTAATTGTCGTATAATTCAATAGCTCCATAAGGATAAACTCGATAGATGGTATAAGGTCTTTCCTTCAGGATTTCAGCTTCCCAGGAAATAACTTCAGCCTTGAATTAAGGAACAACACCTTTTGACCTTTTTTAAACTCACGAGGTTGTATATGACTATCATACCATCTTTTTTTATATTTCTTTACACATTTTGGCATTCTCAAAGGAAAACAACCTTAGCTTTTCCAACTCATCCAATTGTAACATCCTCCTCTCATTGGCTTGCTTAAGATCAAAATTCAACTTCTTCAAGGCCTAGTGAGCTCTATTCTCCAACTCTAATGGCAAATGACATGCCTTTCCAAAAACCAAAGATAAGGAGTCCTTTCTAACGGTGTCTTAAATGCTGTTCGATAGGCCCATAATGCATCATCGAGCCTTCGAGACCAATCTTTTCTACTAGGGCGTACTACCTTTTCAAGGATACCTTATATTTCACGGTTCATTCTTTCAACTTTCCCATTAGACTGAGGGTGGTAAGCAGTAGCAATCTGGTGTTTCACATCATACTTGTCAAGCAACCACTTAAAGCCATTTATACACAAAGTGAGAACCTTCATCACTAATAATAGCTCTTGCTGTCCCAAATCGTGAAAACACATGCTTATGTAGGAATCGTATGACTATCTTAGCATCATTTGTAGGGTATGCTTCAGCTTCAACCCACTTGGACACATAATCTACAGTAACTAAGATGTATTTGTTCCCATACGAAGAAAGAAATGATCCTAAGAAGTCAATGCCCAATAGGTTGAATAATTCAATTCTAAAATATTTGTTAAGGGCATCTTATTCCTCTATGATATATTTCTGGTTCTTTGGCAATTATCGCAGTTCTTCATATAAACATAAGAATCTTTAAATAGTGTAGGCCAAAAGAAACCTACTTGCAAAATCTTTGCTGAGGTACATGCACCACAAAAGTGTCCCGCACTTGGAGATGAATGGCAATGATATATGATCTCAGCAATCCCACTTTCAGCTACACACTTTCAGATTATATTATATGCAAACTATTTAAATAAGAACGGGTCCTCCCAGAAATAATACCGACTATCATGAAGGAATTTCTTCCTTTGTTGGTATGCCATTTCTCAAGGAACTATTCCACATGCAAGATAATTAGCAAAATCAGCAAACCAAGGTGTTTCATGAATTTAACTTACCTCAAATAAATGCTTATCTGGGAAATTCTCGTTGATAGGCACATATGATTGAGTTACCTCCTCTTGCTCCAACCTCAACAGATGATCAACTACTTGATTTTCAACACCTTTTCTATCTTGGATCTCAAGGTCAAATTTTTAGAGTAAAAGTATCCAACGAATTAGCCTCGATTTTGCATCTTTCTTCGTAAACAAGTATTTAATGGTCGCATGGTCAGTAAATATTGTAACTTTGGTACCTATAAGATATGAGCGGAATTTTTCAAAAGTAAACACTATAGCAAATATTTCCTTTTTAGTTACCGTATAATTGAGTTGGGCTCCCGTCAAGTTTATACTTGCATAGTAAATGGGGTGGAACACTTTATTTTTTCTTTGACTGATCAGAGCTCCAATAGCATAATCACTTGCATCACACATCAACTCAAAAGGTGTGCTCCAATCGGGTGTAATGATTATTAAGGATGAGATTAACCATTTTTTAAGCTCTTCAAAAGCTTCTAAACATGCTTTGTTAAAATCGAACACTGTATCTTTCTCTAACAATGTAAAGCCTCAAATCCCAAAAAACCATGTTAAATTATTTTTGTGTGTTGCGGCATGAAAGTATGTCTAATTTAGTGGTTTAGTGCTTTGCGGGTGTTAGTGAAGTCATGGGGTCAAGCCATGGCTATAGCAAAATTTTTTTTCTTATTGAATAAACCCTTGTTTTCTGATAGTAGGCTTATTAAATTTATGTAGGTAGAGCATGTCAGGAAAAGCCTACTAGTCTAGTGGCATACGGCGTGTTGCTATGCCAAGGGACTAGGGTTCGAGTCCTGTTGCAAGCAGGGAGTGTTCTTTTTGCAAACTACCGTGTGGGTGGTTGGATGGCATTGGGACTCTAGTGGTTGGACGGTTGAAGGGAGTAAGGGATCAAGTAGCCAATTTTGAGGAGTAGTTGAGGGAGTTTGAATTGGTCAAGCGAGGAAAAAGAGGAGAGATTTGGGGAGAGATAGAGGGAGTGGATCAATGAGTGGGGGAGAGGTAGTAGTTGATCGAATGTGGGAGTCCCTATTATGCTAATTCGGTCATAGGCTATTGGGATGCCAAAATTGTGTTTTTGGTTTTGCTCTCCTTTTCGTCAGTTTTCTTTTTAGTCTTCTTAGTGCATTTTGAGGTTGGGCCCGAATTGACCTTTGAAGAATACTTTTTTTCTTCTTCAAACCCTAAATGAATACTCTTCTATTCCATCTCGTGTTCTTTGGGTTGAGCACCCTTCTTACTTGGCTAAAACCGAACATTGTCGACTTTTCTCTCATCTTTTTCTATCGGCCCTATAGCTATTGATTGCTTCCCTTTTCTCTAGCAGACCGATTTGTTTAAACACCTCTCTTTAGATAGTGTTATTGCTGAATACTATTTCACCCTCTTCTCTATCGGTTTTTCTTTTGTGGTCAGGTTTGAGGACTCACAGATATTCGGTAGGTGCTTTGGGTTTCTCTTTTTATTTCTCCTCCCCTTGATGAACTTTGGTTAATATTTTCTCTTCTTTGTGTTTCCTGCTAGGAGTTCGATCATACCACTTTGTCCCTATCGCTTGGTATTCTTTTGGCTTTTGGGGTGTATAGGTTGATTGTCCTCTTCTTTGAAGTGATCCTGCATTTTTCGGTAGGTCTCTGTGTGACTACTATTTTTCAGCTTTCGGTTACTTTCCCATTCTGTTGTGCTAATTCTATAGCTAACATCTCCTTTTACGGTCGGTTTATCAGGGGTGTTTGGTGAACAAAGTTATTCAGCAGTGGAGTGGTTTAACCATTTGCGTTCATTCAAGGTAGGTATCTAAGGTTTTGAGGAGTAGGTATTAAAGAGGGGGATGTTTTGCATAGTTTCCAAATTGGCTAATGGATGGTTTTTCATTGAATACAGGATTGTGTCGTGGACTTCTAACTCCTTCCGCGTGGTTTCGTAAACAAGTGTGTGTACCACACTACCATTAGGTATGAATCGATAGAAAAGCCGAAACGTCGAAATGTGGGTTGTCGCCACCACTCAGGCGTGTGGTCGTTTGTGTAGCAGGCAATGGAGTAAACCATGGTCGTGTGGTTGATGAGATGGCCATGAGCATTTTCATGGACCAAAACAATATTGGGCCATTTAGGCCAAACCGGGTCGTGTGGGCCCAATGGGCCCGTGGGCTGCATACGAAAAAATTGCACAAAGTGTGGTAGATTGTAGGTCAGGCTGTGTAAACTACACTGTTAGGGCCATTTCTGGGCTAAGCGGGCCATATGAGAGTATGGGCCCACATGAGCCCGCAATATGGGCTGAAGGCCCATTATCACTGTTTGACTATTAAGGTTGCATGGGTCGCCTAAGATGATTGTGGACCTACTGTTGGGTCGGTGAGTATACTTAGACCCTATACTGATGAAATGACCATTATTACCCTGTGAGGTAAATTGACTGAAATACCCTTATATTATGTATGACTATTTTTGAGCATGGCACGTATGATATTATGTTGCATTACATGGGGTAGGATATATGATTTTGGAGGAAGTGTAATGAAACGCTACAAGCCTATTACTGGCAACTCTGCTGCAAATACTGTTTAGTACCGAAATCGGTACAACTTAGTGTGTAAGGTTGGGTGGGTCGATTTTGTCCCCACATTGTGTGTAGGGCTAGTACAGAGATGGCGTGTAGCGGTTGGATTGGGTAGGATTCTTTGTTTGCATACTGTACTAAGATGGGCTAAGGCCCAGACTACCTATGTTACTGAAATCGGCTAGGCCCAGACTGCCTCTGTTACTGAAATGGGCTCAGGCCCAGACTGATACTATTACTGAAAAAGGGGATAAGGCCCTAACTGGAACTAACGAGCCTAGGTCCAGATTGCGTTTACTCTGATTTTTTTTTATTTTGGGATTTCACACACTGAGTTTTCGTAAACTCACCCATCTATTATATGTGCAGCAAATCTCTAGGGTTAGACGGATTGAGGCGATGGAGGACTCAAAGGTGGCCACTCGACGTAGTTAATTTATTTAATATACTATAATTTAAATTTTTATTCGATATTGGGTTTTCGTTATGTAATAATGCCTTTTAAAGTTTAGTTTAATTTGGGGATTTAATTATTTTAATTTTTACCTGTTAGTAATAGGACAAGTATTTTCAAGAAAGCACAAACTAATGTTTTTCTGATATCATCACACTTACGCCATACATTTTAAAAGCTTCCACAACAAACACTATTTTAACACTTGAGAAACTAGTATAATTAATATTTTGCTTAAAAAACATGAGTTTTCACAAGGAGCTAGCCATCCTAACCTTTTATTTAGAATTTAAAGAAGTTTTTAATGAAAAATGAATTTTTTGACAATTTGTGTTTTGGAAAAACACTCCAATGTCACATCATAGATTCGACCATAACGTCTAGGCCAAGTTTGGGGTGTTACAAACAACGAACACAACGACTTAGAAATTTTTGAGAAATCTTTGATAAACCATCGGTAAAAACTAGCATGGCCGAAGAAACTTCTGGCTCCTTTCACATTAATTAGAGCCGGTAATCTTTCAATTACATCCACCTTTGCTTTGTCGACTTCAATTCCTTTCTGTGAAATTTATGCCCTAAAAAAATCCCTTCCCTAACCATAAAATGGCATTTCTCCCAATTAAAGACAAGATTCATCTCTTCACATCTCTTCAGTACCTTCGCTAAATTACTCAAACAAATATCATAAGTGTCACCAAAAACAGAAAAATCATCCATGAAAACCTTAACAAAGTTTTCAACCATGTCAGTGAAAATTGCCATCATGCATCGTTGGAATGTTACAGATGCATTGTATAAACCAAAAGGCATTCGCCTAAAAGCAAACGTACCGTACGAACAAGTAAAGGTTATTTTATGTTGGTCTTCCAGAGCTACAGCTATTTGGTTATATCCCGAATAACCATCTAAAAATTACTAGAATTCATTACTTACTTGCCAGTCAATCTAACATCTAATCCATAAAAGGCAACGGAAAATGGTCCTTCCAAATGGCTTTATTCAACTTTCTGTATTCAACACAAATTCTCTAACCAGTAATAGTTCTTGTGGGGATCAATTCATTACGCTCATTCTCAACAATCGTAATTCCACCTTTCTTCGGCACACACTGCACCAGACTTACCCACGAATTATCTGAAATAGGATAGATGATTCCTACATCTAACCATTTGATCACTTCCTTTCTCACAACTTCCTTCATAATAGGATTGAGCCTCCTTTGCCCATCAATTCGAGCTCTTTCACCCTCCTCTAGAATAATTTTGTACATGCAAAATGAAGGGCTTATACCTCGAATATCAGCTATGGTCCAACCAATTGCTTTCTTAAATTTCTTAAGAATAGAAATTAGTTGCTCCTCTTGATCTTTTATTAGTTCTGTTGAAATAATCATAGGCAAAGTAGAACAGTTACCTGAATAAACATATTTCTAATAGGAAGGAAGTACCTTTAGTTCGAGTGTAGGTCGTTATTCGATTGACAATTTGGGTTGCACAAATTCTCTGACTTCCAACTCTAATGGTTTAAATCGTGTGGATTGAATAAAATTTCTCAGATTGGCTTCCACCAGAACCATGTTTTCTTCACTTTCTTCATCCTCCAAAGGGCAAACCCTAAGTCTTTCTCCAATAGATCTTCTTCAAGATGGCTTTCCATAGAAACCAAGGTTTTTATTTCTTCCATAACTGAGCACTCTTATGTCGGATCGTGAAATTTCATCGCTTTAAAAATGTTAAAAGTTACCTGATCATCTTGAACTCACATGGTGAGTTCTTCTTTCTGCACATCAATTAACGTTCTTCCCGTGGCTAGGAAAGTTCTCCCAAGGATAATTGGAACTTCCTTGTTTGCTTCAAAATCTAGAGTAATGAAATCAGAAGGAAAAATAAATTTATTGACTCTTACCAAAACATCCTCGATCTTTCCTTCGAGGTATGCTAAAGATCAATCTGCTAGCTGGAGTGTCACTGTTGTAGGTCTTACTTCTCTTATCCCTAGCATCTTAAAAATAGACTTAGGCATCAAGTTGATACTTGCTCCTAAGTCACATAAAGCTTTACCACAATAAGATTTACAGGGTTCGTAAAACTTCTTAGGTCTTTCAATTTTGGTGGCAGCTTGTTCTGCAGGAATGTACTGCATTCCTTTGTCAGGGCGACAGTCTCATACTCACTCAGTCATTTCTTCTTAGATAGTACATCCTTCATAAACTTCACATAATTTGGCATTTGTTCTAAAGCCTCCACCAATGGAATATTGATGTGTAAATCTGAATAGGTAAATCTGCATCCAAAGAAGATGTTAAAGTATCTGAATTCACTAAGTTAGGGTTTACCTTGTCAGTCTTTGAAGTTTTTGACTCTTTTGGTGTAGGAACTTCAATAGCTGGTTGACTTTCCCCCTTTTCAACAAGCTCATTTCGACATTAATCAATCGAGGTTCTAGAATTTTACCACTTTGCAATGCTACTGCCTTGATATGTTCTTTACCCAAACTTCTTGGATTCTCAGTATCGCTTGGCAAGGTTCCTTGCGGTCTATTACAAAGCTCTGTAGCTAACTGACCTATTTGGTTTTCCAAATTTTTTAGTGTTGCTACTTGGCTTTGGATCAAAGCGTCATTCTTTGCCATGTACGCTTTCAAATAGTTCTCTAAACTATTTGATGACTCAGCTTGAGCTGCATTTGGAGCTTACTGATTAAACCATTAAGACTGGTTGGGTCTATGCTGCATAAAGTTGTTGTTCGGTCCATTTCCTTGGTTGCTCCAAGAAAGGTTGGGGTGATTACGCCATGAAGGATTATAGAAGTTGGATTGGTATCCTTGTCCACTCCTATTTTGATGTTGGTTCCCCACATAGTACACTGACTTGGGATTTAATGGTTAATTCTCGAAAGAATGACCTTCCCCACAGTACATACAGGAAACTACTTCAAACGGATTTGGTGGCTGAGCTACGAAATTATTAGCACTATTAGCAGTAAACTGCTTTAACATAGAGAAAATAGATGATACCTGAGCTGATAATGAAGTTAGGGCGTCAACTTCATGAAATCTGGCTACACATCTTCCTGAAGCTGTTCAATTTGTTGGCCATTGATAGTTATTACTCGCAATCCTCTCGATGATCTCATAAGCCTCATTATAAGACTTAGAAAAAATTGTACCATTCACAGAAGCATCTACCATTAATCTTGTATGTGCATTGAGACCATTATAGAATGTCTCCAACTAGACACAATGAGGAATCCCATGATGAAGACACTTACAAAGTAACTCCTTGAATCACTCCCAAGCCTCATACAAAGACTCGTCATCCAATTGTTGGAAGATTTTGATCTCGTTCTAAACTTAGTGTTTTTACTAGGCAGGAAATACTTAACCAAAAATCTCTCTGCTAATTATTGCCATGTAGATATAGAACTTGGTAGCAATGAATTGAGCCATGCTCGCGCTCGATCTCACAACAAGTACAGAAACAACTTCAACCTCAGTGCATCTTTAGCCACACCGACTATCTTGAATGAATCACTCACCTCCATAAACAATCGAAGGTGGAGATGTGGATCTTCTGTGGGCATACCACTGAATTTTCCCACTGTTTGAAGCATTTGAAATATTACTAGTTTCAATTCAAATTGGGTTGCCTCAATATCTGGCCTTTTAATTCCTGGATTTAACTCATTGAAAAGTGGCACAACATATTGTCTGATGCATTGATCCCTATCATCAAAAATGAGGATGGGATTTCATACATGTTTGGCTTCATCACTTTGGTCTTGATTTTGATTTCCAAGGTCCATTTCGTTCTGCCTCTGAGTTATTCGTTCACGTCTTTTTTGTCTAAAAGTCCACTCAATTTCAGGGTCTACTGGGAGTAAATCGATAATCCTATCTATGCTCATAAACACCTGAAAAGAAAATTACAAAATTAAAAAGAATAAGTTAAGTACTGTTAGAAATAACCAAATTGAAAATAAATAATTTCACAAAAAATGAATATGGCAAAAGTTGACAATCCCCGGCAATGGCGCCAAAAACTTGTAACGCTCGGGTTTAAACAAGTGTACACAGTCGTTATCAAGTAATAAGTAAGTATCGATTTATCATCTTCACAGGGATTCTATTCATGCTAAGTCACTCAATTATAAAAATATTGTTAACAACTTGGTAAATAAAAACACGATCTGATTTGGTTGTATTTATTAAAACTATGTAAAATTAATCTAGGTGCAATGATCCTTAATGTGATTTATCCTAACATGCAACTATATGAATGAAATAAATTTTAGCAGAATTAACACAATAAGCAACAATTATAACATAAATAAGCTAGGACAATTACTTTAATTAAACTCAAAATATTATCAACATGCTTATCAATATTTGGAAAAACATTCCATGGCAACTCGATCTTTCATGAGTTTGGAAACCACATTAGGTCCTTTTGGAATCCTTTAGTTAGTAAATATGCATTTTACTGATCCTTATTTACTAAGGGTTTCTTAGTATTTGGGTAAGGTAACAGGGACGTGTTAGGTTTGAAACAATTTAGTCACACAAATCTAAAAACTATGTAGAAAATAGAGCCTGGTTAGTGTTGTTATGCAACCTGCAATATAATCGGGTTAGGATCTAAATTGAGCATGCACATTTTAATTATGCGTCCATTAGCCATTGTCTATTTAGGATCGTTCAGCTAATTTAGGTGCATTTCAATCATATATTAATGAAATACAGACTTGATTTTAATTGAAAACATGATCGATTGAGGCACAAACATTAAAAGCATGAATCAAATAATTATTATTTAATCAAAGCAATCTTCCTAACTTAAACAAAATTAAGCTATCATTGTTGTAAACAAGAACAGTGAACACATAGCAAACAATCTTCAATTAAATTAAAGAAAAGAAAGATTAAACCCAAATCAAAGTGGCTGTCACCCAAGACTCTGACTAACGAGGGCTCCTTCATTCCTTCGCTTTGCTCCTTTACTAATGGCTCTGCGAGGTGGCCGACCAATTGCTCTTTAAGAGCTAATTTGCTAAAAATCCTTATGCAAATATGATGATAGGCTTGAGGGAAAAAGAAAGCTAAAAGAGTTGAGAGAGGAGAGAATGATGAATGAGTGAGGGATTGTGATAACCCTATTTTAACCCTAGTCAGAAAGTGGTTTCGGGACCACGAAAACGAGTCGCGAAAATAATTGCATACTATATTCTATGTTTATTATTTGTGAAATATCATATGTGAAAATATCGTATTTTGATTTTTTTATTTGGATGTGGAATTAGTTAAAAAGGATGTGTTTAAGAAACCTTGAAAATGGGATAGGCAAATGTGTAGTGACCAAACATTTTATGTCTTAATATTATGGGGGACTTGCATGTCAAATAGACCAACTTTAAATGTAAATGGCCGGTCAACATGCATGTAATCATGTGTTCTATTGTTTTTTTATTTTATTTATTTTAAGTGGTGGGAATTATATATATAGTTGATATAGAAATAAGCATTCTACTATAAAATGACTTTTATATTGGGAAATAATAAATTTATAATAGTAAGTGGTGATAAAAACAAAGTGCCATCATCCTTTCTTTCATTTTTCCAAAACCATAAAGAAAAGAAAAGAAAAGAAAAAGGGGGCTAAGACATTTGACTATGGTGAATGTATAGATTAAGGTATGATATCATGTAATTCTTTTGGAATTTTTGTGAAGTTGAGTTTGTTTTGATGCTTATAACGTGACCCATGAGTTAATTTTTTAGTTTTTGGTATATGAAACATTCGGTTATGTTCTTATAGGTTAAATTGATGGTGTTTTGTAGTATGTGATTAGAAATGGCTATAGATGAGTATGAACTAAGTTCAAAAATTCTATAAACGATTAAAATAGACAAAAATCTTATTCGGCTATTGTAGAGTAAGGTGAAGTTATGTTTAGCTTTTATTTTAACTTAATTGTTAGTAAGTGTTTATATGTATGCCGAATGTGGACTTGAATTGGGAAGTTGATAATTGATTGTTATTGAATTATATATACATTTATATTCGGTCATGGAGGACTTGAGATGAAATTAATTATTGTTTTAGTTAAATAATAAGATTAACATGGACAAACTCAATTAGGTAAATTTTAAAGTTTTAGATTTAATTGAGAGAATGGAAATATTCTAGGAAGTATTCGGTTAAGGTATGGAAAATGAAATGTGGGGTAGGTCGGTTTGTGTCATTGCCAAATGCACTTGATATTAAAAACATTGTTTAGTAAATGTAATTGACATGAAAGGAATTTAGTTGTCATGGATGTGATAGTGGTAAGAGAAAGTAAATTTTTCTTTACTAAAATTAGATGAATGTTACATTGTTAATATGAAAATGTTATGACAAACTAGTTGAATTTAAGAACTAGGTGCAATCATTTATGTTATGTGTATAATTCATCAATGATGAAAGTGCCGTATGATATATGTATTTAAAATAAATAGAATTTGAGTTATGATGAATTGATAAGAAAATTTAAATAGTTTAATTGTTTAAATTAAGCTCAAAATCAAAGAGGACCAAGTATGGATAAGGAGAAAGCGAAGGTCGTTGAGTAGCCAATCAGAGCTGTTCGTTCGACAATAAGGTAAGTCCTAGGCAATTATAACTTAGATTATTATGTACGCCTAGAGTATATATAGCTTATGAAATGTAAATTTTTATATGTGAAGAAAGGTTGAATTGATAATGTATTATTGAGCTGATGGCATTGAATAAATGTACTTTGAGTATGTATATGCACAAATAAAAAGGGGTACTATGTGTGCGAATGGGGCAGCATTATATGTGGATGTGAAAAAGATAGTATGGTGTATGAATGAATATATGAACTTTGTGTGCGAGATTAGTAACCGAGCACTATGTGTGCGAGATCGGGTGTAAGGCACTATGTGTGCAAAATTATTAACCGAGCACTATGTGTGCGAGATCGGGTGTAAGGCACTGTGTGTGTGCAAAATTATTTAGGGAATATGATTTTAGTATGGCGTGAGATAAAAATTTGGTTTCTATCATAGATAATTAAGAAGATGAAATGTGTAGGGAATATATATTTATGTATGTATATATGTCTAAAGATTATGATATAAAATCTTGGAAGAAGAAATAGGAGTACGGGGTTATATGGTAATCATGAATGAATAAGGTCGACAAATTAGATTTAAACGAAGTTCAGTTGTTAATTATTTATTAAATTGCTTATGTTTTACTGAGTATTATCTCATTTGAAATTGTTGTTTATCTTTATTTAGACTTTCGATCCATTGTGCGCTCGGAACTACTACCGAAGTCATCACACTTATCGTCAACTTTTTGGTATCTTCAAAGAAGCTTTAAGTTTTAAATTTGGCATGTATAGGATACACGAAACTAATAAAGTGAGTTTTGTATTTTTGAGTAATGTAATTATCTTTTTGATGAGCCATACAAAAATGGCACACAATCTATTTTTGTGACTTTAAAATGTTAAATATTTTGATCACTAGCACGCGTAATATGAATGAATAGTATCTACTTTTTGTATATAAACATTGTGTTTAAATTTTTGTGTATTTAGATTCGGTTTCATATGACTTATTGACGAGATACAAAGAAATTTTAGGTATAATTATAATAGTCCTGAAATTTTACGTATTGATGCTTGAAAAATGGTTTAAATTGATGTGGTTAGATATGTATAACTTGATATGAGAAAAGATGTATATTTTTGGTCTCGTTTAATGCATGTTCGTGTGTCTATAAATATATATATATCTATTTTGCCGTGTGGTTGTTTTAGTTAGAGTAATATGCATAATATGTAATTTATCTAATCATGAAATGGTATATTTTATCACATGCATAAGTTTTTTAATTTTTGTTAATTGCTAATACATGTTTGATTATGTCTAAGTTTTAAAAGATAAGTTTTGTTATGGGATTGAGTTACGAAGTATGAAATGTAAGAAATATTATTTTGAGTTGTGATATGTTAGGAAATGCCTCGTAACCCCATTCCGGTGACGGATATGGGTTAGGGGTGTTACATTTGATTGGTATCAGAGCTACGGTTTAGTTGATTCTAGGATTACTGTAGCACGTGTGAGTCTAACTATACATGCCAAAATGCTAGTATATGATAGTGTGATGACTTCTGATGGTTGAAATTGTGGTTTTGATTAGTAAATGGAATCCCCTCCGGAGAGAGCATTAGTGGATGATGTTGAAAGTGTAGCGTCTGCTACCGCGCAAGGGAGAGCGCCTGTTGAACCTCAACCATCTGCGAGTAATCAAGATGATGGGGCTAAACAAGCCTTCTTTGCCATGATGAATGAGTGGGTTGCACAATATGCTCGAACAAACCCGGCTACTCAACCATTTCTGAATTTATATAACCCTTCTCTGGTACCTATAATACCAGCAGCTACTGATCCATTGAGGCTGAGTAAACCTCCTGTTGATTTGATAAGGAAGCGCGGGGCCGAGGAATTTCGAGCCACAGCTACTGATGACGCTGAAAGGGCTGAGTTTTGCCTTGATAATACTATCCGCGTTTTCAATGAGCTATCTTGCACACCTGATGAGTGTCTAAAGTGTGCAATATCCTTATTACGAGATTCAGCCTACTATTGGTGGAGAACCCTGATTTTGATTGTTCCAAAGGAACGAGTTACTTGGGACTTCTTTCAGATGGAGTTTCGTAAGAAGTATATTAGTCAACGATTCATCGATCAAAAACGCAAAGAATTTTTTGAGCTTAAACAAGGTCGTTTGACGGTATCCGAATATGAACGTGAGTTTGTAAAACTCAGTTGTTATGCCCGGGAGTGTGTAGCTGATGAAATTGCCATGTGTAAAAGATTTAAAGAGGGGTTAATGAAGATTTAAAGCTGCTGGTGGGTATTCTAGAAATAAAGGAATTCGTAACACTGGGTGAACGAGCTTGCAAGGCTAAAGAGCTTAGAAAGGAGAAAAAGAAAGCTGAATATGAAGCTAGGGACTTTCCTAAAAGATTGGCGAGTAAAAATTCTTTTTCGGCTGCAAAGAAGTTCAGAGATGATACTAACAGATCAAGGACGACAACAGGAATTTCTATTAAGGAACGATCATCAACGAACTCTCGAGCTACTTCGGTTGCTAGTGTGGGCAACAATCGGCAAGAAAAATCTGAATGTCCATAGGGTGGAAGATGACATGTAGGTGAATGTTGGGGTAAGTCTATTAACAGAGCCTACTATAGATGCGATTCGCGAGATCTTTTCGTTCGAGATTGCACGGAACCTGATGAGAAAAATAAGGTGCAAGGTGCGAGATTGAGTGGTACAACAATTAGAGGTAGACCACCGAGAAATACTAGAGGCAGGGGTGGTAGTCAGAGAGGGACTTTCGATACGACTGTTCAATCAGAGACTCGTGCTCCTGCCAGAGCTTATGCCATTCGTGCACGAGAGGAGGCATCTTCCCCTGATGTTATCACTGGTACATTCACTCTCTATAGTACTAGTGTACTTGCTTTAATTGATCCTGGTTCGACTCATTCTTACGTATGTGAAACATTAGCGTCCAGTAAGACTCTACCTGTTGAGTCTACTGAATTTGTGATACGAGTATCAAACCCTTTGGGTCGGTATGTGTTAGTTGATAAAGTATGCAAGAGATGTTCATTGATAATTAAAGATTTCTATTTTCCGGTAGATCTGATGCTACTACCCTTCGACGAATTCGATATTATTCTCGGAATGGGCTGGTTAACCAAGCATGATGCTGTGGTAAATTGCAAGCGAAAGACTATAGACTTACGATGTTCGAGTGGTGAAATGATTCGAATTGAGTCTAGTGATCTGAAAGGGTTACCAGCAGTGATATCTTCTATGTTAGCTCAGAAATATGTAAGAAAGGGTTATGAAGCTTATCTTGCTTATGTACTAGATATCAAGGTATCGGAACAAAAGCTCGAGATTGTGCCGGTAGTTTGTAAGTATCCAGAAGTGTTTCCTGAAGAATTACTGGGATTGCCACCTGTTAGAGAAGTAGAGTTCGGCATAGAATTGGTTCTAGGTACGACACTGATTTCGATTGCCTCGTATCGTATGGCACCGATTGAGTTAAAAGAATTGAAAGCTCAATTGCAAGAGTTGACTGACAGAGGTTTTGCACAACCCAGCTTTTCACCCTGGGTTGCTCCAGTACTGTTCGTGAAAAAGAAAGACAGAACTATGTGAATGTGTATTGATTATCGTTAGCTCAACAAAATGACGATAAAGAATAAATATTCGTTGCCACGGATAGATGACTTATTTGACCAGTTGAAAGGAGCTTCGGTGTTTTCGAAGAATGATTTGCGGTATGGCTATTATCAGTTACGAGTTAGAGATTCTGACATTCCTAAGACTGCTTTCAAAATGAGATACGAACACTATGAGTTTTTAGTGATGCCATTTGGGCTCACTAATGCCCCGGCGATTTTCATGGATTTGATGAATAGGATATTCAGACAGTATTTAGATCGATTTGTAGTGGTGTTCATAGATGATATTCTGATTTACTCTCACAATGAGTCCGAGCACGCCCAACACTTGAGGTTAGTACTTCAGATTTTGCGAGATAATCAGTTGTATGCAAAATTCAGTAAATGTGAATTCTGGTTAAAGGAAGTCAGCTTTTTAGGGCATGTTGTATCCGCTTCGGGTATTAGAGTTGATTCGAACAAAATTTTAGCCATTCTTGATTGGAAACCTCCGAGGAATGTTTCTGAAGTTCAGAGATTTTTGGGACTCGCGGGGTACTACCGACTATTCGTTAAGGGTTTCTCGATGATCGCAACACCATTGACGAAACTACTCTGAAAAGATATCAAGTTTGAGTGGTCAGAAAAGTGTCAGACAAGTTTCGACCAGCTGAAAACCCTTTTGACGAAGGCTCCTGTGTTAGTTCAGCCAGAGTCTGGTAAAGAGTTCGTAGTATACAGTGATGCTTCTTTGAACGGTTTGGGTTGTGTGCTGATGCAAGAAGGTAGAGTTGTTGCATATGCTTCGAGACAACTAAAGCCTCATGAAAAAAATTATCCAACTCATGATATCAAACTAGCTACAATTGTGTTTGCTCTTAAATTTTGGCGTCATTATCTGTTTGGAGAGAAATCCCATGTTTATACTGATCACAAAAGCCTAAAATATTTAATGACTCAGAGAGACTTGAATTTGAGACAACGACGGTGGCTTGAATTATTAAAGGATTACGAAATTGTCATCGATTATCATCCAGGCAAGGAAAATGTTGTAGCTGATGCCCTAAGTCGAAAATCTCTATTTACTCTTCGAGCAATGAATGTACATCTGTCTATTTCCGCTAATGATGTGATGGTAGTGGAATTAAAAGCAGAACCAGTGTTAGTACAACAAATTTGTGAAGCACAGAAAATCTATGAAGAATTGGTTGCTAAACGAGCTCAGTGTGATTCTAATATGGGTTCAGAGTTTCAAATTGATGACAATGATTGTTTAAAACTCAGAGGTCGATTTTGTGTTCCGAGAAACTCAGAACTTACTTCGATGATTTTGAGTGAGGCTCATTGTAGCCGAATGTCGGTCCATCCTAGTAGCACACAAATGTACAACGATCTAAAAAGACAATGTTGGTGGCATGGTATGAAAAGAGACATTTCCGACTTTGTTTCTAAATGTTTGATATGTCAACAAGTGAAAGCGGAGCATCAGGTGCCTTCAGGATTATTACAGCCGATCATGATACCTGAGTGGAAATGGGATCGAGTAACGATGGATTTTGTGTCTGGTTTACCGTTGACATAGAGCAAGAAAGACTCAATCTGGATTATTATTGATAAATTGACGAAGTCCGCTCATTTTATCTCTGTTCGTACAGTTTTTTCACTCGATAAATTGGCAGAATTATATGTTTCTCAAATTGTTCGACTATATGGAGTACCTACTTCTATTGTTACTGATAGAGACCCCAGATTTACATCCCGATTTTGGAGAAAATTGCATGAAGCGTTGGGTACTAAGCTACATTTTAGCACTACTTTCCATCCTCAGACAGATGGTCAATCTGAACGAGTTATTCAGATACTCGAAGATATGTTGAGATGTTGCATTCTCAAGTTCAATGGTTTGTGGGAACGATATTTACCTTTGATTGAATTCGCATACAATAATAGCTTCCAATCAAGTATCAAAATGGCACCATACGAGGCTTTATACGATCGCAAATTCCGCACACCATTGTATTGGACCGAACTCAGTGAAAATAAGATATACGGGGTTGATTTGATCAGAGAAGCTGAAGAAAAGGTGAAAGTGGTTAGTGATAGTTGAAAGATAGCATCAGATCGTCAGAAATCTTATGCAGATTTGAAACGAAAGGACATAGAATTTCAGATTGGGGACAAAGTGTTTATTAAAGTTTCACCATGGAAAAAGGTACTCAGATTTGGCCGTAAAGGCAAATTGAGCCCGAGATTTATTGGATCGTATGAAATTTCAGAACGAATTGGGCCGGTTGCTTATAGATTGATTTTTCCACCTGAACTTAAAAAGATTCACGATGTTTTTCATGTTTCGATACTCCGTCGTTATAGATCTGATCCCTCACATGTGATCAATCCGACAGAAATTGAAATTCAGCCAGATTTGAGTTATGAGGAAGAACCGGTTCGTATTTTGGCTCACGAGGAGAAATAACTACGAAATAAAAAAATTTCATTAGTTAAAGTGCTGTGGCTCAAACACGGAGTTGAGGAAGTGACTTGGGAGCTTGAAAGTTTAATGAAAGAACGCTACCCTATTTTTTTCGCTGGTAAGATTTTCGGGGACGAAAATCCCTAAAGGGAGGGAGAATTGTGACAACCTTATTTTAACCATAGTTAGAAAGTGTTTTTGGGACCACGAAATCGAGTCGCGAAAATAATTGCATGTTATACTCTATGTTTATTATTTGTGAAATATTATATGTGAAAATATCGTGTTTTGATTTTTTTATTTGGATGTGGAATTAGTTAAAAAGGATGTGTTTAAGAAACCTTGAAAATGGGATAGGCAAATGTGTAGTGACCAAACATTTTATGTCTCAATATTATGGGGGACTTGCATGTCAAATAGACCAACTTTAAATGTAAATGGCAGGTCAACATGCATGTAATCATGTGTTCTATTGTTTTTATTTTATTTTATTTATTTTAAGTGGTGGGAATTATATATATAGTTAATATAGAAATAAGCATTCTATTACAAAATGACTTTTATGTTGGGAAATAATAAATTTATAATAGTAAGTGGTGATAAAAACAAAGTTCCATCATCCTTTCTTTCATTTTTCCGAAACCATAAAGAAAAGAAAAGAAAAGAAAAAGGGGGCTAAGACATTCGACTATGGTGAATGTATAGATTAAGGTATGATATCATGTAATTCTTTTAGAATTTTTGTGAAGTTGAGTTTGTTTTGATGCTTATAACGTGACCCATGAGTTAATTTTTTAGTTTTTGGTATATGAAACATTCTGTTATGTTCTTATAGGTTAAATTGATGGTGTTTTGTAGTATGTGATTAGAAATGGCTATAGATGAGTATGAACTAAGTTCAAAAATTCTATAAACGATTAAAATAGACAAAAATCTTATTCGGCTATTGTAGAGTAAGGTGAAGTTATGTTTAGCTTTTATTTTAACTTAATTGTTAGTAAGTGTTTATATGTATGCCGAATGTGGACTTGAATTGGGAGGTTGATAATTGATTGTTATTGAATTATATATACATTTATATTCGGTCATGGAGGACTTGAGATGAAATTAATTATTGTTTTAGTTAAATAATAAGATTAACATGGACAAACTCAATTAGGTAAATTTTAAAGTTTTAGATTTAATTGAGAGAATGGAAATATTCTAGGAAGTATTCGGTTAAGGTATGGAAAATGAAATGTGGGGTAGGTCGGTTTGTGTCATTGCCAAATGCACTTGATATTAAAACATTGTTTAGTAAATGTAATTGACATGAAAAGAATTAAGTTGTCATGTATGTGATAGTGGTAAGAGAAAGTAAATTTTTCTTTACTAAAATTAGATGAATGTTACATTGTTAATATGAAAATGTTATCACAAACTAGTTGAATTTAAGAACTAGGTACAATCATTTATGTTATGTGTATAATTCATCAATGATGAAAGTGTCGTATGATATATGTATTTAAAATAAATAGAATTTGAGTTATGATGAATTGATAAGAAAATTTAAATAGTTTAATTGTTTAAATTAAGCTCAAAATCAAAGAGGACCAAGTACGAATAAGGAGAAAACGAAGGTCGTTGAGTAGCCGATCGGAGCTGTTCGTTCGACAATAAGGTAAGTCCTAGGCAATTATAACTTAGATTATTATGTATGCCTAGAGTACATATAGCTTATGAAATGTAAATTTTTATATGTGAAGAAAGGTTGAATTGATAATGTATTATTGAGCTGATGGCATTGAATAAATGTACTTTGAGTATGTATATGCACAAATAAAAAGGGGTACTATATGTGTGAATGGGGCAGCATCATATGTGGATGTGAAAAAGATAGTATGGTGTATGAATGAATATATGCACTATGTGTGCGAGATTAGTAACCGAGCACTATGTGTGCGAGATCGGGTGTAAGGCACTATGTGTGCGAAATTATTAACCAAGCACTATGTGTGTGAGATCGGGTGTAAGGCACTGTGATACGAGCACGCCCCGCGAACTTCATCGAACAAGTTTGTCAAGCTGAGCATTGACATGTTGGCAAGCTGATCCCAGCTCGTTTCCAGCTCCATGAGCTCCGTCCAGCTCAAATCTAGCTTATTCAAGCTTGATCCAACTTGCCTGAGCTAAATCGAGCTCACTCCTAGCTCATATTCAGCTCACGAGCTAAACCTTAGCTCAACTTCAGCTTAGGAGTTTAGCCTCAGCTCAACTTTAGCTCAAGAGCTAAAGCTTAGCTCATTTTAGTTTAAACTCGGTTTTGTCTTTAATACATTAAATAAAAATTTGCACACATTCATTTAAGCATTAAACTTGTCTTATATTAATATTTGTTATTAATATGTCATTGTCATTATATAAATTGATTATGTTCACATAGCCGAATTAATGCATGACATTAATGTGTTCACATCATGCCGAATTTATGAGTGTTCATGAGATGTCTTAATGACTTGTTTATTTCATGTAGGTACATTCCTTTGGACGGTACAATGTATGGATGAAGAAACATCTCTTTTGGGCATTCCACACTCATGAATGAAGAAGTATTAAATCTTTGGTGCATGTACGGCTAGATGCAATGTTTCTACCAATTCATGCATGTGCCGAATGCATGTATGGACATTAAAGGCTAGTCCATGAATGGATCAAATGTATGGGATGATAGAATGCATGAATGGCTTAAGTGCATGTATGGTGGCTGTCTCTTAACTTTCCAAGGCACTTATTCGCCAAGAAGTAGTCGCTAACTAATTCTATGTTGACCATAGAGCTCCTTGAACATGTTCACACTTTGAATTGACCTATAGGCTACTACAAATGCATGGATGGGTTCAAGAACGTCCAAGGGAAGGAATTAACTCAATAATTCAACACATTGATTGAATTAAGTGCATGCACAAAGGGGAGAACGAATTTACTAGGTTCATGCTGCCATTTATGAACTTACATGCCATTAAAGTGTTTAATTATGAAGATACATGTTCCATACAAGTGCATGAACGTCCTAAGGAGATGAATGCAACCTTTTCGTGCACATACAAGTCACTTGAAGCCTTTCTTTATGACTAAGCATTCATGCACAAGCCAAGGGGGAAGAAAGTGTCCATTCAGCTAGTGCATGAATCTGCCGAATTTATGAACTATTTTAATACATTAGTGTGAACGTTTTTATTATTGTGTGAACACCTAGATGCCAAATTTGAATGGTCATCTATGTGCCTATAAATATTTGTTTTCTTTCATTTGTAAAGGACTTTTGCCAAAATTGTTAATGAAAATTTGTTCTTGTGAGGTTGCTTCCTCTCATATCTCGTACAAGTTTCGAAAGACTTATCTGGCTTGTGCTAGTGGCATCAATCGTCTTGTTTGAACTTATCACCAATCTTAGTGTGGCGTTCACCTATCCATCTATCCATACTTCACCTTAACAATATAGGAACCGGGGTGACACTTCTTAGTGTTGAGTCATTCCTGACATTGAGTTCATTTTTCCATCCCCCATCTTTCAACTTTCCTTCTTGTAACCTAACCGACCCATTTATCCATCAACCATCTTTGCTACACATAACCGAACCTACTACTAAACTTACCCTTCTTGAAACCTTCCGTTTATTCTAATCCATTATTTTACTTTTATTACTAAAATCTGAGGCACGAACGACTCTCTCGAACTACGATCGGGCAACTACGTGAATTCGACTCATCTACCCGGGCCGGATCACATCACACTGTGTGTGTGCAAAATTATTTAGGGAATATGATTTTAGTATGGCATGAGATAAGAATTTGGTTTCTATCATAGGTAATTAAGAAGATGAAATGTGTAGGGAATATATATTTATGTATGTATATATGTCTAAAGATTATGATATAAAATCTTGGAAGAAGAAATAGGAGTATGGGGTTATATGGTAATCATGAATGAACAAGGTAGACAAATTAGATTTAAACGAAGTTCAGTTGTTAATTATTTATTAAATTGCTTATGTTTTACTGAGTATTATCTCATTTGAAATTGTTGTTTATCTTTATTTAGACTTTGGATCCGTTGTGCGCTCGGAACTACTACCGAAGTCGTCACACTTATCATCAACTTTTTGGTATCTTTAAAGAAGCTTTAAGTTTTAAATTTGGCATGTATAGGATACACGAAACTAATAAAGTGAGTGTTGTATTTTTGAGTAATGTAATTATCTTTTTGATGAGCCATACGAAAATGGCACACAATCTATTTTTGTGACTTTAAAATGTTAAATATTTTGATAACTAGCATGCGTAATATGAATGAATAGTATCTACTTTTTGTATATAAACATCTGTTTAAATTATTGTGTATTTAGATTCGGTTTCATATGACTTATTGACGAGATACAAAGAAATTTTAGGTATAATTATAATAGTCATGAAATGTTTACGTATTGATGCTTGAAAAATGGTTTAAATTGATGTGGTTAGATATGTATAACTTGATATGAGAAAAGATGTATATTTTTGGTCTCGTTTAATGCATGTTCAGGTGTTTATAAATATATATATATATATATCTCTATTATGCCGTGTGGTTGTTTTAGTTAGAGTAATATGCATAATATGTAATTTATCTAATCATGAAATGGTATATTTTTCACATGCATAAGTTTTTTAATTTTTGTTAATTGCTGATTCATGTTTGATTATTCTAAGTTTTAAAAGATAAGTTTTGTTATGGGATTGAGTTACGAAGTATGAAATGTAAGAAATATTATTTTGAGTTGTGATATGTTAGGAAATGCCTCGTAACCCCATTCCGACGACGGATACGGGTTAGGGGTGTTACAGGGATGATTAGAAAAGTGAGAAATGGGGTCTTATTTATAGGTGAGGAAAGGAGCTAGTTTGCTAAAAATAGGAGTGTCCATCATTTGATACTTCATCCAAGGGTGGCCAGCCATGATTTGTGGAAGCGTGGCTGATTTTTGCTTGATTTAAGTGCCACAACATCATTAGGATCAAGACTCAGTCAATTGCAAATCTTTGGGTAAATCTCTGATTTCGTCAACTCTTCAAGGACCTTGTATAATTAAACCAAAATTTTATTTATGAACATCCATATGCAGCCGAATTTTGGGTTATGGGTTGACTTGGTTCTCTATTTGGATGGTTTTGTAATCAAAATAAAGCTCTCTGGCCTGTCCAAAAATAGTAGATAATTTAGAGGACCAAAGAATATAATCTAACCACTTTAATTAATCAATTTACTTAATTAATTAAAACCCAATTTATTAATGAAATATATTAAAATAAATTATTAAATATAAATTTATATTTTATTATTTAATTTAATCATGCATGGCCCACTTTATTGCTTGAAAATATAATATCCTCAAATTAATATAAAAGAAGCCATTTTCGCATAAAAACTATATAATAAAGCATAAAATCACATTTTAATAATTTCTATGTGCCAATTTCATATTGTCATATATTTCATTAATTTATTAAACAATTACTCGGTTTTAACAACAAATTTAAGTAAAAAGGTGATGAATTATGTAGGAAAAATCCTATATATTTTTCAGTTTATAGTTATCACTGGTACATTTTCTCTGTATAATTCTAATGTAGTTCCATTGATTGATCCTAGATCAACTCATTCTTATAGTTGCATGAATTTTGTATCTAGTAAGAATTTGCCTGTTGAGTCTACTGAGTATGTGATTGAAGTGTTGAACCCTTTAGGCAAATATGCTCTACTTGATAAATTTGCAAGAGTTGTCCTTTAATAATTCGGGGTCATTGTTTTCCGGCTGACTTAATGTTTTTACCGTTTAATGAGTTTGATGTAATTCTTGAAATGAATTGGTTGACTCTACATGATATAGCAATGAATTGTACACGAAAGATTATTGAATTGAAATGTCAAAATAATGAAATTCTTCGGATTAAATAGGATGAGTCGGGTGAGTTGCCTATTGTGATCTCGTCGATGTCGGCTCAGAGGTATGTAAGAAAAGGTTGTAAGGCTTATCTTGTGTATGTACTGAATATGAAAGTGTTTGAATTGAAGATTGAACCGATGTCAGTAGTTTGTGAATACCCAGATGTGTTTCCAGAAGAGTTGCCTAGATTACCACAGATCAGAGAGGTTGAGTTTACTATTGATTTGGTACTGAGAACTTCACCGATATCGATAGCTCCATATAGAATGGCTCCGATCTAATTGAAAGAATTGAAATCTCAATTACAAGAGTTGACAGATAAGGGTTTTGCATGACCAAGTTTTTCGCCTTGAGGTGCACCAATGTTATTCATCAAGAAGAAAGACAGATCCATGAGACTTTGTATTGATTATCGTCAGCTTCACAAGGTTATGATAAAGAAAAAGTATCCTTTACCAAGAATTAATGATTTGTTCGATCAGTTGAAAGGGGCAACAGTGTTCTTGAAGATAGACTTGAGATCAGGCTATTACCAGTTGAGAGTTAAAGAGTTAGATGTACTGAAGACCATGTTTAGAAAGAGGTACGGGCATTATGAATTTCTTGTTATGCCTTTTGGATTAACAAACGCTTCTGCAGTTTTTATGGACTTGATGAATCGAATTTTCTGACCATATTTAGATAAATTTACTGTTGTTTTTATTGATGACGTTTTGATCTATTCTCAAGATAAGTCTGAGCATTCTGAATATTTAAGAATTGGGTTACAGACTTTGAAAGATAAGAAATTGTTTGCTAAATTTAGCAAAAGTGAGTTTTGGCTCTGAGAAGTCAGATTTCTAGAACACATTATTTCAGCGGAAGGTATACGGGTTGATCCAAGTAAGATTTTGGCAGTTGTTGATTGGAAACCTCCAAGAAATGTATCCGAAGTTAAAAGCTTTTTGGGTTTGGCTGGTTATTATTGATGTTTTGTTAAGGGATTTTCAATGATTGCTGCACCTATGACCAGATTGTTACAAAAAGATGTGAAATTCGAATGGTCTCAGAAATTTCAACAGAGTTTTGAGCAGTTGAAAGCGTTGTTGACTGAGGCACCGGTGTTAGTGCTGTAATAGCCCAATTTAGGGTCTAGTCAGAATAATGGTCTCAGGACCACAAATCCAGAGTTGAATAAATTATTTTATTTATTTTCGAGTCATTGCATGTTTATATAAGTGTATGAAAAATTTGGTGAGTTAATTTTGACGTTTACGAGTCCAATTGTGAGAAAGGACTAAATCGCATAAAGTAAAAAAGTCCTAATTTCATAGCTAAAAGTGTCAAATAGCTAGAGGATAAATTTTGAGGGTCTTTAAAGGGCAATTAGACCCCTTTAAAAGAGCTTGGCCGGCCATGAGACAAGGAGGGGTGAATGGTCAAAATGTTAGGTAAGTGATGTCATGTTATGTGATAAAATAATACCTAAGCCTAGCTACCATCTTTTTCTTTCATTCACTCTTCACTCCCACCAATTTTTCAACAATTGTTAAGGTTTTGAAAGCTTAAAAATTTCAGCAACTTTAAGCCTTCACAAGTAAGTAAATTTCTAACCCTTTGTTGAATATTTTTGTACTTTTGAAACCCTTGAAGCATGAGCTTTCAAATGAGGATACTATTTTGCAAAATGATTAAGAGTGTAGGGTTTTGCCATGAAAGGGTTTGTAATTTTTGCTGAGTTTTTATGGAAGAAAATAAGTCTTAGGTGTGTTATGAACAACTTTTGTGAAAGGTGTTAGCATGAAAACACCTAAAAGGACCATTTTGTACAAGTTGTAAAATAGATGTTAAATATGTGAAATAGTGAGAATTTGGAGTTGCTGCACGTGTAAAAAAGGTTCAAATAGACTTAAAATGAGAAGAAATTCAATAAAATTTGATTTTTGGTCCTAGGGGTAAAATGGTCATTTTGTCAAAGTCTAGGGGCACAATGGTCATTTTACCAAAGATATGAATACTCAATTGTTTAATTTTATTTAGTGAATAAATAAGTGCATTTTGCTATTATAGATCAAGAAATAACGAATCTGAACCTAGACTTGGGTAAAGCCAAGCAAATTGACTAAATCGAATAGTCGCCACATTTTGTAATCCGAGGTAAGTTGTATGCAAATAATATAACTACATTACTAATGTATAGGTGTTGAAATGCATTTGAATTAGTATTGCACGAATTGTTTGATTTTGAAATTGAGAAAGTATGATGATAATAGAGATAGTAGAGTTCCTGTTTGAACCTAGGAAATATATCGAATATTCATGCCATGACATATGGGTTATTGTGGGCTAGTGTAAGACATGTTTGGGACATGCATCAGCAACATTATGAGAGCCAGTGTAAGGCCATGTTTGGGACATGGCATCTGCATTGAGACGAGTGCTAGTGTAAGACTTGTCTGCAACATGCATCAGACGTAAGTCAGTGTAAGACATGTCTGGGACATGTATCGGCTACGAGGTGATAGTCAGTGTAAGACCATGTTCGAGACATGGCATCGAAATGAGGTATGAGCTAGTGTAAGACCGTGTTTGGGACATAGCATCAGCACTTTACCCACGTTTGAGGCTTGATGAATATCCGGTAGTGTTCTGAATGGTTCAACGGTGAGTATTTTGACTTTAAGTTAATGAGCATAGTATAACCGTGTTGTGAGTGGTACAGGTATCTTATTGAAATGTATGAGATATAAGCTCGATTTATGCTATGAGATTTATATGGATAGTGATGAGTAAGTTATGCTTGCACCTACTTTTGTGTTATGAACATGTTAGTGAATGGTAAAGTTGTTGTTTTATATTTATTCATATACAACTTACTAAGCTTTATGCTTACTCTCCTTTTATTTTCTTATAGTGCCGCCAATCTAGCTCCAGGATCAACGAAAGTCAGAGATATCGATCACACTATCAATCGAAGCATTCGATAGAGTTTGATTTATATTTTTGAATATGGCATGTATACAGAACTAGACTTATGTTTTGTGTTAATATTAACTTGGCCAAATGTGTTGGCTTAGGATAAATCCCTCATTTTGTATTAAGCCTCAAATGATGGCTAATATTCATTTTGATTTGAATGGAATGAAGTTATTTTCATGGTTGAGTAAAATGCGTAAATGAAATGTTGTCTATTGTGGATGATTTGGTTCCTTGAAATAGTCTTATATTGGATTTGTTAGTTATTGTGTAGGTTTTGTAAGTAATGGTGGCAAAGAGGCTTGGTAAATAGCCTTATATTGTCCACATGGGTAGACACACAGCTAGCCCCATGGGCTTGTTGTCCATCCGTGTGTCCCCTGCACGTAAAAGTTTCAAGTCAGTATGTGTGGTAGTAAACACACGGGCAGAGACACGTTCGTGTGTCTCAGTCGTGTGAGGGACACGGCCTACCACACGGGAGTGTGTGTAACGCCCCCACGCCCGAAACCGTCGCCGGACTCGAGCTTGAGGGGTTACCGAACATAATTTATCAAATTAAGAAATTCAAATTATTTGTTTCAACATTCACAGCTTTCTAGCAACCCGCTTCACAGTTACAAGAAAAATTATATCTCGAGTTACGAAACTCAAAATCAAGATCCGTAAATTTTATCTAAATCTAGACTCATATATATATTTACTAATTTTTTTCTAGAATTTTTGGTTGGGCCAATTAGTACAGTTTATTAGTTAAAGTCTCCCCTGTTTCAGGGTTTGACTGCTCTGACCTCTGTGTATTACGAATCAGATATCTCTCTATACAAAATTTTAATGACTACTAGGTTTGTTTCTCTTAAAACTATACTGAACAAGGAATTTGTACATATAAATAATGACTTCTAATTATTTTTTTACAATTTATTATGAATTTTTAAAGTCAGAACAGAGGATCCAGAAATCACTCTGGCCCTGTTTCACAAGGTTTCAAATATCTCATAAAGTATAATTTATATTCCTGTTTTTTTTAATCCATATGAAAATAGACTCATTAAGCTTCAATTTCATAACTTTTTCATCATTTAATTCCATTTATACTATTTTTAGTGATTTTTCAAATTCAAGTCATTACTGCAGCAATATTCTGTTTTAAGGCAAATTTCATCTTTTCATGAGTTGTTATGAACTAGATAACCTATTAAACTTCCATGATATCAAACATGATCTAAATTTAACCATCACCATGACTTATCAATATCAAACATTTTCTCAACCAATCATGGCCATATCATAAAATTATTTACACAAAATAAGTATATTGCTATACATGCCATACTTAAGTTTTACAAGCCATTTACCCAGATGAAAGTCCTTTGGATAGTGTGATCGAAACTTTGACCCGTCCCGATTCCCGAGCTGGCTTGTTCAAAACTACAATAAATAAAGAGGAGGGAGTAAGCATAAATGCTTAGTAAGTTCATATGTAAATAACAAGTAACATAACAATACAAATATACCAAACAACTTTAGCATGGTATCACCAAAACATATATCACATTTCTAAACATCATTCATCATCTTACCACCTTATCGTTGTTGTATCTATTTTCAACCCGAGGGTTAAGAACATACCTGTCCAAAGTGTCCATTTAACAACACTTACCAAAACGTCGCTTGCATCTTAAGTGTTCTTCCATTTCACTAGAAATTTCACCCGTTGAACACATCGGAATACAACTCGGATACACGGATAATTTGCACATAAGTGCCTCATATGTAATCAAGAAATCATGTAACCCGCCCCTAAGTGAACTCGGACTCAACTCAACGAGTTCGGATGCCTAGTTATATTTCACGAACTCGGACTCAACTCAACGAGTTCGGACATTCGCATCCATAAGTGAACTCGGACTCAACTCAACGAGTTCGGATGCTCAACCATCCTAGTGACATGTCACTTGTATCCTACTCTATTCCTAAGGTTCAAACGGGCTTTTTCCCTCGATCTCACATTTGCCGTCTTCCATGGAATATCGAAACCGATACTCGGTAGCAATTCATATTTATCAAGTAGTAAACATAATTTGCATATTACTCAATATTAACCACAAAGCATAATATTTCACGATTAAAAATCAGCATATCATATAATAAACATTAATAACTTAAAAATAACATTTATGCTACATTATTTACACATGAACTTACCTTGGAACCAAAATATAAAGATTTTGTAATTTAGTCCACAATCTTTTCTTTTTCTCGATCGCGACTTGAATCTCGTTTCTCTTGATCTATAATGCCAAATTAATCTTATTCAATACATACATTCATCAAAACAGCATTTAATACGAACTTTGAAAAATTACACTTTTGCCCCTAAACTTTTGCATAATTACACTTTTGCCCCTAGGCTCGAATTAAACTTTATTCCTTATTCTTATGTTTTATAACATGCTGATCATTTTTCCTTCTATGGCAACATCAAATTCTTACTCTAACATATACTTGTGACTATTAGGTATTTTTTGCCGATTAAGCCCTTTTACTCGTTTTCACTCAAAACCGAGTAGCACAAGTTGTCGACATAATTTAAAACCCCATATTTTATCATAAAACATCAAAATACACAAATTTAACCTATGGGTATTTTTCCAAATATAAACCCTAGGTTGAATTATTGCTAACATAAGCTTAATCGAGCTACCGGATTCCAAAACGTAAAGAACATTAAAAGCGGGCTTGGAATCACTTACTATGGAGCTTGGAAGCTTGAAACAAACCTTAACTATGGAGAACCCTTGAAATTTCGGTCTAATGAAGAAGATGGACAAAATTGGCTTTTAATTTTGTTTTAATTCATTTTAATAACTAAATGACCAAAATGCCCTTACTACTAAACTTTCCAAAATTCCATCCATGTCCAATTTTTGTCCATAGACTTAGAAATTGGTCAAATTTCTATTTAAGACCTCCTAATTAATATTTCAATGCAATTTCATACTAAAAACTTCTAGAATGCAAATTTTGCAACTTATTCGATTTAGTCCCTACTTTCAATTTAAACACTTTAGGCATAGAATTTCATAACGAAATTTTCACACAATCATGCAATCATATCATATTCATCAAAATAATTATAAAATAATTATTTCTATCTCGAATTTGTGGTTACGAAACCACTATTCCGATTAAGCCCTAATTTAGGATATTACAACTCTCCCCCCTTTTTAAGGATTTTCGTCCTCGAAAATCTTACTGGTAAATAGATGTGGGTATTGGTTTTTCATAGTTTCTTCAAGTTCCCATGTAGTCTCCTCTACCCCATGCTTTTACCACAACACTTTCACAAGTGCAACACTTTTATTTCTTAGTTGTTTGACTTCTCGAGTTAAAATCTTAACCGGTTCTTCTTCATAAGTCATATCCGGTCGTAGTTCAACTTCTGTCGGTGAAATTATATGTGAAGGATCCTGTAACACCCCGTGCCCGAGACCGTTGCCGGAGTCGAACACAAGGTGCATACAGACTTAATTAATTTCACAGTCCATTTAAAATTTTCCAGGTAGGCTGGCAAGCTGCATCACTGTCACCTTAAAAATCATATCTTGCGTTCCACAACTCAAAAATCAGTTTCGTGATTTTTCCCTGAAACTAGACTCATATTTTCATCTACAATTTTTTTCTAGAATTTTTGGTAGGGCCAATTAGTACAGTTTATTAGTTAAAGTCTCCCCTATTTCAGGGCTCGACTACCCTGACCTTTGCGCATTATGACTTGGATATCTCCCTGTACAGGGCTTCAATACTGGTTCCGTTTGTTTCTATAGAAACTAGACTCAAAAAGGAATCTATGCATATATCGCATGACTTCTAATTATCTCCGGTTAATTTAAAATAAATTTCCAAAGTCGGAACAGGGGATCCAGAAACCGTTCTGGCCCTGTCTCACAAAAACTTAAATTTCTCTTAACATACTGTTCACATGATCATTTTCTTGCTTTCCTATGAAAATAGATTCACCAAGGTTCATTCACATAATTTATTCACTATTTAATTCCATTCCTACTATTTTTAGTGATTTTTCAAATCTACATCACTGCTGCTGTCAGCATCTATTTTTAAGGCAACTTTACCTAGTTCATGATCCTCCATGGATCAACTAGAGTTTGTCATACATATACCAAAAGTGATCATGAATGACCATTCCCATGGCTAACTGTTACCAACATTTCCATGCTTCTTAATGAACATATACATTCAAGATGACTATAACATTATGCTCAAAACGTATATAAGCCATTTTCGCATGGCTATCCAAAGTTTTACATACCAAGTTCAAACAAAACATAATAGCCTATACATGCCGAAATGTTCTCTTAGACCATCTAAGAAGAAAATACCAAAAGTTGCTAGCGGTGTGATGACTTGACGACAGTCCGAGCACACAAAATGGATCAAGAACCTAAATAAGCAACAATAAGCACCAAATGAGTACATAACTCAGTAAGTCATAAGCAATGCACTACCATCCATTAATATCATTATCATAAGAGGAAACAAAATGGAACGATGCTAATTACTTCATCCAAACTGAACTATACCATAGTTCCTTAGACCTTTCGGTTCAATCTCACACCAAGTTACACATTCACATTCCATATACTAATCAATAGGATATTTGAGGCGTTTTTATACATCATTTTGTTTTCGTTACAATCATACAACTAAATGGCCTTTCACTTATTCCACGATAATTCTCATGTACGTGACTTCAATTAAAATTGTCACATAGGTTTCAAACTTACCAAGCTCAACTCCAAATATAAACATAGCGCCTATTAGCCATGAACTCAAGGTACTTACCCGATCCGCTGTCCGTGATCAACTTAATAATGTCGCACACTCGGTGTCAATAGTGATTCAAAACATATAGTGAGTCCGCACACTTAGTGCTATAAAATCAACTCGCACACCTAGTGCTATATAATCAAACTCTCACACTTAGTGCTGTACAAATTTAAAACCCGCACACTTAGTGCAATCTCATGATCATAAATGTTTATACCCGCACGCTTAGTGCCAAATCCACAACTCAATACATCTCACCTCTTTTCTTTTCATTCAATACTTTCATCACCACATACATACATGTATATAAATTTATCATTCCATTCGGCATAATTACATAGACATCATGTCTATTTAAATTGATCTGAAATATACGCTTAGTGACTTACTTGTGTTGGGTAAATTAATTCCAAGTCGGCTACTCGATGACCTTCGATTTCCCCTTGTTGGACGCCTTTCCTTTAGGATCTTGAGCTTAAACAAATAAATTAACTCATTTAGCCCCTTTGCTACATATATTGGTATTCACATTTTAATGATTTTATGACATATGGAACGGCATGGTAAAATTTTTATCTTCTTTTCGTGTTTTTAGCTATTGGCTAATAGCCATATGCTATCGCCCTACTATCAATAATCCAATCACACATGCATATATATATATGGCCGAATGTACAAAGCTTAGACTCATCATCACCTATGCTCTTAATTGATAGCCGAATATGCATACATATATATATATATGATATCAACTATACTATCATCTTTAATTCACCTAACACAAAATCTCATCTCATGAACACTTGACCGAATTTTTCCTAACCTAGCATGGCTTTACATATACTTGTAACATCCTATAAATCCACATTTCTACCTAAATTTTCTTTTACCTTTCCTCTACTTCCATTCACAACATCAAGAGCACCATACACATGCATCATTACAAAGCTTCACACTTAGCATGCAAATGACATCAACACAAACCTACCTTAGCCGAAACTTAACTCATCTTCATGCCTCATCACCACAACATCAAACATCAAACATCAAACAAGAAGACAACACCCATGGCGAATATCATCCCCATCTCATAGCAAAGATTTAAACCATGGGCTAAGTAGAACTCAAACTAACAACTAAAACATGCATGAATCTCATGGACAACATCAAACATACCTTAGTCTAGCAAACTCCCATGGCTGATTTTCTCAAGCTCTTCCCCCTTCTTCTTAGAACATTCGCCAAGCAAAGAAAATGTGAAAGGATGGACACTTTTTTTTTTCCTTTGTTTTCATCATATTTTCCTTTTTTTTTCATTATTTTATTCTTTCTAACATAACCACTAACCCAACATGTTTGCAACATGTTTCCACCCATAGCATGGCCGGCCATCATGCTTAAATTTGGGTGAATTGACATGCAAACCCACCATTTTCACAACATGCACTTATAAGCCACCCTACATTTGCCTAGCACATTTCTAAATTTTCTCACATAAGTCCTATTTGATAAAATTCACTTACAATTAACAAAATCCAAACATGAAATTTTCACACATGCATATGTACATATAATGAGCATCAACTATGACAGTTAATTATTTTTATGACTCGGTTTAGTGGTCCCGAAACCACTTTCCGACTAGGGTCAATTTAGGGCTGTCACAACTCTCCCCCACTTAAGAAATTTTCGTCCCCAAAAATCTTACCGGTAAATAGGTTTGGGTATCGTCCTTTCATAGAGTTCTCAGGTTCCCAAGTAGCTTCTTCCATTCCGTGTTTGAGCCATAACACTTTAACTATCGGAACCCTTTTGTTTCGCAACTCTTTCACTTCACGAGCTAGAATACGGATCGGTTCTTCTTCATAACTCATATCAGCTTGAATTTCAATTTCGGAGGGGTTTATTACATGCGAAGGATCGGATCGGTAACGTCGAAGCATCGAAACATGAAAAACATTGTGGATCCTTTCGAGTTCAGGGGGTAAAAGCAACCTATATGCTATCGGGCCAACTCGTTCAAGATCTCATACGGCCCAATGAATCTCGGACTCAATTTGCCCTTACGGCCGAATCTGAGTATCTTTTTCCAAGGCGATACCTTAAGAAACACTTTGTCTCCCACCTGATACTCAATATCTCTTCGTTTTAAATCTGCGTACGACTTCTGGCGATCCGAAGTAGCTTTCAAACTTTCACGAATTACTCGAACTTTCTACTCAGCATCCTTAATCAAATCAACCCCAAAGATTTTGCTTTCACTAAGTTCAGTCCAAAATAATGGGGTACGACATTTACGACCGTATAAAGCCTCGTAAGGTGCCATCTTAATGCTTGATTGAAAACTATTGTTGTAAGCGAATTCAATCAAAGGCAAATATCTTTCCCATGAACCACAAAACTCTAAGACGCAACATCTCAACATATCCTCGAGTATCTGAATTATTCGTTCAGATTGGCCGTCAGTCTAGGGATGAAATGCGGTGCTAAAATGCATCTTAGTACCCAACGCTTCTTGTAACTTCCTCCAAAATCGCGATGTAAATCTTGGGTCTCTATCCGACACGATAGAAATAGGTACCCCATGCAATCGAACAATTTGGGAGATGTATAATTTGCCAATTTATCGAGCGAAAAATCCGTACGGACAGGGATAAAATGAGTTGGTCAATCTATCAACAATAACCCAGACCGAGTCTTTCTTACTCTGAGTCAAAGGTAACCCAGATACAAAGTCCATTGTCACTCGATCCCATTTCCATTCGGGTATCATGATTGGCTGAAGTAATCCCGATGGCACTTGATGTTCCACTTTTACTTGTTGACATATCAAACACCTTGAAACAAATTCAGAAATGTCTCGTTTCATACCGACCACCAAAATTGACGTTTCAGATCGTTGTACATTTTAGTACTACCGGTGGATAGACATTCGCCACTATGAGCCTCGCTCAAAATCATCAAGTAAGTTCAATTTCTTGGAACACATAATCGACCCTTGAATGTCAAACAATCATTGTTGTCAATCCGAAATTCGATTCCTCATTTGAGGCACATTCACTCGTTTAGCGACCAATTCATTGTCGACTTTACGGGATTCAAGTATTTGATGAATCCATAATGGTTTGGCCTTTAATTCAACTACTAGCACCTCATCGGGCGAAACGGATAGGTGAGCATCCATCGCTATCAAAGCAAACAGTGCTTTACGACTCAAAGCATTAGCCACCACGTTAGCCCTCCCCGGGTGATAATCAATGACAAGTTCATAGTCTTTCAACAACTCAAGCCAACGTCTTTGTCGCAGATTTAGATCTCTTTGAGTCATTAAATATTTAAGACTCTTGTGGTCCGAATAAATGTGACACCTCTCTCCAAACAAGTAATGTCGCCATATTTTCAAGGCGAACACTATGGCTGCTAATTCAAGGTCATGGGTCGGGTAGTTTTTCTCATGTGGCTTTAATTGTCTCGACGCGTAGGCCACCACTCGACCTTCTTGCATCAATACGCAACCCAACCCAAGTAGGGAGGCATCACTATAAATGACAAATTCCTTGCCTGATTCGGCCGCACTAGAATTGAGCTTGGTCAAATAGGTTTTCAGTTGATCAAAACTTTTCTGACATTTTTCTGTCCATTCGAACTTAACATCTTTTTGAAGTAGCATCGTCATTGGTGTGGCTATCGTCGAGAAACCTTTCACGAACCGTCGGTAGTAGCCGGCAAGTCCCAAAAAGCTCCGAACCTCAGTAATATTTCTTGGAGGCTTCTAGTTAAGTATGGCTGAAATTTTGCTCGGGTCCACTCGAATACCCGATGCGGATACCACATGACCCAAGAAGCTAACCTCTCTTAACCAGAACTCACACTTACTGAACTTAGCATATAACTGCTCATCCCGTAAAATTTGCAACACTAACCTCAGGTGCTCAGCGTGTTCGATTTCATCTCTTGAATAGACCAAGATGTCATCAATGAACACAACTACGAACCGGTCCAAATACTGTCTGAAGATCCGATTCATTAAATCCATAAATACCGCAGGGGCATTAGTGAGCCCAAACGGCATCACTAAGAACTCGTAGTGGCCGTATCTCGCTCGAAAGCGGTTTTGGGTATATCCGAATCTCGAATCCAAGAATCGATAATAACCCGATCTCAAATCTATCTTTGAAAACACCGAGGCTCCTTTAGTTGATCAAACAAATCATCAATACGCTGTAACGGATATTTATTCTTTATTGTCACTTTATTCAGCTGACGATAGTCGATGCACAATCTCATGGTTCCGTCCTTCTTTTTCACAAACAATACTGGTGCACCCCAAGGTGAAAAACTGGGTCGAGCGAAACCTCTATCCGTCAATTCTTGCAACCGAAGCTTTCAACTCTTTTAGCTCGCTTGGTGCCATACGATCGGAGCTATCGAAATCGGCGTAGTCCGTGTACAAGCTCAATACCAAACTCTACCTCCGAATAGGTGGTAAACCCGGTAATTCTTGGAAAACGTCCGGTATTCACTAACCACCGCACGATTCGGGTTTCTTTTCTAACTCTTTATCACCAAGTACATACGCAAGGTACACTTCGCACCCCTTTCTTACATATTTCTGAGCCAACATTGATGATATTACAGCTGGCAACCCCTTTAAGTCCGTAGACTCAACTCGGATTATCTCGTTATTTGCGCACCTCAAATCAATGGTTTTTCTTTTGCAACTCACCACTGCGTCATATACGGTCAACCAGTCCATACCAAGAATAACATCAAATTCATCAAATGGTAAAAGCATCAAATCGGCCGGAAAACAGGATTCTCGGATCATTAGAGGGCATCTCTTACACACTTTGTCAACAAGTGCATATTGACCCAAGGGATTTGACACTCGAATTACGAACTCAGTAGACTCAATAGGCAGAGTCTTACTGGATGCTAAAGTCTCACATACATAAGAATGAGTAGAGCCAGGGTCGATTAATGCAATTACATTAGTGTCAAAAAGAGTGAAAGTACCAGTGATAACATCAGGGGAGGATGCTTCCTCTCGTGCACGGATGGCATATGCCCTAGCAGGAGTACGGTTCTCAGATCGAACAGCCGTATCAGAGGCCCCTCTCTGACTACCACCCCTACCTCCTGAAATTCTCGGTGGTCTACCTCTAGCTGTCATTCCACTAGGTCTTGCACCTTGCATCCTATTCTTCTCATCAAACTCCGTGCAATCTCTAATGAAGTGGTCCTTCGATCCGCATCCGTAACAGGCCGTGTTAGTAGTCTTACCCCAACATTCACCTATGTGTCGTCTTCCACATTGGGGGCATTCAGGTTTCTCTTGGCGATTATTGCCCACACTAGCTACCAAAGTAGCTCGGGAGTCCGTCGATGGTCGTGCTCTGATGGAAATTCCCGCAGTCGTCCTCGACTTGCTAGTGTTCTCCCTGAACTTCTTTACAGCCGAGAACGGAGCTTTACCCGTCGATCTTTTACGATAGTCTCTAGCTTCAAATTCAGCCTTCTTCTTCTCCTTTCCAAGTTCTTCCGCCTTGCAGGCTCGTTCGACTAGTGTTACGAACTCCTTTATCTCCAAAATACCCACCAGTAGCTTTAAATCTTCATTCAATCCTTCTTCAAATCTTTTGCACATAGCAACCTCATCGGCCACACACTCCCGGGCATACCGACTGAGTCTTACGAACTCATGTTCATATTCAGATACTGTTATACGGCTTTGTTTGAGTTCCAAGAATTCTTTACACTTTTGATCGATGAACCGTTGACTAATATATTTCTTTCGAAATTCCGTTTGAAAGAAATCCCATGTAACTCGTTCATTTGGGACTATGGAAATCAAGGTCCTCCACCAATAGTAAACTGAGTCTCGCAACAAGGATATAGCACACTTTAGACATTCATTGGGTGTGCATGACAGTTTATCAAACACTCGAATGGTGTAATCAAGCCAGAACTCGGCCCTTTCGGCATCATCAGTAACTATGGCCTTGAACTCCTCTACCCCGCTTCCTAATCAAGTCCACCGGTGGTTTACTCACCTCACGAGGTCGAATGGCGATGGCATTACGGGCTCTTGGGGTGGATTATTCAAATTCGGGAATTGTTGGACAGCCAAATTGGTTTGGGCATATTGTGCGACCCACTCATTCATCATGGTAAAGAAGGCTTGTTTAGCCCCCTCACCTTGATTATTTGCAGATGACTGAGGTTCAACAGGCGGCGTCCCTTGTGTAGGAGCAGCCGCTACACTTTCAACGTCATCCGCCAAGGTTCTCTCTACACCGGGATCCATTTACTAATCAAAACAATAATTTTAACCGTCAAAAGTCATCACACATTTAAACAATAACATTAAGGCATGTATAGCTAGACTCATACGTGCTATGGTAGTCCTAGAACCGACTAAACCATAGCTCTGATACCAATTAAATTGTAACACCCCGTGCCCGAGACCGTTGCAGGAGTCGAACACAAGGTGCATACAGACTTAAATTAATTAATTTCACAGTCCATTTAAAATTTTCCAGGTAGGCTGGCAAGCTGCGTCACTGTCATCTTAAAAATCATATCCTGTGTTCCACAACTCGAAAATAAGTTTTGTGATTTTTCCCTGAAACTAGACTCATATTTGCATCTACAATTTTTTTTCTAGAATTTTTGGTTGGGCCAATTAGTACATTTTATTAGTTAAAGTCTCCCCTGTTTCAGGGCTCGACTACCCTGACCTTTGCACATTAAGACTTGGATATCTCCCTGTACAGGGCTTCAATACTGGTTCCGTTTGTTTCTATAGAAACTAGACTCAAAAAGGAATCTATGAATTTATGGCATGACTTCTAATTATCTCTGGATAATTTACAATGAATTTCCAAAGTCGGAACAGGGGATCCAGAAACCGTTCTGGCCCTATCTTACAAAAACTTAAATTTCTCTTAACATACTGTTCACATGATCATTTTATTGCTTTCCTATGAAAATAGATTCATCAAGGTTTATTCACATAATTTATTCACTATTTAATTCCATTCCTACTATTTTTAGTGATTTTTCAAATCTACATCACTGCTGCTGTCAGCATCTATTTTTAAGGCAACTTTACCTATTTCATGATCCTCCATGGATCAACTAGAGTTTGTCATACATATACCAAAAGTGATCATGAATGACCATTCCCATGGCTAATCATTACCAACATTTCCATGCTTCTTAATGAACATATACATTCAAGATGACTATAACATTATGCTCAAAATGTATATAAGCCATTTTCGCATGGCTATCCAAAGTTTTACCTACCAAGTTCAAAGAAAACATAATATCCTATACATGCCGAAATGTTCTCTTAGACCATCTAAGAAGAAAATACCAAAAGTTGCTAGCCGGTGTGATGACTTCGACGACGGTCCCGAGCACACAAAATGGATCAAGAACCTAAATAAGCAACAATAAGCACCAAATGAGTACATAACTCAGTAAGTCATAAGCAATGCACTACCATCCATTAATATCATTATCATAAGAGGAAACAAAATGGAATGATGCTAACTACTTCATCCAACCCGAACTATACCATAGTTCCTTAGACCTTTCGGTTCAATCTCACACCAAGTTACACATTCACATTCCATATACTAATCAATAGGATATTTGAGGCGTTTTTATACATCATTTTGTTTTCGTTACAATCATACAACTAAATGGCCTTTCACTTATTCCACGATAATTCTCATGTACGTGACTTCAATTAAAATTGTCACATAGGTTTCAAACTTACCAAGCTCAACTCCAAATATAAACATAGCGCCTATTAGCCATGAACTCAAGGTACTTACCCGATCCGCTGTCCGTGATCAACTTAATAATGTCGCACACTCGGTGTCAATAGTGATTCAAAACATATAGTGAGTCCGCACACTTAGTGCTATAAAATCAACTCGCACACCTAGTGCTATATAATCAAACTCGCACACTTAGTGCTGTACAAATTTAAAACCCGCACACTTAGTGCAATCTCATGATCATAAATGTTTATACCCGCACACTTAGTGCCGAAATCCACAACTCAATACATCTCACCTCTTTTCTTTTCATTCAATACTTTCATCACCACATACATACATGTATATAAATTTATCATTCCATTCGGCATAATTACATAGACATCATGTCTATTTAAATCGATACAAAATATACGCTTAGTGACTTACTTGTGTTGGGTAAATTAATTCCAAGTCGGCTACTCGATGACCTTCGATTTCCCTTGTTGGACGCCTTTCCTTTAGGATCTTGAGCTTAAACAAATAAATTAACTCATTCAACCCTTTGCTACATATATTGGTATTCACATTTTAATGATTTTATGACATATGGAGCGGCATGGTAAAATTTTTATCTTCTTGCCTCGTGCTTTTAGCTATTCGCTAATAGCCATATGCTATCGCCCTACTATCAATAATCCAATCACACATGCATATATATATATATGGCTGAATGTACAAAGCTTAGACTCATCATCACCTATGCTCTTAATTGATAGCCGAATATGCATACATATATATATATATATGATATCAACTATACTATCATCTTTAATTCACCTAACACAAAATCTCATCTCATGAACACTTGACCGAATTTTTCCTAACCTAGCATGGCTTTACATATACTTGTAACATCCTATAAATCCACATTTCTACCTAAATTTTCTTTTACCTTTCCTCTACTTCCATTCACAACATCAAGAGCATCATACACATGCATCATTACAAAGCTTCACACTTAGCATGCAAATGACATCAACACAAACCTACCTTAGCCGAAACTTAACTCATCTTCATGCCTCATCACCACAACATCAAACATCAAACATCAAACAAGAAGACAACACCCATGGCGAATATCATCTCCATCTCATAGCAAAGATTTAAACCATGGGCTAAGTAGAACTCAAACTAACAACTAAAACATGCATGAATCTCATGGACAACATCAAACATACCTTAGTCTAGCAAACTCCCATGGCTGATTTTCTCAAGCTCTTCCCCCTTCTTCTTAGAACATTCGCCAAGCAAAGAAAATGTGAAAGGATGGACACTTTTTTTCCTTTGTTTTCATCATATTTTCCTTTTTTTCATTATTTTATTCTTTCTAACATAACCACTAACCCAACATGTTTGCAACATGTTTCCACCCATAGCATGGCCAGCCATCATGCTTAAATTTGGGTAAATTGACATGCAAACCCACCATTTTCACAACATGCACTTATAGGCCACCCTACATTTGCCTAGCACATTTCTAAATTTTCTCACATAAGTCCTATTTGATAAAATTCACTTACAATTAACAAAATCCAAACATGAAATTTTCACACATGCATATGTACATATAATGAGCATCAACTATGACAGTTAATTATTTTTATGACTCGGTTTAGTGGTCCCGAAACCACTTTCCAACTAGGGTCAATTTAGGGCTGTCACAGATCCGAACGATACAGACGTAACATAGATACGTGAAACACATCATGAATCTTCTCTAATTCAGGTGGTAGCGCTAGCCGATATGCTACCGGTCCAACTTTTTCAATTATTTCATACGGTCCAATAAAACGCGTACTTAACTTGCCCTTTCGTCCAAATCTAAGGACTTTCTTCCATAGAGACACTTTCAAAAATACCTTATCACCAACTTGAAACTCCATTTCTTTTCGTTTCAAATCGCATAAGATTTCGCTCTATCTCAAGCGACTTTCAAACAATCTCGAATCACTTTCACCTTTTCTTGATTTCTTTTATTAAATCAACTCCATAAATCTGATTTTCCTTGAGTTCAGTCCAATACAATGGCGTCCGACATTTACGACCATATAATGCTTCATAAGGTGCCATCTTCAAACTCGTCTGATAACTATTATTATAAGCAAATTCTACCAATGGTAAGTACCTTTCCCAACTATCTTGAAATTCCAATACGCAACATCTGAGCATGTCTTCAAGAATCTAAATTACTCTCTCTGATTGTCCATCGGTTTGTGGATGAAAGCGGTCTGAAATTTAACTTTGTACCTAATGCCTCTTGCAACTTTTGCCAAAACCGTGAGGTAAACCTCGGATCTCTATCCAAATGATTGACAAAGGTATCCATGAAGTCTAACAATCTCGGATATACAATTTAGCCAACTTATTAAGAGAATAATCAGACGCATTAGGAATAAAATGAGTCAATTTAGTCAGTCTGTCAACTATTGCCCAGATGGCATTTTTCTTCCCTAGAGTTAACTGCAACCCTGATATAAAATCCATAGTAATCCGATCCCATTTCCATTCAGGAACCATAATAGGCTGAAGTAATCTCAAAGGTACTTGGTGTTCAGCTTTCACTTGTTGACAAACTAAGCACTTTGATACAAACTCGAAATATCTCTTTTATTCCACTCCACCAAGACATTTTCTTTAAGTCATTATACATCTTCGTCTTGCCGGATGAACCGCCAAACAACCATTATGTGCTTCATGCAAAATCTTTTGAATCAACTCATCATTTTTTGGTACACAAATCCGATTTTTAAACATCAAACATGTGACAGCCCTAAATTGACCCTAGTCGGAAAGTGGTTTCGGGACCACTAAACCGAGTCATAAAAATAATTAACCGTCATAGTTGATGCTCATTATATGTACATATGCATGTGTGAAAATTTCATGTTTGGATTTTGTTAATTGTAAGTGAATTTTATCAAATAGGACTTATGTGAGAAAATTTAGAAATGTGCTAGGCAAATGTAAGGTGGCCTATAAATGCATGTTGTGAAAATGATGGGTTTGCATGTCAATTTACCCAAAATTTAAGCATAGTGGCCGGCCATGTTATGAATGGAAACATGTTGCAAACATGTTTAGTTAGTGGTTATGTTAGAAAGAATAAATAATGAAAAGGAATATGATGAAAACAAAGAAAAGAAAAAAAAGTGTCCATCCTTTCACATTTTGTTGGCTTGGCCGAATGTTCTAAGAAGAAGGGGAAAGAGCTTGAGAAAATCAGCCATGGAGGTTGCTAGACTAAGGTATGTTTGATGTTGTCCATGAGATTCATGCATGTTTTTAGTTGTTAGTTTGAGTTCTACCTAGCCCATGGTTTAAATCTTTGCTATGAGATGGGGATGATATTCGCCATGGGTGTTGTCTTCTTGGTTGATGTTTGATGTTTGATGTTGTGGTGATGAGGCATGAAGATGAGTTAAGTTTCAGCTAAGGTGGATTTGTGTTGATGTCATTTGCATGCTAAGTGTGAAGCTTTGTAATGATACATGTGTATGGTGCTTTTGATGTTGTGAATGGAAGTAGAGGAAAAGTAAAAGAAAATTTATGTAGAAATGTGATATATGTGGATTTATAGGATGTTACAAATATATGTGAAGCCATGCTAGATTAGGAAAATTCAGTCAAGTGTTCATGAGATGAAATTTTGTGTTTAGGTGAATTAAAGATGATAGTATAGTTGATATTATATATATATATATATGTATGCATATTCGCCATCAAATTAAGAGCATAGGTGATGATGAGTCTAAGCTTTGTACATTCGCCATATATATATATATGAATGTGTGATTGGATTATTGATAGTAGGCGATAGCATATGGTTATTATGAATAGCTAAGAGCATAAGGTAGCAAGATAAAATTTTACCATGCCGTTCGTATGTCATAAAATCATTAAAATGTGAATACCAATATATGTAGCAAAGCGGTTGAATGAGTTAATTTATTTGTTTAAGCTCAAGATCCTAAAGGAGAGGCGCCCAACAAGGGAAATCAAGGTCATCGAGTAGCCGACTTGGAATTATTTTACCCAACACAAGGTAAGTCATTACATATAGTTGGTATTGATTTAAATGATCGTAATACCTATGCAATTGTGTTTAATGAGATGAAATGTATACAAATGTATATGTATGTAGAGATGAAATTGTCGAATGTAAAAGGAAGTGAAGCGTATATAGTGGCTGGTTTTCGGCACTAAGTGTGCGGACAATAAGTGTTCACGGTTGAGAGAATGGCACTATGTGCGGGCTTGAAATGCATGGCGTAAGTGTGCGAGTTTAAAGTACATGGCACTAAGTGTGCGTGGTTGATTATTAAGCACTATGTGTGCGAACCCACTATATAAATATATATATATATATATATTTTCTATCAATTATTTATATTAAGGGTGCGACCTTACCGAATCGATTTGAACAGCGGAAAGGGTAAGTACCTTGAGTTCATGGCTAATAGGCGCTATGTTTATATATGGAGTTGAGCGTGGTAAGTTTTGAACCTACGTGATGATTATAATTGAAGTCACGTATATAAGGTTCATCGTGGAATAGGTGAAAGTTCGTTTAGTTGTATGATTGTAACGAAAATAAAATGATGTATGGAAATGCCTCAATTATCCTATTGAATAGCGTATGAAATGTCAATGTAGGACTTGGAATGAGATTGAATCGTAAGGTCTAAGAAACTATGGCATAGTTCGGTATGGATGGAGTACTTAGCCTCATTTCGTTGTTTCCTCTTGTGAAAATTTTATTAATGGATGGTAGTGTAATGCTTATGACTTCTTGAGTTATATACTCATTCAAGTGTTTGCTTGTCACCCATTTTAGGTTTCTTGGACTCGACTTTTTGCGTATTCGGGACCGTCATCAAGTCATCACACCAGCTTGCAAATTTTTGGTATCTTCTTCTTAGTTGGTCTAAGAGAACATTTCGCATGTATAGGCTATTATGTTTGTTTGAACTTTGGTATGTAAAACTTTGGATAGCCATGCGAAAATGGCTTATATACGCTTTTAGCATAGTACTATAATCGCTTGTATGTTGATCACTAAGAGGTATGGAAATGTTTGGAAACGATTAGCCATTGGAATGGTTAATCATGATTATACTTTGTGCTATGTATGCAAAAAGGGCTAATTGAATCATGGAAACTATGAAATAGGTAAAGTCTACCTTAAAGGCAGATGCTGACAGCAGCAGCGATGTGGATGTGAAAAATCACTAAAAATAGTAGGAATGGAATTAAATAGTGAATAAATTATTTAAATGAACCTTGATGAATCTACTTTCATATGGAAGAAACGAAACGGTCATATGAGTTGTATGTTAAGAGATATTTAGGTTTTTGTGAAACAGGGCCAGAACGGTTTCTGGATTCCCTGTTCCGACTTTGGAAATTCATTATAAATTAACCCGAGACATTTAGAAGTCATTCCATATATGTATAGATTCCTTTTTGAGTCTAGTTTCTATAGAAACAAACGGTATCAGTATTGAAGCCCTGTCCAGGGAGATATCCAGGTCGTAATGCATGAAGGTCAGTGTAGTCGCACCCTGGAACAGGGGAGACTTTAACTAATAAACTGTACTAATTTGCCAGACCAAAAATTCTAGAAAAAAATTTGTAGATGGATATATGAGTCTAGTTTCAGGGAAAAATCACGAAACTGATTTTTGAGTTGTAGAACTCAAGATATGATTTTTAAGGTGACAGTGACGCAGCTTGCCAGCCTACCTGGAATGACAGGATCAGATTTCAGAACTGGAACTCAAGATGGTTGTTTTGTAACACCCCGTACCCGAGACCGTCGCCGGGGTCGGACATGAGGGGTTAACAGACTTCGTTCACTTAATTTCACCGTTCATAAAAAAAAATTCCCGACGGTGGCTAAGCGTGTCACTTTGTCACCTTAAAATCATATCTTGAGTTCTACAACTCAAAAATCAGTTTCGTGATTTTTCCCTGAAACTAGACTCATATATCCATCTACAAATTTTTTCTAGAATTTTGGTCCGCAAATTAGTACAGTTTATTAGTTAAAGTCTCCCTGTTCGTGGTGCGACTACACCGACCTTCATGCATTACGACTGGATATCTCCTCGACAGGCTTCAAATCGATACCGCTTTGTTTCTATAGAATTATGAACGGTGAAATTAAGTGAACGAAGTCTGTTAACCCCTCGTGTCCGACCCCGGCGATGGTCTCGGGTACGGGGTGTTACAAAACAACCATCAGAACCGATTCTGAAATCTGATCCTGTATCAGCTTCACATTGTTTTCTCTTGGCTAGCAAATCTTGATCATTTTTCTGAGCTTCAAAAATCTCTTGTAAAAACATTGGTCTTGCTTTTAACTCTGCTAGAATCGAACCATCATCTAACATTTTCAACTGAGTGTTCATAACTCTCAAAGCAAACAATAACTTTCTGCTTAAAGCATCAGCAACCATATTCGCTTTTCCCGGATGATAATCAATAACAAGCTCGTAATCTTTCAATAACTCTAACCATCTTCGTTGTCTCAAATTCAAGTCTTTTTGTGACATCAAGTATTTAAGACTTTTGTGATCGGCATATACTCGGCACTTTTCACCATACAAATAATGTCGCCAAATCTTCAAAGCAAACACCACTGCAGCCAATTCCAAATCGTGAGTAGGATAATTCCTCTCATGAGGTTTTAACTGCCTCGAAGCATAAGCCACCGCTTTTCCTTCTTGCATGAGTACACACCCCAAACCACTTAGAGAAGCATCACTATACACCACAAATTCTTTACCGATTCGGGTTGTATCAACACCGATGCTTGATTAATAACTTTTCAATTCTTCAAACTCTGTTGACATTCTTCCGTCCATTCAAATTTAACATCCTTTCGGAGTAGTCTAGTCATAGGAGCAGCAGTTATAGAAAATCCATTTACAAACCGCCGATAATACCCAGCTAGCCCCAAGAAACTCCTAACTTCAGTTACATTTTTCGGTTGTTTCCAATCAACAATGGCTGAAATTTTACTAGGATCAACCCGTATACCATCACCTGAAACAATATGACCCAAAAATCCAACTTCCCGGAGCCAAAATTCACTTTTACTAAACTTAGCATACAACTGCTTATCTCTCAAAGTTTGCAACACTATCCTCAAATGCTCAGCATGCTCTGTCTCATCTTTTGAATAAATTAAAATATCATCTATAAACACCACAACAAATCTGTCCAGGTATGGCCGAAATATGCGATTCATTAAGTCCATAAACACAGCAAGAGCATTTGTCAACCCGAATGGCATAACTAAAAATTCATAATGGCCGTACCTTGTTCTAAAAGCAGTTTTAAGCACATCTGACTCTTTCACTGAATCGATAATACCCAGATCTCAAGTCAATCTTTGAAAACCATGTCACTCCTTTTAGTGATCAAACAAATCATCAATTCTCGGCAATGGATACTTGTTTTTGATTGTCACCTTGTTTAACTGCCAATAATCAACACATAATCTCATAGAACCATCCTTCTTTTTCACAAATAACACGGGAGCACCCCAAGGTGAAAAACTTGGTCTCACAAAGCCTTTATCAGTCAACTCTTGCAACTGTGACTTTAATTCTTTCAACTCTGTTGGTGCCATTCTATATGGAGCAATCGAGATCGGAACTGTTCCCCGTATCAAATCTATACCAAATTCTACTTCCCTGACTAGAGGCAAACCCGACAATTCTTCTGGAAATACATCCGCAAATTCACACATAACCGGCACTGATTCAACTTTCTTTTCAACTTCTTTTGTATTAATTACATACGCCAAATAAGCTTCATAACCCTTTCTCAAATATCTACGAGTGACATCAAGAAATCATACTAAATATTGCCTCGATTTGTGCGGTTCAACCCGCAAGATTTCACCACTTTCACATTTTAATTCTATAACCTTTTCTTTGCAATTTACTATAGCATCATGCAATGTCAACCCATCCATACCCAAAATAACATCAAATTTATCAAACGGCAACAACATCAAGTCGGTCGGAAAGTAATGACCCCGAATCATTAAAGGGCATTTCTTGCATACTTTATCAACTATCACACATTTGCCTAGTGGATTCGACACTCTAATCATAAATTTTGTGTTCTCAACAGGTATATTCATACTAGACACCAGTTTCATGCATACATATGAATGAGTAGAACCGGGATCAATCAAAGCAATAACATTAGTATCATAAAGAGAAAATGTACCGGTAATCACATCGGGTGAGGAAGCATCTTCACGCGCTTTAATAGCATAAGTTCTAGCTGGAGCTCTTCCTTCAGATCTAACTGCTGCATCTCTGGCTACATTCTTACTGCTTGTTTCACTTCCAGCTTTTCTCGGATACCTTCCCCTCGAGTCTGCACCACTAGCTTTTACATTCTGAAATTTTTCTTTCTCAACTCTCTCTGGGCAGTCTCTAATAAAATGATCCGGAGAACCACATTGAAAACATTCATTTGCTCTGCACGGACCAAAATGATTTCTACCACACCACTGGCACTCGAGTTTAACAAATCTCATATTTCCCACACTAGCCGCAGAAGTAGTCTGAGATTTAGGACCCACATTTCGCTTCTTAAAATTTCCATATGATTGCCCAGCTGAAACTTGGGAACGAGGATTCATATTTCTTGACTTTCCGGTTTGTTGTGAGGGTGCATTACTCATTGGTCTTTTCTTCCAATTTCGTGTTTCAGATTCTACCTTTTTCTTTTCCTTCAGTAATTCTTCAGCCTTGCAAGCTCGATCGGCAAGTACCACCATTTCTTTTAGTTCAACGATCCCAACAAATACCTTAATGTCTTCGTTAAGCCCGTCTTCAAATCGTCGGCACATGTTGGCTTCTGTAGGAACATATTCCCTGGCATACTTACTCAACCGAACAAACTCTCTTTCATATTCTGAGACTGTCATATTACCTTGCTTCAGCTCAAGAAACTCTTTACATATCTGATCAATAAATCTTTCACTAATATATTTCTTTCGAAACTCTTCTTGAAAGAATTCCCAGGTTACCCTCTCTTTCGGTACCACCGAAATCAAAGTCTTCCACCAATTATAGGCTGAATCTCTCAATAAAAATGTAGCACATTTCAAACATTCTTCAGGTGTACAAGATAATTCATCAAATACCCGGATAGAATTTTCAAGCCAGAACTCTGCTTTCTCTGCATCATCATCAATATTTGCTCTAAATTCTTCAGCCCCTTGTTTACGAATTCTATCAACGGGGGTTCTATGAAATTTTATCATATCCACTCCACGAGGCATCGAGGCATAGGTTGAGGAATTGGGGAGGTGGGGAGGTCGTACATTTGGGTTCGTCGAACGAACTCGGTGTACCATGCACTCATCATTTGGAGAAAGGCTTCCGATCACTTTCTCCTCCTCCACGACCAACAATGAGGGGTGGGTTTTCGATCGGCGCTGCCCTTCATTAAGTGGCGCATTACTCTCTACTTCATCGCCACAATTGGATCGGGATCCATTTACTATATAAAATCATTTAAAAAGGTCAAGTCGTCACACTATCACAATTCATACATATGGCATGTATAGCAAAATCCGTACATACAACACATAGTTTGAGAACCGACTAAACCTGCTCTGATACCACCAAATGTAACGCCCACACGCCCGAAACCGTCGCAGGAGTCGAGCTTGAGGGGTTACTGAACATAATTTATCAAATTAAGAACTTCAAATTATTTGTTTCTACATTCACAGCTTTCTAGCTACCCGCGTCATAGTTACAAGAAAAATCATATCTCGAGTTACGAAACTCGAAATCAAGATCCGTAAATTTTCCCTAAATCTATACTCATATATATATTTACTAATTTTTTTCTAGAATTTTTGGTTGGGCCAATTAGTACAGTTTATTAGTTAAATTCTCCCCTATTTTAGGGTTTGACTGCTTTGACCTCTGTGTATTACGAATCAGATATCTCTCTATAAAGAATTTAAATGACTACTAGGTTTGTTTCTCTTAAAACTATACTCAAAAAGGAATCTGTACATATAAATAATGACTTATAATTATTTTTTTACAATTTATTATTTATTTTTAAAGTCAGAATAGAGGATCCAGAAATCACTCTGGCCCTGTTTCACAAGGTTTCAAATATCTCATAAAGTATAATTTATATGCCTGTTTTCTTTTTAATCCATATGAAAATAGACTCATTAAGCTCCAATTTCATAACTTGTTCATCATTTAATTCCATTTATACTATTTTTAGTGATTTTTCAAATTCATGTTATTGCTGCAGCAATATTCTGGTTTAAGGCAAATTTCATCTTTTCATGAGTTGTTATGAACTAGATAACCTATTAAACTTCCATGATATCAAACATGATCTAAATTTAACCATCACCATGACTTATCAATATCAAACATTTTCTCAACCAATCATGGCCATATCATAAAATTATTTACACAAAATAAGTATATTGCTATACATGCCATACTTAAGTTTTACAAGCCATTTACCGGATGAAAGTCCTTTGGATAGTGTGATCGAACCTTGACCCATCCCGATTCCCGAGCTGGCTTGTTCAAAACTACAATAAATAAAGAGGAGGAGTAAGCATAAATGCTTAGTAAGTTCATATGTAAATAACAAGTAACATAACAATACAAATATACCAAACAACTTTAGCATGGTATCACCAAAACATATATCACATTTCTAAACATCATTCATTATCTTACCACCTTATCGTTATTGTATCTATTTTCAACCCGAGGGTTAAGAACATACCTGTCCAAAGTGTCCATTTCACAACACTTACCAAAAAGTCGCTTGCATCTTAAGTGCTCTTCCATTTCACTAGAAATTTCAGCCGTTGAACACATCGGAATACAACTTGGATACACGGATAATTTGCACATAAGTGCCTCATATGTAATCAAGAAATCATGTAACCTGCCCCTAAGTGAACTCGGACTCAACTCAACGAGCTCGGGCGTTCGCATCCATAAGTGAACTCGGACTCAACTCAACGAGTTCGGATGCCTAGTTACATTTCACGAACTCGGACTCAACTCAACGAGTTCGGATGCTCAACCATCCTAGTGACATGTCACTTGTATCCTAATCTATTCCTAAGGTTCAAACGGGCTGTTTCCCTCGATCTCACATTTGCCGTCTTCCATGGAATATCGGAACCGATACTTGGTAGCAATTCATATTTATCAAGTAGTAAACATAATTTGCATATTACTCAATATTAACCACAAAGCATAATATTTCACGATTAAAAATCAGCATATCATATAATTAACATTAATAACTTAAAAATAACATTTATGCTATATTATTTACACATGAGCTTACCTTGGTACCAAAATATAAAGATTTTGCAATTTAGTCCACAATCTTTTCTTTTCCTCGATCGCGACTTGAATCTTGTTTCTCTTGATCTATAATGCCAAATTAATCTTATTCAATACATACATTCATCAAAACAGCATTTAATACGAACTTTGGAAAAATTTCACTTTTGCCCCTAAACTTTTGCATAATTACACTGTTGCCCCTAGGCTCGGGAATTAAACTTTATTCCTTATTCTTATGTTTTATAACATGCTGATCATTTTTCCCTTCTATGGCAACATCAAATTCTTACTCTAACATATACTTGTGACTATTAGGTATTTTTGCCGATTAAGCCCTTTTACTCGTTTTCACTCAAAACCGAGTAGCACAAGTTGTCTGACATAATTTTAAACCCCATATTTTATCATAAAACATCAAAATACACAAATTTCACCTATGGGTATTTTTCCAAATATAAACCCTAGGTTGAATTATTGCTAACATAAGCTTAATCGAGCTACCGGGATTCCAAAAACGTAAAGAACATTAAAAACGGGGCTTGGAATCACTTACTATGGAGCTTGGAAGCTTGAAACAAACCTTAACTATGGAGAACCCTTGAAATTTCGGCCTAATGAAGAAGATGAACAAAAATTGGCTTTTAATTTTGTTTTTAATTCATTTTAATAACTAAATGACCAAAATGCCCTTACTACTAAACTTTCCAAAAATTCCATCCATGTCCAATTTTTCTCCATAGACTTAGAAATTGGTCAAATTGCTATTTAAGACCTCCTAATTAATATTTCAATGCAATTTCATACTAAAAACTTCTAGAATGCAAATTTTGCAACTTATTCGATTTAGTCCCTACTTTCAATTTAAACACTTTAGGCATAGAATTTCATCACGAAATTTTCACACAATCATGCAATCATATCATATTCATCAAAATAATTATAAAATAATTATTTCTATCTCAGATTTGTGGTTACGAAACCACTATTCCGATTAAGCCCTAATTCAGGATATTACAGTGTGCCTTAGCCATGTGACATTTTGGGTTTGCTCACGTCAGAAACAAAATATCCCTGTCTTTGCACACGAGATAAGACATGGCATGTCATGGTCGTGTGAAGGACACGAGCTAGGGACATGGGCGTGTTCCAGGTCGTGTGAAAGCCCCTGTTGGTATGCATTTAGAATTAATTCCACACAGGTGGAGGATACAGGCGTGTCCCTATATTACCTAGGCCATGTAAGCCACACGGGCCATCAACACCACCATTTTGAAATTGCCACACGGGCATGTTGGCCCTCTACACGAGTGTGTGCCCTGTTTTAAAGTTAAATTTTCATAGAGGGTTTTAGGATTTGGGTTGATTCTGAATAGTTCTCAATGGTTGATTTGGGGCTCGTAATCCCATAATGAGAAGTTTTATGTAGAAATTGAAAAAGTTCTAATTTGGATCAAGTCTCGGTAACTTGAGGAACGTTTGTGTGCATGAGACCGAGTTAAGTAATGCCTCGTATTCCACTCCAGCGTGGGTTATGGGGTGTTACAAGTGCAACCTGAATCTGGAAAAGAGTTCATAATTTTCAGCGATGCGTCATTGAACTGTCTTGGTTGTGTGTTGATGCAAGAGGGTAAAGTGATAGCTTATGCCTCGAGATAGTTGAAACCGCACGAAAAGAATTATCTGACGCATAACTAGGAATTGGCTACTATTGTGTTCGCATTAAAAATTTGGAGACACCACTTATTTGGTGAGAAGTGTCACATCTTTACTGATCACAAGAGTTTAAAGTATTTGATGGCTCAGAAAGATCTAAATTTGTGACAACGAAGATGGCTCGAGCTATTGAAAGATTATGAATTAGTGATCAACTATCACCCAGGGAAAGCGAATGTAGTCGCATATGCTTTAAGTAGAAAGACTTTGTTTGCTTTGAGGGTGATGAATACGTGGTTAACCTTACCTAATGATGGATTGATTTTGGCTGAGTTGAAAGCTAGACCGGTATTTCTTCAGCAAATTTTTGAAGCTCAGAAATACGATAATGAGTTGCAAACTAAAAGAGTTCAGTGCCAAATGAATAGTGATTCAGAATATCAGATTGGATCCAATGATTGTTTGAGGTTTCGAGGAAGGATTTGTGTACCGAAAAATACTAAAATGATTCAGAAAATTCTTCACGAGGAACATAATGGTTGTCTATCTGTTCATCCTGGAAGTACGAAGGTGTATAATGATTTGAAGGAATTATATTGGCGGTTAGGCATGAAACGAGACATTTCAGAGTTTCTAACGAGATGTTTAATTTGTCAACAAGTGAAAGCTGAACATCAAGTGCCTTCAGGTTTACTTTAGCCTATGACTATACCCGAGTGGAAATAGGATAGAGTTACGATGGATTTCGTATTGGGATTACCTTTGACTCCAAAGAAGAAAGATTTTGTATGGGTCATTGTTGATAAATTGACGAAACCGGCTCATTTTATTCCAGTATGTACCGAATATTCACTTGATAAACTAGCTGAATTATACATTGTTGAAATTGTAAGATTACACGGATTACCTATTTCTATTATTTCAGATAGAGATCCAAGGTTTACATCGTGATTTTGGAAGAAATTACAAGAACCATTGGGTACTAAGTTGAATTTTAGCACCGCATTCCATTAGCAGACCGACGATCAATTTGAGAGAGTGATTCAAATTCTCGAAGATATGTTTCACTATTGTGTTTTAAAGTTCAAAGGTAGTTGGGAGAGATATCTACTGTTGGTTGAATTTGGTTATAACAACAGTTATCAATCGAGTATAAAGATGGCACCATATGAAGCATTGTATGGCCACAAGTGTCGAACTCTATTGCATTGGACCGAGCTTAGTGAGAAATAGATTCACTGTGTAACAGCCCGATTTAGGGCTAAAATGGAATAGTGGTTTTGAAACCACAAATTCGAGATAGAAATAATAGTTTTATTATCATTTTAAGGTCTATGGCATGATTTCATGACTGTGTGAAAATTTTGTTTAGAAATTTTATCGATAAAGGGTCCAATTTGATATTTAGGACTAAATTGAAAAAGTTGTAAAATCTGTGTTCTAGTTCAAAAAGGTACTAAGTACTTGTGAGTAATGGGTTTTTAAAGTGGAGGTCCTTGTATAGTAATTAGACCATTATACTGGTTTGGACAAAAATACCTAAAGGAAGATAAAACATCATAGTTTTTAATGAAGGGTAATTAAGTCATTTGGTAAATAAAATAATAAAATGGGAAAACAAAGCCAAAATTTAGTATCATTGTAATACCCCGTACCCGAGACTGTCGCCGGAGTCAAACACGAGATGTTAATAGACTTAATTCATTACTTAAACAGCTCATACAATTCATTTTAAAATTTCCAGACAAGCTAGCTAACTGCATCACAGTCACTTTAAAAATCATATCTCAAGTTTCGAAACTCAAAATCCAATTCCGTAAATTTTTCCTGAAACTAGACTCATATATCTATATACTAATGTTTTTTTAGAATTTTTGGTCTGGCTAATTAGTACATTTTATTAGTTAAAGTATCCCCTATTTTAGGGTTCGACTACTCTGACCTCTGTGTATTACAAATCAGATATCTCCCTGTACAGAGCTTCAATGACTATGCCGTTTGTCTCTAATAAAACTAGACTAAATAAGGGATCTGTACATATAAATCATGACTTCTAATTATCTTTGTAAAATTTATGGTGAATTTCCAAAGTCAGAATAGGGGATCCAGAAATTGCTCTGGCCCTATTTCACAAAAATTTAAACATCTCATAAAATATAGCTCATATACCTGTTTCGCTTCTTCCATATGAAAATAGACTCATCAAGCTTCGATTCCATAACTTATTCATTATTTAATTCCATTTCTACTATTTTTAGTGATTTTTCAAATTCACATCACTACTGCTGTCTGAATCTATTTTATGGTAAATTTTACCTATTTCATGGTTTCCATGGATTAGCTAGCAATTTGACATACATAACACCAAATATGATCATGATTAGCCATTCCAATGGCTAACCATTACCAAGCATTTCCATACCACTCAATAACCAACCATATCATAAGACCATATATACAAAATGATTATAATGCTATACATGCCATACTCAAAATATACAAGCCATTATGCCAAGATGGTATACGGATAGTGTGAGCAAGCCTCCGACCGTTCCCGATTTCCGAGTTGGCTTGTCAAAACTCGTATGCAAAAATGGCTACTTTTGCCATTTCGTCTACAACTTGGTATTTTCCCCCATTTTAGCCCGAATTTCAGTTTTCCTTGCTATATTAGGCCATGGGGTTGAAGATGAGCAAAATTGGCTTTTAATTTTGTATTTTAATTCATTTTGCCCCTAAATGACCAAAATGCCCTTACTACTAAACTTTCCAAAAATTCCATCCATGTCCAATTTTTGTCCATAGACTTAGAAATTGGTAAAATTGCTATTTAAGACCTCCTAATTAATATTTCAAAACAATTTCATACTAGAAACTTCTAGAATGCAAGATTTGCAAATTATTTGATTTAGTCCCTAATTTCAATTTAAGCACTTTATGCATAAAATTTCTTCACGAAATTTTCACACAATCATGCAATCATATCATAAACCTTAAAATAATCATAAAATAATTATTTCTATCTCGGATTTTGTGGTCACAAAACCACTATTCCGACTAGGCCCAAAATCAGGATATTACAACTCTCCCCCCTTTCAGGGATTTTCGTCCTCGAAAATTTTACCAGAAAAGTGGTCTTCACTTCTAATCTCATATTCGGTGCCGAAGAACTTGCACTTAGACTGTACCTCCAATACATCTCTTCAATTTCTCATATGATCTAAAAGCTTACAGTCTCAACTCCCAACTGTTCTTAAATTTTCAACCCTTCTTAGTTTCCCATGATATCATGACATAAAACCCAGATCTCAACTTGATTTAATGGGGACCGGAATTCCAAGAAATCCAACAATCAAAGAGACCTGAAATTCCATGAATTTGATGAGTAGGAATTCATTCAATACAGATATGATTTATAGATCTCGCCAAACATTTAACAATATGGTACATCACATTTTTCCTCTTTCCGCCATAGAAATAATTCTGATATGGCCTCAAGAATAATCCTTCTCATTTCCATCCCAATATCAACACTGACAAGGATAATTTTGATAGATCCTAATGCTCGGCTTTAACCCCTTTAACAACTCCGATTTTATGTAACATCGGATGCTCTAAACTATCATATTACCTCACTGTCTTGAAACACATCACAATTCATACAACAATACATTACTGAAAGTCAAGAAGTCTTTACTCAATGTAGACTACTCTAGTTCAGACGCTTCGGTTACCAATATTCTCATCTATCCAAACTTTGTCAACATGTAATAAACTTTTTAGCTTTCACAAGATGAAAACCTTATCATTTGTAGTGATTTTAACTAATATCCAACTCTTTCTAATAAATATACACTTCTCATTCAGACTATTTACTCTTTTATCCGTACAAAAATGAAATTATATTATCAAACTTGAAAAAAAAAATAATCTTGACATAATTGTCACATGAAATCTTTCAAATAAATAATTCACCATACCGACTGAAACTCGCGCTTTTATCACCTATGCCTTTACTGATGTCAAATCCTTATATAGAAATTAGAAAAAATCCCAATACTAAAATCACCACATTACCAAGATCAAATTAGAAGTATAGTCATATTTGGTATGATTATCATGAGCTGAAGAATGTACTTCAAACGTGAGTCATAATTGAAAAATTATGGGACAAAGATAACAAGAAAACCGAATAAAGAAATCCATGATAGAGAAACCCAGAATAAAGAAATCCAGAATAAGAGATCCAGGATAAAGAAACCTAAGATACGATACTATGCCAGAGAATCGAAAACCAAATTCATAGAGAAAATACAGAATACCCCGATAATTCTTCAAAGAAAGAAAGTCCAAAAGAAAACATCATTTAATCCCACTGAAATCAAATATAACAAGATCAATATATCTTCCCATACATATATATCGGATGAAGCATCAAGTAGAAGAAGCAGAATCATAATATCATACGTATTCTCTCATCAATTCTTATCGACGAAATGAAATAGAATACCCGATGAAATAGAGCAATATAAATTATAAACCATCAGACTACCAATACTTTCATCCAACACCGAATTAGAAGACATTCCCATATAACAAGAATTTCTTCGAAGAGCAATAGCCATAGAAATATTTTCGAGAACGGTAAACACATAGAACATCTCAAAAGAGACTACTAAATCTGTCCGGTCATAATTGTCACACTCGGATAGTTCACATTTCAATTATCATTTCCCCAACTAGTTCTCGCCATCACAAATTTCATATTAAACCATTCACTAAAGAAGGCCGATTCGAATAAATTTTGATTTACACTTTTCTCGACCTTGCACCGAGTAATTCGGTTTACCAAGGAGAATTCCTTTTCTAATGGGACAAAGGCATAACTCCAATAATCTTTACGTCAATCCGATACTTTACTGGCTCTGACTTTACTTATCAGCTCATTTTCAATCTCTAATCATACTTATAATTATTCTATCACTGTACTCTTTGGGTTCTCAACCGGAAACTTATTCAATACAAATCTCGTGAAATTCCATTATAAGTACCACTTGGTAAGGGGAGGGTTGTAGGACCTCTGACTCGACTTTCTTATACATACACATATGACACAACTTCCATCATCATAGTAACATCATCAAAATCATGTCATTCATTCATGTTGGCTTACACCAATTTTCCTATTGTCCCATTTAGACAATATACTTATGCATACATTCTATGTTTTCTAGATAGCTTTACTTATCCATTCATTTAATTAAATTAGTTCATGCTCATGACATTATATAAGGCCAAACAAACATAGATATTTGCATCACAATCACAACTTTCATTTCGTGCATCATCATGTACATATCATTACAATCATATAATTCAGTCCAACAATTTAACATAGATAAGTTCATTTCATTATAATCTTTTATCTCATAAAAATTATATATCATTAACATTTATCAACATTCGACGTCCAAATCAAGACAAGGACATTTTCACTCGTATCATAATATTATGACCTTTATTCATACCTCTACTACTTTCTATTTATTCCGTTCATCTTATCAAGTAAGCCACATACACTACATCATATGAGCATTAAGCAAATATGAATATTTATCACATATGTATCATAAACCTTTATTCATACTTTTCTGAACCGAGACTTATCATAATCATAATTTTACTCAAATACCTTCACATAACATTGAACATGGTCGGCGCAGCTCGGTTAGAGAGTACCCTGTCTAAATAAGACGGTACTCATATGCGTCGGAAGACATCACACTATCACAGGTCAGTGGCATGTATAGCTAAACTTTTACACATGCTAGGTTAGTCCGAGAACTGACTAAACCTGCTCTGATACCACTAAATGTAATGCCCCGTACCCGAGACCGTCACCGGAGTTGAACACGAGGTGTTAATAGACTTAATTCATTACTTAAACAGCTCATACAATTCATTTTAAAATTTCCAGACAAGCTGGCTAACAGCATCACAGTCTCTTTAAAAATCATATCTCGAGTTTCGAAACTCGAAATCCAATTCCGTAACTTTTTCGTGAAACTAGACTCATATATCTATCTACTAATTTTTTTTAGAATTTTTGGTCAGGCCAATTGGTACAGTTTATTAGTTAAAGTATCCCCTGTTTCAAGGTCGACTACTCTGACCTCTGTGTATTACGAATCAGATATCTCCCTGTACAGAGCTTCAATGACTATTCTTTTTGTCTCTAATAAAACTAGACTCAATAAGGGATCTGTACATATAAAGCATGACTTCTAATTATCTTTGTAAAATTTATGGTGGATTTCCAAAGTCAGAACAGGGGATCCAGAAATTGCTCTAGCCCTGTTTCACAAAAATTTAAATATCTCATAAAATATAGCTCATATACCTGTTTCTCTTCTTCCATATGAAAATAGACTCATCAAGCTTCAATCCCATAACTTATTCATTATTTAATTCCATTTCTACTATTTTTAGTGATTTTTCAAATTCACATCACTACTACTGTCTGAATCTATTTTATGGTAAATTTTACCTATTTCATGGTTTCCATGGATTAGCTAGCAATTTGACATACATAACACCAAATATGATCATGATTAGCCATTCCAATGGCTAATCATTACCAAGCATTTCCATACCACTCAATAACCATATCATAAAACCATATATACAAAATGATTATAATGCTATACATGCCATACTCAAAATATACAAGCCATTATGCCAAGATGGTATACGGATAGTGTGAGCGAGCCTCCGACCGTTCCCGATTTCTGAGCTGGCTTGTCAAAACTCGTATGCCAAAATGGCTACTTTTACCATTTCATCCACAACTTGGTATTTTCCCCTATTTTAGCCCGAATTTCAGTTTTCCTTGCTAATCGAGCTTGGAAGCTTGAAAAACCCTAGCCATGGTTTCTCCTTGCTATATTCGGCCATGGGGTTGAAGATGAGCAAAATTGGCTTTTAATTTTGTATTTTAATTCATTTTTCCCCTAAATGACCACAATGCCCTTACTACTAAACTTTCCAAAAATTCCATCCATGTCCAATTTTTGTCCATAGACTTAGAAATTGGTAAAATTGCTATTTAAGACCTCCTAATTAATATTTCAAAACAATTTCATACTAGAAACTTCTAGAATGCAAGTTTTGCAAATTATTCGATTTAGTCCCTAATTTCAATTTAAGCATTTTATGCATAAAATTTCTTCACGAAATTTTCACACAATCATGCAATCATATCATAAACCTTAAAATAATCATAAAATAATTATCTCTATCTCGGATTTTGTGGTCACGAAACCACTATTCCGACTAGGCCCAAAATCAGGATATTACAATTATCTTTATCAAGTTGGCCGAAACTCTCATAGACACCATAGCTAGGGTTTTTTCCAAGCTTTCAAGCTCAATAGTAAGTGCATTCAAGTCCCGTTTTTAATGTTCTTTACATTTTTAAAATCCTCGTAGCTCGGTTTACCTATTTCTACCATTATTTCGAGTTAGGGTTTATGTTTAAAAATTTACCCATGAATGATATGCATGTATTTTGATGTTTTATGGTAGAATATGAATGTTTAAGGTTAGGAGAACGATCTTTTCTAAGCGATTTTTGGCGAAAACGAGCAAAACGGTATAATCAGTAAAAATACCGAATGCTCATAAGTACATGTTAGAGTGAGAATTTGATGTTGTTGTAGAAGAGAAAAATGTTCAGCATGTCATAAAACATAATAATGAAGGCTGAAGTTAAATTTCCGAGCCTAGGGGCAAAATCATAATTTTGTAAAAGTTAGGGGGCAAAAATGTAATTTTTGCATAATGTGATTTTTGGATTAAAATAAGTAGTATGAGTGTTAAATGAGCTAAATGTGTTGTTATAGATCAAGAAAGGCGTGGAATCGACCTCGAACGGAGGAAGAAAAAGGTTTTGGATTAAATTGCAAAATTTCCATATTTTTGCACCGAGGTAAGTTTGTATGTAAATATTTCATTAACTTCGTTTAAATTTTTTTATTTCAGCCTATTTTATATATTTTAGTTGATTTTGAATCATAAATCGACTATTGGAAGAATAGAAATAAGTAATAGTGAGAGAAATTCCGGTTGAACTTTCGGAAAGATTGAATAATATAGATGAAATGTAGCTAGGTCACATGCATGGTGCTGAGTGCACATCATGTGTACAAGAGAGCTACGAGATACTATGTAGTAGCTAGGTGACATGTGTGATACGGGATGTATCCCATGTAGACAAGAGAGCTACGGGAGAGGATAAATGTAGCTAGGTCGCATGTGTGATTCCAAGTGAAGGACACCATGTAGACAAGAGAGCTACGAGATAAATTGGGTAGGTCACATGGGTGGTACTAAGTGTTCACCATGTGTACAAGAGAGCCGAATTATATGAAATATGATGGTGGAGCTGTGTGCTGAAACCACCAAGTATCGAGGATTGATCCGAATTGTTCAACGGGATGATTTTATAGTGACATTGTAATTATGAATCTACACTTGTGATGTATGAAATTTGGTGAAAGTGAATTGTGATATATAGGCTAAACGAGGTTAATACAAAAAAGTGTGAGAGTGAATTAGCAATAATACTGTTTTGGACAGTTGCAGTGACGTGAATTTGAAAAGTCACCAAAAATAGTAGATTTAGTTATTTTGTTACGTGTCATAATTGTCTAGGTTTTAAAATATTAAGTGTAGTATTTGACTGATTATTTTGTACGAAGCCTTTGAAATTGGCTAATATTATTAAAGGCATATGTTATAGTGATTCATGATCTAATTTTATGCAATATTTTTATCTTGGTTTATTTAATGGTATGTACTATGATTCGGAATACCTCGTACCCTGTTCCGGCGATGGATACGGGTAAGGGGTGTTACACACAGGGTTGATTTGGTTAGACAAATCGAAGAGAAAGTGAAAGTAATTCGTGATTGCTTGAAAGTAGCTTCAGATCGACAGAAATCGTATACGAATTTGAAACGGAAGGACGTCGAATTTTAGGTTGGTGATAAAGTGTTTCTGAAAGTATTATCGTGGAAGAAAATTCTTATATTTGGTCACAAAGGCAAGTTGAGTTTGCGTTTCATTGGGCCGTATGAGATTATTGAAAGAATAGGGTCAGTGGCATATCGACTAGATTTGTCGTCGGAGTTGGAAAGAATTCACAATGTGTTTCATGTGTTAATGTTGCGACAATACCAATCAGATACTTCACATGTTATTTCTCCAACAGAGATTGAGATTCGACCTGATATAACATACGTTGAAGAACCAATCAAAGTGTTAGCTTGAGAGGTTAAACAATTGAGAAATAAAAAATAGCTCTAGTGAAAGTTTTGTGGAAACGGCACGAGGTCGAAGATGCTATGTGGAAACCCGAGGAAGATATAAGAAAACAATACCCAAACCTCTTTTCTAGTAAGATTTTCGGGAGCAAAAATCCCTACAGGGGGAGAGTTGTAATAGCCTATTTTTGGGTCAAATTAGAACACTGGTTTCAGGACCACAAATTTGAAGTAGAAATATTTATTTTATTATTTCTTTAAGGTCTATAGCATGATAGAATAATTGTGTGAAAATTTTGTTAAGAAATTTTATCGATTGTGTGCTAAATTTAGCTAGAAGGACTAAATTGCAATAGGTGCAAAATTTGATTTCTATATGTTAAATTTGTCTAATTCCTATGGAATTTTAAATTGGAGGTCCGTAAATTGCAATTAGACCATTATACCTTAAGATGGACAAAAATGGACATGACTAGGTAAAATTTTTTAAGTTATGCATTAAGCGTATTTTAATAAATTGGCTAATAAAGACAAAATTTACTAAATAAAACATCTCCATCTTCTTCAATTTCATCCTTTAGCAAAAAATTTGAAGAGGAACCATAACTAGGGTTTGGCCAAGCTTTCAAGCTTGATTGTAAGTCCATTCTTATCTTGTTTTTAATGATTTTTATAATTTTGAGATCGTTGAAACTTGATTTAGCTATTTCAAGGACTAATTTGAAAGAAAGTTAAAGTCTAAAATTTTACCCATGTTGAATATGCTTGTATTTTGATTTTGATAGTAGAAAATGCATGTTTGTTGTTTGTTAAACGACTTCTGAAAAGTGATTTTCGGTAAAAAGTCAAATAGGGACTTATTTGTAAAAGTCTATAAAGTATGTAGAAAAGGGTGAATAAATGAAAAATGTGGGCGGTTATGAGTACAAACAACATTCGGCTAGGCTTGGGTTGTAAAGAAATTGAAAGAAATTCATTTTATGAGCTTAGGGACCAAATTGTAAAATGTTAAAAAGTTAGGGGAAAATGTAAATTTTGCCATAATGTGTTTTTGGGCTGAATTAAATAATGTGATGATTAAATAATTTAAATATGGTATTATAGATCAAGAAAAATGAAGTTTGGGTCTAGATCGGGGGAATACAAAGTAATTGACGAATAAATCTCTTTGGCCGTTTTTGAAACCGAGGTAAATTTGTATGTTAATAAGCTTTATTATAATTATATTTTAATTGTTTTAATACTTCATGAATTGCATAAATGACTTTATGAATATGTTCAATGACATTTTGACGAGCGAGAAATCCCAATCGAACCTTAGGAATAGATTAGGATACAAGTGACATGTCACTAGGGTTTTATGTTATGTGATCCGGGTGCTGGTCCTGAACGTGCTACCGATGCCTGAGTATACCGACATATGTTGCAGTTACTTGACAGTTGGTGCAACACTGAGTAGCTACGTCTTGACTAACAGCTTGTGTGAGCAGGCTTGTTAATGGCTCGAGAGCGAGCATATATGTGATATGAGATAGAGGTAGCAATGGCTACATATGTGGCACCTTGTGTGCAAGGTTTTCCTGAGTATTCGATATCATTATTCTGAGTGGTTCATTGGGTAAGACAATGATGAGAATGTGTATGAAATTACTTCGAGGTTGTAACAGTCTGGTTTTGATCCTAGTCGGAATAGTGGTTTCGGGACCACATATCCGAGTCAAAAAAATATTTTAATATTATTTTTCGTGTTTACAGTATGTGATCAAGCATGTGTGGAAGTTTCATATGAAAATTTGATTGTTTGTGTGCTCAATTTGATAAAAGGACTTAATCACAAAAAATACAAAAGTGGCCTTCTATTTGATTAAGTGCCAAATTGATTTGTCTTATTAAATGTGAGGTCCTTAAGATGCAATTAGACCTTTGGATTTATGAATGGAAAATGTTGGACATTACTTAGTGGATTTAAATGAAATGAAAAAGGTTATATTAGTAAATTATATATTAATATTATTATAATTAAAATCAAAGTTAAATTTTAGCTTATTTTCTTTCTCGTTGGCCGATTATATCAAAATAAAAAGAAAGAAAATATCAAGCTAGGGTTCGATACTAATATTGGCTAATTGAGGTATGATTTTTTATTGGTTTTTGATAATTTCTACGTTTCTGTAATCGTTGCTTCGTATACTATCGAATCCATGCCTTAATTTTTAATTTTGGTGATGATTTTGAAATATGCCATTGATGAAACTATGAGTTTTTTGCTGTTAGTTGATAAATTATGGAAGCTTGATGTTGGGTTTAAATGTTTTGTTTTTGGATTTTTGATGAAATTGAGTAATTTGGGCTAAATTGTGAAAATATTATTTTGAAGGACTAAAATATGAAATAGATGAAATGTGTGGACTAGTATGAGTACTAGGAGAATTCAGCTAAGCTTGTGTATATGCAAATTATGTGTATTTTGTGATTTTGTGAAATAGTGACTAAAGTGTCGAATGTGAAAATGTGAGGGCTAGTTTGAAAAATGCCCTAATTGTGTGTATATGGATTGTTTTGAATGATTTGGTGAATAAAAGGGTTAATTTTGAATACATATAGATCAAGAAAAGAGGAATTCAGATATAGACCGAGGGAAGTCGAAGATTGTAGAATAAACGTTCAAGTAGACAACTTCGAGTACGAGGTAAGTTTGTACGTAATAAATGATGTTAAAGCTATGTTTTAATGCGATGGTAATGCATAAATTGTATAGGTATTTGATTACATTCTGAGCATAATGATATTTGACTATGCTTGGCACTAAGTGTGCGGTTTAATATAGCTTCGGCTACAAATGGCACTAAGTATGCAAGTTGGCATAGGTTCGACTATATAAGGCACTAAGTGTGCGATACTGACTTAGTTTCAGTTAATTGAGATAGCACTAAGTGTGCGAAAATCGTTCTAGTGTCGGCTAATCTTTAAGAGTAAGTGTACGAATGTTTAAAGCAGTGGCGATCTTTGGTAAGTGTTAAAGTATCCGAACAAGAGGTGAGATTGAAAATGAATGAATATGAAAATGTTCAGGTAAGTTTGATACCTATGTGGTAGATGACATTATGTTTATAAAGCTTATTGAATTGGTAAAAACTCATGGATTGAGTTGGTCTAGATTGGATATATGAATTGAGAAATTATAAATACTTAAATGTTGATGATTTGTGTTTTATATACTGTTGATGTTTTTAGTACAAGCTTACTAAGCTTTTGAAAGCTTACTTTGTGTGTATGTTTGAATTGTTTTATAGATATCAAAGCTACCACAAGCTCGGGGACCATCAAGGATCATCATCATACTATCAAACTCATTTTGGTACTTTTGAAAATGTAAATATTTTTAAGTATGGCATGTATAGGCTAGAATGTCTATGTATTTAAGCTTTGATATGTATATATGTTATGCCATGAGAGTTGGCTAACAAATGGAATGGTTTGTGCTTAGCTTTGGTAAATGGTTTGTGATGCCAAATTGTGTATGCTTGTAATGGTTATATAGCCTTGTATGTGGTGGTCATTTTGAAATAAGCCGAGTTGAGGAAATGGTAAGTTTAAGCATGAGTTAGAAGGTGCTATAAGTGAGCTATGAAATGAGCATTTTGGCATGTTGTTGTAATAAGAATTTTAATGTGTTTTGGTTGAATTTGAATAGGTCATTGAATGGTGATGATTTAGTTATAATGAGCACGGGATTGGCTGAAAATTTTAGTATAAATGTTGTTTAATATTGCTTGTAGGAATGACCCAAAAGGGGTGGTAAGATGGCTTAAACCAATCCTGCATTGTGCCACACGGTCAGGGAACATGGGCGTGCCTTGTGGCCGTGTATGCAAAGTAATAACCTCTTAAGATCACACAGCTAAGACACATGGGCGTGTCATATGGTCGTGGGCTTAAGCCAGTAGCTAGCTAAGTCTTATACAGCCATATTACACGCGCGTGTCTATTGGCCGTGGGTGAAAGTCAGTATGTATGCCTTGTTGTAGCACGACTAGTTCACATAGGCGTGTTTGGTGCCCGTGTGAGGCACACTGCCTGGTCACACGGGCGTGTGACCTCAACAGAATTGAAAATTTTGCTAAGTTCTAAAAATTCTAGGTGGGTTCAGTTTAGTCGCAACCTTTTCTAAATGTACATTTTAGGTTTTAAAGACCTCCATAAGGGACGAATTGTTGATTCACTTATGCATTAATACTATGTGATATATGTGATTCTATAATGATCTGTAATGTTCTGTCTGTCTGGTAATGCTCCTTTCCTATTCTGGGGATGATTACGGGATAGGGGTGTTATAGAGATGGTACAGGTATGTACTCAAAGCTTATGATTATTAATTCATGATATGATGATTTTAAGGAAAGTTTGTGATGGTAGTGATTTTTATCATGAGATTATGGAAAATTACATTGCCTTATCTTATATTACTTGCATGTCAATGTATGGTAAAGTTGGCTTTTTTCTTTCATACAAGCTTACGAGCTATATAGCTTACTCTGTTTTATTTTCCATGTTTTATAGTGTCACCAAGCTAGCTCAGGTTGGAGATTATCGGAGTTCGCATCACGCTATCAAACTGTCATTTTGGGTACCGCTAATTTTAAATATTTTGAGAATATGGCATGTATAGGGAGTTGGTCATTTTGTTATATGTGCCATTATGAATTTGGCCAAATGTATTGGCTTGTAATTGTCAAAGCCTTGATGTGGTATTTGGCCATGCAACTTGGCTCATCTTGGTTGAATTGATTGTAAGCTTATATATATATATATAGGCATGTGAAATTACCTCTTGTATGTTGTGGTTTATAAATTCTTGGTAAATGGTTGAATGTGGCTTAATGGTTTTGCTGCTGAATGGTTAAGATTTGTCTCATTGGTATGATAAGAAAACTAAGTAAAATTATGCATGTTATTGGTAGCCATATTAGAACTTGTGAAATGTGATGTTTGCTAGGATTTGGTTTGGCAAAATATGATGTTGTAAATATGTTGAGTGTGGATAATGAAATGACATGGTTTGGCCTTGTTTGTAGATGTTTTGGTTGCCTAAATATGCCATGATTTACGCCATTAAGATTTTAGGTGTGTATATGCAAATGAGAATGGCAAATGGCTTGGTAAATAGCCTTTATTTTGTCCATATGGGCATGTGTCTAGATCGTGTGTGACATACAGTCTACCCCATGGCCATGTGTTTCGGTTGTGTGTCTCCTACACCTTAATTTTGAGAAACAGAATGCTCAAAATTTAGAACACGGGCAGAGACATGGGAGTGTGTTTCAGATGTATGAGGAACACAGCCTCAAGCATAGGCATGTGCCCTGACCGTGTAAATTCTGCACCTATTTTATAAAAATTAAATTAACCACACGGCCTAGCACACTGGCGTGTGACTTGGCTATGTGTCCTCAATTTGTTCATGCTTTGCAAAACAGAGAGTAACATGGGTTAGGGACACAAGCTTGTGTGACCACACGGCCTGCCCAAATGGGTGTGTCCCAAACCACACGACCGTGTGGCCCCTGTTCATAGCAAAATTTTCTAAGTTTCGTAAAACTTTCCTAAGTGCTCAGTTTAGGCCCGAACCACTTTCAAAACATGTTTTGGGCCTCGTAGGCTCGTATTAGGGACTTTATGATTGAATACAAACAATTTTAACTTGGATACAAATTTATGACTGGAAATTGTATGTTTGCTTGCGATGTGAGTCTGATAATGCCTCTTATCCTGTTCCGACGTTGAATACGGATAAGGGATGTTACATTTAGTGGTATCAGAGCTACGATTTAGTCAATACTTGGACTAACATAGCGTGTGTAGGAGTCTAGCTATACATGCCATATATAATTTGTGATAGTGTGACGACTCCTGACAATTTAAATTGTGTTTTCATCTAGTAAATGGATCCCAACCAAGAAGTAGCTGATGATGTTGAAAGTAATGTGCCAGCTCCTACTCAAGGGACAGCTCCATCTGAAAGTAGACCATAACAGTTAGTCAGGGAGGAGAGGCTAGGGAAGCCTTCTTCCAAAGGATGAACGAGTGGTTTGCCAAGTTCGTTCAAACAAATTCAGCTGCCCAACATCCTCCACTCCCACCTAACCCCCAACCGGTTCCTGTAGCTCCCCAAGGTGTGGAGTTATTAAGACTGAACAAGCTTCCAGTTGATAAGATTCGAAAACAAGGGGCTAAAGAATTTAGAGCCAATGTTGATAATGATCCCGAAGGAGCAAAGTTTTGGCTTGAAAACTCTATCCAGGTATTTGATGACCTATCTTGCACACCAGAGGAGTGTTTGAAATGTGCTATATCACTACTGAGGGACCTAACATACTAGTGGTGGAATACTCTTGTATCTGTGGTACTAGAAGAAAGAGTTACCTGGGGTTTCTTCCAAGAAGAGTTGAGAAAGAAATATATTAGTCAACAGTTCATTGATCAAAAACACAAAGAGTGTTTAGAGCTGAAATAGGGTCGTATGTCTGTGACTGAATATGATCAAGAGTTGTTAGGCTCAGTAAGTATGCTCGGGAATGTGTTTCCACCGAGGCTATCATGTGCAAGAGATTCGAAGATAGGTTGAATGAAGATATCAGACTGCTAGTTGGGATTTTAGAGTTGAAGGAATTTGTTGTACTAGTCGATCGAGCTTGCAAGGCTGAAGAGCTGAGCAAAGAAAAGAGAAAAGCTGAGTTTGAGACTAGAGATTCAAGAAAAAGGCTGATGAATAAGTCATTTTAGTCTTCGTTAAAGAAATTGAGGGATTTGTATACTTGTTCAAATGCTTCAGCTGGGTATCCCAACAGAGATTATGAGAAGCAATATTCGGGTTTTAAAGCCCAGACTACGTCAATAGCAAGCATTGGTAATGCTAGGTCTAATAGACCTGAATGTCAACATTGTGGTAGACGACATCCCGATGAATGTAGGAGGAATAATCGGGCCTATTTTGGGCCTCGTAGGCTCGTATTAGGGACTTTATGATTGAATACAAATGGTTTTAACTTGGATGCAAATTTATGACTCAGAATTGTATGTTTGCTTGCGATGTGAGTCCGATAATGCCTCGTATCCTGTTCCAATGTTGAATACGGAGAAGGGGTGTTACAGTAACATAGGAAATTTTTCTTTTATTTTTTATTTTTATTTTATTTTTCTTGTTAAAAGTGTGCTTGAGCTTGTAGACATACAAGTGATTGGTTAAGAGCATGTGTTTAGGTTGATTGTATTTACTATAAATTTGGCATGATAGTAAACGATTTTCAATTTTCATTTATTATAGTAATAAGTTCTAATATTATATTGTGAATAGGCATTAAGTAATTGAATATACAAAATGACATAGAGAATATAGGGAAAGAAGCATCTAGTTTGTATGATAAATGGTTAAAATTGTGATTACTTGATTAAATAAATTTGTGAAAATTGAGACACCTAGGGATGACTTAAGGCATTGTTTGGTATAACCTAGAGCCAAAAAACTAACATTATTCATTAATCCTTATTATCTATTTTTGAGCCAGAAAACGTTTCTTAATGAACCTTCATACAAAACTCGAGCCAAAATGCAAATTTGTACTTGCCCTTTTTCTTTGGTCCCTAAAATGTATGAATTTAGTCATTTTGGCCATATGTATTGAGGGATAGGTAGATACATCATTATGGTTTTGTAAAAATTAGAGTGAAATAGCAAGAATCAGTGTGATAAAGTATTATAATTCTAGCAAAAAAAGTGCGAAACAAACAAAAAATCTAGAAAAAGTCAAAACAAGTATAAAAAGTGCTTGAGCAATGATAACAAAAGCACTGTGAGTGAGAAATGTCACGTCCCAAAAATTGGGTTAGTAGAAATTGGGGTTAGTGAACCAAGACTAGTCACGCCTTCATTTTTAAAAGTTATCTTTGTGCATTAGAAAACAATAAGTATTTAGTCTAGTGGTTAAGTAGCGGTGGACTTGTCCTTGAAGATCTAGATTCGAGTTCTATCCCTCACATTTATCTGCCATAATTTGATATAACAGATTAAACTAGTTTTCACATTTAAAGAGCTTGAATACAAGCATTTTCCTTATGTTTTAATTCAGTTTCTTTAGTTTTGTTTACACTCAATAAAACGTGCACATTGGGTCTTTTATTAACCTTAAGGGTCGAATGAAGACTAAGGGAGTGCTAACATACTTTGTGAGTGTGCAGAAGACCACTAAAGGGCATTTCGGGTCAATACTAGATGTTATGTCTCAACATGGGGGATCCGATGTAACGGCCCGTTTTCATTAAAATCGGAGTAGTGGTTTTAGGACCACAATTCTGATGAGTAAACTATTATTTTATTATTTAATGTATATGGGATTATATTAGGGTTGTATTAAAATTTCATTAAGAAATTTTGATGTTTCCATGATTAATTAGTAAAAAGGACTAAATCGTAAAAAGTGTAAAAGTGGAGTTCTTGTAACACCCCTAACCTGTATCTGTCATTGGAATAGGGTCACGGAGCATTACCAGGGTTTATGTTTCAAAACTATAAAAAAATATTGAACATTTAATTACTATATCAATTGTAACAGCTCGTTTTTCAGCGAAATCGGAATAGTGGTTTTGGGACCATAAATTTGACCCAAAAATAAAATTTATTTTTATTTTATTATATGGTTTGTATTATGATAAACAGGTCGTGTGAAAATTTTGATACGAAAATTTTATTGATTAAGTGTTTAATTACGAGAAGAACTAAATCACATAAAATGTGAAAGTTGAATTCTAGTAGCTAAAATGATTAAATAGCTATGGAATTCAGAACTAGAGGTCCTTATATGGTAATTAGACCATTAAAGAAAAGTATGTAGATTTTTGGAGACTCATCCATGGAAAATCAGAAAATAGTAGGTACTAAATTGGAAAATAAAATAAATAATTAATTAAAAGGTGATAAAAAGAAAATATCATCTTATTTTGTCATCTTCAACCCCAGAATTCTATGGAAACCCTAGGAGAGAGAGAAAGAAGTTTCAAGGCTTAATTGGGTAAGTTTCCTTGTCCTGTTTTTTAGTTTAATCTATCTATTTAAGGGATTAATTTGAAAAGTTATCAAGGTATGAAAAATGGGTCATGGATGAATATGCTAAAAATTAGAAATTTATGGTAGAAAATGAAAAGTTGTTGATAGATAAACAACTTTTACAAAGTGATTTTTGATGAAAACATAATTTAGGAACTAAAACGTGAAGCTGTGAAATTTGATGAAAAATTCTAAAATTTTTTGAATACATGTCTGTAAAATTTGTAATGGGATTTTGGATAGGCTTAGAATAGGGAGTAAATTGCACAAGTTTCATTTTTCAAGCCTAGAGACAAAATTGGAATTTATGGAAATATTAGGGGCAAAATGAAATTGGAATTTATGGAAATATTAGGGGCAAAATGGTAATCTTTCCTAGGACGTAAATTAAGTCCAAATAAATATGAAATGAGATAAATTGATGATTAAATTCATTTATATAAATCCAGGTAACACAAACTCGAGGTTAAATTGAGGAAAAGCAAATATTTCGGATTAGTAGATTGTTCACGCGAACAAGTGTTAAGGTAAGTTCGTGTGTAATACCTCGAACCCGGCCTAGACATTATGGCCGAATCTGCGATGTCACATTAAAGTGTGTTTTGAAAAACAACATTCTGTTCGAAAAGTCTGTCAATATTCAAACCCTCGTAGTGATCTTTTACAAAACCTTTAAGTATTTTGTTTGTTAATAAAAACTCAAGTAGGTTTAATCATTTTAGGTTGTTATTACACTTTTAAAGACATTGTTTGTTGCGGAAGCTTTTGAAAGATATTGTAATGGTGTGGTGTTTTGAAAACATTTATCTTTTTGAAAATTCGCATCCTACTACTAGCAGATATAACTCAAAGTAAGTAAACCCCAAATTAAAGTAAAAATTTAAAGAGGCCTTATTACATAGCAAATACCCAAATTAAATAGCTTAAAGAGCAAAAGTTTAAAATAGTAGCAAAAGTAGTTGTGTGGCCTCTATCGAGTCCCTTGCAGCACCGACCCACCTAGGGTTTACCTGCACAGGAGAGTAGAAGGGTGAGTTTATAAAAACTCAGTGTGTATTCCCTTTACAAAAATCAGTCAAACCGTAGGCAAAAATAGTTTGGGCCTAAGCCCGTTTTAGTGATAGTCCAGTATCAGTGTGGGCCTTAGCCCATTACAGTAACAGTAATAGAAATGCAAACAGGAGTTCTACCCATCCATCCTCTACACTCCACTCCATCCAGCCCTACACTCCATGTGGGGATCAAATCAACCCACCCATCCCTACACTCCAAATATAGCAGGTTATGCACTAAACAAGATTTGCAATAGAGTCGCCAAGACAAAGACACTTCCTCCAAACATATCAAACCCACCCCCATGCAACATGTCATGTCATAATATCATACGTGTATGCAAAATGTCATGCTCAAATAAAGTTAAACATATCATAGGGGTATATCAGTCATTTTACTTATTAGGGGTATAACAGTCATTTCATTAGTATGGGGTCTAAGTGTACTTACCGACCCAACAGTAGGTCTACTATTGTCTCGAGCTACCCGTGCAACCTTAATGGTCAAACAGTGAAAATAGGCCTAAAGCCAATAACACTACCCATGTGGGTCCACACGCCCGTATGGCCCAATAAGCCCAAAAATGGCCTTGGCCATGACCTACACAGCCTGGCCCAATAATCTCCACACATCCGTGTGGTTTACCCGTGTGGAGCCCACAAGCCCATGGGGCCCGAACGGCCCATTTTGGCCCAACATGGCCTAATTGGCCAAAGCCCATAAAAATGCTCATGGTGGCCTCTACGATCAAACGCCTCCGTTTTACACATTCAGATTACCACACGAGCTAGTGTACGCTCGTATAGTGTCAACAATCATACTTTTTTGGCTTTTGTCGATCTATGCTTATAGGAGTGTGATTACACACCTGGTTGCAAAAAAGAGCGAATTAGCCCACGTGCACTCCAACCTATTACAATAGAAGCTTCGGTTAAGTAGCTAACACACGAGTTGAAAGAAACCCTAGCAAAAACTTGTTCAAAAGATTACTTACTATCGCCTTGCTTGAACGAGCGTGGTTTTAGCCCACTTAGATCGTTGACAAAAGATGATAACAGACTCCTTGATGATTATCTGCGTGATAATTGAATCTATTATTCATGTTGCTTATACACGAGGGTTGAACAAGGCATACCCACAATAATGAAAGAAACGTTCGGCCAAGACTGAAGAATCCCAAGCCAAAATGCCTCAGTTCAAAGTAATACCAACGAATAGCATTACCTTCGAACGAGAGACGTGAGAAAGATTATGATCATTTCTAAAATACTAGCGAAATCCTTCACTCCATGAGTAGTACTAAAACCTGAAAGAACACCATGACAAAGAGAGAAAAGAAATGAGAATCGACATTCAAAGAAAAGAGGAGAAAAGCCGAAAGAGTAGAGACAAACAGAGACTTACCAATCAGTATTTGGCCACCCACCAGTGAATAGGGAAGAAATTGAGAGAGAGTAAAGAAACGAAAGAAAAGGTGAGGAGAAGTGACAAGGTAATTGGCCTAGAGACTACAACCAATTGTGGGAGAAAAAAGGTGGAGTCAAAACGGAAAGTGTTGAGAGGAGAAAAAGAGGTAGCAGCAATCGGTCAAGAAGAAAAGGAAAAACCAAATGAGAAAAAGGGAAAAAGAAATCACCAACCCAAAGGAAAAAGTTCAATAAGGGAGCACAAAAAAGTAAAGCACAATAGAGAGAAAGACCCGAAAGAACAAACACTATTTTCCACAACAAGTAAGAGAGCCCCAATCGAGAAACATCCAAATTCGGCACCAAAGACAAGTGAGATAAGCTAATGCTGATTTTTCCAAAAGAGACTTCTAATTCGGCAAGATCCCTAAACAACTCCCACCTCAGGCGAAACTCTCTTGCACAACCCCACTTTCAAATCCCACAAAATCCTCCTAAAATCCCTCCTCCATTATCTCCTCAACCGCCCATTTAAACTCCAATCACACACCTGAGTTTCAGTCAACCTAGGACACTTCCATCATACTTGTACCAAAATAAAATGCCCCTTTTTCATCACCATGCCTCGAACCTCAGACCCCAAGGAACACTCCACACGTCACTTACCCCTAGACCAATAGGCTCTTTATGTCATGATTCACATACTTAAATTTAAAAGTCTACAAACCAAAAACAAGGGTTAAGTTCCTAAAAACAAAGTTTTTACAAAAACCCAAGCTTGAACCCAGGACTTCTCAGGTGCTTCCCAGGACACTTAATCATTGAGAAAAGCACACATTTGGGCTACACAACATACAGAAAATAAGTACCTATATTTTGGGGAGTTACATTGTGTAACTTAATTACACTTGTAAATTTGTTTAATTGAATGTTCTGTTGTATAGAATGTGACTTATATTGATGTACATTATGGGAATGCTATAATGAAAAATATAATGCATGCTTGAAATGGTGAAACAAAGGGTTAAGTCCCGATTGAATATTAGATTTCTGATGATTATATGCACTTTCTCGAAACAAATAAGGTCCTGCATTTGTTGCGGACAGGATTTAGGCCAGACGAGTAATTCTATTAACCTTGTCATAGAAAGGATTTAGCCTAGACGTGTAATCCTGATATAATACCTCTTAAGTGTATGTTACGATTAGGGTTTAGCCTGGACTGGTAATCCTACTTGAGCTCTTCTGAGCATATGTTATATAAAGGATTTAGTTTGGACTGGTAATCCTGTTATATGATATATGGTTCGAGAGTATATTCCTTGAGGGAGTGCCCTAATGGGTACCCTCGAATAAGAATTGACGGATTATGGAACCGTACACCTTGAGTGTACTACTTGAACAACCATCGAAATTTCAATAATTCAACGGACATAAAACTCTTGACATGGTATGAGAATTATGAGATGGAATGATAATGACTTGAAAGAATATTGCATGATGAGCTCATAATTCAGCCGTGTGTGCAATATGGCCTAGAACACGGGCATGTGTCTTGGCCATGTGAAACCTACACATAATTTTGAATTAAATTAATTAACCACAGGGCCTAGCACACAGGCATGTGGCATGGCCATGTGTTCAAGTCAGAGAGTTACACGGGGTCGAACATGGCCTCTACCACGGGCGTGTCCCTTAGACCACACAAGCGTATGAGCCCTACACCTTGGAAAAATTTTGAAATGTCACGGAAAATTCTTAGAGTTCCATATTAAGTCCCGACTCGATTCTAATGCTCGTATTAAGCCTCAAGGGTCCAATCAAGGGACGTTTTGAATGTTCTCGACTTATGAATAGTAATTTACATAATTTGTTTGAAAAATATTTTGAAAGTTCTAGTAATGCTCCGAAACTCTGTTTCGATGACAGATATGGGTTAGGGGTGTTACTGTAACACCCCTATCCCGTAACCGTCGCCAGAATAGGTAAGGGGCATTACTGGACTTGTAACTCATGTCAGAACAGTAAAATTTTGAACTTTTCTTGAAATAAAGATCGTTCATTTAAATAAGTACTAAGCACAACCAGAGGTAAAATTTAAACTTCACTAAGTAAACATTCAAAAGATGCCATTTTCGCATGGCTTATATACATTAACCAAAAATATTCTTCCGCCACTAGTCTATTCTATACATGCCATAAAATAATTCTAAACATAACAAGTAACAAGCGGTGGATAGTGATAGTGTGACTAGTTGTCGACGATCCTCGAGCCTCAGTAGCTTCGCAATGAGATCTATAAAAGCAGAGGAAACAGAGTAACGGAGTAAGCATTACAATGCTTAGTAAGTTTTAAGCAGTGTCAACAGATAACAATCAAATTATAACATAGTTGTTCGTATATTTTATTTCACTCTCCCTTCAGGCATACCATCCCTTTTACCGAATATGCACAACTCATCCTATACAATAGGCAGTTAAACTTTCACATAAAAGTGAGCTCATGTGACATAAATATATTGTATGATTTCACATAACCTCTCACACTGATCCAATGTCACATAATCATAGGAATAGTCTCATAGATTGCTCTCGTATGCATCACATAACTACCTTATGATTTAGTTCAAATCAAGCTCACATATAAACTTGGAGTACATACCTGTTTAACCTTTCGCATTGAATATATTTATAAGCAAGTCTTATTACGAAGTCTTATAGCTTTAACCTCTACTCGGATTATCGGCGAGACCTTTAGCTCAGACGAAGTCTCCACACGAAGTTATCGGGTCTTACCCGGACAAAATCTCCACACGTAGTCATCGGGTCTTACCCGGACAAAATCTCCACACGTAGTCATCGGGTCTTACCTGGACATAATCTCCACACGTAGTCATCGGGTCTTACCCGGAATATATTTCCAAGTTTCATGTACATTTAATCACATGTTACAACATTCACATCGACTGTCATATTTGTAATTCATTTGCCTCATCAAATAAATATCTAATAATACACACCTTTCACATTGGTCGTTCGGCCACAATATACGCACATCGCCTACATATTTCACACTAGCCATTCGGCTTTACCACATATACATATCTCATATATATATTTCACATTGACCATTCAGCTTTACCACATATGCATATCTCATACATATCTCACATTAGCCATTCGGCTTTACCACATATACATATCTCATATTCACCACATTGGCCATTTGGCCTTATCACACATATGCATGCTCACATTCATCACATTGGCCATTCGGCCTTATCACGTATATGCATGTTCACATTCATCACATTGGCCATTCGGCCTTATCTCATATATACACATTCACATTCATCACATAAAATCCTAAATCAAAATATAAATTTTCATGTATTCACATCACAATTATCCAAATATACTTCACATACCACATATACTATCATGTATACACTTTGTCTTGGCCGAATCTACATCAATCATTTTCCAGTGAATAATTCAATTTCACGCCATACTATCATTTCATAATCGAATACTCATAAACTTAAAATTTCACAAATTTTAATATCAAAGATCCGTCTAACACTCATATATCGTTTTACAATATCACGATTTAGAATTCATGTATGGGTTTAATCAATAGCTTATGAGCAACTAAAACAAGTTTTATCCATGTTTACAACAAAATCACATATTCACTACGAGCTGTTTTCCTGAGCAATAGTCACTAAATTATTTATAACTGGAGCTACCAAACTCGAAATCACTTTCCGTAAATTTTCCCTGAATATAGACTCGTATATCTTTCATCCATAAAATTTCCGGAATTTTAGGTTTTGCCAATCAATACCAGATTTTTATTAAAGTTTCCCCTGTTTCACTGTTTGACTAATCTGACCACTCTTCACTACGAATCAAATTTTTCATTGTACAGAATTCATAATGTGTTCTATTTGATTTCATTTGAAACTAGACTCATTAAGGAGTCTAATCATATAAATCTTATCTTATAACCATTTTTTTACAATTTATAATGATTTTCCACAATCAGAACAGGGGATTTCGGAGTCATTCTGACACTGTCCCACACAACTTTAAATATATCTTTCTAGGAAATTTCTTTGCTTCCATGGTCTCTTTTATAAGAAACTAGACTAACTAAAATTTGATTACATATTTTATTCAGCCTATAATTCCACACCAAAAATTTATAGTGATTTTCTAAAATCACGTTACTGCTGCTGTCCAAAGCAAATTATTACAATTTGCTCTTAAATTTCCAAGTCCAAACACTTATGAACTTACCATTTGAGTTTAAGACATATCATGGCCACATCATATCTTATTAAATCAACTCATTATGTCCTATTATGATTGAATTTACTCAACGTTTAATCACTTAAAACTTACCTCGAAGTGGTCGACGATTAGATGTCCACGGCTATTCGCTTACTTTCTCTTTTCCCCTATCCGACTTTGATCCTCTTTGCTCTTAAGCTTAATTTAACAAATAAATTGATTTAATCACTTGAACATCAAGAAGAGAAACTCAAGGTACTTAACCCATATATACATTAGACATTAGAGTCACATATGTATGAAATCATGAATCAAACTCAACATATTAGCCCACGCTCTCTTTTAGCCGATTATCTAAGCCAAGATAAAAGCATCAATATGCTTGCCTCTAACCGAATACATGCAACACCAATCCATCTCATGTGGCCGAATATGCAAGTCTATGTTGAGGCCAATTATATACTTAATACCACATATAAATGCCATACATTTTACTAACTAATGCATTACATATTATAACTCAATACGCATCCATCGTTTACTCCATAACTGAAACACCATTATATATAAATATATACCTTGAGATAATATATATGTCATACCAATACATCATGTGCAAATATATATATATATATATGTGCAAGAGCCGAATCACAAAGTTGATTATAACCACCTCATATATTTTCATCATATACCCGAATGCACAAGTACATTATAATAACTTCCAACTCAATTCATGTTACAAATTTATACTTCACAAGAACAAATCATTAATCAAATATAAACATATATCCAAAACACAAATCTTACCTACCATGTAATAAGCATACCAAAATAAACTCTTTCTATGTTCGAATATAACCTAATATCATTTAATACCAAATCATGTATATTTTATTTTTACATGAACCATAGCCGAATCATTTTACCGATGAGTAACATAACAAGCATAAATCATACTTATGGATATACGATGGCTGATTCAATCTAATCACATCCAAAATCATCAACCATTTTCAATGCATATAACACATCTAAACATGAATAAGTTTCATATAATCACTTAACACATTAATTTCTTCCATCAACAATCTTTTTGTTTCTTTATCCATCAAAATTTAAAGGTAAGAAAAAATCAAGTTCTTCTCACACATACTATAACCGAAAGTTCCATCCAACACTCTAAATTCAAAATTTTAGTATGGCTAGGTAAGAAAAACATGATGATTAACCTGAACAAACTAAGATTTCAAAAGAAAGATTAACGAAATTTTCTAACCTTCTCTTCATTCAAAAGGCCGAATGCCCCCCTCCTCTTTCTTCTTCTTCTTGTACGGCTAAGAAGAACAAGGTGATACCCTTTTTTTTTTTCTTTCCTTCACCCTTCATCCCCCTTATTTTATTACTAACTCATTATTTTATTCTTTCCAACATGAACATTAGCACACCATGCTTAAAATATGCTATGTCCCATAGCATGGCTGGCCACTAGTTCAATTTTTGGGCAATTTGACATGCAAACCCCTCACTTCTATAACATGCATTAAAAGGCCACTTTACATTTGCCTAGCACATTTCTAAATTTTCTCACATAAGTCCTAATTAATAAAATTCACTTACAATTAACAAAATTCAAACATGAAATTTTTACACATGCATATATACATATAATAAGCATCAACTATGACGGTTAATTATTTTTATGACTCGATTTTGTGGTCCCAAAACCACTTTTTGACTAGGGTCAAATTAGGGGTGTCACAGTTACATTTTGTGGTATCAGAGCTACTGTTTAGTCGATTCTCGAATTTGACATAATAAACATGAGTTTAGCTATACATGCCATTATATGAATCGTGATAGTGTGGTGACTCCTGATCATTTTAAATGTGTTTTTTCATATAGTAATGTTATCCAACTGAGTTAGAACTGAATCCGAGGAAGCTGAGAGCAATGCTTCAACTTCAGTTCAAAGAGTTGCATCTGCGTCTGGTAGTGAAAGGCCCGTGTTTAAGGGCCAAAGTGAGGAGGCAAAATAAGCCTTCTTTCAAATGATGAATGAATGGTTTACCAAGTATCTGAGAACAGACCTTACTATACTACGACCTCTGCCACCTGCTCCCCAACTGATTCCTAAAGTACCACAGGATGCTAAACTTGTTAGAATTCATAAGCCTCTGATAGATAAAATTTGTAAGCATGAGGCAGAAGAATTTAGAGCTACCACAGATAATGATTCAGAAAAGGGTTGATTTAGGCTAGAAAATACTATCCGGGTTTTTGATGAATTATCCTGTACATCTGCTGAATTTCTAAAATGTGCAGTATATCTACTGAAGGATACAACTTATCATTGGTGGAATACAATAACTTTAGTGGTACCGAGAGAGAATGTTACATGGGAATTCTTCTAAGCTGAATTCAGGAAGAAATATGTTAGTCAGAGATTTATGGACCAGAAAAAGAAAGAATTTTTAAAACTCAAACAAGAAAACATGACTGTATTCGAATATGAATGAGAACTTGTTCGGTTGAGCAAGTATGCCAGAGAATGGGTTTTAACCGAGGTTGAAATGTGTAAACACTTTGAAGAGGGCCTAAATGAAGATATCAAGTTATTGATCGGGATACTCGAAATAAGGGAATTTACGGTGTTAGCCGATCGAGCACACATAGTTAAGAATTTGAGAAAAGAAAAGAAATAGGCTGAAAGAGAAACTCAAGTTTCGAGAAAAATAACTGCGAATAAGTCACAATCGTTTGCTTCTAAGAAATTATAAGAGTATTATAATCATGTAACTACCTCTACAGGATATTCTGGGAGAGAGCGGGGCTCTCAGCGTTCTAAACCGTGGTCTTCATCTCCATCTGTAACCAGTGTGGGTAGTGTTGGTAATCCAAAATCGAAATGTAAACATTGTAACAAATTTCTTTATGGGGAATGTCGGTCTAGAGGTGGAGCTTGTTTTGGATGTGGTTGTGACAGCCCAAAATTGACCCTAGTCGGAAGGTGGTCTCGGGACCACAAAACCGAGGCATAAAAATAATTAAAAATTTATTTTGATGCCTATAATATGTGTGTGCTCATGTATGACATTTTATGATGATTGATTTAGTGTTATAAGGGTGAATTCCACAAGAAAGGACTTAGTAATGAACTTTGAAAGTATGATAGGAAATGTGTGATGACTAATTAAAGCATGCATGCAAAATAATGGACTTGCATGTCAAATTCCCCTTTATAGGTGGTGGCCGCCATGACAAGGAGGATGGGCTAAACATGTGATGAAACATGTTTTGTTGGTGCATTAGGGTGAAATAATAAACAAAGGTGTATGGGTGATAAAAAATGAAAAAAAAATGTGTGTGAGTGTGGTAATCCCCCATTGCCGTGAGTTGTAGAGAAGGAAAGAAAAAATTTTGTTCATCCTTTCTTGAGCCAAAAACTAAGGAAGAAGGAGGATTTTTGCTTCATGCTTGGTTTGGAAGAGATCTAGAAGGAGATTTGGCTAAGTTTGCATCAAGATTAAGCTCAAGAGCTAAGAGGGCCACAATTGGACAAGGGGAAGGAAAAAGTAATCGAATAGCCGTAAAAGCCGTTCGACAACATCCGAGGTAAGTCCTCAAGAAGTGACCTTACTTGAATTATGTGGAATGAAATATGGATGTATTGATTATTGATTTATGTGTGTATGAGTATTCGAATGATACCCGGGCTAAGTCCCGAAGGCGATTATGTTAGTGATTATAATTGCGTTTGAGCCTTAGTAACGAAAATAAATATGTATGTCCAATGATTATTGATGTATGTGTGCATGAGAAATTGAATGATATCCGGCTAAGCCCAAGACAATTATGCTGGAAATTATAACGGGTTAAGACCAAGGCAATTGTGCTAGTGGCTACATCCGGCTAAGACCAAGGCATTCGTGCGAAGTCATTCTATCCGGCTAAGACCAAGGCATTTGTGCAAATCGTGATATCCGGGTTAAGTCCGTAGGCCTTGGTGCGGGTTACCATAACCGGCTATGTCCCGGCGATTGATCGAGTAGCGACATCCGGTTAAACTCGAAGGTATGTGATTTGAAAATTATAAGCTTGCTGGAAAATTTCAGCTAATGCACTTGTGAAATTTCCCAATGACAAGGTAAGTGCGGTGTGTGCTTATGCGCTAGGAGTAAGAGCGTGTGAATATCCGCTCCTATGATGGAACGAGTTATCGGCCTTAATGAAGCCGTTATTTGTGTATGAACATAAGAGTTGGGATGGTGAAGTAAGTATGATTATGTGAATGTGCATTAATGAAATGATGCATTTAACTATGTGAATGTATTGCTGTAATTAGAGTTGATTATATTCCTTGAGACTTACTAAGCATAAAATGCTTACTCCTGCTTTGGCTCTCGGTTTTCTAGATTTCGCCGATAGCAATCGGATTCGGGATCGTTGAAGTCAAAGTCATCCACACTATCAAGCCCCCATTTTGGTATAAATTCTTGGTTGAACTTGAAATGGCATGTATAGGACTACCCTTGTTGGTTTAAATATGTTATGATGTATATGTGTACGGCCATGCGAAAATGGCTCGTAATAGTGAAGTATCAACTTAAACTATTTGCGGTTTGTATATATATATATGGTGTCATGATGTGACTATGAATTGGAAATGGGAATGTTGGTCACATGATCAGCCATTGGCATGGTTAAAATGATCATATGTGGACCTATGTAAGGCAAGACTAGTTGGTTCATGGAGACTACAAAATAGGTAAGACCTACCTTAAAAACAGATGCTGCCAGCTACAGTAACGTGAATGTGAAAAATCACCAAAATTTGTAGGAATGGTATTAAATAGTGAATCAGCTATGTAAATGAACATTGATGAGTCTATTTTCATATGGAAGAAACGAAATGGTCATAGGAGTTACATGTTAAGAGATATTAAAGCTATTGTGAGACAGGGCCAGAACGGTTTCTGGGTTCCCTGTCGCAACTTTAAAAATTTACTATAAATTATCCAGAAAGAATTAGGAGACATACCTTATATGTACAGATTCCATTTTGAGTCTAGTTTCATTAGAAACAAACGGCACCAGCATTAAAGCCCTGTACAGAGAGATATTCAAGTTATACCACACGAAGGTCAGAGCAGTCGATCCCTGTAACATGGGTGACTTTAACTAATAAACTGTACCAATTGGCCCGACCAAAAAATTCTAGAAATAAATCCATGGATGGATATATGAGTCTAAATTCAGGAAAAATTTACGAAACCAGTTTCCGAGTTTTGAAACTCGAGATATGATTTTTAAGGCGACAGTGACGCAGTTTTTCCAGCCTGACTGGAAATGTCCAATGGATGGGCAAAACAAGTGAACTTGGCTTGCTAACCCCTCGTGTCCGACACCGGCGATGGTCTCGGGTTCGGGGTGTTACAGTGGTTCACTTGACCATTTTCTTAGAGACTATCTAGAAAGAGTTGAAAAAGAGATAGAACCAGCTCCAAAGTCTAGTAATCCTGTCTCGAGAGGCAGACCAGCCCGTCATCCCGACAATGTTGGTGGTAGTCTAGGTACTACCAAGAATACTACATTTAGATCTGAGGCACGAGAATCTGTAAGGACATATGCTATTGGAAACACATAAATTTTACATACCCTTTTTAACTTAAAATCATATAGTTTCGATAAAATTCTTATCAAAAAATAATTAATTTTTATAAGATAATTAAAGTGCACTTAAAATATGAACATGTTGAATTTTAGTTAATTTTATAATTATTTTTGATGAATTTTTGTTATTTTCGGCAGATTTGCACAAAGGGCGAAAAATGGCTCGACAGACACTACTAAAAGCACAAAATCGAGAAGCAATTTGAAGTATCAAGGGGAACTAAATTTTAGCCTAAGACGGTCCAAAATTATGTGTATTAATTTATAATATAATTAATTTTAATTTATATCCAATTTAATTTGGTTTCATAAATTATTATTAATTAATTATGAAAAAGTGGTCCAATTGAACTAAACCGAGTGAATCGAACCGCCCAAGAAATAGACAGCCCAAAATCATCCCAAGAGCTGACCCAAATCAGCTTATTAGCTGATTATTTAAGCTTGCAAAGAGGCCCTCAAAGACTTGTTCAAGTTGCATTCAAACCCCTCCACAATTGGGGGCTTTGTAGATATGCCACAAGCCAAATTTAGCAAAGTTGAAACCATCAACCTTGCCACATGTGTGGCCAGCCAAGGGATGGCTCTTTGGCTGCTATTTTTAGCTAATTTTAGCAGCCATATTCAGCTATAAAACCCCCTTTGTTTGATCATTCAACACAGCTCAATTCATTCACATCTTTCCTCTCTAGTCTTCACTTTTTCTCTTCTTTTCCGTTCTAAATTCTCTTGCTCTGTGACACCCCTAATGTGACCCTAGTCGGAAAGTGGTTTCGGGACCACAAAACCGAGTCACAAAAATAATTAGATGTTATATTCTGTGCTTATTGTATGTGGAATTTGTATGTGTGAATATTTCGTGCCTTGATTTTATCAATTAGGTGCTAATTTATAAGAAAGGACCCATGTGATAGGACTTGAAAATGTGATAGGTGAAATTTAAAGTGGCCAAATAATGCATGAGTTATTGACATGAGGGACTTGCATGTCAAATGGACCACTTTTAATTTAGTGGCCGGCCATAATGATGGTTGATAGATATTATATGCATTTTATTTTAGCATGATAATAGTTAATGGCTTTATAGTATGGAAGAAAGAATAATTAAAAGAATGGAAGAGTGATAGAAACAAGGTATGTTCATCCTTCTTTTGCCCATTGCCGTACCTAAAGAGAAGAAATTGAAGTTAAGGCATTTGGTCACCTTTAAGGAAATAAAGGTAAGAGTGTGTTCATCTTCCTTACCTTCTTGCACACCGAAACAAAAGGAAAGAGGAAGGAACTTGTCTAGGGCATTCGGCTATCTTGGAGGTTAAATAAGGTAGGAGTTCATGTTATTTCTATTGATTTTATGAGAATCTAGCTAGTAGTCAAGCTCTTATTGCAACCCATATGTTGATTTTTCTTTAGTTTTGGTGACAAATTGTGCATACGGTATTATGGGGTAAATGCAAAAAGGATAGTGTTTTGATGTTTTGGATAGAAATATTAGAAAAGGGAAAATATGAGCTACCTAAATAGATATATATGAATTTAAAAGATGGTATGAACAAATGTGGAGTTTTGCTAGTTTAGGATTATTCGGCCAAGTGTTTATGTGGTGGAAATTAAGTGTTAAATGAAATGAAAATGATATTATATGGGGGTATGTATATTCGGCCATATGAGTAAATATGATAGGTATGATTTGTGTTTTGGAGATGTGTTGTGATGTTGATTATATGATTCAAAAATGAGGTATGTTAATGATGAAATATAATTGGCCATGGAAGTAGCTCATTTTGGAAGTATGATTCGTGGATGTTTTAGAATTGGCCTAAGTGTTTTCGTCATTAACATATATATATATTGCCGAAGGTATGCCTAAGGAATTGGTTAAGTACATTGTTGTTAAATGCTTGTTGTTTTGTATAATTGTTGCCTAGCTACTAAATGAACTTAGGATATTATGGATAAGTTCAAGAGTGACAAAATTGAAATGAAGTAGGCTTGTGCGAATGAGTTTAATGGCTAACTAAAATTGTTAAGTGCTTAGTTAATGTGCATATAAGTAAGTGAAGTTATGTTATAATAGAACTAAGTAGGGCTAGTAAAGCCTATTTAGTTTTCTTGCTATGTTTGACCATAAATATGATACATATTTAAATCTATTGTTTTAGATATAGATTAAATAATATGTGATTGCCAAATGTGATTGTTAAGTGAATAATATTAGTTAAGTACTTAAGCAAATCTATTGTTTTACTTAAGCTTAAGCTTAAAGAGGATCAAAGTCGGATAGGGAAAAGAGAAAGTAAACGAATAGCCGTGGGTATCTAGTCGTCGACCACTTTCGAGGTAAGTTTTAAGTGATTAAACGTTGAGTAAATTCAATCATAATAGAACATAATGGGTTGATTTAATAAGATATGGTGTGGCCATGATATGTTTTAAACTCAAATGGTAAGTTCATAAGTGTTTGGACTTGGAAATTTAAGAGCAAATTGTAATAATTTGCTTAGGACAGCAGCAGTAACGTGATTTTAGAAAATCACCATAAATTATTGGCGTAGAATTATAGGCTGAATAAAATATGTAATCAAAGCTTAATTAGTCTAGTTTCTTATAAAAGAGGCCTTGTGAGCAAAGAAATTTCCTATAAAGAGATATTTAAAGTTGTGTGAGACGGTGTCAGAATGACTCCGAAATCCCCTGTTCTATTTTTAGAAAATCATTATAATTTGTACAAAAATGGTTATAAGACAAAATTTATATTCTTAGACTCCTTAATGAGTCTAGTTTCAAATGAAATCAAATAGAACACATTTTGAATTTTGTACAATGAGAAATTTGATTCGTAGTGAAGAGTGGTCAGATTAGTCAAACAGTGAAACAGGGGAAACTTTAAGAAAAATCTGGTGTTGATTGGCCAAACATAAAATTCTGAAAAATTGAGGTATGGAAGATATATGAGTCTATATTCAGGGAAAATTAACGGCAATTGATTTGGAGTTTTGTAGCTCCAGTTATAAATAATTTAGTGACTATTGCTCAGGAAAAACAGATTGTAGTGAATATGTGATTTTGTTGTAAACATTAATGAAACTGTTTGAGTTGCTTATAAGCCATTGTTGAAATTGATGTACAAGGTAAATATATATATGTGTGGTAAAGCCGAATGGCTAATATGAGACATGTATGAGATATGTATATGTGGTAAAGCCAAATGGCTAATATGAAATATGTATGAGGGATGTATATTTGGTAAAGCCGAATGGCTATTGTGCAATACGTAGGAGATGTGTATATTGTGGCCGAATCATCAAATGTGAAAGGTGTGTATTATTAGATAATTGATGAGGCAAGTGAATTACAAATATGACAGTCGATGTGAATGTTGTAACATGTGACTAAATGTACATGAAACTTGGAAATATATTCCGGGTAAGACCCGATGACTACGTGTGGAGATTCTGTCCGGGTAAGACCCGATGACCACGTGTGGAGATTTTATCCGGGTTAAAACCCCGCAGGCTTTATGCGAGAATATTATCCTGATTAATGTTCGTAGACTTCGTGCTCGTACTATATCCGAGCTTTAAAGACCCGACGGCCAAATGCTAGGATTCAAGTAAGACTTTGATATTGAGTATCTGCAATAAGTTACCATCAAATAAGTATTATGTATTTAAGATGTTTAGGTACGTATTACTTACTCATCGGCGGAATGATTTCGAGGTGAATTATCAATATCAAAGAGGTAGGTAACTGTGATTAATATTATAACTCCAAATATGAGAATGACCTAATTGGTAATGGTATGCTTGTATAATGGAGTATGTGATGAAATATTCTTATGTATTAATGCATATTCTGCCCAAAAGCCTTATGATTTGAGTATGGGTTGGGTTCACTAGATGTGCCAAAGACAAGGTAAGGATTATGTCTTGTAAGTTTACGATATGTGATAAGGAATATGTCTGGTTCTTTATGTACCTACGGTAATTTAGTACTTGTCTTGTTGAAATACTTAAAATATGGATGTGATTATGAACAAGTGGAAAGGATTATTGAAAGTTGAAAATTGATGAAGAATGTGCTTTGGGAATATTTGACCATCTAGGTCATTATTATACGAAAGTATATATGAGACAGCCAAGTGATGCGTTTATTGATATTATAGTTCGAGATGAAGCTCTAGGTTAACCTCATCGAATAGTTGAAATGAATGACCAATGATAGTGAATGAGAACACTTTGTTTTGCTCAAAACTTACTAAGCATTAAATGCTTACTCCGTTTCTTTGATTCTCTGTCTTATAGATTTTGGCTCGTCAGCTACGGGACTCGGGATTGTCGAAGTCGAAATCGCCCACACTATCAAAGCCCTTTTGGTACACTTTTGGTTAAACTCTGAAAATGGCATGTATAGGACTACCCTTTTTGTTATTAGTCAAGTACTTTGGTGTTGTATATATTTGGATAGCCATACGAAAATGGCTTATGTATTTTGAGCATAGTGGTATAATCATTTTGTATGTATACGGTTATTGAGAGGTGTGGATATACTTGGTAATGATGGGCCATGGGAATGGTTAATCATGACCATATTTTGTGCTATATATGCTAAAGGGCTAGTTGAATCATGGAAACTATTAAATAGGTAAAGTCTACCTTAAAGGCAGATGCTGACAGCAGCAGTGTTGTAAATTAGAAAAAATCACTAAAAATAGTAGGAATGGATTTAAATAGTGAATAAATTATGTAATAGAACCTTGATGAATCTACATTCATATGGAAGTAACGAAACGATCATATGAATAGTATAGTATGAGATGTTAAAGTTTTCGTGGATCAGGGCCAGAACGATTTCTGGATCCCCTGATCTGACTTTGGAAATTCCTTATAAATTAACCAGAGATAATTAGAAGTCATGAAATATATGTACAGATTCCTTTTTGAGTCTAGTTTCATTAGAAACAAACTGCATAAGTATTGAAGCCCTTTACAGGGAGATATATAAGTCGTAATGCATGAAGGTCAGAGCAGTCGAACCCTAAAACAGGAGAGACTTTAACTAATAAACTGTACTAATTGGCTTGACCAAAAATTCTAGAAACAAATCTGTAGATGGATATATGAGTCTAGTTTCAGGAAAAATTTACGAAACTGGTTTTCGAGTTTTGGAACTCAAGATATGATTTTTAAGGCGACAGTGACGCAGTTAGCCAGCTTGTCTGGAAATTTTTAACTGGACTGTGAAAGTAAATGAATTAAGTCTGTTAGCACCTCGTGTTCGACTCCGGCAACGGTCTCGGGTACGGGGTGTTACATGCTCACTTGCCAATTTCTCCCCTCGAAAAAGGGGTGTTCATTAGCCATTTTGAAGCAACATTGAAGTGTTCATAGCAGCTTTGATTAATGAGGACAACAGAGACTGAAGAACGGAACAAGCTAGTGAAGCCACGGAGAAACACAGGATTTGATTCTTGTTCCCTATCTCTTTAAGTTTTTTTTTTGTTGTTATGATGAACATATCTATGAATATTTAAGTTGTTGGAATGGCTAATCTAGTCAATTTAGCTTGAATTAAATTCATGTTAGGTTGACTGCATTTTGCCTGCTTAAATTGTTAAAATTGTGTTTATGTTGTTATAGGCCTCGGTAAATTGCTTGATTAAGTAAAATCATGACTATGTTATTCTTGCATTACAATTGTTAGGTAACTAATGAATTGATTATTTAAACAGATTGAAATTCTAATAAATAGACACAGTACTTAATCAGTGCATGTTTAATCATCTAAGGTAGCTGAAGGTTAAATTAGCAATAGTATCTGATGATACATTTGCCTTGCATAACTTGCAAGATTATTGTGATTAAACTGTTTCAAGGTAAGGATACTTTGTTACCTCACATAGTCTTTTATGTGCTTATTAAATCGAGTTAATTGTTTGAATTGACATAGGGATATGTTTAAGAGATTATTTCGATTTAGTAAGTATATATGTGCAATAACATATTTGCCTATTAAGATTTGTTTAATCGATTGAATTGACATAGGGATATGTCCAAGAGATGAATGGATTTTGGTAGGTGAGTATCTTCATAAGTTACCAAATTACCAAGTTTCCATGAATTTATTCGTAACAATATTACATGAGTTTAATAATTCTAAGTTATGAAATGTAATTAATCTAACACAGATATGTTATCTTGATTAAAATCGTATTTTGAAATCATGCATTTGAGATTTATTTATTTACTTACTTAGTTTAAAATCTTAGTTTTTAATCACCCTCTTCAAACAAAATATTTTTCTTCACCAAAGTGTTTCAAACATCATTCATAAATAATTCTTTTCACAGTCCCTATGGGTACGATAACTCGACATTTACTTGTCACTTTATTACTTGTTGCGATTGTGTACACTTGCACATTTCCATTGTTCCAGGTTTTTGGCGCCGTTGCTGGGGACTGTTCTAAAAAGTCATTATTTGTGAATTTGTTAGTTTTGCATTTTGATTTAATTTTTTGTTTAAATTGTAACTTAATTAATTTTTCTGTGATTATTTTAGGTGTTTATGAGTATTGACTGAATTATTGATTTACTCCCTATAAACCCTAAGATTGAACGAACTTTTCGACAGTGAAGAAGACAAACATGTCCGAGAAAGACCGAAGAAATGAACTTCGAAAATTCGAATCAAGGAAACCCAGCAAACCTTGCTCAAAATCCTATCTTTATTACAGATAATAGGGATAGAGCTTTAATACAGTATGTCGTGCTAGTATTTCATGATCTTAATCTAGGTATTAGGAGACCCGGAATTGAGGCACAATAGTTCGAGCTGAAGCCAGTCATGTTCCAGATGCTTCAGAAAGTAGGCCAATTCAGTGGAATGCCTACTGAACATCCTCACCTACACATAAGATTGTTCATGGAGGTGAGCAATTCTTTCAAGATAGTCAAAGTACCCGAAGATGCATTATAATTGAAGTTGTTCCCATATTCACTAAGGGATAGAACTCGAGCCTGGTTGAACTTATTGCCACCAAATTTAATTTCCATATGGCAAGAGTTAGCAGAAAGATTCCTTATGAAGTATTTCCCGCCTAGCAAGAATGCTAAGTTGAGGAACGAGATCACTACTTTCCAACAAATGGATGATGAGTCCTTGTATGAGGCATGAGAAAGGTACAAAGAATTATTACGGAAGTGCCCTCATCACGGAATCCCATATTGCATCCAACGTGAGACATTTTATAATGGTCTCAATGCTTACACAAGGACGGTACTGGATGCTTCTGCTAACGGTGCTCTCCTTTCTAAGTCTTATAATGAGGCTTATGAAATCATTGAGAGAATTTCCAGCAACAATTATCAATGGCCAAGCAATCGAGCAGCGTCATTCAGACGAGTTTCTAGAATACATGAAGTAGATGCTCTTACTTCACTCGCATCTCAGGTATCATCAATATCCTCATTATTAAAAAATCTTACTACTAATGGGCCTAATAGTTTTGTAGCACAACCACCAAATCAATTTGAAAATATAGCCTGTCTATTATGGGGAAGGACAATTGTTCAAAGAATGTTCATCGAACCCAAAATCCGTATATTACATAGGTAACGAGAACCAAAATCGAGGAAGGCAAGGACTGCAATCCAATTTCTATAACCTATCATGGCGAAACCACCCGAATTTTTCTTGGAGTAACCAAGGGTGTAACGCCCCAAATTTTTGGTCTAGAAGTATTGGGCCTTAAGCGTGAGAACTGTTACTACATGGCTTATAAATATTTTAGTTGAGCAAGAAAGTGACACAAATTGCATGTTTGGTGTGGTGGTTAATTGAATTGGGTGTGTTTGGGGATGTCTAGGAAGTCCTGGGTTCAAATCTAGGCTTTAGCAAAATTTTAGTTTTTTCCTTAAGTGAACCTTGGCTTTAACTTGTAGGCCTTATACATATTAGCGGTTAAAATTTATCACAAGGAAGCATGTGGTTTAGTGGTTGTGGCATCATTATAGTGGAAAGGGATCTTGAGTTTGAATCCCATGATTTACAAGGTACATTTATTTTATTCCCATGAGGTGAGAGAGGTAGAGTAGGATTAAAACTCTCCTGAGGTGGTTGTGGAATTGGTCAAGGGGAGAAAATCAAGGGATATGATAATTGTTGCTATGCACATGGAAGAGAATTAAGGGGAGAAAATGAAGGAATTTCAAACTTGGAGAGTGTTGTAGCTGAATAGGGAAGCTAGTGTATGCAAATTCGGCTATGAGGTCTCTTTGTGTGCATTTTCGGCAATTGGAGAGTTTTGGGAGTTGTTCTCTTTGTCCAATTTCAGTGTTGGGGCATTTAGTGCCGTATTGGTACCTTTTTTTTTCTCCTTTTGCAAGTGTAGTCAAATCCAAGTGTGACCATTTGGGCAGTTTTGTGTGACCTTTTACTTCTCTGTTACCTTTCTTCTCCTCTCAATATTCCTTTTGGTTGTTGGCCGAATATTCCTCTTGGCCGAATACACTATCATCTTACACCCTTTTTCGTTTTGCTTCTTTTTGAGTGTTGTTCTGTATTAACTAATTTCTACTCTATTCTTCTTCTCCCTCAACTGTTTACTGTGGCTGATTATTGGTAAGGTATTTTTGCCTCATACTTCTCTCTTTTCTCTTATTTCGGTTCTCTGTATTCCTTCCCTTCTTATAATTGTATGTTGGCCGAATATCATCTTATTTCATTGTTTTGTTTTCGGTTGGTGAGTATGGTGATCAGTTGAGTAAGGTGCACGGTTCTCTTTTCTCACTCTAGTGTTTTGTGTTGGCCGAATACTGTAAGGTAAGCCCTCAATGTCACTGTTTCCCCTTTCGGCTTTTGGTTTGCTTACTTTGTTGAACCATCTGCTAACTTTTCTCTTCTTGCTGACTAACCCCTCTATCTACCTTTTAGATCAATTCTTTTCGTGCTTCAGTGTGCGCCACTTCATTAATCCATACTCTACTCGATTGTGTAGTAAATGAGATTCGGTTGGGGATGATATTATACTTCTAATGCGAGTCTAATGTAAGATGGTGGCATCTTTTTTTTTATAATTGGGGATCGAAGGCGATTGACCATTCCTTGAGGATCAGGGGTGTGGCTGTTGAGGCTATTGGGGCATAGGAGTGTTAGGAATGGGGATTAATTCCAATCGTATCAGATATGTATTCACACCCCACTTTACTGTGGATTGGCAAAAGTCGAAAAGCCGAAACTTCAGCAATTGAGGCCTCACGAGCGTGTGATCACACATGGGGTAAACTGAGCCCACAAATCATGGGCGATAGACTGTAAAGACCACCACGAGCGTTTCCATAGACTTGGGCCGTTATGGGCCACGATGGGCCAAAATGGGTCATGTAGGCCAAATGGGCTCATGGGTCTCAGACAGATTGAATTTAAGGTAAGTGATAAATATTGGACTGGGCTATGTGGGTCACATAGTCGTAACTAAATTTGGGCTAAATAGGCCACACGAGCATGTGGGCCCACTTGGGCCGAGTAATGGGCCTTGGGCCCATTTACACCGTTATGATCATTTAGGTTTTCTGTGTCACTCAAAGAGACTGTAGACCTTCGGAGAGGTCGTTATCTGAGCTGAAACCTCAATATAGGTAAAATAACCATAATGCCCCTGTAGGGTATAATGATCGTAATACCCCTGTAGGGCGAAATGACCGTTTTGCCTCGAAGGGAAAAATGACTAAAATGCCCTACATGTTATATGATTGTTATTGTATGTCATTTATGATATGTTTGCATTCATGTGATATTATGCTGCATGGGTGACGGGATCATTGATTTGGAGGAAGTATATGATTTGTTAGGGTCGCATGGTCGCTTGACAACTGTGGATCCACCGACAGCTTAAAGCCATTATGTGATTGGCAACTCTGCTACGAAATTGGTTATTGTCACAATCGGTGCTACATCAGAAGTGTAGGGATGGGTGGGTCAATTAAATCCCCACAAGAGTGTAGGGTTCGACGAGATATGGAGTACAAGGTTGGTTGGGTATTTGTACATTGCATATTGTGACATGGGCTTAGGCCCAACTGAGGCTACTATGGACTAAGGCCCAAGTGCCACCGTTATTGTAATGGGCTTAGGCCTAATTTGATGTGACGCATGCTTTATGATCGATGAGGGTTGTAGACACTAAGTTCTCGTAAACTCACCCCCTCTTTTAAAATTTTCAGGTAATCCTCGGTAGGCGGTTTGAAGTATGGGAAGACTCGGAAGTGGCCACACTACGATTAACTTTAAATTTTCGTATTACTTTTACATTACTTAAGTTACTTTCTCTTTGGGTTTTTGATGTAATAAGGCCTTTTCTATAATTTTATAGCTTTTAATTTGGGATTTTTTAACTATTATGATTTATTTTTGTTAATGGTAGAGCGTGATTTTCCGAAGTGATATTTGTTTTCAAAACATCATGTTTTTGCAACATTGTTGAAATGCTTCCGCAACAAACATGTTTTTAAAAGTAAGGCTGGTTTAAAATGGTTAACAAATAATTAAGTTAACTTTAGAATTAAACAAAGGGGCTTTTGTCTTTCAAGCGATATTTATTAATAAGACAGTTTTTTCGAAAAAGCATTTTAATATGACACACCAGGTTCAGCCATAACGTCCAGGCTGGGTTTGGGGTGTTACATTTAGTGGTATCAGAGCTAATTTACAAAACTCGACTAAGAAATAGGCCTTAATTTTGGATTTTAAAGTTATTTACAAACGATTTCGAAGCATTTTGAAGGATTTTTATTGTGTGGTTCACCGAGTCTCCAGCTTCGAACCAAGGAAGTTTTCGTGATATTGAAATCTATTTTAAACCATTATACTATAGATAGTTACTGGGCTTACTTTAGATGATAGACTATATTGAGACTCTTTAGCTAGAGTAAACTGAAAAACTATTGGAAACTAAAACTGTAGCAAGCCTGCGATTACGAAAACCACTCTTAACTATTACTGTCATAAAACATCTGCTTAATTACTAGAACTATGAGCTAAATTGCATAAAATTTCTTAACCAGATTATACGCGAAGTGATAATGAGCATTAGAAAGGGTGCAAGAGGCCGCGGCAGAGGCCATGGAAGTGCTAGGGTTGGATCTTCGGCTTCAGGTCACATACCCAACATTGAGGCGAGAGAGGCATCGGCTTCACCGGTACTCAAGATAGGGTCATTTGATTGAGCAGCTGGGGACGACACATTGTCCCAAGCAATGTTAAGGATTCTAGAAAGGGTCGTTAAGCCTAGCACTGGTAATGGGAGCCGAGGGTCGATTTCTGAGAGAGGTCAAATAGAGCTGAGATCTTCAATGGTATCGCTAGAGTAGCATCGAATATGGCTGAATATTGGTTGGAGGCCATCGAAAGGATAACAGACGACCTGGATTGCACTTTCGAGCAAAAATAAAAAGGAGCAGTGTCGCTACTGTGAAAAGAAGCTTACCTGTGGTGGCTTACAGTGAAAGAGGGCACTCAGGTTGACTGGATAACTTGGGAGTTCTTCAAATTGGCATTTCAAGAGAAATACATGGCGCAAGCTACGTGGATGCCTGGAGGAAGAAATTCTTGAACTTGACTCAAGGAGATCGATCTGTGGCGGAGTACGAGGCAGAGTTCTTACTACTTAGTCGGTATGCTAAAGGAATAGTGGCAACAGATTATGAAAGTTGTGTTCGATTTGAAGACGGCCTCAGAGACAGTCTTCAGGTACTGATTGCTCCACAGAGGGAGCAGGATTTCGAAGCATTGGTAGAGAAAGCAAAAATCGCTGAAGATTTAAAGTGCACTGAGCGCCTAAACCAACAAAGAGAAAGGGGCAGAAATAAAAGGGATTTTGAGCACTCCAATAGTGATCAGAGGCCTAAGAGAAGGGCCAGAGTGAATGGGCGTGGGGCCCCCTGTTGCAACTACTGGGTTACCACCTTGTGCTATTTGTGGAAAAGGTCATGTAAGAGAGTACTGGAGGAGAAAAAGAGCCTGTCTGAGTTGTGGTTCCATGGAGCATCGTCTAAGAGAGTGTCCTAGAAGACCGGATTAGAGGCAAGTCTTTGGTAGAGGTAATGTACAACCACCGAGGGGTGGACAGCAGCCGCCTAAAGGCCGTGGTCAGGCCAGAGGTGGAAACGGTTTGGGTCGGGAGCACCAAGAAGAGGTGCTGATCATACTGAGGCGAGGCAGCCAGCTTTGGTCTATGCAGCACGCCGTAGAGAGGACGAAGATGCTCTGGATGCGAGTACTGGTATGTACTTTATCCATAATGTACTATTTATCTATTTTGAAAATAGAATTAGAGTGCGCAATAGAAGCGTAGTGGTGTAACCTAGTTTATGCGACTATTGGATAGTTGGAAATTTTGAGGACGAAATTTCTTTAAGGGCGTAGAGCTGTAAAACCCCAAATTTTGGGCCTAGAAGTATTGGGCCTTTAGCGTGGGAACTGTTAGTAAGTAGCTTATAAATATTTTATTTGAGCAAGAAAGTGACACAAATTACATGTTTGGTGTGGTGGTTAAGTGAATTGGGTGTGTTTGGGGATGTTTAAGAAGTCCTGGGTTCAAATCTAGGCCTTAGCAAAATTTTAGTTTTTACCTTAAGTGAACCTTGGCTTTAGCTTGTAGGCCTTATAAATATTAGTGGTTAAAATTTATCACAAGAAAGCATGTGGTCTAGTGGTTGTGGCGTCATTATGGTAGAAAGGGACCTTGAGTTCGAATCCCATGATTTGCAAGGTGCATTTATTTTATTCCCATGAGGTGAGAGAGGTAGAGTTGGATTAAAACTCTCCTGAGGTGATTGTGGAATTGGTCAAGGGGAGAAAATCAAGGGATATGATAATGGTTGTTATGCACATGGAAGAGAATTGGGGGGAGAAAATCAAGGAATTTCAAACATAGAGAGTGCTGTAGCCGAATAGGGAAGCTAGTGTATGCAAATTCAGCTAAGGGGTCCCTTTGCGTGCATTTTCAACAATTGGAGAGTTTTGGGAGTTGTTCTCTTTGTGCAATTCCAGTGTTGGGGCATTTAGTGCCGTATTGGCACCTTTCTTTTCTCCTTTTGCAAGTGTAGCCGAAACCAAGTGTGATCATTTAGGCAGTTTAGTGTGCCCCTTTACTTCTCTATTACCTTTCTTCTCCTCTCAATATTCCTTTTGGTTCTTGGCTGAATATTTCCTTTCTTTCCCTTCCTCTCTTCAGCATTATTCCTCTTGGTTGAATACACTATCATCTTACACCCTTTTTGGTTTTCTTCTTTTTGAGTGTTGTTATGTATTAACCAATTTCTGCTCTATTCTTCTTCTTCCTCAACTGTTTACTGTGGCTAATTATTGGTAAGGTATTTTCGCCTCATACTTCTCTTTTTTCTCTTATTTTGGTTCCTTTTATTCCTTTCCTTCTTATATTTGTATCTTGGCCGAATATCATCTTATTTCATTATTTTGTTTTTGGTTGGTGAATGTGGTGATCAATTGAGTAAGGCGCACAGTTCTCTTTTCTCACTCTGGTGTTTTGTGTTGGCCGAATACTGTAAGGTAAGCCCTCAATGTCACTGTTTCCCCTTTTGGCTTTCGGTTTGTTTACTTTGTTGAACCATCTGCTAACTTTTCTCTTTTGCCGACTACCACCTGTATCTACCTTTTAGATCAATTCTTTTTGTGCTTCGATATGCGCCACTTTATTAATCCATACTCTACTCGGTTGTGTGGTAAGTGAGATTCGGTTGGGGTTGATATTATACTTCTAATGCGAGTCTGATGTAGGATGGTGGCATCTTTTTTGTATAGGTGGCGATTGAAAGCGATTGACCATTCCTTCAGGATCAAGGGTGTGGCTATTGAGGCTGTTGTGGCATAGGAGTGTTAGGAGTGGGGATTAATTCCAATTGTATCTGGTGTGTATTCTCACACCTCTTTACTGTGGATTAGCAACAGCCAAAAAAGTAAAAACTTCGGCATTTGAGGCCTTTCGAGCGTGCAATCGCACGTGGGGTAAACTGAGCCCACAAATCAGGTGCAATAGACTTTAAAGACCGCCACAAGTGTTTTCGTGGAATTGGGCCGTTATGGGCCACGATGGGCCGAAATGGGCCGTGTGGGCCTAATGGGCTCGTGGGTTCCACACAAATTAAATTTGTGGTAAGTGATAAATATTGGATTGGGTTATGTGGATCACATAGTCGTAATTAAATTTGGGCTAAATGGGCCACACGAGCGTGTGGGCCCACTTGGGCCCATTTACATCGTTATGATCGTTTAGGTTATCTATGTCACTCGAAGCGACTGTAGACTTTCGGAGAGGTTGTTATCAAAGCTGAAACCCTAAAATAGGTAAAATGACCATAATTTCCTTGTAGGGTATAATGACTGTTTTGCCCCGAAGGGCAAAATGACTAAAATGCCCTTACATGTTATATGATTGTTATTGTATGCCATTTATGATATGTTTGCATTCATGTGATATTATACTGTATGGGGGACGGGATCATTGATTTGGAGGAAGTATATGATTTGTTAGGGTTGCATGGTTGCTTGACAACTATGGATCCACCGACGGCTTAAAGCCATTATGTGATTGGCAGCTCTGCTACGAAATTGGTTATTGTCGCAATCAGTGCTACATCAGAAGTGTAGAGATGGGTGGGTCGATTAAATCCCCATAAGAGTGTAGGGTTAGGTGAGATATGGAGTGCAGGGTTGGTTGGGTATTTGTGCATTGCATAATCTGATTCTGGTTGTGACATCGGCTCAGGCCCAACTGAGGCTACTATGGACTAAGGCCCAAGTGCCACCGTTATTGTAATGGGCGTAGGCCCAAATTGATGTGACGCATGCTTTATGATCAATGAGGTTGTACACACTAAGTTTTTGTCAACTCACCCCTCTTTTAAATTTTTCAGGTAATCCTCAGTAGGCAGTTCGACATATGGGAGGACTAGGAGGTGGCCACACTACGATTAACTTTAAATTTTCGTATTACTTTTACATTACTTAAGTTACTTTCTCTTTGGGTTTTTGATGTAATAAGGCCTTTTCTATAATTTTATAGCTTTTAATTTGGGATTTTTTAACTATTATGATTTATTTTTGTTAATGGTAGAACGTGATTTTCCGAAGTGATATTTGTTTTCAAAACTTCACGTTTTCGTAACATTGTTGAAATGCTTCCGCAACAAACATGTTTTTAAAAGTAAGGCTGGTTTAAAATGGTTAACAAACTAAGTTGGCTTTAGAATTAAACAAACGGGCTTTTCTCTTTTAAGCGAGATTTATTAATAAGACAAAGTTCTTTCAAAAAATCATTTTAATGGGACACACCAGATTCGGTCATAACGACTAGGCCGGGTTTAGGGTGTTACAAAGGGGCTGGAACCAGCAACACTTACGCCCAACCTAGATCGACCCAGCCACCTAGTTTTCCTTAACAAGTTTAGAAACCAATCTAAGCTGAACCATCCAATGGCTTAGAAAGTTTGTTAAAGGCATACATGGAAAAAAATGATGCTTTAATTCAAAGCCAAGCAGCTATATTGAAAAATCTGGAAAACCAAATGGGTCAACTTGCAATTGAACTCAGGAACCAACCACAAGGTACTTTACTTAGCGATACAGAGAATCTGAGGAATCCAGGGAATAAACATTGTAAAGCATTGACACTGAGGAGTGAAAGGACATTAGAGCCCAACACCGTTTAAGTTCAAAAGGAGCCAGCTGATGCTCAAGACTTAGAGGAAGATCAACCGAGTGTTGAAATTCTAGTTTCACCAGAACCAGCTAATTCTGATCAACTAACAATTTCGTTAGATGTAGAATTGCCATAGAAAATGAATCAACCAGTTCCAATAAAGAAACTCCACCAGCTTACCCTCAAAGACTTCAGAAGTAGAAGTAGGAGATTCAATTCAAGAAGTTCCTGGACATACTCAAGCAACTTCATATCAACATCCCGTTGGTTGAAGCACTTGAACAAATGCCGAACTACATCAAATTCATGAAGGATATCCTGTCTAAAAAATGAAGGCTTGGATAATTTGAGATGGTAGCCCTAATAAAGGAATGCAACACATATCTTCAAGACAAATTACCCCCAAAGTTGAAGGATCCTGTATGTTTTACCATACCTTGCAACATTGGAGCAACATATTGTGGTAAGGCAGTATGTGACTTGGGTCCGAGTATCAACTTGATGCCCATGTCAATATTTAGGAAGTTAGGGATAGGTGAAGTCAGACCTACTACGGTTACACTTCAATTAGCAGATCGATCCTTAGCACATTATAATAGCTCGATTCAGACCTTAGTCAGAATAGTAGTTTCGGGACCACAAATTTGAGTTTAAAAAATATTTTAATATTATTTTCTGTGCTTATTATATGTGAATTAGTATGTGTGAAAATTTCGTATGAAAATTTTATCATTTGTGTGCTTAATTTGATAAAAGGACCTAATCGCGTAAAATGTAAAAGTGGCCTTCTAATTGTTAAAGTGCTTAATTGTTATGTCTTTTTAAAGGAGAGGTCCTTATGATGCAATTATACCATGGTTTTAATGAATGGACATATATGGATATGTGATAGTGGACTTTAAATGAATTTAAGAAGGCTAAATGGGTAATTTGTGTAGTAAAGATTAATTAAATCAAAACAAAAGCAAAACTTCATTCATTTTTACATTGCTCTGCTAAAAATTAAAAATAAAAAGAAAGAATAAGAGCTTTAGGGTTCGGCTATTGATTTTGATGATTAGGGTATGTGTTTTGATCCGTTTTTGATAATTTCTACGTTTTTGTGATCGTTGCTTAGTGTACTATCAACCCCATGTCTCAATTTATGATTTTTTTGATGATTTTGAGTTATGTCATTATTGATTTTGTGAGCTTTGAAATGTTAGTTGATGGAAAATAAAAGGTATGTTTTGGGTTAACATATTTTGTCTTTGAATTTTTGATGAATTTGAGTAGTTTGGGCTAAATTGAAAAATGAAATTTTGAGGGACTAAAATGTGAAATAAATGAAATATATGGACTTATATGAATACTATAAAATTCGGCTAAGCATATGTGTAAGGAAATTTTTTGTATTTTGTGATTTTGTGAATTAGGGACTAAAGTGTCAAAATGTGAAAATATGAAGGCTAGTTTGTAAAATGCCCTAAATATGTGTTTTTAGATTGAATCGAATGATTTGGTGAATAAATAAGTCAAATTTGAATTTATATAGATCAAGAACTAAAGAAAACGAAATTAGATCGGGGAAAGTCGAAAGTCATTGAATAGCCAGTTCTATCTATTTGAATCCGTATGAGGTAAGTCGATATACAAATAAATGTATTTTGAATTGAATTATTATTGATTATATGCTTTTGAACAATGTTGAATGATTATATGTGTTGAGAATGGGATATCTGAGAAAGTATCGACAAAGTTTCGACGTCCAAAAAGCCCGTACAAACCATAGGAATAGTTAGGATACATATGTCATGACATAGGATCTGATATGTGTTTTCGTGTAAGACCACGTCTGGGACGCTGGCATCGACTTACGATTTACGTGTAAGACCATGCCTGGGACATTGGCATCGTATTTGATTTTGTTTAAGACCTATTTGGGACAGTGGCATCGATATTTGATTACATGTAAGACCACATCTAGGATGTTGGCATTGTATGAGCTTTTCAAGTTATCCGCGTATCCTTATGATTCCGAATGGTTCAATGGGTATTCCAAGAAAATGAATGACTTTGTGAACGTGTATCTGATTCAGGTACGTTTGAATTCTATATTATGTTTGAGAATGAAAGGTAAGTATATCTACTTTTGTGAACATATGATATAAGTATGTGAAAATATGATATATGTACAAATGAATTGGGAAATATGTTGTGTATATGAACCATGTGGTTGATGATAGTATTTGGCTATGGAATATATGTAATTTGATGATATTTATATGTTTATAAAGTTAACTTTATTTGTATATGACTTACTAAGCTTTAGAAAGCTTACTTTGTGTGTTTATCATCTATTGTTATAGATATCGAAGCTACCAAAAGCTTGGTGATCGTCGAGGATCATCACCACACTATCGAACTTCTTTTTGGTACCTTTTGAAAATGTCAATATTAAAGTATGGCATGTATAGGCTAGAAGTACTTTGATTATGTTTTGTAATCTGTATATCATGCCATGTGATATAGCTAGATTATGGTTAAACTTATGGTTTGATTTTAGTATATGATATGTGATGCAATTTTGGTATTATGAGGTGCTTTTGGTTGGCCAAAAGTAATGGTCATTTTGGTAAGAATTTGGCATGTGAATGAATGAGGTAAATTGAAGTTACAACACAAATGTTTTGGTTTGATTATGACTCATGAATAGTATGTTTTGATATGCATGTTATGTATGAAATTTGTTGATAATGAAATGGCATGAAAGATGTATGTTTTGGTTGTGGAATAGTTAAGAATTTGGTATAAAATGATGTGGTTTTGATGCTTGTAGGCATGAACCAAAATGGGTGGAAAATTGGCTTTTCAAATGGCCTATTTTTATCCACACAGGTAGAAACACGGGCGTGTGTCTCAGCCGTGTGCGACGCATGGTCATGTTACATGGTCGTGTGTCTCTTGGGGTAGTCCTTGTAACACCCCTAACCTGAATCAGATTGCCAGATTAAGGTTAAGAGGTATTACTGAACTAAACATTTAATAATCTCATTCACATTGTAAATAAACATAAACAGAGATCGAGCTCAAATACATACTGATATTTAAGTTATACGCCATTTTCGTATGGCCAGAGTATTTACAATTTCAAAACATTGTTATCATCAGCCTAACCTATACATGCCATAACGAGTCCAAAATATAACTGTACCCAAAAAGATCGATAGTGTGATGAACTGCTGACGATCCCCGAGTCAGCGGCCAAAATCAACAATCTATAAAATAGAGAAATAAAGAACAAAGTAAGCTTTCAAAGCTTAGTAAGTTTCAAGCAATACAAACAATTAAAACTTGTCATTTAAATCGAGCATTTAGTACCACAAAACTAATATTCTAATTAGTAATCACTTGGCCGAATATACACAAGTACACCAATTAAAAAGCCTATTGGCCGAATATATATGTATATAAATATATGAATACACAAAGAAATTTCAGCACATACTTTACTTTACTTTATAGCTCATACAATTAATTTAAGTCACATACTTTCATGTAATGACAGACATCGACCGAATAGGTCATACTCTTATTCGTAGATATAATAATCATTCACACACATATATCATTCTTTGATACTAATAATTCACTTTAAAAAAAAATCAATTCACTTACGAGTACATAATACGTACCTGACTATCATAATGTATCATACATAATTAATAGTAGTTTACCTTGAACTTTCGAATTCATAATCTTACTCGAATCACCGGCGTTAAGCCTGCTAGGTTTAAAACCCGAATCTAGTCACCAAGACAAAACTGCGGGACTTTAAGCTCGATATAATACCAACACTAGGCTCGGGATTTAACCCAGATATAATACCAAAGACTAGGCTGCAGATTTAACCGGATATAATACCAAAGACGAAGCTGCATGGATTTAACCCGGATATATTTCCAGTTTATAGCCTGCGAGTCTTTAAGCTCGGATACTGTGACAGCCTTAAAACGACCCTAGTCGGAATGTGGTTTCGGGACCACAAAACCGAGGTATAAAAATAATTTAATATTCATTTTGATGCCTATGATATGTGTTAATTCGTGTATGACATTTTTGATGATTTGATTTAGGGTTATAAATGTGAATTTCACTAAAAAGGACCTAGTAGTAAACTTTGAAAGTAGGATAGGGAAATGTGTGATGACTAATTGAAGTATGCATGCAAAACAATGGTTTTGCATGTCAAACACCCCTCTTTTTATAAGTGGTGGCCGGCCATGACAAGGGAGGATGGGCAAAACATGTTTCGTTGGTGCAATATGGGAGGAAACATTAAACTAAGGTGAAAAAGAAAAAAAAAAAAAGAAGGTGTGATCCCCCCCATTGCCGTGAGTTGAAGAAAAAAAAAAACGAAAAAAATTTGTTCATCCTTTCTTTGAGCCAAAACTAGGAAGAAAAAGAAAAGCTTCATCCTTGCTATCCTTTAGCCGAAAAACCAAGTAAAAGAAGGAGAGAAAAGCTTTGGAGGAATTCGGCCATAATGGTATCTAGGTTGAGCTCAAGGAGTTAAAGGAGGAGAATCAAGCAAGGGAAAGACGAAGGTCATCGAGTAGCCGACTTGGAACTATTTTACCCAACACAAAGTAAGTCACTAAGCATATATTTTGTATTGATTTAAATAGACATGATGTCTATGTAACTATGCCGAAAGGAATGATAAATCTATATACATGTATGTATGTGGTGATGAAAGTATTGAATGAAAAGAAAAGAGGTGAGATGTACTGAGTTGTTGATTTCGGCACTAAGTGTGCGGGTATAAACATTTATGATCATGAAATTGGCACTAAGTGTGCGGGTTTAAAATTTGTACAGCACTAAGTGTGCGAGTTTGATTATATAGCACTAAGTGTGCGAGTTGATTATATAGCACTAAGTGTGCGGACTCACTATATGTTTTTGAATCACTATTGACACTGAGTGTGCGACATTATTGAGTTGATCACGGACAGCGGATCGGGTAAGTACCTTGCGTTCATGGCTAATAGGCGCTATGTTTATATTTGGAGTTGAGTTCGGTAAGTTTTGAACCTATGTGACAATTTTAATTGAAGTCACGTACATAAGACTTACCGTGGAATAAGCGAAAGGTCATTTAGTTGTATGATTGTAACGAGAACAAAATGATGTATAAAAATGCCTCTAATATCCTATTGATTAGTATATGGAATGTGAATGTGTAACTTGGTATGAGATTGAACCGAAAGGTTTAAGGAACTATGGTATAGTTCGGTTTGGATGGAGTAATTAACCTCGTTCCATTTTGTTTCCTCTTGTAATAATGTTATTAATGGATGATAGTGCATTGCTTATGACTTACTGAGTTATATACTGATTCGGTGTTTGCTTGTCACTTATTTTAGGTTCTTGGACTCGACTTTTTGTGTATTCGGGACCGTCATCGAAGTCATCACATCGGCTAGCAACTTTTGGTATTTTCTTCTTAGTCGGTCTAGGAGAACATTTCGGCATGTATAGGCTATTATGTTTGTTGAAATTGGGTATGTAAACTTTAGCCATGCGAAAATGGCATAATGTTCGGTTGGATTTGGTTCTATGATGTTTGGACACAAGTCTTGGTAATTCGGTTTTGGTTGAGTATTGGTAGAGGCCCACTCGATTTTTATGCCATATGTCATGGCTGATTATTTCGGTGTTAAATTCATGATTTGGTAATAGTGTAGAGGGGAGATGCTCGGTGATTATTAGCCTTTGGCATGGCTAGTCATGGTTATAAATTGGGACATGCATGATGAATTATTAGTTAAATCAAGGAAAAGTCATGAAATAGGCATAGTTGTTTTAGTAACAGATGTTGACAGCAACAGCGAAGCGAGATTGAAAAATCACTAAAAATAGTAGGAATGGAATTAAATAGTGAATAAATTATGTAAATTAACCTTGATGAAACTACTTTCATATGGAAGAAACGAAACGGTCATATGAGTTGTATGTTAAGAAATATTTAGGTTTTCGTGAAACAGGGCCAGAACGGTTTCTGGATTCCCTGTTCCGACTTCAGAAATTCATTATAAATTAACCAGAGATAATTAGGAGTCATTCCATACATGTATAGATTCCCCTTTGAGTCTAGTTTCTATAAAAAGAAACGACATCAGTATTGAAGCCCTGTACAGGAAGATATCCAAGTCGTAATGCGCAAAGGTCAGTGTAGTCGATCCCTGTAACATGGGGGATTTTAACTAATAAACTGTACTAATTGGCCTGACCAAAAATTATAGAAAAAAATTTGTAGATGTATATATGAGTCTAGTTTCAGAGAAAAATCACGAAACTGATTTTCGAGTTGTAGAACTCAAGTTATGATTTTTGAAGCAACTAGTACGCAGATTGGCAGCTTGTCTGGGAAATTCTTAATAAGTGGTTTGAAGTCTGTTAACACCTCGTGTTCGACTCCGGCGACGGTCTCGGGTTCAGGGTGTTACAGATACACATCAAATATCGTGCATATTTAATCATATATTAACACATCTCATTCAACATATCACATTAGTAGTCATTTGCTACATTCAAATATAAGCTCCATATGAATACCATCATTTACATTTCGGTTCAAAAGTCATACATAAATATGACATATCAATTCCACCATTCAAACTTAACCCATAGTGACCATTCGACTATAAGTGTAACATCCTAATTTTGTTTTAGGTTTTTCGTAATTTCTGAGAATTTGGTAAAGTTTTTAAAATTTAGTATTTGGTTGTGAAATTCATAATTGGAGTATGTAATTGGGCCTATGGAAGGCCCATGTGATGGCCAAAACCTGGTAGAATTTTTGAACTTTGGACTTAAGAAGTTAGGGGCTTTGGATAGGTGGCCTTATTAAAAGTTGTGGGTGAAATGTATCACAAAGGAGCCCCTGGCAAAGTGGCTAAGTGACGCCACTAAGGAGCTAAAAAGGTGGCGTGTAAGTGGTTGGGGGAAACCTAGGTTCGATTCTCTGTGATGGCAAATGAGATGTTATTTTTATGCCTTGAGCATGCAGAAGTTTGAAGCCGAATGGAACTCTGTTGGAGAGAGTTAGAATCAGTCAAACGCATGGATTAAGGAGTGATAAGGGGAGATATTTTAGGGATTTGAAAGAGGGATTAGAGTTGGTCGAATAGGGGGGATTAGGGAGGAGAAATCGGCTAGGGGGATTTTGAGGGTTGTATTTCGGCATTAGGCTATAGTTGTACTGATTTTCCTCTATTTGAGCACCATAGAACCATTCTTTTCTTTTTATTTTCTTCTCTAACCAAAACTGTCACCCTTTCCATCCATCCATCCTTCCTTTCTTTTCTTCTCCAAAACCAGTCCACTATATCCTTTCGTTTCATCTACTACTCCTTTCCTTACCTTCACTTTTGCCGAAAGCCACAAAAGCCGAAACCTGTGAAGCTTTGTGGTGCCGATCTCTTGTTGACCAGCAACCTTTTTTTCTCTTCACTTTTTGGTGGCCAATTCCTTCTTCTGTCAAACTCTAAGTGGTACAAAGGAATACTGTGGTAAGTATTCATACTTTAAATCGATTCAGTAGTAACTGTTGACAAAAGCCGAAACCCCCTATAGTTTAGGGAGGTTGCCGATTTGAGATATAAGCCTTATTGGGATTTTTCATTTGATTCTTATGGTTTGTATAGCAGAGTAGATAACTTTGGAGGAGCAGCAAGGCTTGGGGTATTGATTTGGATAACTTGGATCGAGCATAGGACTCGGTGAAGGTAACTGATCTATGGCCATTAAGGGTTCTTTGGCCGTATATGGTGAGGTGGATTTTGGGTTCGATAAGCATGATTTGTACACTAATTATGGTGATGGTTGATTGTAGGTTGGCGTGGGAGACTTTGCTAGTGAGCGTCACAAACAGGTGTGTAACGAACCCTCTTTCGTAGCTTAACTCGATATATGCCGAAAAGCCGAAATGCTGAAATTTCGGCATTTTGAGGACTTGTGAGCATGCGAAAGCTCATAGGTTGGTTAGATACGCTAAGTTTGATGATCGGAATCGTTGGAACAGGTAAGGGCACGATTTTCTACATCACAGTAAGTTGGGCCTCGAGGGGCTGAAATGGGGCCCAATGGGCTTCCGGGCCCATTTGGGTAAATTTGGTAGAAAATGGAATCCTGTTAAATTGCGCGTTAAGACAGTTAATATTGTTATGGAATATAGGCTAAATGGGCCTAGAGGACTAGATCGGCTATGTAGGGCCCATTAGGGGTATTTGGGCCTAATGACTCGGTTTTGCTAGAATGGGCTAGAATCACTGTTCAAACACTTGAAATTGTTGATAATTAATAATGAGCATGGAAAACCCTAATAATTGATAAAATGATGAAAATACCCTTATAATGTGAAAATGACCATTATACCCCTAGGGATGTGTTATAATTAAGATGCATGTGATACTGTTTTATACATGATATGCCATGATATATTCATATATGCATGGGTTGGGTTTTATATGAATGGAGGAAGTGCAAAAGGGCTTTGCCCCGGATTCAAAAGGGCTTTGCCCGGCCATCAAAAGGGCTTTGCCCTGTTTATCAAAAGGGCTCGCCTAGTTATTAAAAGAGGCTAGGCCTCAGTTATATGATAAAGTAGCTATCTTGGTGGAGAGTTTGGTTGGGTGGGTTGAGTTATTCCCCACATGGAGAACTTGGTTGGTACGGGTGGAGAGTAGCAGATGGTGGGTTGAGTAGTCTCCCCAAATGGGCTTGCATATGTTCATTGATATTGCATGTGTTATTGAAATGGGCCTATGGGCCATACCATTTACAGTAAAGGCTTCGGCCCAGTGATATGAATTATGAAAAGGCTTCGGCCCAATAACCGTTTAACGAAAGGCTTTGGCCCAGTATATGTTGAGACTGATTTTGGGCTTAGGCCCAGTATGCTGATATTGGTTTGGGCTCTAAAAGGGGCTTGTTGCACACTGAGTTTCCAAACTCACCCCCTTCCTTAACCTTGTAGGTGAGCCTTGATGTGGGGACTTGGAGCCGGAGGGGATTCAGAGTGGCCACGGTGATCACTTTTGGACTTTAAAATAAGTAACTGGTTTTTCGTTAGTTTATCTTAATTACTATTTATTTTTGGGTTGTAATAAGGTCATTTTAACTTTATTCTCTTTCTGGGATTATTTTATTTTCAATAACTCTAAATTTTTCTGATAATAATCCAAAGGGGCTAGACTTAGGGTGCCTTTTCAAAATGATACTCATTTCCAAAATAACGTAGCAACATGATTAATCGGTTTATCAAAGATATCTACTCAAATGAATTTCAACTCGGTTAACAAACTGTGGCAATGGTTGTGGGCATGTTTAGGATTGGATCCAATCGAAGAGCTTGGTACTTAAATAGCCTTCATGGCTCACCTCCTCTGTTTTTTGGATACCTACCTGGTGCACAGCTTCCATTCACTTGGTTAAGCCTTAACAAAAGACAGTTTATTAAAACACTATAACGGAGCGTGGATTTTTAACTTCAATATGGCACGTCAGATTCGGCCATAACGTCTGGGCCGGGTTTGGGGTGTTACAATAAGTCATATACATAAATTATTTATCACACAACTTAATTCAAGTAGAACCAAAAGGTCTCAATTCATCTAATATATACATATCAATGTATCATCAATTATATACTAAAGGTGATTACTCAAAACTTAGCTCGGATATACTTGAACAGTTGCGGAATGGCTACTCAATTGCTTTCTCTTTTCCCCTATCCAACTTCGACCCTCTTTGCTCTTGAGCTTATTTTAAAACAAATAGATTTATTTAATTACTTATCAAATAGGCAATTTAATTTAATACATGTATATCATATAATTAAGGTACAAATAACCTTAATAACTAGCTATTTAAACACCATATATATAATATATCCTCTTCATGCACAACCGAACACATTACTAGGCATTATCAAGTTTATAATTATAAGCATGTATAAGTTAAGACAACTTATATATATATATTTAATAAATTCTTCAGGTATGGTCATTTATTTTAATTGCCAAATCACTAGTTGATCAAAACCATTTCAATTGACTTCATTTTTAACAAATAAATCAATAACGTCACTATGCCAAACAATGACCGAACCATTTAATCATGCTCATGGCCGATCCTATCTTGCTCTAATCAAGGTCATAACTCATTTAAAAGAAATTCTAACCTTTCATGCACTTATCTCTAATGTTAATTAAGTAATGCCGAATGCACATACTTAACTAAAACTCAAAATTTAACTTTTTTTTTTCACTTCAATAAACCACTACTTATTCATCAAGACATCAAATATAAAATGCATAACACTTAAACATTTATATCGAATTTGCTAGCACATAAGACCTTTAGCCGAATGTCATTAAACTCTAGCCACATAATTTTATTCCTTAAGACACATCCAAAACCACATTCGGCACCTCCCAAAAACAATTTAGAAATTCTCAATTTCACTTACAAGTACAATTATATAACATATAAAGCATTAAACATTTTTTTTTTCATCATGAATCTATAACATGACCGAATACTTAATTTCTTTTCTCATTAAATTTAAATTCGGCAATCACATAATCAAATCCCAAACCTAAATTTTCAAGCCAAAACAACTAGCAAACTCAACATATCCTACTTAAATCTCCATACTAATGACATCAAAACATCTACTAAGAATCTCAAGCTCCTTGGCCGGATTTCAATCTTCCAAAATAACAAAATGTTGAACCATGAGATAGGTAGAATTCAAACTAACCATTCAAATTATGCATGAATTTCCAAGAGTGGCATTGTACATACCTTTTTCTAGCAATCTCCTTAGCCGAAAAGTTTAATAAAAATTTCTTCTTTCTCTATGCTAGCTACGGCAATGGAGGAACAAAGATGAACCAACTTTGGTTTTTCCTCCCACTAACACATTATTTTATTACTCTTATTCTTTTATTCCTCTTTAATTCATCTAATAGAATTAAGGCTAATAGAAAATACGTATAATATATATTAAACAACATCATGGCCGGCCACTATCAAAAATTGATAATTTGACATGCAAGTCCACTTTTTTTTATGACATGCATTAATAGACCATTTTAAATTAACCTATCACATTTCAAAAATGTCTCACATAAGTCCTATTTAATAATTTTCACATACAAATGAAAAAAAAATCAAAGCATGAAACTTTCACACATGCATTTACACATATAATAAGCATAGAATATAACGGTTTATTATTTTTGGGACTCAATTTTGTGGTCCCGAAACCACTTTCCGACTAGAGTCAAATTAGGGCTGTCACAACTCTCCCCCACATAAGAAATTTTCGTCCCCGAAAATCTTACCAGTGAATAAGTTAGGATATCATTCTTTCATAGAGTCCTCAAGCTCCCAAGTAGCTTCTTCAACCCCATGTTTAAGCCACAGTACCTTCACTAATGAGATTTTCTTATTTCGTAGTTCTTTTACTTCACGAGCCAAAATACGAACCGGTTCTTCTTCGTAACTCAAATCAGATCAAATCTCAACCTCTGATGGATTAATTACATGCGATGGATCGGATCTATAACGTCGAAGCATCGAAACATGAAAAACATTGTGAATCTTTTCAAGTTCAGGGGGCAAAATCAATCTGTATGCTACCGGCCCAACTCATTCGGATATTTCATACGGCCTGATGAACCTCGGACTGAATTTGCCCTTACGTCCTAATCTAAGCACCTTTTTTCCAAGGTGAAACTTTAAGAAATACTTTGTCTCTGACCTGATACTCAATGTCTTTTCGTTTTAAATCTGCATATGACTTCTGACGATCTAAAGCTGATTTCAGACTTTCACGGATCATTTTTACTTTCTGTTCAGCATCTTTAATCAAATCAACCCCGAAGATTTTACTTTCACTGAGCTCGGTCCAAAACAATGGTGTACGGCATTTACAACCGTACAAAACCTCGTAAGGTGCCATCTTAATGCTTGATTGAAAACTATTGTTGTAAGCGTATTCAATCAAAGGCAAATACCATTCCCATGAACCACTAAATTCAAGGATACAACATCTCAACATATCCTCGAGTATCTGAATTATCCGCTCAGATTGGCCACCGGCCTAGGGATGAAAAGCAGTGCTAAAATGCAACTTGGTACCCAATGCTTCTTGCAATTTCTTCCAAAATCGCGATGTGAATCTCGAATCTCTATCCGACACAATAGAAATAGGTACCCCATGTAATCTGACAATCTGAGAGACATACAACTCGAGTAACTTATCAAGTGAGAAATCCGTACGTACGAGAATGAAATGAGCTGATTTAGTCAATCTATCCACAACAACCCATATCGCATCTTTCTTGCTCAGTGACAAAGGTAACCCAGACACAAAATCCATCATAACTCGATCCCACTTCCATTCGGGTATCATGATCGGCTGAAGTAATCCCGAAGGCACTTGATGTTCCGCTTTCACTTGTTGACATATCAAACACTTCGAGACAAAATCAGAAATGTCTCGTTTCATACCATGCCATCAATACTGACGTTTCAGATCGTTGTACATTTTCGTGCTACCAGGATGGACCGACATTCGGCTATTATGAGCTTCGCTCAAAATCATTGAAATAAGTTTCGAATTTCTTGGAACACACAATCGACTTCTGAACCTCAAACAATCATTATCGTCAATTAGAAACTCTGAATCCACATTCGAAACACATTCAGCTCGTTTAGCAACCAATTCATCATCGACTTTCTGAGTTTCACATATTTGATGAATTAATAATGGTTTGGCTTTTAATTCGGATGAAACAGGCAAGTATACATTCATCGCTTGCAAAGCAAATAGTGTCTTGCGACTTAAAGCATTAGCAACCACGTTAGCCTTTCCCGGGTGATAGTACATGACAAGCTCATAATCTTTCAACAATTCAAGCCAACGTCTTTGTCTCAGATTCAAATCTCTTTGAGTCATCTAATATTTGAGGCTTTCGTGATCCGAATATACATGACACCTCTCTCCAAACAAGTAGTGTCACCATATTTTCAAAGCAAATACAATGGCAGCGAATTCAAGATCATGGGTCGGATAGTTTTTCTCATGTGGCTTCAATTGCCTCGAAGCGTAAGCTACAACTCGACCTTCTTGCATCAATACACAACCCAGCCCATTTAAGGATGCATCACTGTAAATGACAAACTCTTTACCGGATTCAGGCTGCACTAACACTGGAGCTTCAGTCAAATAGGTTTTCACTTGGTCGAAACATTTCTGACACTTTTCTGACCATTTGAACTTAACATCTTTTTGAAGTAGCTTCGTCATTGGTGTGGCTATCATCAAGAAACCCTTTACAAACCGTTTGTAGTAACTGGCAAGTCCCAAAAAGCTCCAAACTTCAGTAACATTTCTAGGAGGCTTCCAATCAAGTATGGCTGTATTTTACTTGCATCAACACGAATACCCGATGCGGATACCACATGCCCCAAAAATCTAACTTCTCTCAACCAGAACTCACATTTACTGAACTTAGCATATAACTGCTTGTCCCGTAAAATTGCAACACTAATCTCAAGTGCTCAGCATGTTCGGTTTCATCTCGCGAATAGATTAAAATGTCGTCTATAAACACAACTACAAACCGGTCCAAATACTGTCTGAAGATCCAATTCATCAAGTCCATAAATACCGCAGGGGCATTAGTGAGCCCAAACGGCATCACTAAGAACTCGTAGTGACCGTATCTCATTCTGAAAGTAGTTTTACGCACATCTGAGTCTCGAACTCGCAACTGATAATAACCCGATCTCAAATCTATCTTTGAAAACACTGAGGCTCCCTTCAGGTGATCAAACAAATCATTAATACGAGGTAACTGATATTTGTTCTTTATTGTCACTTTATTTAATTGACGATAGTCGATGCACATTCTCATGGTTCCGTCTTTCTTTTTCACAAACAATACTGGTGCACCTCAAGGTGAGAAACTCGATCGAGCGAAACCTCTATTCGTCAACTCTAGCAACTGAGCTTTCAATTCCTTCAATTCAGTTGGTGCCCTACGATACGGAGCTATCGAAATTAGTGTAGTCCCAGGTACAAGTTCAATGCCAAACTCTACCTCTCGAACAGGTGGTAATCCCGGTAATTCCTCAGGAAAAACATCCGAATACTCACAAACCACTGGCACTAATTCAAGTTTCTTTTCTGACTCTTTACTATCAAGTACGTACGCAAGATATGCTTCACACCCTTTTTTTACATATTTCTGAGCCAACATCGTGGATATTACTGCTAGTAACCCGTTCAATTCAGTAGACTCAACTCAGATTATCTCATCATTAACACATCTTAAATCAATAGTCTTTCTTTTGCAATTTACAACTGTATCATGTACGGTTAACCAATCCATACCGAGAATAACATCAAATTCATCAAACGGTAAAAGCATCAAATCGGTCGAAAAATAGAAACCTCGGGTTATCAGGGGACATTTCCTGCACACTTTGTCGACTAGCACATATCGACCCAAGGGATTTGACACTTGAATCACGAACTCAGTAGACTCAACAGGTAGAGTCTTACTGGATGCTAAAGTCTTACATACATATGAATGAGTAGAACCAGGGTCAATCAATGCAATCACATCAGTATCAAAGAGAGTGAAAGTACCGGTAATAACATCAGGTGAAGAAGCATCCTCGCGTGCGTGTATAGCGTAAGCTCTAGCAGAAGTACGAGCCTCGGATCTGGTTGTAGCATCTCCAGATCCTCTCTGACCGCCGCTAGCATTTCCTGTATTTCTAGGTGGTCTACCTTGTGCTGTAGTAGTACTCGGTTTCCCACTCTGATTCACATTCTGCTCAGACAATCTCGGGCAGTCCTTGATAAAGTGGTCAGCTGATCCACACTTATAATAGGAGCGGTCATGAAATCTACAACTCCCCGGATGCCATTTTCCACAAAACTTGCACTCGGTCCTATCCCGACGATCATTTCCAACACTAGCAACTGAAGTGGCTCGCGTACTCACAGGGGGTTTATCACAGTCTCATCTGGAAAAGCCCGAAGTGTTCTTAGATCAGCCCCAATCATCTCAGAATTTCTTCAGTGACTGCTGAAAGGGCTTTTCCGAAGATCTTTTATGGAACTCTCAAGCTCCATCTTCAGCTTTTCTTTTCTCTTTACTGAGCTCTTCGGCTTTTCAAGCTCGGTCGACAAGTACTACAAACTCTCTGATTTCAAGGATGCCAACAAACAGTTTTATATCTTCGTTCAATCCATCTTTGAAACATTTACACATAATAGCTTTTGAAGAAACACATTCTCGAGTATACCGGCTAAGTCTCACAAATTTTCGTTCATAATCAGTAACTGACATGGAACCCTATTTAAGTTCAAGAAATTCCTTCTGTTTCTGATCGATAAATCTCTGGCTGATATACTTTTTTCAGAACTCGGTCTGGAAGAACTCCCAAGATGCTCGCTCTCTAGGCACAACAGAAACCAATGTATTCCACCAATAGTAGGCAGAATCACGTAGCACAGATATAGCACATTTTAGGCATTCATCGGGTGTGCAAGACGGTTCATCGAACACTTGGATAATATTGTCCAACCAAAATTCAACTTGCTCAGCAACATCACTGTTTGTAGATTTAAATTTAGTAGCCCCGTGCTTTCGAATTCTGTCAACCGGGGGTTTATTCAACCTCATCTGATCAGTTACTGAAGGTATCGTAGGTGCAGGGGTGTATTATTCGGGAGTGGGGGTTGTGGAGCAGCCGTATTAGTTCGAATGTATTGGTTGAACCAATCATTCATCACATTATAAAAGGCTTGTCTAGCCTCGTCATTTTGATTGCTCGCAATAGGTTGAGAGTCCACTGGCGCTGTCCCGTGCATGAGAGCAGGCGCTACACTCTCGATATCATCAGCTACCGCTCGATCAGGATCGGGATCCATTACTATACGGAAACACATTTTTAACTGTCAAAAATCATCACACTATCGTATTATCACATAATGGCATGTATGGCTAGACTTATATACGCTACGTTAGTCCTAGAATCGACCAAACTGTAGCTCTGGTACCAATTAAAATGTAACACCCCTAACCTGAATCAGATCGCCGGATTAAGGTTAAGAGGTATTACCGAACTAAACATTTAATAATCTCATTCACATTGTAAATAAACATAAACAGAGATCGAGCTCAAATACATACTGATATTTAAGTTATACGCCATTTTCGTATGGCCAGAGTATTTACAATTTCAAAACATTGTTATCATCAGCCTAACCTATACATGCCATAACGAGTCCAAAATATAACTGTACCCAAAAAGATCGATAGTGTGATGAACTACTGACGATCCCCGAGTCGGTGGCTAAAATCAATAATCTATAAAACAGAGAAATAAAGAACAGAGTAAGCTTTCAATGCTTAGTAAGTTTTAAGCAATACAAACAATTAAAACTTGTCATTTAAATCAAGCATTTAGTACCACAAAACTAATATTCCAATTAGTAATCACTTGGCCGAATATACACAAGTACACCAATTAAAAAGCCTATTGGCCGAATATATATGTATATAAATATATGAATACACAAAGAAATTTCAGCACATACTTTACTTTACTTTATAGCTCATACGATTAATTTAAGTCACATACTTTCATGTAATGACAGACATCGACCGAATAGGTCATACTCTTATTCGTAGATATAATAATCATTCACACACATATATCGTTCTTTGATACTAATAATTCACTTTAAAAAAAAATCAATTCACTTACGAGTACATAATACGTACCTGACTATCATAATGTATCATACATAATTAATAGTAGTTTACCTCGAAATTTTGAATTCATAATCTTACTCGAATCACCGGCTTTAAGCCTGCTAAGTTTAAAACTTGAATCTAGTCACCAGCACAAAACCTGCGGGACTTTAAGCTCAGATATATATGGCACTAGGCTCATGGATTTAACCGAATATAATACCAACACTAGGCTCATGGATTTAACCGGATATAATACCAAAGACGAAGCTCGGGATTTAACCGGATATATTTCCCGCATATCGCCTGCGGGTCTTTAAACCCGGAAACACATCAAATATCATGCATATTTAAACATATATTAACACATCTCATTCAACATATCACATTAGTAGTCATTTGCTACATTCGGATATAAGCTCCATATGAACACCATCATTTACATTTCGGTTCAAAAGTCATACATAAATATCACATATCAATTTCACCATTCAAACTTAACCCATAGTGACCATTCGACTATAAGTCATATACATAAATTATTTATCACACAACTTAATTCAAGTAAAACCAAAAGGTCTCAATTCATCTAATATATACATATCAAGGTATCATCAATTATATACTAAAGGTGATTACTCAAAACTTAGCTCGGATATACTTGAACGGTTGCGGAATGGCTACTTGATTACTTTCTCTTTTCCCCTATCCAACTTCGACCCTATTTGCTCTTGAGCTTATTTTAAAACAAATAGATTTATTTAATTACTTATCAAATAGGCAATTTAATTTAATACATGCATATCATGTAATTAAGGTAAAAATAACCTTAATACTAGCTATTTAAACACCATATATATAATATATCCTCTTCATGCACAACCGAACACATTACTAGGCATTATCAAGTTTATAATTATAAGCATGTATAAGTTAAGACAAATTATATATATATTTAATAAATTCTTCAGGTATGGTTATTTATATTTTAATTGCCAAATCACTAGTTGATCAAAACCATTTCAATTGACTTCATTTTTTAACAAATAAATCAATAGGGTCACTATGCCAAACAATGACCAAACCATTTAATCATGCTCATGGCCGATCCTATCTTGCTCTAATCAAGGTCATAACTCATTTAAAAGAAATTCTAACCTTTCATGCACTTATCTCTAATGTTAATTAAGTAATGCCGAATGCACATACTTAACTAAAACTCAAAATTTAACTTTTTTTTTTCACTTCAATAAACCACTACTTATTCATCAAGACATCAAATATAAAATGCATAACACTTAAACATTTATACCGAATTTGCTAGCACATAAGACCTTTAGCCGAATGTCAATAAACTCTAGCCACATAATTTTATTCCTTAAGACACATCCAAAACCACATTCGGCACCTCCCAACAACAATTTAGAAATTCTCAATTTCACTTACAAGTACAATTATATAACATATAAAGCATTAAACATTTTTTTTTCATTATGAATCTATAACATGACCGAATACTTAATTTCTTTTCTCATTAAATTTAAATTCGGCAATCACATAATCAAATCCCAAACCTAAATTTTCAAGCCAAAACAACTAGCAAACTCAACATATCCTACTTAAATCTCCATACTAATGACATCAAAACATCTACTAAGAATCTCAAGCTCCTTGGCCGGATTTCAATCTTCCAAAATCATAAAATGTTGAACCATGAGATAGGTAGAATTCAAACTAACCATTCAAATTATGCATGAATTTCCAAGAGTGGCATTGTACATACCTTTTGCTAGCAATCTCCTTAGCCGAAAATTTTAACAAAAATTTCTTCTTTCTCTATGCTAGCTACGGAAATGGAGGAACAAAGATGAACTAACTTTGGTTTCTCCTTCCACTAACACATTATTTTATTACTCTTATTCTTTTATTCCTTTTTAATTCATCTAATAGAATTAAGGCTAATAGAAAATACATATAATATATATTAAACAACATCATGGCCGACCACTATCAAAAATGGATAATTTGACATGCAAGTCCACTTTTTTTTATGACATGCATTAATAGACCATTTTAAATTAACCTATCACATTTCAAAAATGTCTCACATAAGTCCTATTTAATAATTTTCACATACAAATGAAAAAAAAATCAAAGCATGAAACTTTCACACATGCATTTACACATATAATAAGCATAGAATATAACGGTTTATTATTTTTGGGACTCGATTTTGTGGTCCCAAAACCACTTTCCGACTAGGGTCAAATTAGGGCTTTCACAGTCCTAAAATTTAAAGTCAGTCTCGAGCACTGCCAAGGCACATAGGCGTGTGGCTAGCCATGTGTCCCAAGTCAGTTTCGACCACGGCCCAGTACACAGGCGTGTCCTGTGGCCATGTGGACAAGTCTGTATGTATACCCTGTTTTGCCACGGCCTAGACACACGGGCATGTCTAAAGCCGTGTGAGGCACACGGCCTGCTCACATGAGCATGTGACCTGTACAACTTTGAAAAATGTTTAAGTTTTGAAAAATTTTGTATGAGCTCAGTTTAGTCCCGACCCCTTTCTAAAGTAAGTTTAAGAAGGGACAATTGTGTATGATTATTATATGTTTCGATTATGTAATGCTTAAGTATATGTGAATGTTCCAATATTTCTGGTAATGCCTTTAACCTTATTCCGATGATAGATACGGGTTAGGGGTGTTACATATGTCCAGAAGGAAAAATCGAGGATGTATTGGTACATCTAGACAAATTTATCTTTCTTGCTGACTTTGTGATTCTAGAATTTGAAGTAGAAAAAGAGGTGCCAATCATCTTAGGAAGACCATTCTAAGCAACCAGAAGGACCCTTATTGATGTGCAGAAGGGCGAGCTTACTATGTGTGTTCAGGATGATCAGGTAACATTTAATGTTTTTAAGTCTATGCGATTTCCTGACACAATTGATGATTGTTCTGCAGTGTCCAATTTAGAGGATTTAATAGTGGAGAAGGAACTCAACTATGTTGAGGATCCATTGAACAAATTTTGACATCAGATCCTCTAAATAATGAAGAGGAAGATGAATAAGCTAATCAAAGGGGATTTAATCCTCAATCCCACTTTGAATCTTTGGAGCTAGAGAAAAGGGATTATGCCCAACCAAAAGCATCAATCGAGGAGGCACCTAAATTAGTACTAAAGGAACTTCCCTCACATGTGAAATAAGTTGATTTAGGTAACTCTTCTACTCTGCCTGTGATTGTTTCAGAAAAATTAACTACTGAGCAAGAAGAGAAAATCATCTTGGTGTTAAAACAATTCAAGAAGGCTATCGGATGGACCATAGCCGATATTCGCGAAATTAGTCCATCTGTATGCATGAACAAGATTATCTTAAAGATGGCAAAAAATGAACAATTGATGGACAATGAAGACTAAACCCCATCATGAAGGACGTAGTCAAGAAAGAAATCATCAAGTGGTTAGATGCGGGCATAATTTACCCTATCTCAAATAGTTTATGGGTAAGTCCAATCTAGTGCGTGCCAAAGAAAAGAGGTATCACAGTTATTGAAAACGAGAATAACGAGTTGATACCAACTAGAATAGTTACAGGATGGAGAATTTGTATCGATTATCGGAAGTTAAACAAAGTGACTAGGAAAGATCATTTTTCTTTGCCGTTTTTGGACCAGATGCTGGATAGACTCGCAGGACGAGACTATTACTATTTTCTCAATGGATACTCAGGGTAGAATCAAATTCCAGTAGCACCAAAGGATCAACACAAGACAACATTCACCTGCTCGTACGGTACATTCATATTTAGACGTATGTCATTTGCTTTATGTAATGCACCTACTACATTTCAAAGATGTATGATGTCTATTTTTGCTGACATGGTTGAGAAATATTTGGAAGTCTTTATGGATGATTTTTTAGTATTTGGAGATACATATGATGATTGCCTAGCCAATCTAGCCAAGGTACTAAGGCAATGTGAAGAAACAAACCTCGTACTCAACTAGGAAAAGTGCTATTTCATGGTACGAGAAGGTATTGTTCTAGGGAATCGGATAACAAGACATGGAATAGAAGTTGATAAAACAAAGGTAGATGTTATTGAGAAACTCCCACCTCCAACATCTGTAAAGGGTGTTAAGAGCTTTTTGGGTCACACCGGTTTCTATCGAAGATTTATCAAGGACTTCTCCAAAATTGCTAAACCCTTAAGCAAATTATTGGAGAAGGACGCGACGTTCAAATTTGATGAAGAGTGCTTAAGTGCTTTCAATGATTTGAAGACTCGACTAGCTTTGGCACCCATAATAGTCACACCAGACTGGGATTTTCCATTTGAATTGATTTGTGACGTAAGTGACTTCACGATAGGAGCTGTCATGGGTCAGTGAAGGAATATCATTTTTCATCCCATCTACTACACAAGTCAAACTCTGATAAGAGCTCAACTGAATTATACAGTAACAGAGAAAGAGTTACTTGCTATTGTGTTTGCTTTTGACAAGTTTCAATCTTATCTTGTAGGTACCAAGGTGACTGTCTATACGGACCACTCGGCGATTAAATATTTGCTTCCCAAGAAAAAAGCTAAGCCGACACTAATCTGATGGGTACTTTTACTTCAAGAGTTTGATCTAGAAATTCAAGATCGAAAGAGGGTGGAAAACCAAGTAGCAGACCACTTGTCTAGATTGGACCACAAGAAGGGAACTCTCCTCTTCTACCAGTTTAGGAGAAATTTCCAAATGAACACATACTAAAGGTAAATCATGTCCATAATACCCCTTGGTTTACTGATATTGCTAACTATTTAGCTTGTGGTTTGATGCCAACTGATAAGAAGTATCATCAAAGGAAAAAGTTTCTTCACAATGTGAAGTATTATTTCTGGGAAGAACCATACTTGTTTAAAAAGTGTGTAGATCAAATGATTAGGGGATGCATGGAAAAAGATGAAGTACAAAAGATTTTATACCATTGTCACTCAGCTCTGAGTGGGGGACACTTTGGAGGTACACATACTGTAGCTAAAGTATTGCAAGCCGGATTCTTTTAGCCAATATTATTCAAAGACGCATATGCTTACATAAAGAGTTGCGATCGATGTCAAAGGGTTGGAAATGTCACCAACAGAAATGAGATGCCTCGAACAAACATCATTGAGGTAAAATTATTTGATGTTTGGGGTATTGACTTTCTCAGTCCTTTCCCTCCGTCTTTTGGTCACAAGTACATATTAATAGCAGTAGACTATGTGTCTAAGTAGGTTGAGGTAGAGGCATATCCAACAAATGATGCTAAGGTTGTAATGAAGTTTTTGCAGAAACATGTGTTCACAAGGTTTCAAACCCCAAGAGCCATCATCAGTGATGAAGGGTCCCATTTTGTGAACAAGTGGTTGAAATGGTTATTAGACAAACATGGAGTGAAACACAAGGTTGCTACAGCTTACCATCCGCAGATGAACGGACAAGCTGAACTGGCGAACGAAGAGATCAAAGGCATACTTGAAAAGGTAGTTTGCCCGAACTGACGAGATTGGTCCAAAAAACTGGATGATAATTTATGGGCTTACAAAATAGTATACAAGACACCTTTAGGGATGTCACCCTATAGGTTAGTCTTTGGATAAGCTTGCCATCTACCCTTGGAGTTAGAACACAAAGCTTACTGGGCTTTCCGACAACTCAACTTGGATTTTAAGCTTGCTAAAGAGAAACGGATGCTCCAGCTCAATGGGTTAGAAGAATTCTGAATGTTCTCATATGAAAATTCCAAATTGCTCAAGGAAAGACTTAAAAAATGGCATGACAAGCTCATTCGAGTTCGTAAAGTTGAAGCAGGTCAGCAAGTCTTGTTATTTAATTCCAGATTAAAGTTCTTTCCATGTAAGTTAAAATCACGTTGGTCCGGTCCATTTACGATTCATCGAGTCTATCCGTATAGAGTTATTGAACTTCAAGGTAACGCAGGTAAGTTTCGAGTTAATGCTCAATGCTTGAAGCATTACTGGGGATAAAATTGAACGGAATCAAATCTCGTTCATTTTACCAGATATTTAATTTTTCTTGTTCTTCTTTTTGAATAAATTATTTCAGGTATATTTTAGGGATTAGTATGTTTAAATAAATTTTGTCTAGGAGATTGGAACTTAAGCAGGACCGCCTGTGACCCCTCTAATCTTTCCTGGAAATTGATTTTGACATAATTTTCCGAGAAATTATCCCTTAAATGGCAAAATAAATTTTCAAATAAAAGGGTCAATTTTGATCCATGTTTTAAGTTTCAACTCGATTTCAAATTTTCATTAAGTCTAGGGACTTAATTGAACTATTTTTAAAATTTGGTTGCTCTTTTGTAAATATTAAAAGTTAAATGCCCCTTTTTGTAAATATTTTCAAAAGGCTTCTAGAATAAATGTTTTTAGCTTAATAAAAATATGATAATTATTAATATATAATTATTAATATATATTAATTATTATCAACTTTACATAGATTTAGGATTAGTTTTAATTTAATCATATTATATTTGATAAGTTTTTATCTAAATAAATTAATAGCAAATAATAATTTTTATTAATTGTTATCTACTTTGAGTAGAATTTGAACTTAGAATTTTTAATTATTAAATTATATTAAGAATTCTACTCTAGTTCCTACTCCTTTCAATATAAATTCCACCCATCTATTCTTATTTTTTTTTTAATTCATACACCATTCCCTCCAAAAACACCAAAACCCTTAAGTGCCAAAACCTCCTAGCAATTCCCTAGCCACAGTATTGCCCAGCTGATCGGTCAGCAGCACGCCAGATGCCCACCTCGCTCACGCTTAATCCATCGTACGCTGCATTGCAAGCCTGGTCTCACCCAAAGATCGAGTTGCTCCTTGGCGCTTGTTGCTCCAAATTTCACTACCAGTGCCGTGTCCCGCACCAGCGCCCAGCTTCCCTACGAGTCCACACCAAGCCTGCTCAACGATTCGCAGGATGTTCACATCCCCTGCTGCACGCTACTGCTTTGCACACCTAAGCAGCACACCACTCTTTCACCCATCCTTAGCAAAAAACCTCCCAACCTCTTTTAATTTGCCATCTTTTGATTGAAAATTATTTTTCTTAAGAGCTCTTAATTTTTACAAAAAAGGTAGTAAGACTAATTTTTCTCCTAAATTTGAATTTTATTTAATTATTTAAATTTTAATTTATTGAATTATTAATAATTTTTATTAATTAAAATTTTGAGAAAATAATTTTTCCCATCTTATGTTCAGTTTAATCATGCCTCGTAAGAGAACTCATGCATCTGCCCAAATTGACAAATCACAAAACAAGTTCCACTGTAAAGACGCCAAAGCAAGATACGAGAATATCTTCAAGAATCAACAGATCATCCAAAGAAAGGCTTCACCTTGAAAGAAAGCAACTATATTGATTTTGTGGTGCTTATTCGTGAGGTTTGTGACAACACGAATTAAGGCCTAATCGGAATAGTAGTTTCGTGACCATAAATCTGAGATAGAAATAATTATTTTATAATTATTTTGAGGTTCATGATATGATTTCATGATTGTATGAAAATTTCGTGATGAAATTTTATGCATAAAGTGCTTAAATTGAAATTAGGGAGTAAATCGAATAATTTGCAAAACTTGCATTCTAGAAGTTTTTATTATGAAATTGCTTTGGAATATTACTGAGGAGGTCTTAAATAGAAATTTGACCAATTTCTAAGTCTATGGACCAAAATTGGACATGGATGGAATTTTTGGAAAGTTTAGTAGTAAGGGCATTTTGGTCATTTGTATATTAAATGAAATAAAATGGGAAAATAACACAAAAATGTGTTCATCTTCATTAAGCTAGGCCAAATTTCACCTCTCTCCATAGCTAGGGTTTCCTCAACTTTCAAGCTTCATAGTAAGTGATTTCAAGCCCCGTTTTTAATGATTTTTATGTTTTTGAAATCCCGGTAGCTCGATTTAGCTTATGTTAACAATAATTCAACCTAGGGTTCATATTTGGAAATATACCCATAGGTGAAATTTGTGTATTTTGGTGTTTTATGATAGAATATGAGGTTTTAAATTATGTTAGACAACTTGTGCTACACAGTTTTAAGTGAAAACGAGCAAAATGGCATAATCGGTAAAAACACCTAATGTTCATAAGTACATGTTAGAGTGAGAATTTGATGTTTCCGTAGAAGAGAAAAATGTTCAGCATGTCATAAAACATAAGAATAAGGGCTGAAATTAAATTTTCGAGCCTAGGGGAAAAATCATAATTTTGTAAAAGTTAGGGGGCAAAATCGTAATTTTTCCATAATGTGATTTTTGGATTGAAATAAATAGTATGAGTGTTAAATGAGCTAAATGTGTTGTTATAGATTAAGAAAGACGTGTAATCGATCATGATCGGGGAAAAGAAAAGCTTTCGGACTAAATTATAACATTTCTAAAGTTTGCACCGAGGTAAGTTCGTACATGAATAATTTATCGATTTTTTTTATGTTATTTTATGTTGTTATCATATGAATTGGTGACTGTCCATAGAATGATTAAATGATGAAATTTGTAAATTTAATTAGATTATGAATAAGTGTTAACAGTGAAAAAGGAAAGATTTTCCGGTTGAACCTTCGGAACAGGAACAATACGAATGATCCATTGTGAATACACGTATGTAGTACTAAGTGTAGGCTACTATGTGTATCATACTGTTAAGTCGCATGTGTAGTACTAAGTGCAGGCTACTATGCGTACTCAATGACTTCGATCACGTGTGTAGTACTAAGTGCAGGCTACTACGTGTATCAGATGATGAGGTCACATGTGTAGTACTAAGTGAAGGTTACTACATGTACCAGATTGTTGATCGCATGTGTAGTACTAAGTGCAGGCTACTATGCGTATCAGATAGCTTCGGCTATAAGTGTGGAAGGGGTAAATATGTGTAAAAATGGTATATTTGTTATTTTCCGTTGAGTTAAACAGGGAAAATCGATAAAGTGGTAATATGTGAAAGTTATTATAAGGTGAATATGTGCAAATTTATGTTGTTGAAAATTTAGGAGCTATGTGCTCGATAATTGAGTGAACTATGCTATAACAGAAAGGACTAGCTGGAATTATGCAAGAGTGAATGTTAGAAATAAAACAGTGTTGGACAGCAGTAGTTACATGATTTTAAAAATTTACCAAAAATCATGGAAGTTGAATAAAAATGCAAATGATATATGAAAATAAAGATTAATGAGTCTATTTTCACATAAAAGAAACATGGAAAGCAAAATAATTCTATATTGTGTGATATTTGAATTCTTGTGAAACAGGGTCTAAATGAATTTGAGATCCCCTATTCTGACTTTAAAAATTCACCATAAATTGTAAAAAAATTATTAAGAGTGATACTTTACATGCATGGATTCCTTATTGGGTCTATTTTTAAGGTAAAGAAACGGGATAGTCTTTGGAATTCTGTATAGGGATAAATTTGGTTCGTAGTGCATAGGTGCAGAGTAGTTGTACCCTGAAACAGGGTAGACTTTAACTAATAAACTGTATTAATTAGCCTGACCAAACTATCTAAAAAAAATTAGTAAGTATAAACATGAGTCTAGTTTCAGGAAAATTTACAGAATCGGATTTCAAGTTTTTTAGCTCAGGATATGATTTTTTTTTAAACTGGGACTCCAGAAAATAGCCTGTCCTGAATATGTGATTATATACTAGTAGGATTGTTTTACTTTAATAAATTGAATATCAATTTCGTACTTACTTACTAAGCTATATGCTTACCTTCTTTTCTTTTTCTTGTCTTATAGAATTACTAAGCCAGCTCGAGATTTGGAGATCGTGGGAGACCCATCCGCACTATCAATATTGTTTGGTATTTTGTAAACACTATTTTGAAATTATGGCATGTATAGAGGGCTGAATCATTTTGTTATGTGTCATAATTAATTTGTTTTAAAATATTACTTTTCAAATTTAATAATTTACTTGTTCTTATGTATATCTGTTAATGTTATCTACTTTTTTTCAAGCTAGAGGAATTAATTACGTAAGATCAGGTAAATGTGTGAATTCATGTTTTAGTGATCTGTAATATTCCGTACCTTGTTCCGGCTTAGAACATGGGTAAGAGGTGTTACATTTATTTGTATTAGAGCCAAGGTTTAGGTAGTTCTCAAATTTACGTACTATGTGTGGAAGTCTATCTATACATGCCATAATTATATTATGATAGTGTGATGACTCCTGACAATTTAAATCGTGTTTTATATAGTAAATGGATCCCGACCACGTTGTAGCTGATGATGTAGAAAGTAATGCACCGGCTCCCGCACAAGGGACTGCGCCAGTTGAGAGATGGCATGAGACACATGATCAGGCAGATGGGGCTCGTGAAGCCTTTCTCCGTATGATGAGTAATTGGTACACAGAATTTGTTCGGGCAAATTCGAACGCTCAGCCTCATCCACCCCCTCCTATTCCTCAACCAGTTCCTGTAGTTCCCCAAGGTACCAAAATGGTAAGATTAAGCAAACCCCCAGTTGATAAAATTCGAAAACAATGGGCGGAAGAATTTAGGGCTAATATAGATGATGATCCCGAGAAAGCAGAGTTCTGGCTTGAAAATTCTATCAGGGTATTCGATGAGCTTTCTTGCACTCCCGAAGAATGTTTGAAATGTGCTATATCTTTACTAAGGGATTCGGCATATCATTGGTGGAAGACACTGGTATCTGTGGTTCCGAAAGAAAGGGTTACATGGGATTTTTTCCAAGAGGAGTTTAGAAAGAAGTATATAAGCTAGCGGTTCATTATCAAAAACGGAAAGAGTTCCTTGAGCTGAAACAAGATAAAATGTCTGTGGCAGAATATGAACGTGAATTTGTCAGACTCAGCAAGTATGCCTAGGAGTGTGTGTCCATCGAAGCTATTCTGTGTAAGAGGTTCGAGGATGGGCTAAATGAAGATATCAAGCTACTAGTTGGGATTTTAGAGTTGAAAGAGTTTGTGGTATTGGTCGATCGAGCTTGTAAAGCTGAAGAACTGAGCAACGAGAAGAGAAAAGTTGTGAATGAAGCCAGAGACGCAAGAAAGAGGCCAATGAGTAAGTCATTCCAATCGCAATCAAAGAAGTCTAAAGAAATGAATCCTCGATTGACTGTTTCAACTTGACATTTGTATCGGGATCGTAGGAGATCATATTCGGGTTCTAAAGCTCAAGCTATTTCAATGGCGAGTGTAGGTAATGGGAGATCTAATAGACCCGAGTGTCAGCACTATGGTAAACAACATTTTGGGGAGTGTTGGATGATTACCCGGGCTTGTTTCAAATGTGGTTCCCGAAAACATTATATTAAGGATTGTCCAAAAAGGTTTGAAGAAGAAAAATTTCAGAGTGCCAGACAGACTAGTGCTACTAATAGAGGTAGACCTCTGAGAAATACTGGAAGTGGAGCTAGCAGTCGAAGTGTGACAAAGGAATTAACTGGGAGACCAGAAGCTAGAGCACCTGCTAGAGCTTATGCCATACGTGCTCGGGAAGAGGCGTCATCTCCTGATGTGATCACTGGTACATTTTCTCTTTATGATACTATTGTTATTGCATTGATTGATTATGGATCTACTCATTCTTATGTTTGTGTGAATTTGGTTTCTAGTAAGAGCTTCCCTGTAGAATCTACTGAATTTGTGATTAAAGTGTCAAACCCTTTAGGCAAATATGTGTTAGTAGATAAGGTTTGCAAAAATTGCCCTTTGATGATTCAAGGTCACTATTTTTCGGCTAATCTAATGTTGCTACCATTTGACGAGTTTGATATCATTTTGGGTATGGATTGGTTGATATTACATGATGCCAGAGTAAATTGCAGACAGAAAACTCTTGAGTTCAAATGTGAAAATGGTGAAATTCTTCGGGTGGAAACAAATGAATCAAATAAATTGCCTATAGTGATTTCGTACATGTCTGCTCAGTGATATCTACGAAAAGGGTGTGAAGCTTATCTTGCTTATGTATTAAATAGTAAAATGTCTGAGTCGAAGCTTGAATTAGTACCAGTAGTCTGCAAGTTCCCGGATGTATTTCCAGAAGAATTGCTGGGGTTGCCTCCTATCAGAGAGGTAGAGTTTGCTATTGATTTATTGCCTGAAACTGCACCAATTTTGATCTCTCCATACAGAATGGCTCCGACTGAATTGAAAGAATTAAAAGCTCAGTTGTGAGAGTTAACAGATAAGGGGTTTGTGAGACCGATTTCCTCTCCCTGAGGTGCCCCCGTGTTGTTTGTAAAGAAAAAGGATGGATCCATGAGACTTTGTATTGACCATCGACAACTCAACAAGGTGACCATAAAGAACAGGTATTCGTTGCCGAGAATTGATGATTTGTTTGACCAGTTAAAAGGAGCGACAGTGTTTTCAAAGATTGATTTGAGATCCAGTTACTATCAGTTGAGAGTTAAAGAGTCAGATGTGCCAAAAACCGCTTTCAAGATAAGGTATGGACACTGCGAATTCCTTGTGATGCCTTTCGGTTTAACCAATGCTCCGGCTATCTTTATGGATTTGATGAATTGAATCTTTCAGCCATACTTGGATAGGTTTATGGTTGTGTTCATAGATGATATCCTGATTTATTCTCGAAACGAGTCTGAGCATGCTGAACATTTAAGAATGGTATTACAGATTTTAAGAGAAAAGAAATTGTTTGCTAAATTTAGTAAAAGTGAATTTTGGTTTCATGAAGTCGGATTTTTGGGACATGTTGTTTCGGGTGATGGTATTCGGGTCGATCCGAGCAAAGTGGGCAATTGTTAATTGGAAACTGCCGAAGGATGTATCTGAGGTTAGAAGCTTTTTGGGCTTAGCTGGATATTATCGATGCTTTGTCGAGGGATTTTCGATGATCGCCTCTCCTATGACTAAGCTATTGCAAAAGAATGTTAACTTTGATTGGACTGAAGAGTGTCAACAAAGTTTTGAGAAGTTGAAAGAGCGGTTGACCAAAGCACTAGTGTTAGTGCAACCCGAGTCAGGGAAAGAATTTGTGATCTATAGTGACGCGTCATCAATTGGTCTTGGTTGTGTTTTAATGCAAGAAGGTAAAGTAGTAGCTTATGCCTCAAGACAGTTGAAACCGCACGAGAAGAATTACCCGACGCATGATTTAGAGTTGGCCGCCATTGTCTTTGCTTTGAAGATTTGGCGTCATTATTTATACGGTGAGAAATGCCGAATCTTTACTGATCACAAAAGTTTGAAATATTTGATGAATCAAAAAGATTTGAATTTACGACAACGGAGATGGCTTGAATTATTAAAGGATTATGAATTAATAATTGATTATCATCCTGGGAAAGCGAATGTAGTCGCAGATGCCTTAAGTAGAAAATCTTTGTTTACTTTGAGAGCTATGGGTACAGATTTGGCTATGTCTGATGATGGTTTGATTTTGGCCGAGTTAAGACTTAGGCCACTATTTCTTCAGCAAATTTGTGAAGCTCAGAAGAATGACAATGAATTGCAAGCCAAGCGAGCTCAATGTGAATTGGATTGTAACTCAGATTTTTGAATCAGACCAGAGGATTTTTTAATGTTCCGTGATCGAGTACGTGTACCGAAAAATATTGAATTGATTCAGAAGATTTTACATAAGGCACACAGTGGTTGTTTGCAAGTTCATCCTAGTAGTACGAAAATGTACAATGACCTGAAGAAAATATATTGGTGGAATGTATGAAGAGAGATATCTCTGAGTTTGTAGCAAAATGCTTGATTTGCCAGCAAGTGAAAGTTGAACACCAATTACCTTTAGGTTTACTTCAACCAGTGATGATTCTCAGTGGAAATGGGACAGAATTACGATGGATTTTGTGACAGTGTTGCCTCTGACTCCGAAAAAGAAAAATGCCATCTGGGTAATAGTTGACAGACTGACTAAATCATCTCATTTTATTCCGGTACGTACGGATTATTCTCTTGATAAGTTGGCTGAATTATATATTTCTGAAATTGTGAAATTACACGGAGTACCTATGTCTATTATTTTGGATAGAGATCCGAGATTTACTTCGAGGTTTTGGAAAAAGTTGCAAGAAGCTTTGGGTACGAAATTGAATTTCAGTACCGTATTTCATCCACGAACTGACAATCAATCCGAAAGAGTAATTTAGGTACTTGAGGATATGCTCCGATGTTGTGTTTTAGAATTTCAGGGCAGTTGGGAGAAATATTTACCCTTAGTCGAATTTCCCTAAAACAACAGTTTTCAATCGAGCATACAAATGGCACCATATGAAGCATTGTATGGTCGCAAGTGTTGGACTCCTTTGTATTGGACCGAGCTCAATGAGAAACAGATTCACGGAGTTGACTTGATTAGAGAAACTGAAGAGAAAGTGAAAGTGATTCGTGATTGTCTGAAAGCTACTTCAGATTGACAAAAGTCATATGCGAATTTGAAGAGAAAAGAGATCGAGTTCCTAGTAGGTGATAAAGTTTTTCTAAAGGTATCCCCGTGGAAGAAAATTTTAAGGTTTGGCCGAAAAGGCAAGTTGAGTCCGCGTTTCATTGGGCCTTATAAGGTTATTGAAAGAGTTAGACTAGTGGCTTATCGGCTAGCCTTGCCAACCGAGTTGGAAAAGATTCATAATGTGTTTCATGTGTCGATGCTGCGACATTACTGTTCTGATCCTTCACATCTGTTTCCTCTAACAGAAATTGAAATTCGACCGGATATGACCTATGAGGATAAGCCAATAAAGATTTTGCTCGAGAAATTAAACAGTTGATAAATAAAAAGTATAGCCTTAGTGAAAGTATTGTGGCACAGACATGGAATAGAAGAGGCTACGTGGGAACCGGAGGAAGCTATGAGGAAACAGTATCCGAACCTCTTTACCGGTAAGATTGTCGGGAATGAAAATCCCTAAAGGGGGAGAATTGTGACAACCCGAATTAGGGCCTAATCGGAATAGTGGTTTCGTGACCACAAATCCGAGATAGAAATAATTATTTTATAATTATTTTGAGGTTCATGATATGATTGCATGATTGTGTGAAAATTTCGTGATGAAATTTTATGCATAAAGTGCTTAAATTGAAATTAGGGACTAAATCGAATAATTTGCAAAACTTGCATTCAAGAAGTTTTTAGTATGAAATTGCTTTGGAATATTAATGAGGAGGTCTTAAATAGCAATTTGACCAATTTCTAAGTCTATGCACAAAAATTGGACATGGATGGAATTTTTGGAAGGTTTAGTAAGGGCATTTTGGTCATTTGTATATTAAATGAAATAAAATGGGAAAAATAACACAAAAATGTGGTCATCTTCATTAAGCTTGGCCGAATTTCACCTCTCTCCATAGCTAGGGTTTCTTCAACTTTCAAGCTTCATAGTAAGTGATTTCAAGCCCCGTTTTTAATGATTTTTATGTTTTTGAAATCCCAGTAGCTTGATTTAGCTTATGTTAACAATAATTCAACCTAGGGTTCATATTTGGAAATATAACCATAGATGAAATTTGTGTATTTTGGTGTTTTATGCTAGAATATGAGGTTTTAATTTATGTTAGACAACTTGTGCTACTCAGTTTTAAGTGAAAACGAGCAAAACGACATAATCGATAAAAATACCTAATGTTCATAAGTACATGTTAGAGTGAGAATTTGATGTTTCTGTAGAAGAGAAAAATGTTCAGCATGTCATAAAGCATAAGAATAAGGGCTGAAATTAAATTTCCAAGCGTAAAGGCAAAATCGTAATTTTGTAAAAGTTAGGGGGAAAAACGTTATTTTTCCATAATGTGATTTTTGGATTAAATAAATAGTATGAGTGTTAAATGAGCTAAATGTGTTGTTATAGATCAAGAAAGACGTGGAATCGATCGTGATCAGGGAAAAGAAAAGCTTTCAGACTAAATTATAACATTTCTAAAGTTTGCACCGAGGTAAGTTCGTACATGAATAATTTATCGATTTTTTTATGTTGTTTTATGTTGTTATCATATGAATTGGTGACTATCCATAAAATGATTAAATGATGAAATTTGCAAATTTAATTAGATTATGAATAAGTGTTAACAGTGAAAAAGGAAAGATTTTCCGGTTGAACCTTCGGAACAGGAACAATATGAATGATCCATTGTGAATACACGTGTGTAGTACTAAGTGTAGGCTACTACGTGTATCATACTATTAAGTCGCATGTGTAGTACCAAGTGCAGGCTACTATGCGTACTCAATGACTTCGATCACGTATGTAGTATTAAGTGCAGGCTACTACGTGTATCAGATGATGAGGTCACGTCTGTAGTACTAAGTGCAGGCTACTACGTGTACCGGATTGTTGATCGCATGTGTAGTACTAAGTGCGAGGCTACTATGCGTGTCGATAGCTTCGCTATAAGTGTGGAAGGGGAAATATGTGTAAACAATGGTATATTTGTTATTTTCCGTTGAGTTCAATGGGGAAAATCGATAAAGTGGTAATATGTGAAAGTTATTATAAGGTGAATATGTGCAAATTTATGTTTATGAAAAGTTAGGAGCTATGTGCTCGATAATTGAGTGAACTATGGTATAACAAAAAGGACTAGGAGGAATTATGCAAGAGTTAATGTTAGAAATAAAACAGTGTTGGACAGCAGCAGTTACATGATTTTAAAAATTTACTAAAAATCGTGGAAGTTGAATAAAAATTCAAATAATACATGAAAATAAATATTAATGAGTCTATTTTCACATAAAAGAAACAGGGGAAGCAAAAGAATTCTATATTGTGTGATATTTGAATTCTTGTGAAACAGGGTCTAAATAAATTTGAGATCCCCTATTATGATTTTAGAAATTCACTATAAATTGTAAAAAAATTATTCAGAGTCATAATTTATGTAACACTCCGTACCCGAGACCGTTACCGGAGTCGAACACGAGGTGCTAACCGACTAATTCATTTACTCTCACAGTCCAATTAAAAATTTTCCAGACGACTGGCTAACTGCGTCACTGTCACCTTAAAAATCATAACTTGAGTTCCACAACTCGAAAATCAGATTCGTAATTTTTCTCCAAAACTAGACTCATATGTCCATCTACATATTTTTTTCTAGAATTTTTGGTTGGGCCAATTAGTACAGTTTATTAGATGAAGTCTCCCCTATTCCAGGGTTCGACTACACTGACCTTCATGCATAACGAATTGGATATCTCCCTGTACAGGGCTTAAATACTGATTCCGTTTGTTTCTATAGAAACTAGACTCAAATAGGAATCTATACATATATGGCATGACTCCTAATTATCTCTGGTTAATTTACAATGAATTTCCAAAGTCGGAACAGGGATTCCAGAAACCGTTCTGCCCTGTTCCACGAAAACCTAAATATCTCTTAACATATAACTCATATGACTGTTTCGTTTCTTCCATATGAAAGTAGATTCATCAAGGTTCATTTACATAATTTATTCACTATTTAATTCCATCCCTACTATTTTTAGTGATTTTTCACATCCACATCACTGCTGCTGTCAGCATCTGCCCTTGAGGTAGACTTTACCTATTTCATAATTTCCATGATTCAATTAGCCCTTTTTGCATACGTGGCACAAAGAATGATCATGATTAACCATTCCAATGGCTAATCGTTTCCAACATTTCCATACCTCTTAATGAACAACATACAAAATGATCATGATACCATGCCAAAGTGTATATAAGCCATTTTCGCATGGCTATCCAAATTTATACAAAATCCAAGGGGTCTATGACCAACAAACGAAAGAGTAGTCCTATACATTGACCAAAATATCCCCTCACTACTAGTCTATTCCATACATGCCATAAGATATTCCAAAACGTAGCAGTACCAAACAATGGGTAGTGATAGTGTGACTAGTTGCTGACGATCCCCGAGCCTGTAGCTTCCAAATGAGATCTATAAAACAGAGGAAACAAAGTACACGGAGTAAGCATTAAAATGCTTAGTAAGTTTCAAGCAGTATCAACAGATAACAATCAACTTATAACATAATTGTTCGTATTTTTACTTCCCTCTTCCTTCGGGCATTTCCGAATATGCACATCTCACCATGTATTTATAGGCAGATAAATTCTCACTTGATAGTGATCTCTTGTAAACATAAGTACATTACATATTTTCACCTAACTTTCCACATCGACCAAATGCACAATAATCATAGAACAGGCTTATTACTTTACTCACATATGCATCATATAACGACCTTGCGATTTTAGTCCAAATCAAGCTTAAATATAATCTCGAAATACATACCTGACCAACTTATCGCATTGAATGTATTTATTACCAATTGTTACTGTGAAGTCGTATAATCTTACGCTTTACTCGAATCTTCAGCGAAATCTTTAGTTCGGGGCTTACCCGGACAAAATCTCCACCCTTAGTCATCGGGTCTTTAGAGCTCGGATATAGTACGAGCACGGAGCCTACGGATACTAATCAGATAATATTCTCGCATAAAGCTGCGGGGTTTTAACCGGATATAATCGACACAAATGCCCTTGGGACTTATCACATTTATACACTTTCACATCCATCACATTGGCCACTCGGCCTTATCACACATATGCACTTTCACATTCATCACATGGGCCATTAGGCTTTATCACATATATACACTTTCACATTCATCACATTGGCCACTCGGCCTTATCACATATATACACTTTCACATTCATCACATCGGCCATTAGGCCTTATCACATATATACACTTTCACATTCATCACATTGGCCACTCGGCCTTATCACATATATACACTTTCACATTCATCACATCGGCCATTAGGCCTTATCACATATATACACTTTCACATTCATCACATTGGCCATTCGGCCTTATCACACATATGCACTTTCACATTTATCACATGGGCCATTAGGCTTTATCACATATATACACTTTCACATTCATCACATTGGCCACTCGGCCTTATCACATATATACATACTTTCACATTCATCACATCGGCCATTAGGCCTTATCACATATATACACACTTTCACATTCATCACATCGGCCATTAGGCCTTATCACATATATATATATCTCATACATATTTCATATTTTTCTTGTACATCAATTTCAGCAATAGCTTATAAGCAACTCAAATAGTTTCATCAAAGTTTACAACAAAATCACATATTCACTACAAGTAGTTTTCCTGAGCAACAGTCACTAAATTGTTTATAACTGGAGCTACAAAACTCAAAATCAATTGCCGTTAATTTTCCCCAAATGTAGACTCATGTATCTTACATCCATAAAATTTTCAGAATTTTAGGTGTGGCCAATCAATACCATATTTTTCTTAAACTTTCCCCTGTTTCACTGTTTGACTAATCTGACCATTCTTCACTACGAATCAAATTTTTCATTGTACAGAATTCATAATGTGTTCTATTTGATTCCATTGGAAACTAGACTCATTAAGGAGTCTAAGTATATAAATCTTATCTTATAACCATTTTTGTACAAATTATAATGATTTTCCAAAAACAGAACAGGGGATTTCAGAGTCATTCCGACACTGTCCGGCACAACTTTAAATATCTCTTTATAGGAAATTTCTTTGCTTCCACGGTCTCTTTTATAAGAACCTAGACCAACTAAGCTTTGATTACATATTTTATTCAGCCTATAATTCCACACCAACAATTTATAGTGATTTTCTAAAATCACATTATCTGCTCTTGTCCAGGCAAATTATTACAATTTGCTCTTAAATTTCCAAGTCCAAACACTTATGAACTTACCATTTGGGTTTAAGACATATCATGGCCACATCATATCTTATTAAACCAACTCATTATGTCCTATTATGATTGAATTTACTCAACGATTAATCGCTTAAAACTTACCTCGGATGTGGTTGACGATTAGGTATCCACGGCTATTCGTTTACATTCTCTTTTTCCCTTATCCGACTTTGATCCTCTTTGCTCTTAAGCTAAAGTCGCAGAGCACTTTCGAACACCATCACTCAGCTGGGATTGAAGCATCGGATACAAAAACTTTAACCTTCATGTACAATTAATTTCGGCATTCAATCCCCTTAAATTTTAGCTTGTAAAGCAATTAATAGCAGTTTTAGACATCATAGTCTTCATCCATTTAGACAACATTCTTTAACATCTAAATAGCTCATTTATATCATCTACTTAATATTTCATAACTTATCATGCTAGCTGAATATTATTTATTCAAGTTCATCATCTTCATATTCGGCATTAGCATCAAATATAATAGCCCATTTCTTCCCACTTTGAATCTATGCATCCATTTAATCATAGTTTGTTCAAGCACTCATACAACAAAATTCATCCAATTTAACAAGAAACAAAACTTAATTCCTCCATAGCCACAATGGCCGAAAGATCTAGACATCTCAATACCGAAATTTCTAACATGGGTTGCCTAAAGAATTTGGTAGGGAGTTCAAATTTATCTAACATTTCAAGTATCAAGTAACTTAACACATCCACATAGCTAACATGCTAGTAGTATCAAGGCATCAACTAAAATTTTGAAGCCTCTTAGCCGAATCCTAACTCTCCAACAACTCCAATTTCATCCATGAGATAAATAGAAGTAGGCTAACCCTCCAAAAGCAACATTGAACATACCTTAATCTCAAGAACCACCTTGGCCGAACTTCCCCTCTTCTTCCTCCTTCAATTCACGGTCAAGGAGAACCAATTTCTTCTTTTCTTTCTTTCTCAAGTCACAAAGAATGGGGGAACATGGATGAGACAACTTTGTTCTCATCACCCTCCCTTTTCATTTCTTTATTACTAACCCTTTCTTTTATTCTTTCTCCCATAACACACTAACACAACATGTTTCCAACATGTCTCACCCCATAACATTTTGTCCATTCTCATGCTCATGGCCGGCCACTACATATTAGGGGGGAAAATTGACATGCAAGTCCTCCCTTTTGATTACATGCACTATTAGATCCTTGTAGATTAGCCTATCACATTTCAAAAGTGTCACACAAGTCCTTTTAACTAAATTCACATGCAATTTACTAAATCGAAGCTTAAAATTTTCGCACATTTATATTCACATATTTTAGACCATAAATATCACATCCAAATAATTTGGTGACTCGGTTTAGCGGTCCCGAAATCGCTTTCCGACTAGGGTCACTTTAGGGCTGTCACAATTTACATGCAAGGATTCCTTATTAAGCCTATTTTCAAGGAAAACAAATGGCATGGTCGTTGGAATTCTGTACAGGGAGAAATTTGGTTCATAGTGCACAGGGGTCAGAGTAGTCATACCCCGAAACAGGAGAGACTTTAACTAATAAGCTGTACTAATTGGCCTGACCAAAATTTCTAGAAAAACATTATTAAGTATAAATATGAGTCTAGTTTCAGGGAAAATTTATAGAATTGGATTTAGATTTTTGTAGCTTGAGATATGATTTTTTTTAAACTGGGACTCCAGAAAATAGCCTGTCCTAAATATGTGATTATATACTAGTAGGATTGTTTTACTTTGATAAATTGAATATCAATTTCGTACTTACTTACTAAGTTATATGCTTACCTTCTTTTCTTTTTCTTGTCTTATAGAATTACTAAGCCAGCTCGAGATTTGGAGATCGTCGGAGACCCATCCACACTATCAATACTCTTTGGCATTTTGTAAACACTATTTTGAAATTATGGCATGTATAGTGGGCTGAATCATTTTGTTATGTGTCATAATTAATTTGTTTTAAAATATTACTTTTCAAAATTTAATAATTTACTTGTACTTATGTATATCTGTTAATGTTATCTATTTTTGTTCAAGCTAGAGGAATTAATTACGTAAGATCAGGTAAATGTGTGAATTCATGTTTTAGTGATATGTAATATTTCGTACCTTGTTCTGGTTTAGAACATGGGTAAGGGGTGTTACAAGGTTGCTGAAACTCTCAATTACAAGTTGTTTTGTGAGAAGGGTGCTACTGTGGATGATGAGTTAGTGCATGAGTTCTATGCAAATTTAACCTCAAGCGATTTAACGGAAGTTCCAGTTCGCGGAATCAAGGTACCAATAACTTCAAACGTTATTAATGAGTTCTTTGAATTGCCTAATTTTGAAAACGACGAATAATCTTCCTTGATGTGAAATATAGAGCCTAAAACTTATAGTTCAAGGTTCTAATTGGACTGTATCAAAGCAAAGAATCCACACTTGTCGAAGAGAATATTTGACACCACTCGCAAAGGTATGGTTCTATTTCATTTGTTTCAGCCGTATGTGTAGCTCACATGGGACTACAATTTCATTAGAGTGAATGATCTTATTATACTCGATTTTAACTGGGATGACCATTGATGTGGGAAAAATCATCCTGAGGGAGATGCAAAATGGTACCGTTAGACATTCTGTCCTAGCTTAATTTCCTTTTACAATAACAATTTTGTGCTTGAAAGCTAAAATTCTTACAAACATAAAGAAGACAGGCTATAGCCAGGGCACAATCACAGATTAGGACCTCTACTAAATAGCTAGAGAATCTATTCTACAGCAATAAGTTCAAGAAAGTAAGGACCCCAAGAAGAAGAAGAAGATCCCACAATGCAATTAGCTGAAGTCCCAAATAAGGCGGAACCAATGGAACCAGAAGTTGAACCTGATGTCAAAACTTCAATGTTCAGAGCTCAATCACCTTGCCCAGATCTTCAAGATGAGCTGTCAAATTTAATGGACATAATGCAACATATGCAATGGCAGCATCAAGCTTATTGAAGATATTCAAAAATAAGGGATGACTCCATGAGAAGCGCTTTTACAAAAATATATAATGACCTGTTCATTTTTATGCCTGAGTTTCCAGATTTCATATTTGAACCATGGAGTCCACTATTGAAGAAGGAGCGAAGCGATTCATGCAAAGGCAATAATGATCGAGCAAAAGATGAGTCAAATTTAGAAGGATCTGCAAATAAATAAATGGGGGGATCTTGAATTTATTTTATTTCTATTCTTAGGTCATTTTAGGATTAAGTTTAATTAGGAATTTTTATTTTCGCATAATAAAGCAAGAGATGGAAATTATGAATAAAAATGAACAAGTGGCATAGCATAAAGTGTGGCAATAGGTATATACATGTCTAGGATTGGATCTATAAGAGAGCTTGGTACTTAAGCAGTCAATTTGACTCACCTCCTCTTTTCTAGAACCTTACCTGGTGTATAGTATCTATTCACTGTTAACAATGAGGACATTGTTCATCTTAAGTAGGGGGACCAAAAAATTGAAATTATTGCCACTCAGAATAAATTTTTCTTTTAATTATGATTAGGATATATTTTGTTCAAAAATTTGAAATTTTGTTAAGTATGCTAAACTTTAGTATAAATAAAGCTCTATTATTTCAATAAATTGTTATGTTAGCTTAATAATGACATAAATGTATTTTTAATAAGGCATGCAAATCGTACCATAAATTTTTTAGTTCCTTAGGAAAGTTAGACGTGCATGAAAGTTTAAGTCTTTAGAATTGACTTAGTAGTTTCTTAAGGTGAAATCCTAGGAAGCATGGAATATTGAAAATGATTTAGGCAACTGTTGTTTGGACCATTTGAGCCTTTCAAGCCAACCATGATGAAATTTTTATCCTTTGAAACCCAACTTTGAGACTATATGGCCTAATTTTATTTGAACCCTTACAAATTTAGCCATCACTTGTAACACCCCGAATTTGGGCCTAGAAGTATTGGACCTTGAGTGTGGGTCCGTAAGGAGGTTTTATATAGGTATTTAATTGTGTAATAAAATGACACAATTAAATGTCCGCTTTGGTGGTTAATGGCCTTGAGAAGTGTTAGAGAAATCTTGGGTTCAAACTTGGGCTTTAGCAAAAATTTTGGTATTAAGTGAAAAAACACGGATGCTTGGATGAGGGTTTTTAAATTATTGTGGTAAATAAATGACACAATGAAGCTTGTAGTCTAGTGGTTGTGGCGTCATTAAGGTTGTATAGAGCACTGGGTTCAAGCCTTGGCTCTTGCAATTTATTTTGGGTTTTTAAAGGAACCGGACTTTGGCCTCTAGACCTTATAATTAATTGGGGATAAAATATGACACAAAAAGCCTTGTGGCTTAGTGGCAAATAGCGTGTGGAGCATCGAGGGAGGCATGGGTTGAATCCCATGGCAAGCAAGGAGCATTTATTTTGCTAACGAGGGGCAAGAGTTGGTGTTGAATTTAAACTCTAATGTTGGAGGGATCCCACATCAGGAAGCTAATATAAGAGTGGTTGTGAAGTTGGCTTTAAATAGGGGGAACCATGAGGAGAGAAAAGGCACCTTTCTTGGCTGATCCCTTTCGCTGTATGGCGTGCTCGTTTGGGTTGGGCGTCGGCTAAGAGTGCTCGGAGTGTGGATTAACTCCAGTCTCCTAGCAGGTGTGTATTTCTTACTACTCTAGCTCTAGGATGGCTACTTCGGGCCGCGATGGGTCGAAAGGGGTCAAGTGGGCCTAATGGGCCTACAGGCCCAATTGGATAAGTTGTTTGATTGTGTAGTAAATATTGGGCTAGGCTAGGTGAATCTAATATTTGTGGCTAGATTTGGGCTAAAAGGGCCACACGAGCGTGTGGGCCCATTTGGGCCGAGAATGGGCTTTAGAGCCATTAGTATTGTTATCCATGTTTAGAATACTTTAGTTTACTAAAATTACCGAAATACCCTTAGTTTGTAAAAATCTTTGAAATACCCTCGATTTGTAAAATTCTTGAAATACCTTCGACTTGTAAAATTACCAAAGTACCCCGATTTACGTAATTATTGTTTTACCCCCGATTTACATAATTACCGTTTTACCCCTGATTTACATAATTATCGTTTTACCCTCGACTTACAGAATTATCGTTTTACCCTCGACTTACAGAATTATCGTTTTACCCTCGATTTATAGAATTACTATTTTACCCTTGATTTACAGAATTACTATTTTACCCTCGATTTACAAAATTACTAAAATACCCTTAGTTTGTAAAATTACCAAAATACCCCTAGTTTGTAAAATTATCAAAATACCCTTGGTTTGTGAAATTACCGAAATACCCTCAATTTGTAAAATTACCAAAATACCCCTGATTTACAAAGTTACAGAAATACCCTTGACTTTCTAAAAATTATAGAAATACCATTGGTTTACAAAATTACTGAAATACCCTTAGTTGTAGATTTACCAAAACACCCTTGTAGGATGAAATGACTAAAATACCTCTATTAGGTAAAAAGATCGTAAAGCCCCTGTAGGGTAAAGTGACCGTAATACCCCTGTATGGTAAAATGACGAATATGCCCTTATGTTTCGTATGACTGATGTGCTTAGGATTTACATATATTGATATTGGATTAGTTAAGTTTGAGTGACAGGTGGTGGTTATCGTAGGCGATTGATTTTGGAAACGTTTCAACTTCAACCCGTAATGTGTGTACTAACCCTTGTAATAGCTTAGATTAATATTTCTTTGAAAAGCGAAAGCTTCATATTTTAGTGATTCAAGAATTAATATTTAGATCTATTTTCACGCACGTTTAAGTTGGATTCTAACGGATATGGGGTAGGAAGGTATTTGGAACGTTCTTCAACGAGTAGATCTCTTGGTAAGTATTGAACCTTCTTTCCATTTGTATCTTGTGGTTTAAGAAAAGCTAAAACCCCCTCTGTCGACTAAGGCTAAAAGGGTTTTTGGTGTTATTTGGTTTGTTGGTGCTAGTGAGGATTAAAGGCTACCAATCGAGGAGTGTGTGAAAAGCTTGGATCATCGGAGTGACTAAATCTAGTCATCAACTTCGGCAAAGGTATGAACCCAAGGGCCATTGTGGATGGTGGCGAATGTGTAAGTGATGATAATAGGTAGTTTTCGCTTTGGTTTAATAATAACATGGTCTAATCTATAAGTGGTTGATTATAGGAGAAATCGCATAGGAGATCTCGTCAAGGAATATCGCAAATCAGGTGTGTAACGAACCCTTTTTCATAGCTTAAAGTGATAAATGCCGAAAAGCCGAAATGCCGAAATTCTAGCATTTCGAGGACTTGTGAGCAAGCTAACGCTCACTAGTTAGTTAGAATCGATGAGATGATGATTGGGAGCAATGGAAGCAGATGGGACGTGATTTGGCGTTCACGGGTAGGTTGGGCCTCGAGGGGCTGAATTAGGGCCCAATAGGCTTTCGGGCCCATTTGGGTAAATTTGGTAGAAAATGGGAAATCTGTTAAATTGCATGTTAAGATTGTTAAATACTGTTATGGATATAGGCTAAATGGGCCTAGATGACAAAATCAGCTGAGTAGGGCCTATCAGGGGTTTTTTTGGCCCAATAACTCGTTTTCGCTAAAAGTGGGCCAGAATCACTGTATGCACCCATGAATTGTTTGTAACTGTTAATGAACATGGAAACCCTAATTTTTGGTAAAATTACAAGATTACCCTTATAATATGAAAATGACCATTATACCCCTAGGGTTTATATATGAACTTAATGCATGGGATTTTGATAAACATGATATGTATGATATGCACATGACATGTATGATATGCACATGATATGTATGATATGCACATGAGATGTTCATAAATGCATTGGGTTGGGAATTTATATGGATGGAGGAAGTGCAAAAGGGCTTATGCCCCAGTTATTAAAGGGCTTATGCCCCAGTTATCAAAAAGGCTTATGCCCCAGTTATCAAAATGGTTTATGCCCCAGTTATTAAAGGGCTTATGCCCCAGTTATTAAAGGGCTTATGCCCCAGTTATTAAAAGGGCTTTTGCCCCAATTATTAAAAGAGGCTAGGCCTCCAGTTATATGATAAAGCAGCTATGCTGCCAGTGGAGAGTTATGGCGGGGTGGGTCGAGTTAATCCCCACATGGTGTGTTGGTTGGTACGGGTGGAGAGTAGCGGATGGTGGGTTGAGTAGTCTCCCCAAATGGGTTGCATTCTTTCATTTGACATTACATGTGTTATAAAATGGGCCTATGGGCCATACCACAAAGTAAAGGCTTCGGCCCAGTAATATGAAATTTGAAAAGGCTTCGGCCCAGTGTTATGAAATATGAAATATGAAAAGGGCTTTGGCCCAGTACATGTTTGAGATTGGATTTGGGCTTAGACCCAACAGGCTGTTATTGTTTTGGGCTCTGAAAGGGACTTGTTGCACACTGAGTTTCCAAACTCACCCCCTTTCCTTAACCTTGCAGGTGAGCCTTGATGTGGGGACTTGGTCCGAAGGGGATTCAGAGTGGCCACGGTGATTGTCTTTGGACTTTTAAATAAGCGTAGGTTTTCTTTAAATTTCCTTTAAATATTATTTATTTTTGGGTTGTAATAAGGCCATTTTAACTTTCCTTTTATTTCTTTTCGGGATTACTTTAATTTTAATAACTTTAAACCTGGTTGATAATTATTCAAATGGGTTAGACTTAGGACGTGTTTTCAAAATGATACTTGTTTTCAAAATATCTCAACACCACAATTAATCGATTTATCAAAGACGTCCACTTAAACAAACTTAAACTCGATATAACAAAGTGTGGCTATGGTTGTGGGCATGTCTAGGATTGGATCCAATCAAAGAGCTTGGTACTTAAGTAGCCTTCATGGCTCACCTCCTCTGTCTCGGATACCTACCTGGTGCCCAGCTTCCATACACTTTGTTAACTCAACAAAATATATGGTTTTTAAAACACTAAAACGGAACATGGGTTTTCAACTCCAATGTGGCACGTCAGATTCGGCCATAACGTCTGGGCCGGGTTTGGGGTGTTACATCACTTCTCTCTTAACTATCTTAAAATTGTCCCAAACATTAGACTCAGTACTATTCAGAATATTCTTTGAAAATAAGTTTAGTGGAGTTGAAAAGAAGTATCAAATGCTCTAAAATTGTAGTACATTCAGCAAAATGCTAGTGTTAAAAAAAAACAAGAGTTCTTAAAATAAGATGTACAAAAGAGAATGTGAAAACAAAGAAAATTGATGTATTGAAGGTAATTATTTCGAAGGTTCGATGCAATCTGAGTCTAGGGTTTTTAGTCTAAAATTATCTATCTTATACCTACCCCTAAGCCCAGCCACGTTATAACCTTGTTAAAGACCTATTGGTTCAAGTTCCAATGCTACCTACATTAGTGGAGAGAAATTACTACGTTCAACATATGAAGGCATAAGTTAAACTTAATGATTGCAGCTTAATCTTGAATAAGAGAATAAAATTAAATTGGTAAGGGTTAACATGACTTTATTAGGAAACATTTAGTCTAATTTTTGGCTATCATAAGAATGATTGAGATTAATTTGAACGATATGTATACTTAAGTAACCATAACTATCAAAATTCTTGTTTTTGAGCATAAGTATATTAAATTCATAATTCTGGGAAAAATGTCATTCTGAAGGAATTTTTCAAAGGTGTTTCCGAGAAATTCTTTTCAAATTTGTGCATTACTCGGGACGAGAAATGAATTAAGTTTGGGGGGAAACACAAAAATTTACGCATTTTTATATACCCTTTTTAACTTAAAATCATACAGTTTCGATAAAATTCTTGTCAAAAAATAATTAATTTTTATAAAATAACAAAAGTGCACTTAAAATATGAATGTGTTGAATTTTAATTAATTTAATAATTATTTTTGATGAATTTTGGTTATTTTCAACAGATTTGCACAAAGGGCGAAAAATGGCTCAGCAGACACTGCTAGAAGCACAAAATCGAGAAGCAATTTGAAGTATCAAGGTGAACTAAATTTCAGCCTAAGATGGTCCAAAAATATGTGTATTAATTCATAATATAATTAATTTTAATTTATATCCAATTTAATTTGGTTTAATAAATTATTATTAATTAATTATGAAAAAGTGGTCCAGTTGAACCGAACTGAGTGAACCGAACCGCCCAAGAAATGGACAGCCCAAAACCATCCCAAGAGCTGACCCAAATTAGATTATTAGCTGATTATTTACTCTTGCAAAGAGTCCCTCAAAGACTTGTTCAAGTTGCATTCAAACCCCTCCACAATTGGTGGCTTTGTAGATATGCCCCAAGCCAAATTTAGCAAAGTTGAAACCATCAACCTTGCCACATGTGTCGCCGGCCAAGGGATGACTCTTTCGCTGCTATTTTCAGCTAATTTTAGTAGCCATCATCAGCTATATAAACCCCCCTTGGCTGATCATTCAACACACCTCAATTCATTTACATCTTTTGTCTCTTCTCTCCACTTTCTCTCTTCTTTGCCATTCTAAATTCTCTTGCTCACTTGCCGATTTCACCACTTGGAAAAGGGGTGTTTATCAGCCATTTTGGAGCAACATTGAAGTGTTCGTAGCAGCTTTGATCAACAAGGATAGTAGAGAATGAAGAACGGAACAAGCTATTCAAGCCATGGAGAAACGCAGGATTTGATTCTTGTTCCTTATCTTTTTAAGTTTTTGTTGTTGTTATGATGAACATATCTATGAATATTTATGTTGTTGGAATGGTTAATTTAGTCAACATAGCTTGAATTTAATTCGTGTTAGGTTGATTGCATTTTGCCTGCTTAAATTGTTAAAATTGTGTTTATGTTGTTATAGGCCTCGGTAAAATGCTTGATTAAGTAAAATCATGACTAAGTTATTCTTGCATTACAATTGTTAGGTAACTAATGAATTAATTATTTAAACAGATTGAAATTGTAATTAATAGGCACAATACTTAATTAGTGTGTTTAATCATCTAAGGTAACTGAGGGTTAAATTAGCAACGATATCTGATGATACATTTGCCTTGCATAACTTGCAGGATTATTGTGATTAAACTGTTTCAAGGTAAGGATACTTTGTTACCTCACATAGATTTTTATGTGCTTATTAAATCGAGTTAGTTTTTTGAATTGACATAGGGATATGTTTAAGAGATTATTTCGATTTAGTAAGTATATAAGTGCAATAACATATTTGCCTATTAAGATTTGTTTAATCGATTGAATTGACATAGGGATATGTCCAAGAGATGAATGGATTTTGGTAGGTGAGTATGTTCATAAGTTAGCAAATTACCAAGTTGCCTTGAATTTATTCGTAACAATATAACATGAGTTTAATAATTCTAAGTTAAGAAATGTAATTAATCTAACACAATCATGTCATCTTGATTAAAATCGTATTTTGAAATCATTCATTTGAGATTTATTTGTTTAGTTACTTAATTAAAGATCTTAGTTTTTAATCACCCTCTTCAAACAAAAAATTTTTCTTCACCAAAGTGTTTTAAACAGCATTCATAAATAATTCTTTTCACAATCCCTATGGGTACGATAACTTGACATTTACTTGTCACTTTATTACTTGTTGCGATTGTGTTGATAAATGCCAAATTATACATATTTTTACCCCAAATACTTAGCATATTTATGGATGTTTATTACTAGATTTGTGGATTTTGGTGCTCTTCATCTGGTTATTTCATGTTTTATACTCAGGAGAGCACCAAGAGTCAAAAGTAGCCAAAAACAAGCCAAAAAGGGACAAAACAGACCAAACCGAGAAGATGACACAGCCTAAGCCTTACCACACGAGCAGCTCACACGCCCGTGTCCTTCGAGGGCGTCGACCAAGGTTTTCACGATTCACACATCCTGGCCATTGACCCACATGGCCATGTGCAATTTAACGAATCAAACACGGCCTGGCAATCACGTCACACTGTCATGGCACACGGGCGTGCCCCTTTTTCAAGAAGATGTATTATACACGGAAAAGGATACTTAGGGAGGAAGAAAGCCAATCCAAAGCCTATATAAACACCCTAAGTATGACTTAGAAGGGGCCCTCCCTCCAAAACTTTTTTGGAGTACAAAACCACACGCCGGGAATTACTTGAAGGAAGCCAGACAATCCATCCCAAAAGCCAGAGCTACTCCAAGACTGAAGATCTCTCTCAGAATTCCTTCAGGGGTTTTAGAGTTTTCTTCATGTTTTGTTATTTTCATACTTTTGAGATGTACTCTTATTTTATTATGAACTAAACCTCTTAGATAACTAAGGGGGTTGAAACCTATGATGGATCTTGTTATTATTATCTGAACTATATGATAAATACTTGATTTGTTCTTAATTATGTGTTCTTAATGCTTGAGTTAATATTCTGGGTATTGATTCATGATTTGATGTGCTTATGTAGAGGAGCAAAATTCCCTGTTTAAGAGTATTTTTGGCATAATTAAGCGGAGTTGATCGAACGCCTACAAATAGGGTTACGACATTTTGCTAAATTAGGGTGAAACCTAATATAAGAGTCCATATGGAACACCCCTTACCTGTACCCGAGGCTGCGATAAGGTACGAGGCGTTACCGGACAAACATACAAACATTAAACTAAAATACGGGCCATAAAATTTCATTCATATTTCAAAATGTTCATTTACTTACACATAGTCCCTTATTTGAGTCTACGGAGCCCAAAACATACTTTAGAAAGGCTTCGGGACTAAATCGAGAACTTACAAAAATCTTGGAAATTTCATACTTTAAGGCTCCACACGCCCGTGTCCCAAAGTCGTATTCAATAAACGGCTGAGACACATGGTCGTGTCTCTGCCTGTGTGGAATATACCTAGGCTATTTTCCAAGCTTTTGTCAACCTTAATCTCTTACACACTTATACAAAATCAAAAGCATATAACATGATATTCATTTAATGATTAAACATTCTATAACATCCTGATTTTCGGGTTTTTCGCGATTCTTGATATTTTAAGTAAGTTTCTAAAATTTGGTATGTGATTATGGAATTCATAATTTGGGTATGTAAATGGGCTTATGGAAGGCCCATGACTTGGCCAAAACCCGGGGGAATTTTTAAATTTTGGACTTAGGAGTTAGGGGTTCTGGCTAGGTGCCCTTATATAAAGTTGTGGGTAAAATGTATCACAAAAAGAGCTTTAGTAAAGTGGCAAGGGTGACGCCACTAAGCTCCTAAAAAGGTGGCGTGTGGAGCATAAGGGAAGATGTAACACCCTGAACCCGAGACCATCGCCGGTGTCGGACACGAGGGGTTAGCAAGCCAAGTTCACTTGTTTTGCCCATCCATTGGACATTTCCAGTCAGGCTGGAAAAACTGCGTCACTGTCGCCTTAAAAATCATATCTCGAGTTTCAAAACTCGGAAACTGGTTTCGTAAATTTTCCCTGAATTTAGACTCATATATCCATCCATGGATTTATTTCTAGAATTTTTTGTCAGGCCAATTGGTACAGTTTATTAGTTAAAGTCACCCATGTTACAGGGATCGACTGCTCTGACCTTCGCTCTGTATAACTTGAATATCTCTCTGTACAGGGCTTTAATGCTGGTACCGTTTGTTTCTAATGAAACTAGACTCAAAATTGAATCTGTACATATAAGGTACGTCTCCTAATTCTTTCTGGATAATTTATAGTAAATTTTTAAAGTTGCGACAGGGAACCCAGAAACCGTTCTGGCCCTGTCTCACAATAGCTTTAATATCTCTTAACATGTAACTCCTATGACCATTTCGTTTCTTCCATATGAAAATAGACTCATCAATGTTCATTTACATAGCTTATTCACTATTTAATACCATTCCTACAAATTTTGGTGATTTTTCACATTCACGTTACTGCAGCTGGCAGCATCTGTTTTAAGGTAGGTCTTACCTATTTTGTAGTCTCCATGAACCAACTAGTCTTGCCTTACATAGGTCCACATATGATCATTTTAACCATGCCAATGGCTGATCATGTGACCAACATTCCATTTCCAATTCATAGTCACATCATGACACCATATATATATATACAAACCGCAAATAGTTAAAGTTGATACTTCACTATTACGAGCCATTTTCGCATGGCCGTATACATATACATCGTAACATATTTAAACCAACAAGGGTAGTCCTATACATGCCATTTCAAGTTCAACCAAGAATTTATACCAAAATGGGGGCTTGATAGTGTGGATGACTTCGACTTCAACGATCCCGAATCCGATTGCTATCGGCGAAATCTAGAAAACCGAGAGCCAAAGCGGCGGAGTAAGCATTTTTATGCTTAGTAAGTCTCAAGGAATATAATCAACTCTAATTACAGCAATACATTCACATAGTTAAATGCATCATTTCATTAATGCACATTCACATAATCATACTTACTTCACCATCCCAACTCTTATGTTCATACACAAATAACGGCTTCATTAAGGCCGATAACTCGTTCCATCATAGGAGCGGATATTCACACGCTCTTACTCCTAGCGCATAAAGCACACACCGCACTTACCTTGTCATTGGGAAATTTCACAAGTGCATTAGCTGAAATTTTCCAGCAAGCTTATAATTTTCAAATCACATACCTTCGGAGTTTAACCGGATGTCGCTACTCGATCAATCGCCTTGGGACATAGCCCGTTATGGTAACCCGCACCAAGGCCTACGGACTTAACCCGGATATCACGATTTGCACAAATGCCTTGGTCTTAGCCGGATAGAATGACTCGCACGAATGCCTTGGTCTTAGCCGGATGTAGCCACTAGCACAATTGCCTTGGTCTTAACCCGGTTATAATTTCCAGCATAATTGTCTTGGGGCTTAGCCGGATATCATTCAATTTCTCATGCACACATACATCAATAATCATTGGACATACATATTTATTTTCGTTACTAAGGCTCAAACACAATTATAATCACTAACATAATCGCCTTGGGACTTAGCCCGGTATCATTCAATACTCATACACACATAAATCAATAATCAATACATCCATATTTCATTCCACATAATTCAAGTAAGGTCACTTCTTGAGGACTTACCTCGGATGTTGTCGAACGGCTCTTACGGCTATTCGATTACTTTTTCCTTCCCCTTGTCCAATTGTGGCCCTCTTAGCTCTTGAGCTAATTCAAACAAATTCAATTTATCAAAACCTCATTGTGCTAGCTTATGGCCGAATATGACAAGGAATTTAAATGGTCATATGGCCACCCTTTAGCTTGAATACACAATGGTCATGCATATTTTATACTACATCAAGCAATTCAATACAATTTATTCGAGCATCAAGGAAAAGCTAAGGCCTTCAATAGGCTACCCAAGGCCGAATATACTTGTCCATGTTGAGGCCAATTATGCACTTAATACCACACAAAAACAGCATGCATTTTACTAGTTAATGCTTTGCATATTGTAGCTCAAAACTTACAATATAGCATCAAGCACTCATATGTGTGCTAGGCAGAATGTGCTTACAATTTCACAATTATTCTTCAACATCTTCTTCTTTAAACAAACTTATTCATCACTTCCTTCATAACCAAAACATCATGTGCAAACATATATATACATATATGAGCATGGCGAATTTCAAGGTGTCCATAGCCATCCAAAACACAAATTTTAACTAACATGCAAGAAGCATGAACCATGCTCATGAATGCATCATGGCGAATATGACAATCATGCTCCTTTTCAACTTCAATCATGATAAAACAAAAGAAAGCTCAAAATCTTACTCAAGAGTAGACAATCCATCATTGCATGCATCATCATCAAGCTTCACACTTAGCATGCAATGGCTTTATCACCATAACAACTTTGGCCAAATACCATTTCCATGGCTTAACAAAGATTTGAGCCATGGCTAACATGCACATCAAGTTAGCAACCAAAACATGCATGAAACTCCTAACACAACCTCATACATACCTTAATCTTGATGCAAACTTAGCCAAATCTCCTTCTAGATCTCTTCCAAACCAAGCATGAAGCAAAATCCTCCTTCTTCCTTAGTTTTGGCTCAAAGAAAGGATGAACAAATTTTTTCTTTCCTTCTCTACAACTCACGGCAATGGGGGATTACCACACTCACACACATTTTTTTTCATTTTTTATCACCCATACACCTTTGTTTATTATTTCACCCTAATGCACCAACAAAACATGTTTCATGACATGTTTAGCCCATCCTCCTTGTCATGGCCGCCACCACCTATAAAAGGGGAATTTGACATGCAAGTCCATTATTTTGCATGCATGCTTTAATTAGTCATCACACATTTCCCTATCATACTTTCAAAGTTCATTACTAAGTCCTTTCTTGTGGAATTCACCCTTATAACACTAAATCTATCATCATAAAATGTCATACATGAGCACACACATGTTATAGGCATCAAAATAAATTTTTAATTATTTTTATGCCTCGATTTTGTGGTCCCGAGACCACCTTCCGACTAGGGTCAATTTTGGGCTGTCACAGAAGACATGGGATCGAGTCCTTGTGTTGGCAAATAAGAGGATTTATTTTTATGTGCAAGAAGGGTAAGTGTTGGAACCTAAGTGGATTCTGTAAGAGGAGAGTTGGATCAATTCAAATGCATAGAATAAGGAGGGATAAGGGGAGAGCTTTTAGGGATGTGATATGGAGATAGAGTTGGCCGAATAAGGGAGATTGGAGAGGGGATTTTTGGTAGAGGGGTTTTAGGTGGGGATTTTCGGCTTTAGGGGCCAGGTGGTGCCGATTTCTCCTTTGGTGTGTAGCCTCTTTCTCTCTTTTCTTTTCAATCCGAATCTACCTCCCTCCCATTCATTTTTTCTTCCTTTTCCTTCTTTCAAATTAGCCCACTATTTCCCTCCATTCACCATTGTTTCTTTCCCTTATCTCTACTTCTGCCGAAATACCGCAAAAGTCGAAATCAGTGAAGATAAGGGGGTGCCGATTCTTTGTAACCAGCAACCTTTTCTTTCCTTTTCAATTGTTGGACCTTTTATGGCAGATATTGGTGCACAGACCCCCTTTTTCTATATTTTCAGAGAAAGAGAATTAGTATATGATCTATTCAAGTCGCCACCGGTATGAGAATGATGCATAATTATTTTCAGATCGAGGAGTGGCGGCCGATCTACCTTACGGTGGCTAGATAAATGTTTGGATTTCGTGATTATTTTTAACAGAATTGTTGAATATCAAAAACTTATTACGCGAAATCCTATTTTTTAGAACGAGTTGAAGGGATAGGCGTTATTGGTGGAGAAGAAGCAATAAATTGGGGTTTATCCGCCCAATGCTACGAGCATCCGAATCAAATGGGATCTTCGGAAAGTTGATCATTATGAGTGTTACGACGAATTTGATTGGGAAATCCAAATGGCAAAAGAAGGAGATTCATTAGCTCGTTATTTAGTCCGAATCGGTGAAATGACGGAATCTATAAAAATAATTCAACAGGCCCTGGAAGGAATTCCGGGTGGTCCCTATGAGAATTTAGAAATCCTTTACCTTTTAGGCGTACGGGTTCAAGAGAAGAAAGACTGTGGTAAGTGCTCGAACTCTAAACGATTCCTAGAGTAACTGTTGGCCAAAAGCCGAAACCCTATAATTTAGAGAGATGGCCGAATATGAGTATAGGCTTTATGGGGTCTTCTTTTAATATTTTTTTGTGGTTTATTTAGTGGAGGAGCAGCAAGGTGTAGTGTCGACTTGGGGTAGCTTGGATCTCCGGAGTGGCTAGACCTAGTCATCAATCGCGACAAAGGTAAGATTCCTAAGGCCATTATGGATGGTGGCTGAATGTGTAAGTATTAGTATTAGATGATTTTTGGTTTGGTTCAATTATGGGAAGCTGATTATTAACGATGGATTATAGGAGAAATTGTGTAGGAGATCTCGTCGAGGAATATCGCCAAACAGGTGCGTAACGAACCCTTTATCATAGCTTAAAGCGATAAATGCCGAAAAGCCAAAATGCCAAAATTCTGGCATTTCGAGGACTGGTGAGCAAGCGAACGCTCACTAGTTAGTTAGAATCGATGAGATGATGATCGGGAACAATGGAAAGCGGTAAGAATGTGATTTTTGGCGTTCTCGATGAAGTTGGGCCTCGAGTAGAAGTGGGGCCCATTGGGCTTTCGGGCCCATTTGGGTAAAATTGGTAGAAAAGGAGAACCTGTTAAATTGCGCATCGTGACTGATAAAACCGTTATGGAATATAGGCTAAATGGGCCTAGATGACGAAATTGGCTAAGTAGGGCCCATTAGAGGTTTTTAGGCCCAATAACTCAATTTCGCTAAAATGGGCCGGACTAACTGTTTGCACACATGAATTGTTAGTAATCAGTTAATGAACATGGAAACCCTAATTTTGGTAAAATTACAAGATTACCCTTATAACATGAAAATGATCGTTTTGCCCCTAGGTAAAAATGACCATTATACCCCTAGGGTTTATGTATGAATTTAATACATGGGATTTTGATAAAATGGTATGTATGATATGCACATGACATGTATGATATGCACATGATATGTATGATATGCACATGATGTAATCATAAATGCATTGGGTTGGGTTTTTATATGGATGGAGGAGGTGTAAAAGGGCTTATGCCCCAGTTATGATAAAGGGCTTATGCCCCAGTTATTAAAGGGCTTATGCCCCAGTTATTAAAGGGCTTATGCCCCAGTTATTAAAAGGGCTTTTGCCCCAGTTATTAAAAGAGGCTAGGCCTCTAGTTATATGATAAAGCAACTATGCTGCCAGTGGAGAGTTATGGCTGGGTGGGTTGAGTTAATCCCCACATGGTGTGTTGGTTGATACGGGTGGAGAGTAGCGAATGGTGGGTTGAGTAGTCTCCCCAAATGTGCTTGCATTCTTTCATTGACATTATATGTGATATTGAAATGGGCCTATGGGCCATACCATTTACAGTAAAGGCTTCGGCCCAGTAATATGAAATATGAAATATGAAAAGGGCTATGGCCGAGTACATGTTGAGATTGGATTTGGGCTTAGGCCCAACAGGCTGTTATTGTTTTGGGCTCTGAAAGGGGCTTGTTGCACACTGAGTTTCCAAACTCACCCCCTTTCCTTAACTTTGCAGGTGAGCCTTGATGTGGGGACTTGGGCTGGAGGGGATTCAGAGTAGCCACGGTGATCGTCTTTGGGTTTTTAAATAAGCGTTGGTTTTCATTAAATTTCCTTTAATTATCATTTATTTTTGGGTTGTAATAAGGCCATTTTATCTTTCCCTTTATTTCTTTTCGAGATTATTTTATTTTTAATAACTTTAAACCTGGTTGATAATTATTCAAATCGACTAGACTTAGGACGTGTTTTCAAAATGATACTTGTTTTCAAAATATCTCAACGCCACGATTAATCGATTTATCAAAGACGCCCACTTAAACAAATTTAAACACGATATAACAAAGTGTGGCTATGGTTGTGGGCATGTCTACGATTGGATCCAATCAAAGAGCTTGGTACTTAAGCAGTCTTCATGGCTCACCTCCTCTATCTCGGATACCCACCTGGTGCCCAGCTTCCATACACTTTTTTAGCTCAACAAAATATATGGTTTTTTAAAACACTAAGACGGAACGTGGGTTTTCAACTCTAATGTGGCACGTCTGATTTGGCCATAACGTCTGGGCAGGGTTTGGGGTGTTACATTTAGTGGTATCAGAGCCTAGGTTGCAACAACTCGGCTGTGGATCGGGTTAAAAAAAATTTTCAAAAAAACTTAGGCCTAAGAAGGGTATTTTTGGAAATGGTTTTTAAAATTCTTTTCAAAGATGTTTTACAGAGTATACATGTTAAAATGGTCCAACTTTTCTATTTTAAATCAAGAGTTCAAAATAAAGGGTGTTTTCAAATCAAAGTTTTCAAATTTCTATTTTCGGTGACCAAAAACATGGTGTTCAAGTTTTGGATTGAAGAAAGAAGTGGCGCACTGAATCCCCGGCACCAAGTCTGTAAGTATATTTTCTTTACGATATATGATAATGATATGATATTATGAATAGTCTTTGAGACTCTACTATGATATCTTGTAGATAGGGTAAAAGCGTGAAACAAGAGAAATGAGGCGTAGCTAGACTACGACGATCTGAAAGCAATTCTTGAACTGCTATATTTCCATAAGACATTTTCTTAATAAGCGGTGGAACGTTATACTAATTTCATAAAATTAAATAAATCGATAATTCGATATGAGTACAAGAGGAGTTCGTGGACGAGGTCATGGACGTGGGCATGGACGTGGTCGCGGAAGGGTGCAAGTGAATCTTCATCCTCGGGGCATATGCCGGTGAGGAGGCATCGTGCACAAGCAAACTAGGCGGGTCTTATGATCGGGTGTGGGGATGATGCTTTGTCCCAAGCCATGTTAAGGGTTTTAGAAAGAGTTCTTTGGAGCTAATCTTGGGACAATGAATAGGAGTCTATATCGGAGCGACTCGGCCAACGGGCGAAGTATTTAGGGGTGTATCTGGTGTAGCCCCAAATGTGGCAGAATATTGGCTAGAGGCAACAAAACGGATCATGGACGATCTAGACTGCACAGTGGAGCAAAAGTTGAAAAGAGCTGTGTCGCTGCTACGTGACGAGGCATACCGATGGTGGATCACCGTAAGGGAGAGTACCCCAATTGAGCAGGTAACTTGGGAATTGTTCAAAACTACTTTTAAGGGGAGGTATGTTGGAGCTAGTTATGTGGATGCTCATCGGAAGGAATTCTTGAATCTGACTCAGGGTGATAAGATCATAGCAGCAGTATGAGGCGTAATTTTGAGGCTGAGTCGATATGCTAGTGGGATAGTGGCTATTGAATATGAGCGCAGTGTCCGATTTGAGGATGGTCTCCGCGATGAGCTTAGGATATTGATAGCTCCACAGAGGGAGCGTGGTTTTGCTGCATTGGTAGAGAAGGCTAAGATAGCCGAGGAGGTGAAGCTGACTGAGTGACAGAATCGTGAGAAGGATCGACCCAGATTTGAGAGGGATTTTAGACCCTCAAGTGCCACGAATCGAAATCTTAAAAGAGCAAGGATGGAGGAACCGGTTCTAGCAGTTCCAGTAAATACTTATAGACCGCAGGCTTGCAAGGACTGTGGTAAGGTGCATATGGGGGAGTGCTGGAAACGAACTGGAGCATGTTTTCGATGTGGGTCTAAGTAGCATAAGTTCAGAGACTGTCCTCGGAAGATAGCTCAGGAGCTAGCTGCAGAGTAAAGGGATGTCCAACCACGGTAAGGAGGACCACCACCACAGAGGGGTCGTGGGCAAGGTAGAGGTGGCAATGGTAACGGACGGGGACGTGGGGCACCTGGCTGGGGTGCTGGACACGCTGAAGCTCGACAATCAACATTGGTTTATGCTGCACGACGTCGTGAGGAGGGTGACACTCATGATGTTATAACTGGTACGTTCTTCATTCATAGCATGCCTTACACTGCTTTGATTGATGTGGGTTCCACTCACTCGTATGTAGCTTGTGATGTATCTGAGGCTTTGGATGTGCTTCCTGAGGAGACTGTGAGTGGGGTATCGGTGATAAGTCCATTGGGACATTCGGTTAAGGTAGATAAACTTTTAGGGCGATCACATCGACACAAGATAAAATCTTTGAAGGAGATTTGATGGAGCCGCCATTTGGGGATTTTGATCTTATCTTGGGAATGGACTGGTTAGCTAAGCACAAGGTGACGTTGGATTGTGCTGCAAAGAGGATGGTACTACGAACTGCTGAAGATGAGGAGATAATGGTCATTGGGGAACGAAGGGATTATTTGTCCAATGTTGTTTCGGCTTTAAGAGCCGAGAAGTTGATTTGGAAAGGTTGTGAGGCGTACTTGGCCCTTGTAAGTCAAACAGGACTTGAGGAGATAATGGTAGAGTCGATTAGAACTATTAAGGAATTTCAAGATGTATTCCCAGATGAACTTCCTGGATTACCCCCAAGCAGATAAGTCGAGTTTGGAATTGACTTATTACCTGGAACAGCTCTTGTGTCCATTGCACCTTATAGGATGGCACCAAAGGAATTGGTGGAATTGAAAGCTCAGATACAGAAACTGTTGGATAGAGGGTTTATAAGACCAAGTGTTTCCCCGTGGGGCGCACCGGTACTGTTCAAAAAGAAGAAAGATGGGACTATGCGAATGTGTATTGACTATCGACAGTTGAATAAACTGACGATCAAGAATAAGTATCCGTTACCAAGAATCGACGATCTATTCGACCAATTAAAAGGAGCCTCGGTATTTTCTAAGATCGACCTTCGGTCAAGATATCATCAATTAAGAGTTAAAGAGGTGGATATTTATAAAACAGCGTTCAGGACTCGATACGGTCATTACGAGTTTCTGGTAATGCCTTTTGGACTGACTAATGCACCGGCGGCATTCATGGATTTGATGAATCGGGTGTTCCAACCATACTTGGATCGGTTCATAGTTGTTTTTATTGACGATATCTTAGTGTATTCGAAAACGGAAGAGAAGCATGATGAGTATCTTCGTGTAGTGCTGCAAGTGTTAAGGGAAAAGCAACTTTATGCAAAGTTTAGTAAGTGTGAGTTTTGGCTAAAAGAAGTTACCTTCTTGGAGCATGTTGTGTCTGCCGAGGGGATCAAGGTGGACCCTTGAAAGATTGAAGCAATTTTGGATTAGAAGCCACCGAGGTCGGTAACAGAGATCCGAAGTTTTCTGGGGTTGGCAAGTTATTATCAGAGATTCGTGGAAGGATTTTACGTGTTGGCAAGACTGCTAATCTAAACTTATAAGGAAGGGAGCACTTTTGTTTGGACAAATAAGCAAGAGGCTTTTGAAAAGTTGAAGAAGGTTTTGTGAAGCGCCGGTGTTGATTGACCAGTCGGTAAGGATTTCTTGTGTACAATGATCGTCACATGTAGGTTTGGGCTGCGTGTTGATGCAAGAGGGTAAAGTGGTCACTTATGCTTCACGGCAGCTTAAGCCGCACAAGGTGAACTACCCTACACATGACTTGGAATTGGCAACGGTAATTTTTGCACTTAAGATATGGAGGCATTACCTGTATGGGGAGAAATGCATCATCTATACGGATCACAAGAGTCTTAAGTACTTGCTGACTCAAAAGGAGCTGAATCTTAGGCAGCGAAGGTGGATAGAGTTGTTAAAGGACTATGACTGTTCGATTGAGTACCATCCATGTAAGGCGAATGTCGTGGCTGATGCGCTAAATCGAACGGCTGTGGCGAAATTAAAGGCGATGTTTGCGCGTCTAAGTTTGTATGACGACGGAAGCTTATTGGTAGAGTTGCAAGTAAGACCGACTTGGGTAGAACAGATTAAGAAGCAACAGTTGGAGGATGAGTCATTGGTTTCTCGATTTCAGCAAGTTGAGAAGGGGAAGAATCCGGACTTTGGGTTAAATAATGAAGGAGTTCTCTGTTTTTCGAGGAAGAATTTGTATGCTGAAAGACTCCGACTTGAGATTGATGATTTTGAAAGAGGCACATAATGGACCTTGTGCTATGCATCCAGGAGGGAGTAAGTTGTATCGAGACTTGTGAGAGCAATATTGGTGGCCTGGGCTTAAGCGAGAAGTGACCGAATTTGTAGGGAGATGTTTGACATGTCAACAAGTGAAGGCTGAGCATCAACTACCTTCGAGGATTGTTCTGGTAGGTAAAGATACCACTTTGGAAGTGGGAAAGGGTAACTATGGACTTTGTAAGTGGGTTGCCGTTGACACCTTCTAAGAAGGATTCGGTTTGGGTGATTGTGGATAGACTCATGAAATCAGCTCATTTCATACTTGTCCGAACCGATTACTCACTTCAAAAGTTGGAAAAATTGTATGTGGCGGAAATAGTACGGTTGCATGGTGTGCCAGCATCGATAATTTCGGACCGAGACCCAAGGTTTACATCTCAATTTTGGCAGAAGTTGCATGAGGCATTGGGAACGCGATTGGATTTCAGTATGGCTTTTCACCCTCAGTCGGATGGGCAGTCAGAGAGGGTTATTTAGATTTTAGAGGATATGTTGAGGGGTTGTGCTATTGAGTTTAGAGGCAGCTGGGAGGACTATTTGCCATTGGCGGAGTTCACGTATAACAACAGTTACCTAGCAAGTACTCAGATGGCTCCATATGAGGCACTATATGGGCAAAGGTGTCGTTCGCCTACTTGTTGGGCAGAATTGGGGGAAAGGCAAATACTTGGACCAGAGTTGGTAGCAGATACTGAAGACAAGATTAAGGTGATCAAGAATCAGTTAAAAGAGGCGGCGGATCTACAAAATTCTTATACCAATCTGAAGCGTAAGGATATTGAATATGTGGCAGGGGACATGGTCTTTTTGAAAGTTTCGCCTTGGAATAAGATTTTGAGATTTGGTAAGAAGGGTAAGTTGAGCCCACGGTTTATTGGGCCTTACCGAATCATTAAGCGAATAGGGCCGGTGGCATATCAGCTAGAATTACCTCCAGAGCTGGATCGTATTCACGACGTTTTCCATGTGTCCATGCTAAGGCGATATCGTTTTGACCCAACTCATATCGTGCCAGTTGCAGAAATCGAGGTACGGTCGGATTTGACCTTTGAAGAGGAACCTATGCAAATACTTGATCACGATGTCAAGGTGTTAAGAAGGAGGTCATTCCCATTAGTGAAGGTACTTTGGAGGAACCATGGCAAGGAAGAAGCTGAAATTTCTTTAAGGAGGGTAGAGTTGTAACATCCTAATTTTTGGGTTTTTCGCGATTCTTGATATTTTAAGTAAGTTTCTAAAATTTGGTATGTGATTATGGAATTCATAATTTGGGTATGTAAATGGGCTTATGGAAGGCCCATGAGTTGGCCAAAACCCGGTAGAATTTTTAAATTTTGGACTTAGGAGTTAGGGGTTCTGGCTAGGTGCCCTTATATAAAGTTGTGGGTAAAATGTATCACAAAAAGAGCTTTAGTAAAGTGGTGAGGGTGATGCCACTAACCTCCTAAAAAGGTGGCATGTGGAGCATAAGGGAAGACATGGGATCGAGTCCCTGTGTTGGCAAATAAAAGTATTTATTTTTATGTGCAGGAAGGGTAAGTGTTGGAACCTAAGTGGATTCTGTAAGAGGAGAGTTGGATCAAGTCAAATGCATAGATTAAGGAGGGATAAGGGGAGAGATTTTAGGGATGTGATATAGAGATAGAGTTGGCTGAATAAGGGAGATTGGAGAGGGAATTTTCGGCAGAGGGGTTTTAGGTGGGGATTTTCGGCTTTAGGGGCTAGGTGGTGCCGATTTCTCCTTTGGTGTGTAGCCTTTTTCTCTCTTTTCTTTTCCAGCCGAATCCACCTCCCTCCCATTCATTTTTTCTTCCTTTTCCTTCTTTCAAATCAGCCCACTATTTCCCTCCATTCACCATTGTTTCTTTCCCTTATCTCTACTTCTGTCGAAATACCGTAAAAGCCGAAATCAGTAAAGATAGGGGGTGCCGATTCTTTGTGACCAGCAACCTTTTCTTTCCTTTTCAATTGTTGGCGTTCAATTCCTTTACCTTTTAGGCGTACGGGTTCAAGAGAAGAAAGACTATGGTAAGTGCTCGAACTCTAAATGATTCCTAAAGTAACTGTTGGCCAAAAGCCGAAACCCTATAATTTAGGGAGATGGCCGAATATGGGTATAGCCTTTATGGGGTCTTCTTTTAATATTTTTTTGTGGTTTATTTAGTGAAGGAGCAGCAAGGTGTAGTGTCGACTTGGGGTAGCTTGGATCTCCGGAGTGGCTAGACCTAGTCATCAATTGCGACAAAGGTAAGATTCCTAAGGCCATTATGGATGGTGGCTGAATGTGTAAGTATTAGTATTAGATGATTTCTGGTTTGGTTCAATTATGGGATGCTGATTATTAACGATGGATTATAGGAGAAATTGTGTAGGAGATCTCCTTGAGGAATATCACCAAACAGGTGTGTAACGAACCCTTTTTCATAGCTTAAAGCGATAAATGCCGAAATGCCGAAATTCTGGCATTTCGAGGACTGGTGAGCAAGCGAACGCTCACTAGTTACTTAGAATCGATGAGATGATGATCAGAAACAATGGAAACGGTAAGAATGTGATTTTTGGCGTTCTCGGTAAGTTGGGCCTCGAGGGGCCGAAGTGGGGCCCATTGGGCTTTCGGGCCCATTTGGGTAAAATTGGTAGAAAAGGAGAACCTGTTAAATTGCGCTTCGTGACTGATAAAACTGTTATGGAATATAGGCTAATTGGGCCTAGATGACGAAATTGGCTAAGTAGGGCCCATTAGAGGTTTTTAGGCCTAATAACTCAATTTCGCTAAAAATGGGCCAGACTCACTGTTTGCACACATGAATTACAAGATTACCCTTATAACATGAAAATGACCGTTTTGCCCCTAAGTAAAAATGACCATTATACCCCTAGGTTTTATGTATGAATTTAATACATGGGATTTTGATAAACATGGTATGTATGATATGCACATGACATGTATGATATGCACATGATATGTATGATATGCACATGATGTAATCATAAATGCATTGGGTTGGGTTTTTATATGGATGGAGGAAGTGTAAAAGGGCTTATGCCCTAGTTATGATAAAGGGCTTATGCCCCAGTTATTAAAGGGCTTATGCCCCAGTTATTAAAGGGCTTATGCCCCAGTTATTAAAAGGACTTTTGCCCCAGTTATTAAAAGAGGCTAGGCCTCCAGTTATATGATAAAGCAAGCTATGCTACCAGTGGAGAGTTATGGCGGGGTGGGTTGAGTTAATCCCCACATGGTGTGTTGGTTGGTACGGGTGGAGAGTAGTGGATGGTGGGTTGAGGAGTCTCCCCAAATGGGCTTGCATTCTTTCATTGACATTATATGTGATATTGAAATGGGCCTATGGGCCATACTGTTCCTGAGAAAGGCTTGCCCAAGAATATGAAATATGAAAAGGCTTTGCCCAGTGTTATGAAATATGAAATATGAAAAGGGCTATGGCCCAAGACATGTTGAGATTGGATTTGGGCTTAGGCCCAACAGTCATATTGTTTTGGGCTCGAAAGGGGCTTGTTACGATGAGTTTCCAAACTCACCCCTTTCCTTAACCTTGCAGTGAGCCTTGATGTGGGGACTTAATGGAGGGATTGAGTAGCCACGGTGATCGTCTTTGGGTTTTAAATAAGCGTTGGTTTTCATTAAATTTGCTTTAATTATTATTTATTTTTGGGTTGTAATAAGGCCATTTTAACTTTCCTTTTATTTCTTTTCGAGATTATTTTATTTTTAATAACTTTAAACCTGGTTGATAATTATTCAAATGGGCTAGACTTAGGACGTGTTTTCAAAACGATACTTGTTTCCAAAATATCTCAACGCCACGATTAATCGATTTATCAAAGACGTGCACTTAAACAAATTTAAACACGATATAACAAAGTGTGGCTATGGTTGTGGGCATGTCTAGGATTGGATCCAATCAAAGAGCTTGGTACTTAAGCAGCTTTCATGGCTCACCTCCTCTGTCTCAGATACCTACCTGGTGCCCAGCTTCCATACACTTTGTTAACTCAACAAAATATATGGTTTTTTAAAACACTAAGACGGAACGTGGGTTTTCAACTCCAATGTGGCACGTCTGATTCAGCCATAACGTCTGGGTGGGGTTTGGGGTGTTACACATTCTCAATTAAACCACAAACATAGCATTTGTATGTTATCATACATGTGTCTCTCATACTCATTTTACCTTGTCTATTATAGTACCACTTATACATTTATACCAAGATTATCATCTTACCAAGTATCTTTAGCTTAATCATCAAGCATTCATATTTAAAGCTAGATCATATCTTTATAAAATACCACAATTTAGATGCGCAGAATAACATGTTTTCCTGAAACATTTCAATTCAACCCCATACCCAACAAGCATTACATAGAGACTAGTCATATATATATATATATATATATATATATATATGTCATGATACATATCATTCTCTTTCTGTTTTCTTATAAACACATATCATTTATTTCATTATATCAATATTTCATATACCATAGTTTCCATGTATTCCACATATATTTATTTTCCTCCTCCTCCTCTCCATTCCACATCCTTAATGTATATAGCATTCTTCTAAGTACGATTTCACAATTTACTAGTAAATGCTCACATCAAACTATCCACACAAGTCATAGTCACTTACTTATTTATAATTCGAGCTACAGAGATCCAAATTAAGATCCGTAAATTCCCCTGAAACTAGACTCACATATCTTTCCACCATAAAATTTTCATTATTTTTGGTTTAGCCAATTAGTACAGTTTATTCATTAAAATTTCCCCTGTTTCACTTTCTGACAGTTCTGACCTCTCTTCACTAAATATTAATTATCTCATAGTACAGAACTCGGATAATGTTCCTGTTGATTTATCTTGAAGATAGACTCATTAGGGATTTTAAAAATATAAGTTTGAGCCTCTAATTGTTTTTCTCCAAATTTTTGTGATTTTCTAAAGTTAGAATAGGGGATCACGTAATCATTCTGAACTAGTCTCACAAAAACATAAATATCCTAAAATATAGAACTCCTTTGCTTTCTCTGTTTCTTTTATATGAAAATAAACTTATTAAGCTTTAATTTGATATCTCATTCAGTCTCTGATTCAATTTCTAATATTGTTGGTGATTTTTCAAAATCACGTCACTGCTACTGTCCAAAACAGTTTTATTGCTAATTCACTCTTTCACACTTTCTTTGTATTAACCTCATTTTAACATACATATCACAAATCATTTTTCACCAAATTTCATACATCACAAGTATAGGCCCATGATCACAAGATCACCATAAAATCATCCTCATGTATAACTTACTTATTTATAATCTTACCACATCCTAGTCACTTAATGAATACATCATTCACATAACCAAGTTCCCGCACTTATTCATCACAACACTCACAAAGCAATACATAGAGAGTCTCCCATTGAACACTTCGAAATATAATTCCGATACATGGAAAGTTTGCACATAAGTGCCACATATGTAGCCAAACTATCTGGTACGCATAGTAGCTTGCACTTAGTACTACACATGCGACCAATTATCCGGTACATGTAGTAGCCTGCACTTAGTACTACAAACGTGATCGAAGTTATCGGGTACTCATAGTAGCCTGCACTTAGTACTACACATGCGACCTAGTTACATATATCCCGTAGCTCTCTTGTCTACATGGTGTACACATAGTATCACCCATGCGACCTAGCTACATCATAATATCTTGTAGCTCTCTTGTACACATGATGTGCACTTAGCACCATACATACTATCTGTATCATCCAATCTTTCCAAAGGTTCAACCGGGATTTCTCTCTCTTTTCCAACAATTTCACCAATCAAGTAATTATCCACAAACATATTTCCAATATTATTATAAAATATCATAATACAAGTAATATTGATGTATTACTTACATATAAACTTACATCTCATTTAATATCAAGGCAATAACGTTAAATTACACATTGCCTTATTAAAAATCATATGAACTTATAATTTCCCATAATATCCATAATCATAGAAATCACATTTATGTATGATAATTCAATGCACTTCATGTACCATAGATATATTTTAAATCAATTCATAAACTTGGCACCATAATCATTTAATTTAACATAATTCAATTAATTCACTAAATTTAACTTTCAAATATAAATTACAAAGATTATCGTTGTATTATTATCATACCAACTTACATACTTTCAAAGACTCAGAAATTATAGTAAATATATCAATTTTACATTGAAACATGCATAAATTAATGCTTATTATACATATGAACTTACCTCGATACTAAAACGGCCATTTAACCAACTTTCCCAATTTTCGATTTTTCTCTTATTCTAGGTTCAAATCTCATTTTCCGGGATCTAAAACATCATATTTTACTTATTTAATTAATGTACTATTCAAAACAATCCTTAACTCAAACTTTGGAAAATTTACAATTTTGCCCCAAAACTTTTGCATATTTACACTTTTGCCCCTAGGCTCGGGAATTAAACTTCATCCCTTATTCTTATGTTTTATGACATTCTGATCACTTTTCTCTTCAATGGCAACATCAAATTCTCACTCTAACATATACTTATGACTACTAGGTATTTTTACCGATTAAGCCCTTTTACTCATTTTCACTCAAAACTGAGTAGCACAAGTTGTCTAACATAATTTAAAATCTCACATTCTATCATAAAACATCAAAATAAACACATTTCACCTATGGGTATTTTTCCAAATATGAACCCTAGCTTAAATTATTGCTAGAATAAGCTTAATCAAATTAACGGGGTTAGAACGGACTTACTATTGAGCTTAGAAAGCTTGAAAGCCCTAGACATGGCTTCTCCCATGCTAATTTTGGCCTCCATGAAAAATATGACTCAATTTTGGCTTTATTTTCCCTTTTTATTTCTTTTAATTACCAAATGACCAAAATGCCCTTCCTTACTAAACTTTCAAAAATTCCATCCATGTCCAATTTTTTTCCATCACTTTGAAATTGGTCAAATTCCTATTTAAGACCTCTTAATTAATATTTCAAAGCAATTTCATACTAGAAACTTCTAGAATACAAGTTTTGCAACTTATTCAATTTAGTCCCTAACTTCAAATTGAGCACATTATCATAGAATTTCTTCACGAAAATTTCATAAAATAATGAAATCATATCATAGACCTCAAAATAATCATAAAATAATTATTTCTATCTCGAATTTTGTGGTCCCGAAACCTCTGTTCCAACTAGACCCAATTTTGGGCTATTACACCATAGATCGATTTACTGCTTCACTAGGGGTTTTAATTAAGATATAGATTTCAATTAATTCAACTGAGGGTTAGAGGTTATCAGTCTCAAAAGAGATAATAATATAGGTTAGGGAGTCTCACGAATCAAGTCAAGTGAATAAATCATCTGGTTCAGAGTTAGATAACAAGTGAAATCTAGGTGGATTCCTCCTTGGGTGTCGTCTTTATCAATTGCTTTTCTTCAAGTATTTTTCCAAATTCTCTCTTTGCTTTAGTTTAATTAGTCAACTAGTTTAGTTAATTAGTTTAATAAACAACCCCTCTTTATTTCTAGGTTAAATAATAAACAGATAGTTATTACTAGTACTTTTGGTTCCCTTGGGTACGATATCCCGGTCTTGCCATTACTATACTATTGTTCGATAGGTGCACTTGCCTTTTCGTCGTGATAATAGTTAGTCTAGGTTTGATCTTCATTATAAATATTTATTACTTGTTACGAATCACGCGATCAAGTTTTTGGCACCGTTGCCGGGTAACTAAAATATTAGGAACACTAAATTTTTATTACTTTAGCCATTTATTTTTCTTGAAATTTAATTTAATTTAATTATTATTTATTAATTTTGTGACAGCCCAAAATTGACCCTAGTCGGAATGTGGTTTCGGGACCACAAAACCGAGGCATAAAAATAATTAAAAATTTATTTTGATGCCTATGATATGTGTTAATTTGTGTGTGACATTTTTGATGTTTTGATTTAGTGTTATAAATGCGAATTTCACTAGAAAGGACCTAGTAGTGAACTTTGAAAGTATGATGGGGAAATGTGTGATGACTAGTTGCTCACGCATGCAAAAATAAGGGATTTGCATGTCAAATTTCCCCCAACATGAAGTGGCCGCCATGGCAAGAGAGGATGGGCAAAACATGTCATGAAACATGTTTTGTTGGTGCATTAGGGAGAAATAATAAACAAAGGTGTATGGGTAAGAAAAGAATGAAAAAAATGTGTGTGAGTGTGGTATTCCCCCATTGCCGTGAGTTGTAGAGAAAGAAAGAAAATTTTGTTCATCCTTTCTTTGAGCCAAAACTAAGGAAGAAGGAGGATTTTGCTTCATGCTTGGTTTGGAAGAGATCTAGAAGGAGATTTGGCTAAGTTTGCATCAAGATTAAGGTATGAATGAGGTTGTGTTAGGAGTTTCATGCATGTTTTGGTTGCTAACTTGATGTGCATGTTAGCCATGGCTCAAATCTTTGTTATGCCATGGAAATGGTATTTGGCCAAAGTTGTTATGGTGATAAAGCCATTGAATGCTAAGTGTAAAGCTTGATGATGATGCATGCAATGATGGATTGTCTACTCTTGAGTAAGATTTTGAGTTTTCTTTTTGTTTAATCATGATTGAAGTTGAAAAGGAGCATGATTGTCATATTCGGCCATGATGCATTCATAAGCATGGTTCATGCTTCTTGCATGTTAGTTAAAATTTGTGTTTTGGATGGCTATGGACACCTTGAAATTCGGCCATGCTCATATATGTATATATATGTTTGCACATGATGTTTTGGTTATGAACTAAGTGATGAATATGTTGGTTTAAAGAAGAAGATGTTGAAGAATGATTGTGAAATCGCAAGCACATTGACCTAGCACACATATGAGTGCTTGATGCTATATTATAAGTTTTGAGCTACAATATGCAAAGCATTAACTAGTAAAATGCATGCTGTTTTTGTGAGGTATTAAGTGCATAATTGGCCTCAACATGGACATGAATATTCGCCTTGGGTAGCCTATTGAAGGCCTTAGCTTTTCCTTGATGCTCGAATGAATTGTATTGAATTGCTTGATGTAGTATAAAATGTGCATGACCATTGTGTATTCAAGCTAAAGGTTGGCCATATGACCATTTAAACTCCTTGTCATATTCGGCCATAAGCTAGCACAATGAGGTTTTAATAGATTGAATTTGTTTGAATTAGCTCAAGAGCTTAGAGGGCCACAATTGGACAAGGGGAAGGAAAAAGTGATCGAATAGCCGTAAAAGCCGTTCGACAACATCCGAGGTAAGTCCTCAAGAAGTGACCCTACTTGAATTATGTGAAATGAAGTATGGATGTGTATTGATTATTGACTATGTGTGTATGAGTATTTGAATGATACCCGGGCTAAGTCCCGAAGGCGATTATGCTAGTGATTATAATGGTGTTTGAGCCTTAGTAACGAAAATGAAATATGTATGTCCAATGATTATTGATGTATGTGCGCATGAGAAATTGAATGATATCCGGGCTAAGTCCCGAAGACGTTAATGCTGGAAATTATATCCGGTTAAGACCGAAGGCAATTGTGCTAGTGGCTACATCCGGGCTAAGTCCCGAGGACATTTATGCTAGTAATTATATCCGGGCTAAGACCAAGGCATTCGTGCAAGTTGTTAAATCCGGGCTAAGACCCGAAGGCATTTGTGCAAATCGTGATATCCGGGTTAAGTCCCGTAGGCCTTGGTGCGGGTTACCATAACCGGGCTATGTCCCGAAGGCGTTTGAACGAGTAGTGACATCCGGTTAAACTCCGAAGGTATGTGATTTGAAAATTATAAGCTTGCTGGAAAGTTTCAGCTAATGCACTTGTGAAATTTCTCAATGACAAGGTAAGTGTGGTGTGTGCTTTGCGCGCTAGGAGTAAGAGCGTATGAATATCCGCTCCTATGATGGAACGAGTTATCGGCCTTAACGAAGCCGTTATTTGTGTATGAACATAAGAGTTGGGATGGTGAAGTAAGTATGATTATGTGAACGTGTATTAATGAAATGATGCATTTGGCTATGTGAATGTATTGCTTTAATTAAAGCTAATTTTATTGCTTGAGACTTACTAAGCATAAATATGCTTACCCGTTGCTTTGGCTCTCGGTTTCTGATTTTGCTCGATGGCAATCGGATTCGGGATCATTAAGGTCAAGTCATCTACACTATCAAAGCCTCCATCTTGGTATAATTTTGGTTGGAATTTGAAATGGCATGTATAGGACTACCCTTGTTGGTTCAATTATGTTGTGATGTATATGTGTACGGCCATGCGAAAATGGCTCGTAAAAGTAGAGTACGGACTTAGACCGTTTGTGGTTTGTATATATATATATGGTGTCATGATGTGATCATGGATTGGAAATGGGAGTGTTGGTCACATGATCAGCCATTGGTATGGTTAAAATGATCATATATGAACCTATGTATGGCAAGACTAGTTGGTTCATGGAGACTACAAAATAGGTAAGACCTACCTTAAAAACAGAAGCTGCCAGCTACAGTGACGTGAATGTGAAAAATCACCAAAATTTGTAGGAATGGTATTAAATAGTTAATAAGCTATGTAAATGAACCTTGATGAGTCTATTTTCATATGGAAGAAACGAAATGGTCATAGGAGCTACATGTTAAGAGATATGAAAGCTATTGTGGGACAGGGCCAGAACGGTTTCTGGGTCCCCTGTCGCAAATTTAAAAATTTACTATAAATTATCCAGAAATAATTAGGAGTCATGCCTTATATGTACAGATTCCATTTTGAGTCTAGTTTCATTAGAAACAAACGGCACCAGTATTAAAGCCCTGTACAGAGAGATATTCAAGTTATAACGTGCGAAGGTCAGAGCAGTCGATCCCTGTAACATGGGTGACTTTAACTAATAAACTGTACCAATTGGCCCGACCAAAAAATTCTAGAAATAAATCCATGGATGGATATATGAGTCTAAATTCAGGGAAAATTTACGAAACCAGTTTCGAGTTTTGAAACTCGAGATATGATTTTAAGGCGACGGTGACGCAGTTTTCCAGCCTGACTGGAAATGTCAAATTGGTGGGCAAATATGTGGACTTGGCTTGTTAACCTCGTGTCCGACACCAACAGCGGTCTCGGGTTCGGGTGTTACAATTTTATTGGTATCGAGCCACGGTTTAGTCGATTCTAGGACTACCGTGATGTGTTTGGGGTCTAGCTATACATGCCATTAAATGATGAGTCGATAGTGTGGTGACTTGACAATTTGACTTTGTGTTTGTTTATAGTAATGGATCCCGATCCCAACCGAGCGATAGCTGATGATGTGGAGAGTGTGGCGCTGCTCCGCGCAAGGGACAAATACGGCGGACTCTCAACCTATGACCACAATCTGAATGATGAGGCTAGGCAAGCCTTTTATAGTGTGATGAATGAATGGTATAACCAATACATTCGAACTAACACTACTGTTCCACAACCTCCACTCGACAAATGCAACCCGCACCTACAATACCTCCCAGAATCGACCAAATAAGGTCAAGTAAGCCCCAATCGATGAATTCGTAAACTTGGGGCCATGAATTGAGGGCTATGGATAGCGACGGTGCCGAGCAAGCTGAATTTTGGTTGGATAACACTATCCGGTGCTCGATGAGCTATCTTGTACACCGATGAGTGCTTAAAGTGTACCATCTCCTTGCTACGTGAGTCCGCCTACTATTGGTGGAGTACTCGACTTCGTGGTACCTAGAGAGCAAGTGACTTGGGAATTCTTTCAAACCGAGTTCGAAAAAAGTATATCATCGAGATTCATCGACCAAAAGCGAAGGAATTCCTTGACCTTAAGCAAGGTTCTATGTCGATTCTGACTACGAATGAAAATTTGTGAGGCTTAGCCGATCGCGAGAATGCATTTCGTCCAAAGCCATTATGTGTAAACACTTCGAGGATGGGCTGAATGATGATATAAGGATGTTCGTTGGCATTCTCGAGATACGAGAGTTCGTAGTACTTGTTGAGCGAGCTTGTAAAGTGAAGAGCTTAGAAAGGAGAAACAAAAGTGATGTGGGAACCGGAGAATTTCGAAGAGGTCCTCGGAAAGTCTCTTCAACAAGCATCGAAGAGATTTCGAGATGATGCGAGCCGGTCTAGAGGCGTTTGGGCTTTTCTAGACGAGGACGCGATCGACCCCCTGTGACCACACGAGTCACTTCGATCGCCAGTGGTGGAAATGATCGCGAGAGAGGGCGGAGTGTCCACGTTGTGGCAAATGGCATTCGGGGAGCTGTTGGTTTCGTGATCGCTCCTGCTATAAGTGTGGGTCGGCCGACCACTTTATGAAGGATTGCCCGAGGATGCTTGAACAGAATGTAAGTTAGAGTGGAAACCCGGGTGCTACCACTGCTCGAGGTAGGCCACTTAGGAATATGGGCAATGTTAGTGGCGGTCAGGGAGGATCTAGAGATGCTACCATTAGATCCGAGGCTCGGGCTCCTGCTAGGACTTATGCCATACGCGCACGCGAGGATGCTGCCTCACCGGTGTCATTACTGGTACTTTCACTCTTTTCAATACTAATGTGGTTGCTTTGGTTGACCACGGTTCTACTCATTCTTCTATATGTGAAACCTTAGCATCCAAAGAAGACGTTGCCTATTGAGTCTCGAGTTTGTAATTCGGTGTCGAACCCTTGGGTCATTACGTGCTTGTCAACAAAGTGTGCAAGAAAAGTCCCCTAGTGTTCCGAGGTTCTTGTTTTCCGCGGACTTGATGCTTTTGCCGTTCGATGAATTGACGTTATTCTTGGTTTGGATTGGTTGACCATGCACGATGCGGTTGTGAATTGCAAAAGCAAGACTATCGATTTGAGGTCTTGCGAATAATGAGATAATTCGGGTTGAGTTTACGGACTTAAAGGGGTTGCCGGTGTAATATCGCAATGTTGGCCCGAAAATATGTAAGAAAAGGGTGTGAAGCGTACCTTGCGACGTGCTTTCGATGACAAGGAATCGTAAAAGAAACCCGAATCTGTGCCGTGGTTTGTGAATACCGGATGTTTTCCTCAAGAATTTCGGGTTTACCACTGTTCGGAGATAGAGTTTGACATCGAATTGGTACCGTACCACTCCAATTTCGATAGCTCCGCATCGTATGGCACCAACGGAATTAAAGGAGTTGAAAGCTCGGTTGCAAGAATTGGTGGATAGAGGTTTTGCTCGCCCGAGTTGTTCGCCTTGGGTGCGCCGGTGTTGTTCATGAAGAAGAAGGATCGAACCATGCGGTTGCAGATCGACTATCGTCGCCTTAATAAAGCGACGATAAAGAACAAATATCCGTTGCCACGTATCGATGACTTGTTCGATCAATGAGGGAGCCTCGGTGTTCTCGAAAATAGATTTGAGATCGGGCTATTACCAATTGCGAATCCGAGATTCGGACGTACCCAAGACCGCCTTGAGCGAGATATGGTCACTATGAGTTCCTAGTGATGCCATTTGGGCTCACTAACGCCCTACTGTAGTTATGGATTTAATGAATCGGATCTTCGCACCATATTTGGATCGATTAGTAGTCGTGTTCATTGATGACATCTTGGTCTATTCAAGAAATGAGACCGAACATGCTGAACACTGCGGTTAGTCTTGTAAATTTTACGGGATAAGCAATTATATGCTAAGTTCAGCAAGTGTGAGTTCGGTTAAGAGAGGTTAGCCGAGGTCATGTGGTATCGTGATCGGTATTCGAGTCGACCGAATAAAATTTCAGCGATACTTAATTGAAAGCCTCAGAAATATTAACGAGGTTCAAGCTTTTGGGGCTTGCCGGTTATTACCGACGATTTGTAAAGGTTTCTCAACGATAGCCACGCCGATGACGGCTACTCCAAAAGGATGTTAAGTTCGAATGGGCGGAGAAATGTCAGAAAAGTTTCGATCAACTGAAAACTTATTTGACTGAAGCCCCAATTCTAGTGCAACCCGAATCTGGCAAAGAGTTTGTCATCTATAGTGACGCCTCCCTCCTTGGGTTAGGTTGCGTATTGATGCAAGAAGGTCAAGTTGTGGCCTATGCGTCGAGGCAATTAAAGCCACACGAGAAAAATTACCCGACCCATGATCTCGAATTAGCTGCCATCGTATTCGCCTTAAAGATTTGGCGACATTACTTATTTGGTGAAAGGTGCCATGTGTACTCGGATCACAAAAGTCTCAAATATTTGATGACCCAAAGAGACTTAAATCTGCGACAAAGACGTTGGCTTGAGCTGTTAAAGGATTATGAGCTGGTCATTGACTATCACCCGGGAAAGGCGAATGTGGTTGCGGATGCCTTGAGTTGTAAATCATTATTCGCTTACGGCGATGAGCGTGCACTTGTCTGCTCGATCCGATAGTGTTTTAGTAGCTGAATTGAAAGCCCAACCACTATTGATACATCAAATTCGAGAAGCTCGGAAAGTCGACGACGAGTTGGTCGCAAAGCAGTGAGTGTGTTCGAACAAGGACTCGAATTTCAAATCGACGATGACGATTGTTTGAGGTTCAAAAGTCGTCGTGTGTTCCAAAGAATTGAACTCATTTCGATAATTCGAATGAAGCCCATTGTAGCCGAATGGCAATCCACCCGGGGAGTACGAAGATGTACAATGATTTGAAACGTCGGTTTTGGTGGCATGGTATGAAGCGAGACATCTCCGACTTTGTTTCGAGATGTTTAATATGTCAACAAGTGAAAGCGGAACATCAGGTGCCTTCAGGATTACTTCAGCCAATCACGATACCCGAGTGGAAATGGGATCGAGTCACAATGGACTTTGTATCCGGACTGCCATTGTCAGCAAGTAAGAAGGATGCGGTTTGGGTCGTGGTAGATAGATTGACTAAGTCGGCCCACTTTGTCCCCGTACGTACGGATTTTTCAATGGACAAATTAGCCGAATTATGCGTTCTCGATTGTGAGATTACACGGGTGCCTATTTCCATCGTGTCGGATAGAGATCCGAGATTTACCTCGCGATTTTGGAAAAAGTTGCAAGAAGCTTTGGGTACCAAGTTGCATTTCAAAGACCGCCTTTCACCCCCAAACCGATGGTCAATCCGGCGGATAATTCAGATACTTGAGGATATGTTAAGATGTTGCGTCCTCGAGTTTAGTGGTTCATGGGAACGGTATTTGCCGTTGATTGAATTCGCCACAACAACAAACTTTCAATCAAGTACTAAGATGGCACCCTACGAGGCCTTGTACGATCGTAAATGCCGTACACCATTGTTTTGGATCGAGCTTGGTGAAAGCAAGACTTTCGGGTGGATTTGATTAGGGATGCTGAAGAAAGTGAAAGTAATCTGTGAAAGTCGAAGATAGCCTCCGATCGTCGAAGTCGACGCGGATCTGAAGCGTAAGGATATCGAGTATCGTGGGTGATAAAGTGTTTCTCAAGGTATCGCCTTGGAAAAGATACTCGAGTTCTACCGTAAGGGCAAGTTGAGCCCGAGGTTCATTGGGCCATATGAGATATCCGGCGAGTCGGTCCAAGTGGCATATCGTTTGATTTTGCCCCCGAACTCAAAAAGTTCACGATGTCTTTCACGTTTCGATGCTTCGACGCTATAGATCCGATCCATCGCACGTGATTAGTCCATCGAAATTGAAATTCAAGCTAATATGAGTTATGAGGAAGAACCGATTCGTATCCTATCACGAGAAGTGAAAGAGTTATAAACAAGCGGGTTCCGCTAGTGAAAGTGTTATGGCTCAAGCAGGATAGAAGAAGCTACTAGGGAGACCGAGAACTCTATAAAAGAGCGATATCCAAACCTATATACCGGTAAGATTTTCGGGGACGAAAATTTCTTAAGTGGGGGAGAGTTGTGACAGCCCAAAATTGACCCTAGTCGGAATGTGGTTTCGGGACCACAAAACCGAGGCATAAAAATAATTAAAAATTTATTTTGATGCCTATGATATGTGTTAATTTGTGTGTGACATTTTTGATGTTTTGATTTAGTGTTATAAATGCGAATTTCACTAGAAAGGACCTAGTAGTGAACTTTGAAAGTATGATGGGGAAATGTGTGATGACTAGTTGCTCACGCATGCAAAAATAAGGGATTTGCATGTCAAATTTCCCCCCCCAACATGAAGTGGCCGGCCATGGCAAGAGAGGATGGGCAAAACATGTCATGAAACATGTTTTGTTGGTGCATTAGGGAGAAATAATAAACAAAGGTGTATGGGTAAGAAAAGAATGAAAAAAAAATGTGTGTGAGTGTGGTATTCCCCCCCCATTGCCGTGAGTTGTAGAGAAAGAAAGAAAAATTTTGTTCATCCTTTCTTTGAGCCAAAACTAAGGAAGAAGGAGGATTTTTGCTTCATGCTTGGTTTGGAAGAGATCTAGAAGGAGATTTGGCTAAGTTTGCATCAAGATTAAGGTATGAATGAGGTTGTGTTAGGAGTTTCATGCATGTTTTGGTTGCTAACTTGATGTGCATGTTAGCCATGGCTCAAATCTTTGTTATGCCATGGAAATGGTATTTGGCCAAAGTTGTTATGGTGATAAAGCCATTGAATGCTAAGTGTAAAGCTTGATGATGATGCATGCAATGATGGATTGTCTACTCTTGAGTAAGATTTTGAGTTTTCTTTTTGTTTAATCATGATTGAAGTTGAAAAGGAGCATGATTGTCATATTCGGCCATGATGCATTCATAAGCATGGTTCATGCTTCTTGCATGTTAGTTAAAATTTGTGTTTTGGATGGCTATGGACACCTTGAAATTCGCCATGCTCATATATGTATATATATGTTTGCACATGATGTTTTGGTTATGAACTAAGTGATGAATATGTTGGTTTAAAGAAGAAGATGTTGAAGAATGATTGTGAAATCATAAGCACATTGACCTAGCACACATATGAGTGCTTGATGCTATATTATAAGTTTTGAGCTACAATATGCAAAGCATTAACTAGTAAAATGCATGCTGTTTTGTGAGGTATTAAGTGCATAATTGGCCTCAACATGGACATGAATATTCGGCCTTGGGTAGCCTATTGAAGGCCTTAGCTTTTCCTTGATGCTCGAATGAATTGTATTGAATTGCTTGATGTAGTATAAAATGTGCATGACCATTGTGTATTCAAGCTAAAGGTTGGCCATATGACCATTTAAACTCCTTGTCATATTCGGCCATAAGCTAGCACAATGAGGTTTTAATAGATTGAATTTGTTTGAATTAGCTCAAGAGCTTAGAGGGCCACAATTGGACAAGGGGAAGGAAAAAGTGATCGAATAGCCGTAAAAGCCGTTCGACAACATCCGAGGTAAGTCCTCAAGAAGTGACCCTACTTGAATTATGTGAAATGAAGTATGGATGTGTATTGATTATTGACTATGTGTGTATGAGTATTTGAATGATACCGGGCTAAGTCCCAAGGCGATTATGCTAGTGATTATAATGGTGTTTGAGCCTTAGTAACGAAAATGAAATATGTATGTCCAATGATTATTGATGTATGTGCGCATGAGAAATTGAATGATATCCGGGCTAAGTCCCGAAGACGTTAATGCTGGAAATTATATCCGGGTTAAGACCCGAAGGCAATTGTGCTAGTGGCTACATCCGGGCTAAGTCCCGAGGACATTTATGCTAGTAATTATATCCGGGCTAAGACCCGAAGGCATTCGTGCAAGTTGTTAAATCCGGGCTAAGACCCGAAGGCATTTGTGCAAATCGTGATATCCGGGTTAAGTCCCGTAGGCCTTGGTGCGGGTTACCATAACCGGGCTATGTCCCGAAGGCGTTTGAACGAGTAGCGACATCCGGTTAAACTCCGAAGGTATGTGATTTGAAAATTATAAGCTTGCTGGAAAGTTTCAGCTAATGCACTTGTGAAATTTCTCAATGACAAGGTAAGTGTGGTGTGTGCTTTGCGCGCTAGGAGTAAGAGCGTATGAATATCCGCTCCTATGATGGAACGAGTTATCGGCCTTAACGAAGCCGTTATTTGTGTATGAACATAAGAGTTGGGATGGTGAAGTAAGTATGATTATGTGAACGTGTATTAATGAAATGATGCATTTGGCTATGTGAATGTATTGCTTTAATTAAAGCTAATTTTATTGCTTGAGACTTACTAAGCATAAATATGCTTACCCCGTTGCTTTGGCTCTCAGTTTTACAGATTTTGCTCGATGGCAATCGGATTCGGGATCATTAAGGTCGAAGTCATCTACACTATCAAAGCCTCCATCTTGGTATAATTTTGGTTGGAATTTGAAATGGCATGTATAGGACTACCCCTTGTTGGTTCAATTATGTTGTGATGTATATGTGTACGGCCATGCGAAAATGGCTCGTAAAAGTAGAGTACGGACTTAGACCGTTTGTGGTTTGTATATATATATATATGGTGTCATGATGTGATCATGGATTGGAAATGGGAGTGTTGGTCACATGATCAGCCATTGGTATGGTTAAAATGATCATATATGAACCTATGTATGGCAAGACTAGTTGGTTCATGGAGACTACAAAATAGGTAAGACCTACCTTAAAAACAGAAGCTGCCAGCTGCAGTGACGTGAATGTGAAAAATCACAAAAATTTGTAGGAATGGTATTAAATAGTGAAACAGCTATGTAAATGAACCTTGATGAGTCTATTTTCATATGGAAGAAACGAAATGGTCATAGGAGCTACATGTTAAGAGATATGAAAGCTATTGTGGGACAGGGCCAGAACGGTTTCTGGGTCCCCTGTCGCAACTTTAAAAATTTACTATAAATTATCCAGAAAGAATTAGGAGTCATGCCTTATATGTACAGATTCCATTTTGAGTCTAGTTTCATTAGAAACAAACGGTACCAGTATTAAAGCCCTGTACAGAGAGATATTCAAGTTATAACGTGCGAAGGTCAGAGCAGTCGATCCCTGTAACATGGGTGACTTTAACTAATAAACTGTACCAATTGGCCCGACCAAAAAATTCTAGAAATAAATCCATGGATGGATATATGAGTGTAAATTCAGGGAAAATTTACGAAACCAGTTTCCGAGTTTTGAAACTCGAGATATGATTTTTAAGGCGACGGTGACGCAGTTTTCCAGCCTGACTGGAAATGTCAAATTGGTGGGCAAATATGTGGACTTGGCTTGTTAACCCCTCGTGTCCGACACCGGCAACGGTCTCGGGTTCGGGGTGTTACAAATTTACTTTTTCCTTCTCTTGGCATGTTTTCATAGTTTATGACTAGAAGAAACTCGTCGGGACCATTACTTTTTGACGAAGAAATCGATCGCACAGTTCACAGAAACCAAAGAGAAATAAGGCTCAGCTTAAGATACACGGAGAGCGAGCAAGAAGACGATACTCAACCCCCAACCGACGAGATGGCTAAAAACCAAGGCAATCAGCTACCTCCTACAATTGCGACTAATCATAATCTTGCTCCACGTACTATGTATGACTATGCTAAACCTTCTTTTAACAGGAACCGAATCTAGCATAGTTAGACCTACTGTAGCTGCAAACACTTTTGAACTGAAACCTAACACAATTCAAATGATACAACAATTTGTTCAGTTTGATGACTTACAGGATGAAGATCCCAACGCTCACTTAGCAAACTTTCTGAAATTCTGTGATACATTTAAAGTCAATGGCGTTTTTGATGATGCCATTCGTCTTCGGGTATTTCCTTTTTCATTGAGGAACAAAGCTAAATAGTGGTTGAACTAGTTACCACAAGGGTCAATTACTACCTGGGAACAAATGATCGAAAAATTCTTACTAAAATATTTTTCGCCGGCTAAAACGGCAAAATTACGTAATGATATCTCTTCTTTTGTGCAGATGGATTTAGAAACACTTTACGATGCATGGGAGAGATACAAGGACTTACTGAGAAGGTGCCCTCACAATGGGTTTCTACTTTGGCTTCAAGTGCAAACATTCCACAATGGTCTGAATCATTCGACTCGACAAATGGTTGACGCAGTTGCTGGCGGAACCATCAACAATAAAACACCTAAAGATGCCTATGAGTTTATAGAAGAAATGTCACTAAATAACTATCAGTGGCAAGTCATGAGGACTAACCCAACAAAAACAGCGGGCGTTTATAACTTCGCCTCAGTTACTATGCTGTCAAATCAGGTAGAACTTCTCAATAAAAAGATTGATGGTTTACTTGGTTCTACGCAGGTACATCCAGTAATGAGGTGTGACTCAAATGGAGGAGTGTGCATACAGAATATCAATCCTTCAATCCCACAACTGACGAGGAACAAGTCAACTATATGGGTAACAATAACTTTAGATCTCAAAATAGCCCATACAGTAATACTTATAATACAGGTTGGAGGAACCACCCAAATTTCTCCTGGGGTGGTCAAGGGAATCAAAAGCCACAAAATCCTCAGGGTTTTCAACAGCCACCTTATCAACAAGAGAAGAAACCAAACCTTGAAGAGATGCTCTCTAAATTCATCTCTGTCTCAGAAACTCGTTTCCAAAATACTGAGACAGCACTTAAGAATCAACAAGCATCGATCTAAGGGCTCGAAACTCAGATAGGCCAGTTATCCAAACTAATCTCCGAACGACCAGATGGTAGCTTACCAAGTAATACTGAACCTAATCCAAGGGAACACCTCAACTCAATTAGTACTCAAGATAAGGATTCATTGCACCTGAGCCAGAATTGACGCAAGAAACTGTGGTGAGCAAAGGTAAAAGTGAGGTAGGTTATAACAAAATGGTGAATGAGGAATATAAACCTCGTGTCCCATACCCTAACGCGACAAGGAAAGACCGCTCAGATGAACAATCTGGTAAATTCCTCAAACTTTTGAAAAAATTACATATTAACTTACCGTTTATTGAAGCTTTGTCGCAGATGCGGAATGCAATGAAATTTTTAAAAGAGCTTTCAGTAAATAAGCAGAAGTTGGACGAAGCATCGCATGTGGAGCTAAACGCAGTCTGCTCAGTTATTCTACAGAATAAATTACCCCACAAATTGAAAGATCCAGGGAGTTTTACAATCCCTTTCTTAATTGGTAGTTTAGATATAAGTCATGCATTATCTGATTTAGGGGCTAGTATTAACGTCATACCTTACAAAATGTTTAAGTAACTAGGTCTTGGGAAACCTAAACAAACTAGGATGAGCATTCAATTGGCAGATAAAACTATAAGATTTCCTAGGGGTATTATTGAAGATGTACTAGTGAAAGTAGATAAGTTCATATTTCTCATTGATTTCGTTGTTCTAGACATATAAGGGAATAATAACACCCCTTTGATTTTAGGGAGGCCCTTTTTAGCAACTGCTAAAATAATTATTGATGCTGGCACAGGTGAGCTTACACTTCGTGTGGGAGACGAAATGATTACCCTTCAAGCTCACAATTCTGGCATCACATTGAACATTGAAAGTAATGGTCCACACCAATCTACTAAAACTGACAATATGACTTTGCAGAAATTGAGCTTCAAAAAAGTTCACGAGCCATGTTCTTGAAATGATAGAGGACACATTCATGAAGAACGAAGGCTACGGATAGAGGAGCTAGACGAATGGCGAGCACATAAACTGAGAAACATGGTAAATCAAAACTATGCCAAAACGAGCCTGATACCTCTCCAAAATAACTTAAGGTTGGTGATAAAGTCTTACTAGATACCGTAGATCCCCACATTGTCACTACCACACCGAATAAAGAAATCCCTCTTACAATACTTAGTATTTTTCCATTCGGTACGATGGAGGTGAGTCATCCCAAGTTCAGCACTTTTAAGGTAAACAACACCCGATTAAAACCTTATTTTGATGAGATTGATAGCAGGAATAAGGAGTATAAACTCCTTGAACGACCCTGACCATTCACTAGAGAGGTAAGTCGAGCTTAGACTATAAATAAGCGCTTCTTGGGAGGCAACCTGAGCACTAACATATTTTGATTTCTTTATTTTTAATTTCTAACACTTTAAATCATTAACTTTATCGCAAAGCTTTTCAGCACACACGGCCAAGCACATGGGCGTGCCTAAAGCCGTGGCCAAACAGGGGAAGAGACACGGCCATGTGGAAGCAGGACATGATTTCCCCAAAACACGGGATGCGATAAATCCCTATGGCCGTGCGATATGGCCGTGGGTGAACCTGATAAGTGAACCCAGGTGTGCCAGGGGCAAGGCTCAATTCTATTTCTTTGACACGGGTGTGAGACACGCCCGTGCCGTTAAGCCGTGGACAATAATACACGAGCGTGGTACCCTAACACACGAGCGTGGGAGAAGCGAACAAAGCTAGGCATGATCGTGCGACATAGCCGTGTGCCACACACGCCCAAGACACACTGGTGTGGGATAATAGCCGGGCATAACCTAAATCACAAAATTCGAAAAACACGGGCTCACCTTCAGAGGACACGCGATTATTTATTTTTATTTTCATTTCAATTTTTATTCTCTTTTGAAAGACATATCTATATTAGTAAATTATACTTTCTTCATTTTTTTTTGGTATTTCTAACAAGTAATCCCACTACCCTCTCTTCCACACCCCCTCTTAATAAGCTCTTCATGATTCTACAGACTTCCAAGCAAAGCTGCTAGGAATATTTTACAGAATGAGGAAACAAATAGGGCACAATACCTAACGAGTGCCATGTTCAATGACCCAATTTCTTCATCTAGTAAAGAACAGTGGCATCTACCACTTTCCACAAACACTCCAGCCTCAGAATCAAGCTCCGCATCCATAAATTAGGGAGTTTCACCTATTTCCCTCTTATGATTTTCTTTATTTTGAATATTCTCTCTTTGTACATTGAGGGTAATGTACATCTTAAGTGTGGGGGGGGTGAACATGAACATGATGCCTAGCTTTTTGCATTATTCTCAATTTGGTCTTGTGCTTAAGTGATTTTCTCATAATATTGATCGAATAAATTTTGATTGATCTATAATTATTGTTGATATGTCATGAATTAGACCATGAGAATTATGCATGATTATTTGATTATAGGACATTAGAGAATCAAGCATGATAAGTTGATATTTTGAGAACTAAAATTTTTAGATTATTTTCCTGAATTGAGGTATTATCTTGAAATCTTAAGTATATAGGAATGACATCAAAAATCCAAATTTTTTGTGAGATTTTTGAGCCTTTTGAGCATATAGTTTTCTTTCTTGCTCACTTATTCTGTGGTTTGAGTGTGTCAACATTGAACTGTTATTTTAGAACTTGCTTCGATTTTGCATGTCGACATCACACGTATGGTTTGATATACTGAGATGTTAAAGGCACTTAGGATTTAACCAACTTCCTTCATAAAAAGCCTTCCCACATAATCAAACTCTTAGTGAACCCCCTTGAGCCTACTAACCCTTTTTATTGAGTAACCCTCATCATTAACCCATTAACCCATTATTGTTGAAATCCTCTTACTTAATTTACTTTTTTTTTATTGAGATTAAATTTAATATTGTTACCTCACAATGTTCACCATTTTTTTTGTTACTGAATCATGAAGTATGATTTCTATATTGTATTAACTTGATTTGTTCTTAAAAAAAAAGAGCTTGTGTAATATAGTTCTAGATATTTGTTTGTGATTAGTAATTAAGTTTTTGATAGTGGGGTAATATATTGAAATTATCTCTATTCTAACCTTTTTCTTTTCAGCTTGTATCCATACCTATAACCTAAACCCCGTTACAACCATACAAAGACCTTTTGATTTGTGTATCATATCATTTACAAGTGGTGGAGATTTGATTTTCATGCAAGCCTATGGTAATAATTTCTCATGCTAGACAATAGAGTGCTTAATCTTGAACCTTAAACACTTTGAGTGATTTGAGTTAATCTTTAGTGAGTATGTCATCTCTATTATATTTAGGACTAAAGTTAATTACTTAGAGGAAGGAGATTACCTATGATTTTATTATCAAAATATTCAATTTAGATTGTTTGAGGCTTTTAATGCCCCTATAGTTGAATTCTCACTATATGATTTACAGTGGAATAATTTGTATCTTTATCAGTAATGATTATGTGATTGAAAGGAATGAATTCTAGCAGTAAATGAGAGTTTTGAGGACAAGCAAATGCTTAAGTTTGGGGGTATTTGATAAACGCCAAATTATACATATTTTTACCCCAAATACTTAGCATATTTATGGTTTTTTATTACTAGATTTGTGTATTTTGGTGCTCTTAATCTAGGTATTTCATGTTTTATACTCAGGAGAGCACTGAGAGTCAAAAGGAGCCAAAAACGAGCCAAAAAGGGACAAAACAGACCAAATCGAGAAGATGACATGGCCTAAGCCTTGCTACACGGGTAGCTCACACGCCCGTGTACTTTGAGGGTGTCGACCAAGGTTTTCACGATTCACACGGCCTAGCCATTGACCCTCACGGCCGTGTGCAATTTAACAGATCGAACACAGCCTGGCAATCACGTCACACGGCCGTGGCACTTGGGTGTGTCCTTTTCTCAAGAAGTTGTATTCTACACAGAAAAGGATACTCAGGGAGAAAGAAAGCCAATGCAAAGCCTATATAAACACCCTAAGTATGACTTAGAAGGGGGCCTCCCTCTAGAACCTTTCTAGAGTACAAAACCACACTCCGAGAATTACTTGAAGGAAGCCAGACGATCCATCCCAAAAGTCGGAGCTACTCCAAGACTGAAGATCTCTCTCAGAATTCCTTCAGGAGTTTTAGAGTTTTCTTTATGTTTTGTTATTTTCATACTTTTGAGATGTACTCTTATTTTATTATGAACTAAACCCCTTAGATACCCAAGGGGGTTGAAACCTATGATGGATCTTGTTATTATTCCCTAAACTATATGATAAATACTTGATTTGTTCTATATTATGTGTTCTTAATGCTTGAATTAATATTTCGGGTATTGATTCATGATTTGATGTGCTTATTCAGAGGAGTAAAAGTCACTATTTAAGAGTAGATTTGGCATAATTAAGCGGAGTTGATCGAACGCTTAGAAATAGGGTTACGAGATTTTGCCGGATTAGGGTGAAACCTAATATGGGACTCCATAGATCGATTTACTGCTTCCCTAGAGGTTCTAATTAAGAAAGAGATTTCAATTAATTCAACTGAGAGTTAGACATTATTAGTCTCGAAAGAGATAATAATATAGGTTAAGGAGTCTCACAGATCAAGTCAAGTGAATAAATCATCTGGTTCAGAGTTAGATAACAAGTGAAATCTAGGTGGATTCCTCCTTGGGTGTCGTCTTTATCAATTGCTTTTCTTCAAGTATTTTTCCAAATTCTCTCTTTGCTTTAGTTTAATTAGTCAACTAGTTTAGTTAATTAGTTTAATAAACAACCCCTCTTTATTTCTAGGTTAAATAATAAAAAGATAGTTATTACTAGTACTTTTGGTTCCCTTGGGTACGATATCCCGATCTTTCCATTACTATACTATTGTTCGATAGGTGCACTTGCCTTTTCATCGTGATAATAGTTAGTCTAGGTTTGATCTTCATTATAAATATTTATTACTTGTTACGAATCACGCGATCATGTGTACACTTGCACATTTCCGTCATTCCAGCTATTCATGCAAGAGAAGATGCCTTTGCACCAAACATCATTACTGGTACATTTTCTCTACTTGATATTGATATTACTATTTTGATTGATCTTGGTTCCACACAATCATACATATGGATGAATTTAGTGATTGATAAAAATTTACCTATTGAATTCAATGAATTTGTGGTTAAAGTTTCAAACCCCTTAGTCCAATGTGATATGTTGGATAAAGTTTGTAAGAACTGTCTGTTGATAGTAAAAGGTTATTGCTTTTCGGCTGACTTGATGTTATTGCCATTTGACGAATTTGATGTGATCTTGGGAATGGATTGGTTAACCCAATATGGTGAAGTGGTGAATTGTAAATAGAAATATATTGTATTGAAATGTGAGAGTGGTGAACTACTTCATGTTGAATCTAATAAAATGGGTGGATTACCTAATGTGATTTCAACAATATTAGCGTAGAAATATGTTAGAAAGGGTTATGATGCTTACTTCGCATATCTATTGGATACTAAAGTATCTGAGCCAAAGATTCAGTCAGTGCCGATTGTATGTGAATTTCCTGATGTATTCCCAGAAGAATTACCTGGTTTACTACCGTATAGAGAAGTGGTGTAACAGCCCGATTTAGACCTTAATCGAAATGGTGGTTTCGAGACTATGAATCTGAGTAAAAAAAATATTTAAAAATTATTTTTTGTGCTTATTTTGTGTGAATTTATATCTATGAAATTTTTGTGACTTAATTTTGTTGTTTAGGTGTCCGATTAAATAAAAGGACTTAATCGCGTAAATTGAAATTTTGGTAGTTTAATATTTAAAGGGCCGAATTGCTAGTGGTTTTCTAAGTTGGGGTGTTTATGTTGCAGTTATTCCATTTGCATGTTTTTTGGACAGTAGTAACCATGTATGTTATGATTTTATTATTATTTCATAAAGGTTAAATTTGTAAATGAAATAACATGTATTCTATATCTAATAATAATATAATTAAAAACCATGTTTTATTTTGTTCACCATTGCCGAAACATAAATAAGAAAGAAAAGAAAAAAGAAAGCTAGGGTTCAGTCTTGTTCAAGCTAGATTAAAGTACATGTTCAGCTCGATTTTTGATAATTTCTACAGTTTTGAAATCGTTGCTTCCAGTACTACAAAGCCCATGCTTGAATTTTTTATTTTGATGAATATTTTGAGTTGTGCCATTATTGATAGCTTGTGATTTTTTTTGTTTGACGATGAAAAACGAAAGATATGTTTTAGGTTAACATATTTTGTATTGAAGTTTTTGATGATTTTGAGTAATTAGGACTTATTGAAAAAATAATAATTTGAGGGACTAAAATGTGAAATTGATAAAATATATGGACTTGCATAGGCATGGGTACCATTCGGCCTAACATGAGTGTTTGGAAATTTTGTGTATTTTGTGTTTTGTGCAATAGGGACTAAATTGTAAAAATTGTAAATGTCAGGGGTAAAATGGTAATTTTCCTATTTATGTTTTTCTGGACTAAATTGAATGAAAATATGTTTGAATGAGCTTAATTTGAATATATTTAGATTAAGAACCAAAGAAATCAGATTTGGATTGGGGAAAAACAAAAGTTGTCGACTAGCTGCCCGATTCCGTTTTGTATCGTTCGAGGTAAGTTTATAAGAAAATAGACGTGTTTATTGATAATTTAATGTTACATTTACATGCTGTTATGAAATGTTAAGATTAATATATGCTATGGTAGAATGTGTTTTATTATGGTTACTATAATTTCGAGTTCGATACGACCGAGATACGACCTCCGAAAGTGCCGTATGAACTTAGGATACATATGTCATGACATAGGATCCCGTTTTATGTGTGCGAGTAAGACCATGGCATTGATATGTGATTCTGATATATGTGTTCGTGTAAGACCCTGTCTGGGACAGTAGCATCGATATGTGATTACATGTAAGACCGCGTCTGGGACGTGGGCATTGTACGATACATGTGTGATTAACCGAGTGTCCTACCCAATTCCAAATGGTTCATCGAGCATCGATATGTGAGAAACGAATATGTGAAATTAGCTAATTGATCAGGTATGTATTAGTTTGGTATTTACTTGTAACAAGGTAAGTGAGTGTTATGATATTAGTTACAAGTATTTGTAACATGGTTGAAAAGTATACGTATGAATATATTATGTATATTTGGCCTCATGAACAAAAAGTATGATCCGTGTTGATCTGATTATTATTTTTGAATATATATATAGGATGATTTTGCCTATTCAGTTATTTAGTTAATGTAAGTATATAAGATCTTATCTTGTTTTAAAAGCTTATGTATACAAAGGTATATGTATTAGGTTATATAATGATAATTTTGGCTATTGAAAATTTAGCAATGATTGAATGATATAACCTTGTGAATATTCGACCAAGGTAATGGATATATTTGTTCAGTTATATTATCATAGAAGTTGGAAGTTGAGGATAATCTTGTTATTGATATTGTAATTTGTTAGGGTTAAAATTAATTGATTGTAATATCGGGTTGTTTATTTGCTTATGGCTTACTAAGCTTAAATAGCTTATTGTGTTTGTATTTGTCTTTTTTTTATAGATATTGGAGTCAAGCTACAAGCCTGGGGACTGTCAGCCAAGTTCATCACACTATCTATTGCTTTGGTACCTTTAAGCTAAACTTAAATTATGGCATGTATAGGCTGGTTTTGGAGTTAGTTATTTTGGAAATGGATGTCTATACAAGCCATGCGAAAATGGCTAAATTCTTAAGTTGATTTTGGTTGTGGTTATTCTCTACTTAGATTCGGTTGTGTATGATTATGGTATGATCTCATTAGGGTTAATATGTTGTGAGTGAATGAAACTTTAGTTAAGCTTATGTGTGTTATGTGCATTGAAATAGTTGATGATTTGGGTAGTACCTATGGCTGATTTGGTTATAGTTTTTGCATGAGTATAAATGTTATTATATGCATTGATACCAAGGAATAATCGGCTATGTTCTAGTGTGAATTGGATTGATTTTGTTACCTGTATTATATGTTTTATTTGGCGGTTTGGTATGGTTTATTATTGACTTATATTTTTAGCAAATAGTTTGGCGTGTGAGTTGAATGAAAAAATATGTCTGGTTGGTATGTATTCGACCTTGATACTTAAATTATTTTGGAAACTATGCTATATGTTTATGAGGTGATTATAATGGATAATGTATATGCTTGATCGGTTGTAAGACAATAACGAATGAGATGGTTATAATCAACTCGATTATAGGTATATGTTTATGTATCTATTTGTACATATAATGAGTTGATTTGTTTATGATATAGTACTTGTCCCTTTTAATATACTTTGGGGTAAATATTGTGGTTTGAAGTGTGTATGTACGTTAGTCTAAGAAGCATGTATAAATATTAAGTTGTTTTTAAATTTGTATTTCAGCAAAAGGGGTAATTGTATTGACCGAATTAAGGGAAGATGGATACGATTATGTACTAGACTTAAATAATGCATTAATTTGACATTTGGTTCGATTATTCGATTGGTACAAGTGTTTGAGTTGGAAGTTGTATTTCAAATAAGTATTCATGATTTGTAAATGTTATAAATTATTTCACAAAATGTTACCATGTGATATATATTTTATGAATTGAAATGTTGTGTATTTGGTTGCATAAGATGCGCGCATGACATTTATATGATTTAAGATATATTTTTCATTAGTATTTTTTTAAAGTCATAAATGTTAGAATGTGCATATTTGGTAAGTTCGTAAATCAATATATGTTCTTGGTTAGATATTAATGTTTAATATTCATATGTTCTTATCAATTGTTGTATATAAAACCACGGGACTATTTGTAACATTGAATTGTAGTATGGTAATTATATTATAGGAATTTTTATTAGATATTTATAATCGAATTTGATCTAAGTTATAAGTTAATCGGTAATACCTCGTGACCTTATTTGGCGATGGATATGGGCTAGGGGTGCTGCATTTTATTAGTATCAGAGCTATGATTTACTCGGTTCTAGGACTAATGTAGCGTGTGTGACTTTAGCTATACATGCCATAATTATATATTGTGATAGTGTGATGACTTCTGACATTTGAAATGTGTTTTTATATAGTAAATGGATCCCGATAGAGCTATAGCTGATGATGTCGAGAGTGTAACACCTGCTCCCGTGCAAAGGACAACGCAAGCTGATTCTCGACCGACGAATAATCAAGAAAGTGAGGCTAAACAAACCTTCTATCAAATGATGAATGACTGGTTCACTCAATATATCCAGACTAACCCGACTGCACAACAACCTTCACCCCCGATTAATCCATTTTCCATGCCTGTTGTACCTCAAGTAAGTGATCCGTTGCGATTGAGTAGACCACCTGTTGATAAAATCAGAAAACATGGAGCTGAAGAGTTTAAAGACACTGATGATGATGATGCTAAGCGGGCTGAGTTCTGGCTTGATAATACCATCCGTGTGTTTGATGAGCTATCCTGTACTCCTGATGAATGTTTAAAAAGTGCTATATCCTTGCTTCTAGACACAGCATATCATTGGTGGAATACCCTGGTATCAGTAGTTCCAAGAGAGCAGGTGACTTGGGAATTCTTTCAAATTGAGTTCCATAAGAAATCTATCGGTCAGAGATTTATCGATCAGAAGCGTAAAGAATTTCTGGATTTGATACAGGGTCGGATGACAGTGACAGAGTATGAGCAGAAATTCGTGAGACTCAGCCGGTATGCTCGAGAGTGTGTTTCCACTAAAGCCATAATGTGTAATGAAGATGGGCTGAATGAATATATTAAACTGTTAGTTGGCATACTTGAGATAAAAGAGTTTGTGGTACTTGTTGAGTGAGCCTGCAAAGTTGAAGAGCTTGGGAAGGAGAAAAGGAAGGCTGACTTTGAAGCTAGAGATGCATGCAAAAGAACATCCGATAAGTCATTCCAGTAGGCATCAAAGAAGTTTCGATATGATTTCAGCCATTCTAAAGCCACTTCAAGTTACTCTAGAAGGGATCAGAATAGACCACCAGTGAGCTCGAGAGCTACTTCAGCAGCGAGTGTGGGTAATGCCAGATCAAATCAACCCGAGTGTAAACATTGTGGTAAATGACATCCCGATAGTTGTAGATTGCATGATTGGGCCTGTTTTAAATGTGGATCGACAGATCATTATATTCGAGATTGCCCAATGTTAGCTAAGGAAAATCCAATGCAGAATACGAAATCGGGTAATCTGTAGCTCAAGGTAGACCACTCAGAAATGTTGGTTATACGAGTGGCAGTCAGAGAGGGACTAAAGATAAGACATTCAGATCTGAGGCCCGTGCACCTGCCAGAGCCTATGCCATTTGTGCGCGAGTGGAGGCTTCATCCCCAGATGTTATTACTGGTACATTCACTCTTTATGATACTAATGTAATTGCATTGATTGATCTTGGTTCTACTCATTCATATGTGTGTGAGACATTAGTATTCAGTAAGACTCTACTAGTTGAGTCTACTAAGTTTGTGATTAGAGTGTCAAACCCCTTGGGCCAGTATGTTATGGTCGACAAAGTGTGTAAGAATTTTCCCTTGATGGTTCGAGATCTGTGCTTTCCACCTGATTTGAAGTTGCTGCCATTTGATGAGTTTGACATAATTCTAGGTATGGACTGGTTGACAGTGCATGATGCTGCTGTGAACTGCAAGAGAAAGACTATTGATCTACGGAGCCAGAATGATGAGGTTATTCAGAATGAATCTAGTGATTTATATGGTTTGCCTGCAGTAATTTCTTCGATGCTAGCTCAGAAATATGTGAGAAAAGGGTGTGAAGCTTATTTTGCCTACGTGCTTGATAATAAAGTGGCTAAAAGAAACATTGAATCAGTACCTGTTGTGTGTGAGTATCTGGATGTGTTTTCAGAAGAATTATCGGGTTTGCCATCTATTCGGGAAGGAGAGTTTGGTATTAAGTTAATGCCTGGGACGACTCCGATATCCATAGCTCCGTACAGAATGGCACTTACAGAATTAAAAGAATTGAAAGCTCAGTTGCTAGAATTGACAGATAGAGGTTTCGTGCGGCCGAGTTTCTCTCCGTGGGGTGCACCTGTGTTGTTTGTGAAAAAGAAAGATGAAACTATGAGAATGTGCCAAAGACTTCTTTCAGAACGAGGTACAGACACTATGAATTTTTGGTTATGCCTTTCAGACTCACTAATGCACTTGTTGTTTTCATGGATTTGATGAATCGGATCTTCAGACCGTATCTGGATCGGTTTGTGATTATGTTTATAGATGACATTTTGATCTACTCTCGTGATGAAGCTGAACATGCTGAACATTGCGAGATAAACAGTCGTATGCGAAATTCAGTAAATATGAGTTTTGGTTAAGTAAAGTTAGTTTTCTAGGCCATGTAGTATCAGCATCAGGTATTCGGGTGGATCTGGGCAAAATTTCAGTTATACTAGACTGGAAACCTCCGAAGAATGTTTCTAAAGTCTGAAGCTTTCTGGGACTTGCTGGTTATTATAGATGGTTCGTGAAAGGTTTCTTTATGATTACAGCCTCGATGACAAAGCTATTTCAGAAAGATGTTAAGTTCAAGTGGTCAGAGAAGTGCCAGAAAAGCTTTGATCAGTTGAAAGCCCTTTTAACTGAAGCTCGAATGCTAGTTTAGCTAGAATCGGGTAAAGAATTTGCTATTTATAGTGATGCATCATTAAATGGTTTGGGCTGTGTTCTGATACAGGAAGGTAGAGTGATAGCTTATGTGACAGCCCTAAAGTGACCCTAGTCGGAAAGCGGTTTTGGGACCGCTAAACTGAGTCACCAAATTATTTGAATGTGATATTTATTGTCTAAAATATGTGAATATGAATGTGCGAAAATTTTTAAGCTTCGATTTAGTTAATTGCATGTGAATGGAGTACATAGGACTTATGTGAGAAAATTTAGAAATGTGCTAGGCAAATGTAAAGTGGCCTAATAATGCATGTTATAGAAATGGTGGGTTTGCATGTCAAATTGCCCAATATTTGAGTCACAAACATGTTATGTAGTGATGTATGTTAGGAACAATAAAATAATGAGTATGGGTAATAAAGAAATGGAAAAAGGAAAAGAATGGTGAGATTGTTTCTCCCCCTCCCCATTGCCGTGAATGTAAGAAAGAAAACAAAAAAAAAAAGTGTCCATCTTTTTCTCATTTCTCTTGGCCAAATGTTCTAAGGAAGAAAGAAAAACAAGTTGTGTTCTTTGGTTCTTCTTGGCCGAATTGAAAGGAAGAAGAAGGGAGTGAAGCAATCGGTCATCTTAGGTCACTATTAAGGTAAGGAAGTTGTACTAGCTCTTGAAATTTTAGTTGATATTGAGTGAGATATCAAGTGATTTTTGTAAACCATGACAAAATTTTGATTTTAGATTGAGTAAGGTTTTTGACTATGGTAGTTAATAATGGTGAGTTTTGTTGTTTCATGTTAAAGTTAGGTGAATGATGATGATGGATGAGTGTTTGAACCATAAAAGAATTCGCCACCGGTTATGAACTAGGGCGAATGTGAGTTGGTTGTGGTTGAATATTGCATGCTTGGTAGAATGGTGGATGAAAGTGCCGAATGTGGTCTTTGGTTTGGCATGAAGTGATAATAAAGGTTTAAAAGATAGCTTAGGTTAATTGATACTCACTAATGAGTTCGAATGGAAGCTTTGTTAAGTGTGAAATGAGTGGTAGAGAGAGAATTATGGACTATTGCCGAATGTATGTTGGATTGATAGAGTATCCAAATTGATTTTATGTGTGTATGCATGACCGAATATAATCGACCACATGAATGAGTACGTAGGTTGATGTGTATGTTCGGCCATAGGTAAACATATTGATGGCTTTATCTTGACTTAGAAAATTTGGCTAAGGTGAATATTGGCAAATGTGTTGAGTTGATTCATGGTTTCATATGTATGTGACTTTAGTGTCTAATGTATATATATGGGCTAAGTACCTTGAGTTCCTCTTTTGATGCTCAAATGATTAAATCAATTTATTTGTTAAATTAAGCTCAAGAGCAAAGGGGAACTAAATCCGATAAAGGGAAGGAAAAAGTGGTCGAATAGCCATCGAAATCGTTCGACAACATCCGAGGTAAGTTTCCGAGGACTTAGTTTATGATTTGATTAAGTCATAATGTATGAGCATAACAAATATACAGTGATACGATGATTTTTACTTGAATTATATGTTGAGTTAATTAGTCTATACGTATGACGGGTAGCCGTATGTGCATAGAGATCGTGTTATAAAGCAAACTAAACCATGCTGTTTGTATGTGGCTAGCGAGCCGAAATGGGAATGCTTAATCCGTGACTTGTGTTTGAATTCTAATTATGAAAATGAAATTAGATGTGTCATGATTTATTGATATGTGCATGAATGTTCGGATGATAACCGGGCTAAGTCCCGAGAGCATTTGAGCTAGTGGCTAATTCCGGGCTAAGTCCCGAAGGCATTCGTGCGAGCTACTATATCCGGGCTAAGTCCCGAAGGCATTCGTGCGAGCTACTATATCCGGGCTAAGTCCCGAAGGCGTTTAAGCTAGTGGCTATATCCGGCTAAACCCCGAAGGTACTTGGTTTGAGAACGAGTGATCTTGCTGTAATAAGTTAGATTGATACGCTCGTAAAACCCAACGATGAGGTACATTTCGTATATGCATTGGGGTAGTGATTCCGTTTAAATAATATTCGCTCAGTAAATTAATGAGCTTCCGGCCTTGGCTAAGTTGATCTTTTGTGTATGAATATAAGGGTCGGTAATGTGAAGTAAGTATGATATTGAGAATTTGTGCATATGAGATTATCCGTTTAGCCATATGAATGCTATATTTTGGTTGTGTCTAATTTCATGGCTCAAACTTACTAAGCATTAAATGCTTACTCCGTTTCTTTGATTCTCTGTTTTATAGATTTTGGTTCGTCAGCTATCGGACTCGGGATTTTTGAAGTCGAAGTCACCCACACTATCAAAGCTCCTTTTGGTATATTTTTGGTTGAACTTTGAAATGGCATGTATAGGACTACCCTTTTGTTGTAGGTCATGTACCTTTCGGTTTTGTGTAAATTTGGATAGCCATGCGAAAATGGCTTAAGTATACTTTGATCATAGCATTATAATCGTTTTGTATGTTGTCCGTCGAGAGGTATGGAAATGTTGGTAACGGTTAGTCATGGGAATGGTTATTCATGATCACTTTTGGTATATGTATGACAAACTCTAGTTATGGAGGATCATGAAATAGGTAAAGTTTACTTTAAAAATAGATGCTAGCAGCAGCAGTGATGTGGATGTGAAAAATCTCTAAAAATAGTAGGAATGGAATTAAATAGCGAATAAATTATGTAATCGAACCTTGATGAATCTATTTTCATAGGAAAGTAACGAAACGCTCATATGAACAGTATATTATGAGATGTTAAAGTTTTCGTGAGACAGGGCCAGAACAGTTTCTGGATCCCCTGATCTGACTTTGGAAATTCATTATAAATTAACCAGAGACATTTAGAAGTCATTCCATATATGTAGAGATTCCTTTTTGAGTCTAATTTCTATAGAAACAAACGACAGCAGTATTGAAGCCCTGTACAGGGAGATATCCAAATCGTAATGCATGAAGGTCAGTGTAGTCGCACCCTGTAACAGGGGAGAATTTAACTAATAAACTGTACTAATTGGCCCGACCAAAAATTCTAGAAAAAAATCTGGAGATGTACATATGAGTTTAGTTTCAGGGAAAAATTACGAAACTGATTTTCGAGTTTTGTAACTCAAGATATGATTTTTAAAGTGACAGTGACGCAGTTAGCCAACTGCCTGGAAATTTTTAAAATAGACTGTGAAAGCGAGTGATTTAAGTTTGCAAACCCCTCGTGTCCGACTCCGGCAACGGTCTCGGGTACGGGGTGTTACACATCATCTGCAAAGTTGGTTTTTCTAAGTTAGTTATTTTTATTATTTTTATATTCTGATTTAATTTTGGGTTTTAAGTAGTAATAAGGCCGCTATTTAAATTTCTTTTTTCCGCTATGGTTTTATTTTCTGATTATATTTATACTATGACGGAACTGCTAGTGTTAGGCTGCGCGGGTTTTCAAAATTAGTAAACGTTTTCAAGACTCAATAAGCACAACAAATGGATAGCCTAAAGATTGATAAACCGACTTTTCATTCAACCGCTGTTTTTACAAAGATCACCCCAATCACTTAAACCAGCGAATGCATACTAAGTCGTAAGTCCATGTGACACGTCAGATCTAGCCATAACATCTGGGCCAGGTTTGGGGTGTTATATTATTAATGTCACATACATTTATCATTCATAATATGATAGGATTTTATAGGACTTAATAGGTAATCAACAACCTTTCTATAAGATTATACACTTTTCGATTTACTTTCTTTTCATTCTATTCCCAATGCTTATCATAAGCCTAAACCACATTATCAATTCCTAACTTAATGTATTTATCCATGATATAGGTATATTCGTCCGTAGCATACATAAATTTCTCACATATTATACATCATTCAAACTCATTACTCCCTTTTCACCAAATTTCATTTCAACTATGAATTTACCATTTCATTACCTTTCCTTACCCATTTTATATGCACAACACACAATATATACGCATAATATCAACCATGACTACAAACTAGTGCACTTAAACATAACTCATTTGGAATCAACTACATAATCAACCACTGCATAAGAAATTACATACTTTGATTTATTTCACCTTTTTATGGACATAAGCACATTACCAATTGAGCACTTACCATTTCAATGTATTTCATTAGGATTAAACATGATATAATTCAATCATAAACTTGGCACAAGCCTAAGCACCAACAACAACACATGTTAGCATAATTGAATATAATTCATGTGAACTTAACATTGATAACCATTATACTTAAGCATGATCCAATTGGATTTATCATCCTTCATAACATATCATGCTTTCCATGTATCATCATTTCAATAAGTTTCATACCCACATGTCTTGGTTCATCTTGATCACTTACCATTTCATTTGCATAATACCAAAGACATAAACATAACATTTACCATATTCACAAGCTATTGATTAAACACATAACTTAGCAATATCCTCACATGGTAAGATTTGGTACATAAACATAGCATCACTTAAATCATGCCTTTAAAATCATGGATACTAATACTTTGATCATTGGTACATCATACCTTTTCATATTTGTCATAGTGAAGTCAATCGGAACCCTTACTGGAGCTCACACAAGTGTGATAAATGATGGTCGAAACCTTTTCTTTTCTTTTAATTGATGGTCAAAACCATCCCTTTTCATATTTGATGGTTGAAGCCATCCCTTTTCATATTCGATGATCGTCACCATCTCTTTTCATAGTTGATGGTCATCACCATCCCTTTTCATAGTTGATAGTCGACACTATCCCTTTTAATTAATCGATGGTTGTCACAATCCCTTTTCATAGTTGATAGTTGAAACTATCCATTTTCATATTCGATGCTTGTCTATACGTCTTTGGATTTTCTATTGAGGAATGATATGATAATATAACATGATAACATTTAATCAACAATTTAAAATTCTATTTAAACATACGAACTTACCTTGCTAAATTGCAGAAATGACAAAGTACAGGGGCATTTTGGTATTTTTCCATTCTCCTTAACTTTCCACTCAATCTTGATCTAAATTAGTAATTTCATTCAATTTATTAATTTAGACAGTAAAACAATGTATTTTATGCAGCTTAGTCATTTTTGACATTTTTGCAAATTTGCCCCTAACATTTTACTTTTATTCAATTTAGTCCTTGCGCCAAAAACATGCAAATTAACTATTTTTAATGCCAATTCACATCAGCCAAATATTCATAGCCTCCATTTTAGCCCATTTTTACAATAATTTCACATCAAATCCTTGTACTTTTATTATTTCAACAATTTAGTCCCTAATCGAAAAATTCATCAAAATTAATTAACAAAATACCTTTAAATAAGAACTAATAGTTGCAATTCATCATTTAACATAAAAAAAATCACTAGATTCATCAATGGAAACATTCAAAATCTTTAACAGTTTCAAAATTGCAAGTACAAGCTAGCTGGACCTAGTTGCAACGATCTCAAAAACATAAAAGTTATTAGAAATGGAACCAAAATGACATACCATGCAAGCTTTCCAAGTTCCCAAAATCTCCATGCTAAAAAATGGCTTCTTTCTCTGTTAAAATTTGGTGAAGGAAGAATTGTAGAAGATGATAATAGATTTTCGGTTTAATTTAATTTAATTTAATTATCAAATTGCCATTTTAACCTTGGTTAATAATTAAATAAACCACCAAATCCATGTCCATATGTGTCTAATAATTCCTTAAATGGTTTAATTACCATTTAAATCCCTTTTCTTTTATTCAATAAAAGATTTAATCACTCAAATAAAATAGTGATCAAATTTTACATCTTTTACGTTTTAGTCCTTTTTAATTAATTAACTATCGAAACATTATTCAACAAAACTTTAATTCCACCTTAATGTCACTTAATAAATATTTATAAAAATATTTACGGCTTGGTTTATAGAAACTAGGTCCCCATACCTCATTTTCTAAAACCACTTGACTTTATGGTCTTATCACTTGAACTTAATAAATCGCTTATATAACATAAATTACCATATCAAAAGCCTTTTTAAAACCATACTCGAATCGTAAATATTAAATAATAATATTTATGAGCTTACTCATCGGATTTGGTGGCCCCAAAACCACTATTTTAAACACCACTGAAAAATAGGCTATTACAAAAATGGAAGTTGTGTTTCATTTTCTACGAACTTACTAAGTATTATGTGCTTACGTAGTTTCTTTCCTATGTTTTATAGATTACTAGAAGCTTGATCAGTTTGGAAACTTGTCAGAGATCTATCACACTATCCAACATAAATTTCAATAGTTTTTGAATGTTTTGGCCAAGGTTATAATAACATGTATTATAACAGCCTGATTTTGGGTCTAGTCAGAATAGTGGTTTCGGGACCACAAATCCGATGCAAAAAAATTTATTTTTCTTATATTTTTATGGTCTACAGTTTTATGGAATGATTCTGTGAAAATTTTGTTCAAAAACTTTGATGTTTGAGCACTCAATTTAGTAAAAAGGACTAAATTACAAAAAGTGTAAAACTTGAGTTCTGTATGCTAGAGGCGTCTACTTGCTATGAAATTTTAAATTAGAGGTCCTTAGATGGTAATTAGACCATTACTTAGGTTAGTGGACAAAAATGGACATGAAGTAAGAGAAATTTTAGTGTTTTAAAAAAAGGGAATTTTGGTAATTTGGTAATTAAAGGAATTAAAAAGCAAAAATCAAGCCAAAATCTTTGTCCATATTCTCTCCCATGGTCAAATATCCCTAAGAAGACATGGCTAAGGTTTCTTCCAAGCTTGATTGTAAGTCTGTTCTTACCCCGTTTTTAATGCTCTTTACATTTTTGAAGTCGTTGTAACTCAATCTATCTATTTCTACCACTAATTTAAGAAATAATCAAAGTTTAAATTTTCACCCATGATATATATTTGTGTATTTTGATGTCTAATGGTAGAAAATGCATGTTAGATGTAAGATAAACAACTTTTGCTAAGTGATTTTTTATGGAAATATCAAAAAGGACCTATTTATAAAATTTATAAAATAAGTAGTAAAAGTATGATTAAATGAAAAATTTGGGATGTTATGAGTATGATAAAGATTCGGCTAGGCTTGGCTAATGAAGAAATTGGATGGAAATCATTTTACGAGCCTAGGGACTAAATTGTAAAAATGTGAAACATTGGGACAAAAATGTAATTTTGGCATAATATGATTTTTGGAATGAATAGGAGAATGTGAGTATTAAATAAGTTAAATTTGTCATCATAGATCAAGAAAAACAAGGTTTAAACCTAGATCGGGGGAAAAACAAAGTGTTTAACAATTCTGTCAAATTCTACTATTTTTGTACCAAGGTAAGTTTGTATGTAAATATGCATTGTATATTTATGTTTTAATACATTAATATTTTATGAATTGTGATTAACTCTTTGGACATATTTGACAAAAGTTCCGATAAGTGAGAAATCCCGGTTGAGCCTTAGGAATAGAATAGGATTTGAGTGACATGTTACTAGGAACCCTGTGTTTATGTAATCCAAGTGCTGGTCTCGTACATCCTACTAGTGGCTGGGTAGTCCAACATATGTTGCGGATACTTGACAACTTGTGTGAGCAGCACTGTGCAACTATGTCCTGACTGACAGTTTGTGTGAGCAGGCCTGAGAATAGCTCAAAAATGAGTCTATATGTATTATGAGACATGAGGTAGCTTCAACTACATAATTGGCACTTATGTGCAATATTTTTGAGTATCCGTTAATATTCCTAGTGTTCAACGGCAATGTCAAAGTTATGAAAGGATATGGTTATGACTCGAGTTGGTATAGGTATGTACGTAAAACTCATACATAATGAGCTCGATATGTGATGAACTCCCGGTAAGGTTATGATTGAGCAAATCTATGATTATGAGATTTTAATAACATTTATGTTAACTTACATTATATTAATTGTATGTTAAATGTGTGGATATAATGCTTATTATTTGCATAGGAACTTACTAAGCTTTATAGCTTACTCCCTTCCTTTCCCTTGTCTTATAGTGTCACCAAGCTAGCTTGGGATTCAGAGACCGTCAGAGATCCACTCACACTAACAACAATTATTTTGGTACTAATGAATTCAACATTTTGAGTTATGGCATGTATAGGGGACTTGGTCATTTTGTTATGTGTCATAATTGATTTGGCCAAATGTGTTGGCTTATATTGGTTGAAAGTTCATTTCGTATAAGGCCATTGAAATTGGCTACTATTGGTATAAGTAATTTATATTATGATACCTTCATGGATGTAAGAGTTTACATGATTTGAGTTTATAATTATGTGATGTTTGTGTATAATAGATGGTAGCATGTGATTAATGTCTGGATGTTTTGATTGTGGCTGATTTGGTTGTATGTATATGCTTGGTTTTGTGTTATGTTGTCTTGTGTAGGTGTGTGCAACAAAAGGTGGCAAAATGGCTTGGTAAATAGCCTTATTTTTGTCCACACGAGTAGGCCCACAAGCTTGTGTCTAGGTTGTGTATGACACACGGCTTGCCCCACGGGCATGTGTTTTGGTCTTGTGTCCCCTGTATCTTAATTTTGAGAAACAGAATGCTTAAAATTGAGCACACAGGCAGAGACACGGGTGTATGTCTTAGCTGTGTGGATGACACAGCCTCAGGCACGGGCGTGTGTCCTGGGCGTGTGAAGTCTGCACCTATTTCATGAAAAACTATAAATTTTAAATCGACCACATGGCCTAGCACACTGGCGTGTGACTTGGCCGTGTGTCTTCAATTTGTTCTTGGGTTACAAACAAAGAGTTACATGGGTTTGGGACATGGGCGTGTGACTCCTGTTTAGGGAAAATTTTTTCTAAATGTTGTAAAATTTTCTAAAGTTCTCGGTTTAGTCCCAAACTATTTCCAAAGCATGTTTTGGGCCTCGTAGGCTCATATTAGGGACTTTATGATTAAATACAAAATTTTTTTAATTTGGACAAAAATTGATTGCTCAGAAATTTATGTTTGCTTGTGTTTAAGTCCGGTAATGCCTCGTACCTTATTCTAGTGTCAAATACAGGTAAAAGGTGTTACATGTATAGGCGGGGTTGTAATGGTGTTTAGTTGAATGTTTAATGGATGAATTGGTATGTATAACTTATGCAAGTTGTCTTGGTTGGTACCATTTGATACCTTGATGCCTTGATGGTTTGTGTCATTGTGCTATCCCATGTTGCATATTTTGGAATGGCTTATGTAGTATGTTTTGAGGTAGCTTGACTATAGTGATGTTATGGCATGGTTTGTAATGGTTAAATTGAGGTGTATTTGGTAAGTTTTGAATCTAGTAATTGATGAATCAAAAGTGGTAGAATATGTGTGTTTAGGTAAGTCTTGATGATAGCATTTGAGCTGCCTTTGAATGGCATATTGGTTAGTTATTAGGAATTTCAGAATGGTCATTATATGTAAGTTTTGATAGGGTTTGATGCCTTGATTATGTGCAAAAAAGGCTTAAAGGTTTACGCATGATTTGGTGTTGTAAATGGCTTGATTTTGGGCAAATTTATGTCCACACAGCCTGAGACATGGGCGTGTGTATCCTGCAGGTTCCTTTACATGCAAGTCAGTCAGTTACACGGCCTAGCACATGAACTAGCACAGGGGCAAGTCACACAGGTGTGTTACCCTACTCAGCGAGTTACACGGGTTGGGACACAACGTGTGTCCCTAGTTGGAAGGTTACACAGCCTGAGACGTAGGTGTGTGTCTCAACCATGGGAGGCACACGTCTGTGTGACCCCTATTTATAAAATCTTGTGAATTTTTTTTATTTAGTCCCGAATTGTTTCTAAGGTATTTTTAGGGCCTTGAGGGCTCGATTTTGGGACAATATATGTGTGAATGATTACTCTATAATGTGCTTATTAATGTATGAAATGTATGTTTAAATATTTTGTTTGTTTAATAATATCATTAACCCTAATCCAGGGATAGATATGGGTTAGGGGTGTTACAAAAACTACAACTTAGATGGATAGTGTGAGTCGATTGTTTGATCCTTCCAAGATGTTAACAATGATAATATACAAAACAATCCATAAGAATCGATAAGTTTACATAACTTAGTAAGGAAATAGTATAACATTTAATCTAAATATAATTAGACACATTTCACATACTATTTGATTCAGGGATACCAAAGTACAAACAGGGTCACGTATGTGCATTCAGGCATACCAAAGTACAAACAGGGGCACATATGTGCATTCAGGGGTACTGAAGTGCAAACAGGAGCATGTATGCGCATCCAGGGATAATTATCTATAAACATATTAACTAAATAACAATAATATTATGTTACAATTAGAACTTTATTGTAACAGTCCATTTTTTAGTGGTGTCAAAAATAGTGGTTTCGTAGCCACAAATTAGATGAGCGAGTTCGTAAGTATTATTATTTAATATTTTCGAGTCAAATATGATATTAAAATAAATGTTGAATTGGTAATGTATGCTATTTGAGAGAACAATTAGGTTCAAGTGGTATGACCTTAAAGTCAAGTGGTTTTAGAAAATGAGGTATTGAGACCTCATTTTTATAAACTGATTCGTAAGTATTTTATTAAATATTTATGAAGTGTTATTAAGGTCGTATTAAAGTTTCAGTAAGAAATTTTAATGTTTAGATAGTTAATTAATTAAAAGGATTTTGTAATGGCCTGAATTATTTATCTTTGTTTCTGTGAAATTTGTGATAAATGAGTATTTGCTTTAGTGGTTAAGTGATATGGGTGTGTGTTTGAGGTCTTGGGTTCAAGTCCCGCTGTTAGCAATTTTGCTATTTTTGATCCTAGCCTTATCCATTTGGGGTGGGCTTATGTTATATTTTCTGTGAACTTATATCAGAATGAGCCTATTGGTTCAAGTGGTAAGGTGTTGCTTGCCTTAAGGTCTCGTTTTTGAATCCCTGTGTAAGTGTGAATGTGAATTTTTGTTTCAGTTGTCTGATAGAGGTTCGGTGGAATTGAAACTATAAGGTAGTTGGATGTGGTTAGTGGGTAGGATTTTGGGGGATAAGGTTGTTAGTGGATGGAGTAGAGATTTAGTAAATTTTAAATTTTTATTTTTATTTTTCTCTTTCTTCCTAAATACTTTCTGATGTCAGTTTTTGTTTTCCTCCTCTGCCTAACATTTTTCCCCTGTTCCTTTCTCTAAACTTTTTTTTCGTTTTTTTTTGGTTCTCCTTCAATTTTGTCCACACCTTTGTAGTCTTTTCGTTGTAATCCTAAATTTTGGTGTTTTACGTGCGATTGGGTAAGTGGGGATTTTGCTTGTCTGTAGGTTTTGATTTCTATAAGCTATTTGGATTTATTCTTTCCATTTGAATTACTAAATGGTTTGAAGTAAGGAAAAACAATTCTCTTTGAAGGTATTGTGCAAGAGTCGAAAAAGAGGCTTGTCGACCCCACACGGACGTGTAGCCAACCATGTGCGACACACGACCATGTAACGAGCGACTGTGTAGCTGTGTGGGTCACATAGGCTAGGCTAGTTTGGACGTGTAGGCTGTGGGCTAGGTCGTGTGGGCCACTCGGGCAAGGCTAAATTGGGTGTGTTGGCCCATACGGGCAAGCCACATGGGCATGTGGCCCTAAAATTCTAAAATTTTCCCTAGTGTCACACGTGTTGTTTCGATCAACTATGGGCCTTCCGTAGGGTCGGAAAAGGAAAAACAAACCCTAATGCATGAGTCTGTTATTCTAATAGACTGATCTGAATTTAGGAAAACTGATATGTATGTCTGATTGTGTTGTATAAGCATGTATGATTTTGTATACGAGCATGCAGGTCATGTTAGATCTGTTAATTCTGTATATTTGCATTTTGTATCTGTATATGGGGTGGGTTCTATTTGTTGAAGGAAGTGCTCTGTCAGGCAATAATTTGCCCTTTTTCTGGCAGCACAGCTGTAAATTATTCTGATAAGTGTCGTTCAGACATTATGTGGTGTGCAGGGCTGGGTGGTTGTTTTATACCCCACGTGGTGTGTTGGGATGGTCAAAAATGGTGCGTGTGGATGGGGGTAAGACTTTGCATATCTGTATGTTTTTGATAATCTGATTCTGATAAGGACTTATGTCCACTTCTATTCTGATATACTGAAATTCTAAATTTGATACATGTATTGTTTGTTCTATTCAGGTAATCCTCAGACATAGGCGGGTTGGTGTGATAGAGTCTTAGCGGTGACCACTAGTTAGCAAATTGTTTGATTAACAGTTTTTATTTAAAATTTAGATTATTTTTTAGAGTTTTGTAATTTTGGGACTCTCTAGACTATTTGTTTTAATTTTGGTGTTGGATGTGTTCTTGACTTTGATACTATGATATTTGACAAAACCACGATTTTACGCAAACAAATATTTTTATGAAAACACAAACTCGATTTTCAAATTTAACATATCAAACTTTTGCTACAAAATAAGTTTTCTAAAAGAGCAAATTAACAATATTTTCCTTAACAAAAATAATAATGTGTTTGATAAAATGTGGATTCTTTTTAGTAACAATTAAACGCGAGAAATTTAACATAATAAGATTGATTTCAAAACCCTTCTCATAACACTTCCAGATTTGGCCAAAATATCTAGGCTGGGTTTGAGGTATTACATTTAGTGGTTCAGAGCCAGGTTTCAAAACTCGGGATGTGAATTTGGGTTTAAAATTGAGTTTGAAAAGAAATGGCTTTCAAACAAGTTTGTTTCGTATGTGTAAAGTATGTGGTACATCGAGTTTTCGGCGCCGATCTTGTAAGTACTTTTGGACTTAGATGTACTGTAGTTAGAACTATCTGAAACCATACTAAGGTAGTTAGAAATTATGATTTCTGAAAGATTTCTGAACATCTGATAAATATTTGAAGCATAAAACATTTGCTAATAAACACTGAAACTGGTACATAAAATTTTGTAATGTAGATAAAAATTTGAAACAATGAGCACTCGTGGAACTCGTGGTAGTAGTATCCATGGGCATGGTGAGCGTTGTAGGGTGACTCGAACTGAGTCTTCCTGTTTGGGCAATATGCCAAATTTAAATACGAGCGAGATACTAGTTTCACTTACTACCGAGATTAGGTCTCAAAGCCGCTGGTCTAGGGACGATGTACTCTGGACCCCATTCTGGATTTGGGGGCTGGGGGTTGGTAACTGAATGACTCTAGTCTAATGGAGTTGAATTGTTTAGGGGCGTCACTAGAGTCACCCCTACTGTGGTCGAATACTTGTTGGTGGCCACCGAAAGGATAGCGTATGTGTAACATCCTAAAATATGGTCTAGTTGGAATAATGGTTTTGAGACCATAAATTCGACGTTAAAATATTTAGATTTTGATCATTATGAGATTTAGAATATAAGATTATGCATGTGGTAAAGTTTCATGAGGAAATTTTAAGAATAAAGTGTCCAATTACAAAATAAGGACTAAATTGAATAAGATGCAAAACTTGGGTTTTAGGTGCAATTTGTGTGAAATTATTTTGAAATATGAATTAGAAGGTCCTAAAGAGCAATTTTCCCAATTTCTAAATTTTTGGACAAATATGGACATCTATGGAAATTTTTGTAACTTTAGTGAGTAAGGGCATTTTGGTCATTTGGATATTAAATGAACTAAAAAGGGAAAAAGAGCTAAAAATCAGCTCATCTTTCTCATGTTGCCGCCGAAAATTCAAAGGTACCATAGCTACGGTTTCTTCAATTTTCAAGCTTGATAGTAAGTCAATCCTACCCCCGTTTTTAATGTTCTTTGTATTTTTTACATCCTTGCAACTTGCTCTCTTCATTTCTACCCATATTTCATGCTAGGGTTTATTTTTAGAAAATTACCCATGCATGAGTTAGATGTATTTTGGTGGATTATGGAAGAATATGATAGTTTAAGGTATGGAGAACAACTTTTGTTAAGAGATTTTGCATGGAAACCCTAAAAAGGACTTATTTGTAAAAGTTATGAAAATGGGTAGAAAAGTGTGAAATGAAGGAAAGTATGGGCTGCTTTAAGTACAAGAGGTATTCAACTTGGCTTGGGTAACTAAAAAATCACTTGCATTTCTTCATACGAGCCTAAGGACTAATTTGTGAATAAGTGAAAGTTTAGGGGTAAAAAGGGTAATTTTATCAAAGCATGAAATTAGGGTCGATTTGAGCAATGTATGAAGTTAATAAGCTAAATTTGTGATGATATATCAAGAAAGACGAGAACCGAATCTTGATAAAGGCAAGAACAAAGTGTACGAGGCGTAGGCACTATTTCGAATATTTTGTACCGAGGTAAGTACATGTACAAAGAAATACCTTAATTAATGTTTTAAATGTTTAAATAACATATGGGTAATTAATATATTATGTGGTTACCTTGTTGCTATAATATGTTTTGATGTTTTATTCTTATGTTACAAGTGTTGCCATGTTAGCATTTGTATATGATAAAGTCATATGTTATAAGGCCAACATTCCAAGAATGTTCGACAAAGAGACATAAGTCTGAAAATCCCATTTCAACTTAGGAATAGGTAAGGATACAAGTGACATGTCACTAGGATATCTATGTAAGTATGAGCTTATTTGATGACATGATACATGCTAGGTCCAAGAGCTTGTGTAGCCCCGTTGAGAGGCATGTAATTATGTGGTACACGCTAGGTTCGGGAGCTTATGTAGCCCTGCTCAGAGGCGTGGTAATGTGATGCATGCTAGGTTCGGGTGATCATATGTAGCCCTGTTGAGAGGCGTGCTATGTCATGATTATGGCACTTCGGTGCGTTTATATCCAAGTATCCTATCCGTTATTCCAAATGTTCTGCGGGTAATGTATACGAGGTTTGAACGTAAACTAAGTAAAATGCATATGTGTACAGGGGAGCAAAGGTATGTTTTTAATATGTGTATTTCTACGACTATTATCATCCATGGCAATATATGTTTTTATGTATTATGCTTATAAAGAAAATTTAGATCACATGTTTGATGAAAGGTATGAAAAAATGACAAAGGTGTAAATAATAGTCTATGGTTTAATGAAGATTTACTTTATTTGTATGTGTACTTACTAAGCTTCATAGCTTACTCGTCCCTTTTCTATTTCTTTTAGATTCATCAAGCTAGCTCAAAGGATCAAGAACATTGGAGCTCAAGTCACACTATTAACTAAATTTTGGGTATAATACATTTGATTATTTTGAGTCATGGCATGTATAGGTGATTGTTATTTTGTATATGTGTCATGTCATGTGGCTAGCCCAAAGTAATGGTTCCCTAATTGGCATGATTATTTTGTATATGGCTAAGTGAATTGGTCCATATAGTTAATTGGAGTGTTTTCTTATAATTATCTCTTGATTGCATGCCAAATTATGTATGTGATTGTGATCTATGCTAGATAGTAGGATGTTAAGCATGTTAGAGTACATGAGGGTTCTTGGGTGACCAATGGCTTGGAAGATAGCCTCCAAATGGTCCACATGAATAGACACATGGATAGGTGTCTAAACCATGTGTGACACACGGACAGCCCACACGGGCGTGTTGTTCAACCGTGTGTCCCCTGCACCTAAAATTTCCATGTTGCATGCTTTGTAGTAACTACACGGGTTGGAGACACGGCCGTATGTCTCATCCATGTGTGGCACACGGGCATGTGCTTTGGCCATGCCCTAAATGAATGATGATGTCATAAACAGAATGTCCAAGTTTTTGAACACGGGCGTGTCTAGGCCGTGTGAAAACCACTGCACCTTGAATTGAATTAAATAAATTTCAGGATCCCACACGGGCTAGGGGCATAGGCGTGACCCACGCACACGGGTGTGTAGTGTGCTTCTACATGGGCGTGTGAGGCCAGAGCACAAAAATTTTCTTAAGTTTTTCATACGTTCTTGGTTCAGTCCTGGACCACTTCAAATGTATGCCTCGGGCCTCGTAAGCCCATATAAGGGACAAAATGATGGAATTAAAATTTTATAACTCGCATTATTGTTGGATGTTTGTATGTTTGTCTGGTAATGCTCATTCCTTATCTCGATCTCGGGTACGAGTAAGGGATGTTACAGTATGACATTAACTTCACTCTTGAGCAGAAACTGAAGGGTACAGTGTAACACCCCTAACCAATATCCGTTGCTGGACTAGGGTTAAAAGGAATTACCGAACCTTTCATAACATATTACAAACATATCAAATACATAGCTTACAAAATATCAAATCACATTCAATCATATTCACAATGTCCCTTAAATAGGTCTAAAAACCTTAAACATGCTTTGGAGAAGGTTCGGACTAAACCAATCTCGTATAAAATTTATCAAAACTTAACAATTTTTCTAAGTTACAGGGGTCACACGGCCGTGTGAACAGGCCGTGGTAAAATAGGGCATACATACTGACTTATCCACACAGCCGAGGACACGCCCGTGTGCTAGGCCGTGTGAAATCTAATAGTGTTACTGACTTGGGTCACACGACCGACAACACGCCCATGTGCCAGCCCGTGTGCCACACACAGCCAGTATACATACCAGTGTGTCTAGGCCGCGTCAAAACTATAGGGTATCCTGACATTAAATCGAAGGGAATCTGAGGGGACACATGGCCGTGTAACATGATCGTGTGTCGTTCATGGTTGGGACACACGCCCGTGTCTCTACTCATGTGGAAAAAAATAGGCCATTTGCAAAGCCAATTTGCCACCCTAATCTTAAACACTCAAAGTATCCAAATTTGGTACCATTTTATCACCTATATAGGCATTCAAAACATGCAATTTCATATACATTTCATGCCATTTATAAATATATATCATCTCTTTTTCATTACTCAATTACACAATCAAAAACATGCCAAATCAAATTGATACTTTAACTAATATCCACATTTAAACACAACTCAAATCATCATATATTTACTAAACCAAAATGGCATTCAAACTTCATTGTAAATTATACCAAAACAAAACCATTTTAACTACCAAATCATACCAAGATGGCCATTCACACAAGGCCATATATATACATCAATTATATCATTTTTCCATCACATATTCTATACCAAAACCAATTCCATATCACAATCATATTCATGTCATCACATGGCAAGAAATACACATAACACATATCATAACATCACTAGCCTATACATGCCATACATTTATATTTACAACTTTAAAAGTACCAAAATATCTATAAAATAATAGAAAACACAGAGAAAGTAAGCTTTCTAAAGCTTAGTAAGCCATATAAAAATAAACTTAACACATAAGATAGTTATAAGCCAATTTATCCATGGAATCCATAACAAATCACATACACAAGTTTCATAATTCACATCTAACTCACTTGTTCTTAATGCACTTGCATTTAACCACCATTCTTTCTTATGAAATTCACATGTCATCATTTATAAACATACTCACCTTTCATTCTTGAATAACATATACATTTCATACGCACCTGAATCAGAGTTCCATTCTCTATATTGCCCGTCGAACTATTCGAAACTGATAAGGATACTCAGATAGCTCATAAACTCGTACAATGTGATATCCCAGCTATGGTCTTACATGTTATCAAATATTGATGCCACTGTCCCAGACAGGGTCTTACACGAAATCATATGCGATGCCAATGTGATGCGACCATAGCTCGTGAAATTATTACCGAATCCATTGAGTTGGCACAAGGACCTATAACTCGATCACGAGCTAAGAAATTTCAAGAAGCGTTAGCAAGCAGTGTGGATTCAGCTTAGGGAGAGCACGAAGTCGAATCCAATAGCCATACATGGACAGCTCAATTGGTGTCACTTGCAATTTATTACATGTTGAACTTGAATTTTAATAAACTCATCTAATTTCAATAAATGAGTTGCTGGACTTTATTCAACTCATCTTAGTTTATTTTAATTACTAGAGTTTTTTGTTGAACTTCATTTAATAAGTGTTGCTCTTAGTTAATCTAGTTACTAGGAATATTTATTGATGCATGGTTTAAGTTTAATTAATTATGCTTCTACTAATTTAACTAGTTGCTGGAATAATTGTTGCATAGGTTTTAGTCCATTTATCTAACTTAAGTTTTAATGAGTGCATGTTCAATAAGTGCTTAAATGCGTTTAATAAGTTCAATTTAATGTGTTTAAATGTAGGTAACTCTGCAGCTCATAACTGTTACAATTCAAGGCTATTACACATTTAATAAAGTGGCTTTTCAAGTTATTTTTGGTTACAAGCAAGGGGGCTATTACGAATGAAGTTTTATACATCATTTAAGGAGCTTTAAGGAGCATTATACCATCCTTTTATTTCAGTAGCAACCTCTTCATCTACCAGCCATTTTTGCTAATTCAAAAAAATTAACTCAAAGCATTCAAAATGGATTTAAGGAGCTGGTGTCTATTCGGCTAGCCAAGGGACAATTTAATAGTCATTTTTCAAGCATTTACGGTCATTCATTCAGCTGAATTGAAGAGAATTCAAGAGTGGAGTTATTTGGTTCAAGAATGTCAAAAGAATTGAGTTTTATTTCAGTTTTTAATTAGCACATTAAGATGAATTCTTGTGACTATTCGTCTAGCCTATTCTAACACTATAAATAGGAGAAATCAGCCTTTGTAAAAGGATTTTTTTTGATGAATTTGATAATATCTTATCACTTTGTGAGTGTTCAACTCCCATTGTTCTCTAAAGACTGAGTTGGCTTATCAAGCAACCTTTGTGGCGTCATTTCTAGTTTTTTTTTTAACTTATCACTTGTATCCAAGTGTGGCATTCACCATACCAAGGTTCCTATCTTTGTAGATAGTGGGTCGAGGTTTACTATCAAATGATCTTTACCATTTTTCCATCACCCTTTTTAGCCTAATTGCTTTCTAAGTTTTGGGTCAACATAAATCTATTGTGTTGGTTCACTCTTAAGCTTTAGCCTACCATCTATCATTGTTTATTTAACCTTTTTGCAACCTTTCCTTTTAACTTATCCTTCCACTATCTTAAGCCTATTTTTTTTAAATTGTCAATCTTACCCAATTTAAACGATCGAGCAACAACACGACTCGTGACATCCATATTCTAGTTCGTATCATTTGGTATCAAAGCTGGTTAAGTTGAGGTGAGAATCATCATTTTTTGTATTCCTGGGATTACAATTTAGCAAAAAAATCGAAAAAAAAGAGTACACATTCCAAAAGTGAAAAAGTTGAAATATACATTTTCTTGAAAAAAAAGTTGTAATGCCCCAAATCTTTGTTAATTTAATTGTGTGTTATGTTGTATGTGGGTTGCTCGTTGTGATGGTTAAGCGTTCTGAGTAGTGTGAGAAGACTCAGCTTCAAACCTAAGCTTTAGCAAAAAATTTAGCTTTTTATTGAATAACCCTTGTTTACTATTAATAGACTTTTACAGTAAAGAGAATGTTGCATGTCACATAAGAGGTTGTTAGTCAGGTGGCAAGAGGAATGTGGGGTGTTGTTTGAGGTCCGAGGTTCGAGGCCGATTAACGCAAAAGGATATTTTGGTTTTATTTTGCTCCTGACGTTGGGAAGGTGTTATAGTGGGAGTAGAATTGGTGTGATAAAGGAGTAAGAGGTGTTGTGGCCTAACTTTAGGGAGTGGTTGGGAGGAATTTTGGTTGCTTGAGTGTTGGGTGAGTGGGATAAGGAGTGAGGAATTTTAGGAGTGATATTTGGAGTAAAAGTAGGGGTTTGAAGGGGGTAGTTGTGAGTGTGCCGAACATGGACTCTCATTTTTGGTAGGTTGCATTTTGTTGAACAAAAGGTTGAGAGTTGGTCATTGTTTGGTTTTCAGCTTTTCTCTTGTGTTTGTGAATTACGGCATTTTTCTTAGGATGTGCATTCTAGGCATTTTGGAACTGATCTTATTGACATTTTGATGACCGACCTTTTGTGCCCATTTTTCTTTCTTCTCTCTTTCGTATCAAGCCTCTAGACTGGACACCTTCTTCCTTTCATATTTTACCTTTTCGTTCTTCTCCTTCCTTTGACCAAACATTCTATCTCCCCCTTTTTTGAATCTTTTATTTATCAAATTTTGATTGGTTCATCTAACCTTAGAGGCCGAATACTCTCCCACTTGAAGTACGAATCGGTGTTGTTCTTCAACAAATTGGTAAGTAGTCTTGTACTGCTAAAGGAGAATGTTGTTCCCTCCTTGCTGATTCTTACTCTCTTTTTCCTAGGTGTGGAGTATCTTGCGGTTTCTTAAGTCCTTTGGAAGTGTAGAAGTTTCCATGGGTGCCGAGCGGTCAATTCTTTCCCCTCTCTTCTCGATCAAGGTAATTCTGGTTAGATTATGGTGTTCTTTCGGGCATGGCTTGGTATTTTAAGCCATATGTTGGTCTCACGTTATGTGCCTAGTGGCCATCATTAATGGGTTTCGTTGACTATACAGTTATTTGATAAAGAGGGTAGACCAGCCTTTATCATCGGTTCAAGCTGAGTTGTAATATCCTGACTTTCGGGTCTTTTCGTGATTCTTGAGTTTATGGTAAAATTTTTTTTAAGATTAGGTATTTAGTTGTGAAATTCATAATTAGAGTGTGTAAATGGGCTTATGGAAGGCCCATGCGATGCCCAAAACCCAGTAGAATTTTTGAATTTTGGACTTAAGCAGTTTGGGGCTTTGGATAGGTGGCTTTATTAAAAATTGTGGGTAAAATGTATCAGAAAAGAGCCTTTGGTAGAGTGGCTGAGTGACGCCACTAGGGTGCTAAAAAGGTGGCGTGTAAGTGGTTGGGGGAAACCTGGGTTTGATCCCCTGTGATGGCAAAAGTGATGTTATTTTTATGCTTTGAGCATGTAGGAGTTGTAGCCGAATGGAACTCCGTAGGAGAGAGTTTGAATCAGTCAAACGCATGGATTAAGGAGGGATAAGGGGAGAGATTTTAGGGATTTGAGAGGGAGATAGAGTCAGACGAATAGAGGGGATTTCGGTAGAGGGGTATTAGGTTGGTATTTTTGGCATTGGGGACTTAGGATGTGCCCTTTTCTTCTTTAGGATTAGTCTTTTCTTTTTCTTTATTCTTCTCTAGCCGAACCTACCACCCTTCCATTCATCATTCCTTCCTTTCTTTTTTTTCCAAAACCAGCCCATTACTCCCTTCCGTTCATCTACTACTTCTTTTCTTATCTCCACATCTGCCGAAAAGCTGCAAAAGCCGAACCTGTGAAGCTTGGTGGTGCCGATTCTTTGTTGACCAGCAACCTTTTTTTTCGCTTCACGTTTTGGTGGCCAATCCCTTTATCTTCTAGGCGTTAAACGGTTCAAGGAGGGAGACTATGGTAAGTGTTCGTACTCTAAGTCGATTCAGTAGTAACTGTTGACAAAAGCCGAAACCCCTATAGTTGAGGGTGGTTGCCGATTTGTGATGTAGGCCTTATTGGGTTTTTGTAATTGATTTTTATGGTTTATATAGTGGAGTAGATACGTTGGAGGAGCAGCAAGGCGTGGGGTATCGATTCAGATAAGCTTGGATCATCGAAGTGACTAAATCTAGATCTAGTCATCAATTTCGGCAAAGGTATGAACCCTAGGGCCATTGTGGATGGTGGCCGAATATGTAAGAGATGATAATAGATAATTTTCAATTTGGTTTAAATGTTATCATGATCTAATCTATAAGCAGTTGATTGTAGGAGAAATTGCATAGGAGATCTCGTCAAGGAATATCGCAAATCAGGTGTGTAACGAACCTTCTTTCGTAGCTTAACTCGATATTCGCCGAAAAGCCGAAATGCTAAAATTTTGGCATTTCGAGAACTCTTGAGCATGCGAATGCTCGTAGGTTAGTTAGATTCACTAAGTTTGATGATCGGGATCGTTGGAATAGGTAAGGGCACGGTTTGGTGCACGATGGTAAGTTGGGCCTCGAGGGGCTGAAATTGGGCCCAATGGGCTTTCGGGCCCATTTTGGTAAAGTTGGTAAAAAAATGAAGTTCTATTAAATTGCGCGTTAAGACTATTAATACCGCTACGAAATATAGTCTAAATGGGCCTAGATGACTAAATCGGCTATATAGAGCCCATTAGGGGTATTGGGCCCAAAAGGCCCGAATTTGATAAAGAGCGTTAAAATCATTGTTTAAACACTTGGAGTTATTGATAATTGTTAATGAACATGGAAAACCCTAATATTTTGGTAAAATTACGAAATTACCCTTATAATGTGAAAATGACCTTTTTGCCCCTAGGTGAAAATGACTATTATACCTCTAGGGTTATGTTATAATTGAGATGCATGTGATACTGATTTGTACATAATATGCCATGATACATACATATATGCATGGGTTGGGTTTTATATGAATGGAGGAAGTGCAAAAGGGCTATGCCCCAGTTTACCGAAAAGGGCTTTGCCCCAGTTATTAAAAAAGGCTAGGCCTCCAGTTACATGATAAAGCAGCTGTGCTGCTAGTGGAGAGTTTGGTTGGGTGGGTTGAGTTATTCCCCACATGGAGAGCTTGGTTGGTACGGGTGGAGAGTAGCGGTTGGTGGGTTGAGTAGTCTCCCCAAACGGGCCTGCATACATCCATTAATTGTGCATGTGGTATTGATTTGGGCCTATGGGCCATACCGTTTACACTAAAGGCTTCGACCCAGTGGTATGAATAATGTAAAGGCTTCAGCCCAGTGATATGAATAATGAATAGGCTTCGGCCCAGTGGCATGAATAATGTAAAGGCTTCGGCCCAGTACATGCTGAGATTGAATTTGGGCTTAGGCCCAGCAGGCTGACATTGTTTTGGGCTTTGAAAGGGGCTTGTTGCACGCTGAGTTTCCAAACTCACCCCTTCCTTAACCTTGCAGGTGAGCCTTGATAGGGGGACTTGGAGCAGGAGGGGATTTAGAATAGCCACGATGATCGCTTTTGGGCTTTTGAAATAAGTGACTGGTTTTCTTTAGTTTATCTTATTTACTATTTATTTTTGGGTTGTAATAAGGCCAATTTAACTTTATTTTCTTTCTGGGATTATTTTATTTTCAATAACTCTAAACTTTTACTGATAATAATTAAAATGGGCTAGACTTAGGGCGCGTTTTCAAAATGATACTCATTTTCAAAATAACGTAACAACATGATTAATCGGTTTATCAAAGATATCCACCCAAATGAATTTTCAACTCTGTTATCAAAGTGTGGCAATGGTTGTGGGCATGTTTAGGATTCGATCCAATCGAAGAGCATGCTACTTAAGTAGCCTTCATGGCTCACCTCCTCTGTTTCGTATACCTACCTGGTGCACAGCTTCCATTCACTTTGTTAACTTAAGACGGTTATTTTAAAATGCTAAAACGAAATGTGGGTTTTTAACTTCAATGTGGCACGTCGAATTCGGCCATAACGTCTGGGTCGGGTTTGGGGTGTTACATTTAGCGGTATCAGAGCTCGGTTGCAACAACTCGACTGTGGGTTTTTAAACGGGTCTAAAATCAAGAGTTTCAAAACAAAGGTATTTTAAATCAAATTTTAAGAATTTCTATTTTTCTGTGACCAAATACATGGTTTGTGGTTTTAAATGGCTTGGAGAAAGAAGTGGCACACTGAATCCCCGGCACCAAGTCTGTAAGTATACTCTCTTTTATGTTGTGCGATATTGATATGATGCTATGAATAGAACTGAGACCCTACTATGATACTTTAGATAGGGTAGAGCTGTAAAACGGTAGAAATGAGACTGTAGCTAGGCTACGACGTTGCGAAAACAATCCTTAAACTGCTATATTTCCATAAGACATCTTGTAATAAACAATTGAAATATTAAACTAATGTCATAAAATTCGTAATCAGATAATTCAATATGAGTACAAGAGGAACTCGTGGACGAGGCCACGGACGTGGTCGCGGAAGGGTGCAAGCTGAATCTTCATCCTCAGGGCATAGGCCAGCTGAGGAGGCATTCGTGCCACAGGCGACTGAGACTGGGTCATATGATCGGGTTGCGGGGGATGATGCTTTGTCCCAAGCAATGTTAAGGGTTTTAGAAAGAGTTGCTGGAGCTAGCACTAGGACAGTAAATAGGGGATCCATCTCTGAATGACTCCGGGCTAATGGAGCAGAAGTTTTTAGGGGCGTATCTGGAGTAGCCCCAAACGTGGCTGAATATTGGCTAGAGGCAACAGAGAGGATTATGGACTATTTAGATTGCTCTGTGGAGTAAAAGCTGAAGGGGGCTGTGTCGTTGCTACGAGATGAGGCGTACTGATGGTGGATCACCGTAAGGGAGAGTACCCTGATTGAACGAGTAACCTGGGAATTGTTCAAGACTGCTTTCAAGGGGAGGTATGTTGGAGCTAGTTATGTGGATGCCCGTCGAAAGGAATTTTTGAATTTGACTCAGGGTAATAAGACTGTCACGGAGTATGAGGCAGAATTCTTGAGGCTGAGTCGATACGCCAGCGGGATAGTTGCGACTGAATATGAGCGCAGTGTTCGATTTGAGGATGGCCTCCGCAATAAGCTTAGGATACTGATAGCTCCATAGAGGGAGCGTGATTTCGCTGCGTTGGTAGAGAAGGCTAAGATAGCCGAGGAAGTAAAATGGGCTGAACGGCAGAATCGTGAGAAGGATCGACCCAAATTTAGGAGGGATTCTGGACTTTCTAGTGCTACAAATAGGAATGTTAAAAGATCTAGAATGGAGGAACCGGTTCGAGCAGTTCCAGTGAATACCTTTAGACCACATGCTTACAGGGACTGTGGCAGGGTGCATATGGGGGAGTGCTGGAAATGAACTAGAGCATGTTTTCGATGTAGGTCAAAGGAGCATAAGTTCAGAGAATGTCCTCGGAGAGCAGCTTAGGAACTACCTGCAGAGCAAAGGGATGTTCAACCACAGCGAGGAGGACCACCACCACAGAGAGGCCATGGGCAAAGTAGAGGTGGCAATGGTAATGGACGTGGACGTGGGGCACCTGGCAGGGGTGGTGGAAATGCTGAAGCTCGACTGCCGACGTTGGTTTATGCTACACGGCGTCGTGAGGAGGGTGACGCTCCTGATGTTATAACCGGTACGTTCTTCATTCATAGCATGCCTTACACTGCTTTGATTGATGTGGGTTCCACTCACTCGTATGTTACTTGTGATGTATCTGGGGTATTGGGTGTGCTTCCTGAGGAGACTGTAAGTGGAGTATCGGTGATAAGCCCTTTAGGACACTCGGTTAAGGTGGATAAACTCTTTAGGGAGGTGCCTTTAGAGACACAAGATAGGATATTTGTAGGAGATTTGATGGAGCTTCCGTTTGGGGATTTTGATCTTATTTTGGGAATGGACTGGCTAACTAAGCATAGGGCGACGTTGGATTGTGCTGCTAAGAGAATGGTGCTAAGAACTGCCAAGGGTGAGGAGATAATGGTCATAGGGGAGCGAAGGAACTATTTGTCCAATGTTGTCTCAGCTTTAAGGGCCGAGAAGTTGATTCGGAAAGGTTGTGAGGCATTCTTGGCATTTATAAGTCAAACTGAACCTGAGGGGATAACTGTAGAATCGGTTAAGACCATTAAAAAATTTCAAGATGTATTTTCGGAGGAACTTCCTGGATTACCTCCAAACAGAGAAGTAGAGTTCGGAATCGATTTGTTACTTGGAACAGCTCCAGTGTCCATTGCGCCTTATAGGATGGCACCAAAGGAGTTGGTAGAATTGAAAGCTCAGATTCAGGAATTGTTGGATAGAGGGTTTATAAGACCAAGTGTTTCCCCGTGGGCGCACCAGTGCTATTCGTAAAGAAGAAAGATGGGACCATGCGGATGTGCACTGACTATCGGCAGTTGAACAAACTGACGATCAAGAACAAGTATCTGTTACCAAGAATCGACGATCTGTTCGACCAACTAAGAGGAGCCTCGATATTTTCTAAGATCGACCTTCGGTCAGGATATGATCAGTTGAGAGTTAAAGAAGTGGATATTCATAAGACGGCATTCAGGACACGATATGGTCATTACGAGTTTCTGGTTATGCCCTTTGGCTTGACTAATGCACCGGCAGCATTCATGGATTTAATGAATCAGGTGTTTTAGCCATACTTGGATCAGTTTGTAGTCATTTTTATCGATGATATCTTGGTGTATTCAGAAACGGAAGAGAGGTAGCACCGTTAACTAAACTTATAAGGAAGGGAGCACCTTTTGTTTGGACAAATAAGCAGTAAGAGGCTTTTGAGAAGCTGAAGAAGGTTTTGAATGAGGCACCCGTGTTGATTCAGCCAGAGTCTGGTAAAGATTTCACTGTGTACAGCGATGCGTCACATGTAGGTTTGGGCTGTGTGTTGATGCAAGAGGGTAAAGTGGTCGCTTATGCTTCGCGACAGCTTAAGCCTCATGAGGTAAACTATCCTACTCATGACTTGGAGTTGGCAGCGGTGATTTTTGCGCTTAAAATATGGAGGCATTACTTGTATGGGGAGAGATGCATTATCTATACGGATCACAAGAGTCTTAAGTACTTGCTGACTCAAAAGGAGTTGAATCTTAGACAGCGAAGGTGGATAGAGTTGTTAAAGGACTATGACTGTTTGATTGAGTACCATCCGGGTAAGGCAAATGTCGTGGCTGATGCGTTAAGTCGAAGGACTGTGGCGGAATTGAAGGTAATGTTTGCACATTTAAGTTTGTATGACGATGGAAGCTTATTTGCAGAGTTGCAAGTGAGACCGACTTGGGTGGAGCAGATTAAGAAACAGCAGTTGGTGGATGAGTCGTTGGTTTCTCGGTTTCAGTAAGTTAAGAAGGGGGAAATCCAGATTTTGGGTTGAATAGTGATGGGGTTCTTTATTTTCAAGGAAGAATTTGTGTGCCGAAGGACTCTAATTTGAGGTTGATGATTTTAAGGGAGGCACATAGTGGACCATGTGCTATGCATCCAGGAGGGAGTAAGTTGTATCGAGACTTGCGAGAGCTATATTGGTGGCCTGGGCTTAAGCGAAAGGTGACCGAATTTGTAGGGAAATGTTTGACGTGTCAACAAGTAAAGGCCGAGCATCAACTGCCTTCAGGATTATTACAGCCAGTAAAGATACCACTTTGGAAGTGGGAAAGGGTAACTATGGATTTTGTAAGTGGGTTGCTGTTGACACTTTCCAAAAAGGATTCAGTTTGGGTAATTGTGGTTAGGCTCACAAAATCTACCCATTTCATACCGGTCCGAACCGATTACCCACTTCAGAAGTTGGCCAAGTTGTATGTGGCGGAGATAGTGCGATTGCATGGGGTGCCGGTATCGATAATTTCTGACCAAGACCCAAGGTTTACATCTCGGTTTTGGCAGAAGTTGCATGAGGCGTTGGGAACGTGATTGGATTTTAGTACGGCTTTTCACCCTCAGTCGGATGGATAGTTAGAGAGGGTCATTCAGATTCTAGAAGATATGTTGAGGGGTTGTGTTATCGACTTTAGGGGTAGTTGGGAGGATTACTTGCCTTTGGCGGAGTTCGCCTATAACAACAGTTACCAAGCAAGTATTCAGATGGCTCCTTTCGAGGCACTGTATGGGCGAAGGTGTCGTTCGCCTACTTGTTGGGCAGAGTTGGAGGAAAGGCAAGTCCAGAGTTGGTAACAGATACTGAAGACAAGGTTAAGGTGATCAGGAATCGATTAAAGGAGGCAACGGATCGGCAAAAGTCTTATGCTGAACTGAAGCGTAAGGATATTGAATATGCTGTAGGGGTTTAACACCCTGAATTTGGGCCTAGAAGTATTGGGCCTTGAGTAGGGGTCCGTAAGGAGGTTGTATATAGGTATTTAATTGTGTAATGAAATGACACAATTAAATGTCCACTTTGGTGGTTAATGGCCCTGAGACGTGTTAGAGAAATCTTGGGTTCAAACTTGGGCTTTAGCAAAAATTTTGGTATTAAGTGAAAAAAACCTGGATGCTTGGATGAGGGTTTTTAAATTATTGTGTTAAATAAATGACACAAGGAAGCTTGTAGTCTAGTGGTTGTGGCGTCATTAAGGTTGTATGGGAGCCTGGGTTCAAGCCTTGGCTCTTGCAATTTATTTTGGGTTTTAAAGGAACTCGGACTTTGGCCTTTAGACCTTATAATTAATTGGGGATAAAATATGACACAAAAGCCTTGTGGCTTAGTGGCAAGTAGCGTGTGGAGCATTTAAGGGGAGGCATAGGTTCGAATCCCATGGCAAGCAAAGAGCATTTATTTTGCTAATGGGGCGGCAAGAGTTGGTGTTGAATTTAAACTCTAATGTTGGAGGATCCCACATCGTGAAGCTAATATAAGAGTGGTTGTGAAGTCGGCTTTAAATAGAGGAACCATGAAGAGAGTAAATGTACCTTTCTTGGTCGATCCCTTTCATTTGTATGGCGTGCTCGTTTGGGTTGGGCGTCGGCTAAGAGTGCTCGGAGCGTGGATTAACTCTAGTCTCCTATCGTGTGTATTTATCACTACTCTTGTTGTTGGATGGCTACTTGGCCGCGATGGTAGAAAGGGCAATATGGGCCCAATGGGCCTCACGCCCAATTGGATAAGTTGTTTGATTGTGTAGTAAATATTAGACTAGGCTAGGTGAATCGCATATCTCGTGGCTAGGTTTAGGCTAAAAGGGCCACACGAGCGCAGGGCCCATTTGGGCCGAGAATAGGCTTTAGGCCCATTCGTATTGTTATCCATGTTTAGAATACTTTAGTTTACCAATTCTTGAAATGCCCTCGACTTGTAAAATTACCAAAGTACTCCGATTTACGTAATTATCGTTTTACCCTCGATTTATAGAATTACCGTTTTACCTCGATTTGTAAAATTACCGCTTTACCCTCGATTTCTGTAATTACCGCTTTACCCTCGGTTTACGTAATTACTATTTTACCTCGATTTACGTAATTACCGCTTTACCCTCATTTTACGTAATTATTATTTTACCCTTGATTTACGTAATTCTTGTTTTACCTCGATTTATAAAATTACCGCTTTACCTCGATTTGTAAAATTACCGCTTTACCCTCGATTTACGTAATTACTGCTTTTACCCTCGGTATGTAATTACTATTTTACCCTCGATTTATAGAATTACCGTTTTACCCTAATTTACATAATTACCATTTTACCCCGATTTACATAATTATCGTTTTACCTCGATTTACAAAATTACCGTTTTACCCTCGATTTACGTAATTACCATTTTACCCTCGATTTATAGAATTACTGTTTTACCCTTTATTTACGTAATTACTGCTTTTACCTCGATTTACAAAATTACTAAAATACCCTTGGTTTGTGAAATTACCGCTAATACCCTCAATTTGTAAAACTACCAAAATACCCTCGTATGGTAAAATGAAGAATATGCCCTTATGTTCAGTATGACCTGATGTGCTTAGGATTTACATATATTGATATTGGATTAGTTAAGTTTGAGTGACGGTGGTGGTTATCGAGGCGATTGATTTTGGAAGTGTTTCAACTTCAACCCATAACAGTGTGTACTAACCTCTAAATAGCTTAGATTAATATTTTCCAAAAGTCAAAGCTTCATATTTTAGTGATTCGGAATTAATATTTAGATCTATTTTCACGCACGCTTAAGTTGGATTCACAACGGATATGGGGTAGGAAGGTATTTGGAACGTTCTTCAATGAGTAGATCTCTTGGTAAGTATTCAACCTTCTTTCCATTTGTATCTTGTGGTTTAAGAAAAGTTGAAAACCCTCTCGTCGACTAAGGCTAAAAGGGTTTTGGTGTTATTTGGTTTGTTGGTGCTAGTGAGGATTAAAGGCTACCGATCGAGGAGTGTGTGAAAAGCTTGGATCATCGAGTGACTAAATCTAGTCATCAACTTGTAAAGGTATGAACCCAAGGGCCATTGTGGATGGTGGCGAATGTGTAAGTGATGATAATAGGTAGTTTTCGATTTGGTTTAATAATAACATGGTCTAATCTATAAGTGGTTGATTATAGGACAAATCGCATAGGAGATCTCGTTATGAATATCGCAAATCGTGTGTAACTAACCCTTTAATAGCTTAAAGCGATAAAATGTCGAAAAGTTAAATGCCAAATTTCGGCATTTCGAGGACTTGTGAGCAAGCTTAACGCTCACTAGTTAGTTAGAATCGATGAGACGATGATCGAGAATGATGGAAACAGTAAGAATGTGATTTTTGGCATTCTTGGTAAGTTAGGCCTCGAGGGGCCGAAGTGGGGCCCATTGGGCTTTCGGGCCCATTTGGGTAAAAATTGGTAGAAAATGAAAATCTGTTATATGGCATGATAAGACCGTTAAAACCGTTATGGAATATAGGCTAAATGGGCCTAGATGACTAAATTGGCTAAGTAGAGCCCATTAGGGTTTTAGGCCCAATAACTCGATTTCGCTAAAATGGGCCGTAATCACTGTTTGCACCCATGGATTGTTAGTAATCGTTAATGAACATGGAAACCCTAATTTTGGTAAAATTATGAGATTACCCTTATACCATGAAAATGACCGTTTTGCCCCTAGGTAAAATGACCATTATACCCCTAGGGTTTATGTATGATTTTAATACATGGGATTTTGATAAATATGGTATGTATGAGATGCACATGACATGTATGATATGCACATGATATGTATGATATGCATATGATGTAATCATAACTGCATTGGGTTGGGTTTTTATATGGATGGAGGAAGTGAAAAAGGGCTTATGCCCCAGTTATCAAAAGGGCTTATGCCCCAGTTATCAAAAGGGCTTATGCCCCAGTTATTGAAAGGCCTTTTGCCCCAGTTATTAAAAGAGGCTAGGCCTCCAATTATATGATAAAGCAGCTATGCTGCCAGTGGAGAGTTTGGCGGGGTGGGTCGAGTTAATCCCCACATGGTGTGTTGGTTGGTACGGGTGGAGAGTAGCGGATGGTGGGTTGAGTAGTCTCCCCAAATGGGTTGCATTCTTTCATTGAAATTATATGTGACATTGAAATGGGCCTAAGGGCCATACCGCTTATAAAGAAAGGCTTCACCCAAGAATATGAAATATGAAAAGGCTTCGCCCAAGAATATGAATATGAAAAGGCTTCCTACCAAAGATATGAAATATGAATATGAAAAGGGCTACTGACCAAAGTGCATGATTGAGATTGATTTGGGCTTAGACCCAACAGCCGTTATTGTTTTGGGCTCGAAAGGGCTTGTTGCACATCGAGTTTCCAAACTCACCCCTTTCCTTAACCTTGCAGTGAGCCTTGATGTGGGGACTTCAAGGAGAGGATTCAGAGTGGCCACGGTGATCATCTTTGGGCTTTTAAATAAGTGTTGGTTTTCATTTAATTTCCTTTAATTATTATTTATTTTTGGGTTGTAATAAGGCCAATTTTAACTTTCCTTTTATTTCTTTTCGAATTATTTTAATTTTAATAACTTTAAAATTGGTTAATAATTATTCAAATGGGCTAGACTTAGGACGTGTTTTCAAAATGATACTTGTTTTAAAATATCTCAACACCACGATTAATCGATTTATCAAAGACGCCCACTTAAACAAATTTAAACTCGATATAACAAAGTGTGGCTATGGTTGTGGGCATGTCTAGATTGGATCCAATTAAAGAGCTTGGTACTTAAGCAGCCTTCATGGCTCACCTCCTCTGCTCCTGATACCTACCGGTGCCCGACTTCCATACACTTTGTTAACTCAATAAAATGTATGGTTTTAAAACACTAAAACGGAACGTGGGTTTTCAACTCCAATGTGGCACGTCGATTCTACCATAACGTCTGGGCCGGGTTTGGGGTGTTACATTTAGTGGTATCGAGCTAAGTTGCAACAACTCTACTGTGGATCGGTCCAAAAATTTTCAAAATTTAGGCCTAAGAAGGGTATTTTTGAAATGGTTTTTGAAAAGTTCATTTTAAAGATGTTTTATGAGTATATATGTTAAAATGGTCCAAGTTTTTTGTTTTAAATCAAGAGTTTCAAAATAAAGGGTGTTTTCAAATCAAAGTTTTTAAATTTCTATTTTCAAAGGATAAAAATATGGTTTTCGAGTTTTAAATGGATTGAGAAAGAAGTGGCGATCGAATCCCGGCACCAAGTCTGTAAGTATTTGCTCCTCATATTACTCTATATTAAGATATTACCGTAGATAGAACTGAGACCATATCATGACATTATGACTAGGCAACCCTAAAACTCTAGAATATCGAGACTATAGCTAGGCTATGATTATGTGAAAATAGAAACTTTAAAATACTATCTCTGCATAAGACATGTGAATAAATAGTAAAATTTTTAGATCTTTGTAGTTAATTGATATGTGTACTAGCAATGTAGAGTATTGATATGAATTCTGAGGGTAAGCAAAGTCTACCAACTTGGTAGCGGTAACTCTGAGCTTGGTACCGAGGCATCGGCCGAGTTAGTAAGGAAAGTGGTAGAGGAAGTATTGGATACCAAAATTAAGTAAATTAGGGAAACGCCTGCGTGGTGCTTGGAGTGTAAGAAAAGGAAGGATTCTAGTTCTCGTAAAACCAAGCCTCGCTCGTGAAACATGTTAAGGCACGACCAACCTATCCAATCAAGAAGACCGCGAACGGACATCATCCGGGTGAATGCCATAGGAAGACAGAGCATGTCTTAGATGTGGGTCCAAGGAGCAACGAGCTCGAGATCACCAAGTTTATTTTATTTAAATATGTGTTATGAATTGTATGCGTGCTTGATAAATGTTTCTTTACTTTGGTAATTAGATGTTCGGGTCGTACTAAGAATTATTTTTAATTAGAGTGCGAGCGGAAGCATAGAGGTTTGACTTGAGTAATACTGGTTAGTTGATAGTTGGAAATTTCGAGGACTAAATTTCTTTAAGGGAGTAGAATTGTAACACCCCGAATTTGGGCCTAGAAGTATTGGGCCTTGAGTGGGGGTCCGTAAGGAGGTTGAGATAGGTATTTAATTGTGCAATGAAATGACACAATTAAATGTCCGCTGGTGGTTAATGGCCCGAGAAGTGTTAGAGAAATCTTGGGTTCAAACTTGGGCTTTAGCAAAATTTTGGTATTAAGTGAAAAAACCGGATGCTTGGATGAGGGTTTTAAATTATTGTGTTGAATAAATGACACAAGGAAGCTTGTAGTCTAGTGGTTGTGGCGCCATTAAGGTTGTATGGGAGCCTGGGTTCAAGCCTTGGCTCTTGCAATTTATTTTGGGTTTTAAAGGAACGGACTTTGGCCTTTAGACCTTATAATTAATTGGGGATAAAATATGACACAAAAAGCCTTGTGGCTTAGTGGCAAGTAGCGTGTGGAGCATTTAAGGGAGGCATAGGTTCGAATCCCATGGCAAGCAAAGAGCATTTATTTTGCTAACGGGCTGCAAGAGTTGGTGTTGAATTTAAACTCTAATGTTGGAGGATCCCACATCGAAGCTAATATAAGAGTGGTTGTGAAGTCGGCTTTAAATAGAGGAACCATGAAGAGAGTAAATGTACCTTTCTTGGTCGATCCTTTCATTGTATGGCGTGCTCGTTTGGGTTGGGCGTCGGCTAAGAGTGCTCGGAGCGTGGATTAACTCTAGTCTCCTATCGTGTGTATTTATCACTACTCTTGTTGTTGGATGGCTACTTGGACGCGACAATGAAAGGGGCCATAATGGGCCCAATGGGCCTACGCCCAATTGGATAAGTTGTTTGATTGTGTAGTAAATATTGGACTAGGCTAGGTGAATCGCATATCTGTGGCTAGGTTTAGGCTAAAAGGGCCACACGAGCGTGTGGGCCCATTTGGGACGAGAATAGGCTTTAGGCCCATTCGTATTGTTATCCATGTTTAGAATGGTTTACCAATTACTGAAATGCCCTCGACTTGTAAAATTACCAAAGTACTCCCGATTTACAGAATTACCGTTTTACCCTCGATTTATAGAATTACCGCTTTACCTCGATTTGTAAAATTACCGCTTTACCTCGATTTGAGAATTACCGTTTTACCCTCGCCATGTAATTACTATTTTACCCTCGATTTATGTAATTACCGTTTTACCCTCGGTTATGTAATTATTGTTTTACCCTTGATTTACGTAATCACTGTTTTACCTCGATTTATAGAATTACCGTTTTACCTCGATTTGTAAAATTACCGCTTTACCCTCAATTTACGTAATTACCGCTTTACCCTCGGTTTGTAATTACTATTTTACCTCGATTTATAGAATTACCGTTTTACCCTAATTTACATAATTACCATTTTACCCCGATTTACATAATTATCGTTTTACCCTCGATTTACGTAATTCATTGTTTTACCCTCGATTTACGTAATTACCATTTTACCTCGATTTATAGAATTACTGTTTTACCCTTGATTTACAGAATTACTGTTTTACCCTCGATTTACAAAATTACTAAAATACCCTTGGTTTGTGAAATTACCGCAATACCCTCAATTTGTAAAACTACCAAAATACCCCTGTATGGTAAAATGACGAATATGCCCTTATGTTCCGTATGGTGATGTGCTTAGGATTTACATATATTGATATTGGATTAGTTAAGTTTGAGTGATGGTGGTGGTTATCGAGGCGATTGATTTTGGAAGTGTTTCAACTTCAACCCATAACAGTGTGTACTAACCTCTAAATAGCTTAGATTAATATTTTCCAAAAGCCAAAAGCTTCATATTTTAGTGATTCGGAATTAATATTTAGATCTATTTTCACGCACGCTTAAGTTGGATTCACAACGGATATGGGGTAGGAAGGTATTTGGAACGTTCTTCAATGAGTAGATCTCTTGGTAAGTATTCAACCTTCTTTCCATTTGTATCTTGTGGTTTAAGAAAAGTGAAAACCCTCCGTCGACTAAGGCTAAAAGGGTTTTGGTGTTATTTGGTTTGTTGGTGCTAGTGAGGATTAAAGGCTACCGATCGAGGAGTGTGTGAAAAGCTTGGATCATCGGAGTGACTAAATCTAGTCATCAACCGGTAAAGGTATGAACCCAAGGGCCATTGTGGATGGTGGCCGAATGTGTAAGTGATGATAATAGGTAGTTTTCGATTTGGTTTAATAATAACATGGTCTAATCTATAAGTGGTTGATTATAGGACAAATCGCATAGGAGATCTCGTCAAGGAATATCGCAAATCAGGTGTGTAACGAACCCTTTCATAGCTTAAAGCGATAAAATGCGAAAAGTCGAAATGCCAAATTTCGCATTTCGAGGACTTGTGAGCAAGCTTAACGCCGAAGAGTTAGTTAGAATCGATGAGACGATGATCGAGAACGATGGAAACGGTAAGAATGTGATTTCTGGCGTTCTTGGTAAGTTGGGCCTCGAGGGGCCGAAGTGGGGCCCATTGGGCTTTCGGGCCCATTTGGGTAAAAATTGGTAGAAAATGAAAATCTGTTATATGGCATGATAAGACTGTTAAAACCGTTATGGAATATAGGCTAAATGGGCCTAGATGACGAAATTGGCTAAGTAGAGCCCATTAGGGTTTTAGGCCCAATAACTCGATTTCGCTAAAATGGGCCGTAAATCACTGTTTGCACCCATGGATTGTTAGTAATTGTTAATGAACATGGAAACCCTAATTTTTGGTAAAATTATGAGATTACCCTTATACCATGAAAATGACCGTTTTGCCCCTAGGTAAAAATGACCATTATACCCCTAGGGTTTATGTATGATTTTAATACATGGGAATTTGATAAATATGGTATGTATGAGATGCACATGACATGTATGATATGCACATGATATGTATGATATGCACATGATGTAATCATAACTGCATTGGGTTGGGTTTTATATGGATGGAGGAAGTGAAAAGGGCTTATGCCCTGCTTATCAAAAGGGCTTATGCCCCGCTTATCAAAAGGGCTTATGCCCTGCTTATAAAAGGGCTTATGCCCCGCTTATTGAAAGGTCTTTTGCCCAGTTATTAAAAGAGGCTAGGCCTCCAATTTTATGATAAAGCTATCTATGCCGGTGGAGAGTTTGGCGGGGTGGGTCGAGTTAATCCCACATGGTGTGTTGGTTGGTACGGTGGAGAGTAGCGGATGGTGGGTGAGTAGTCTCCCAAATGGGTTGCATTCTTTCATTGAAATTATATGTGCATTGAAATGGGCCTAAGGGCCATACTGCTTACAAAGAAAGGCTTCGCCCAAGAATATGAAATATGAAAAGGCTTCGCCCAAGAATATGAAATATGAAAAGGCTTCGCCCAAAGAGTATGAAATATGAAATATGAAAAGGGCTACTACCAAGTGCATGATTGAGATTGGATTTGGGCTTAGACCCAACAGTCGTTATTGTTTTGGGCTCGAAGGGGCTTGTTGCACATCGAGTTTCCAAACTCACCCCTTTCCTTAACCTTCCGTGAGCCTTGATGTGGGGACTTGGGGAGAGGATTCAGTGGCCACGGTGATCATCTTTGGGCTTTTAAATAAGTGTTGGTTTTCATTTAATTTCTTTTAATTATTATTTATTTTTGGGTTGTAATAAGGCCAATTTTAACTTTCCTTTTATTTCTTTTCTAATTATTTTAATTTTAATAACTTTAAAAATTGGTTAATAATTATTCAAATGGGCTAGACTTAGGACGTGTTTTCAAAATGATACTTGTTTTCAAAATATCTCAACACCACGATTAATCGATTTATCAAAGACGCCCACTTAAACAAATTTAAACTCGATATAACAAAGTGTGGCTATGGTTGTGGGCATGTCTAGGATTGGATCCAATTAAAGAGCTTGGTACTTAAGCGACCTTCATGGCTCACCTCCTCTATCTCGGATACCTACCGGTGCCCAGCTTCCATACACTTTGTTAACTCAATAAAATGTATGGTTTTAAAACACTAAAACGAACGTGGGTTTTCAACTCCAATGTGGCACGCCGATTCGGCCATAACGTCTGGGCCGGGTTTGGGGTGTTACATTTAGTGGTATCGAGCTAAGTTGCAACAACTCTACTGTGGATCGGTCCAAAATTTTTCAAAATTTAGGCCTAAGAAGGGTATTTTGGAAATGGTTTTGAAAAGTTCATTTTAAAGATGTTTTATGAGTATATATGTTAAAATGGTCCAAGTTTTTTGTTTTAAATCAAGAGTTTCAAAATAAAGGGTGTTTTCAAATCAAAGTTTTTAAATTTCTATTTTCAGTGATAAAAAATATGGTTTTCGAGTTTTAAATGGATTTAGAAAGAAGTGGCGATCTTGAATCCCGGCACCAAGTCTGTAAGTATTTCTGTTCCTCATATTACTCTATATTAAGATATTACTGTAGATAGAACTGAGACCATATCATGACATTATGACTAGGGCAACCCTAAAAACTCTAGAATATCGAGACTATAGCTAGGCTATGATTATGTGAAAATAGAAACTTTAAAATACTATCTCGCATAAGACATGTGAATAAATAGTAAAATTTTTAGATCTTTGTAGTTAATTGATATGTGTACTAGCAATGTAGAGTATTGATATGAATTTCGAGGGTAAGCAAAGTCTACCAACTTGGTAGCGGTAACTCTGAGCTTGGTAATCGAGGCACCGGCGAGTTAGTAAGGAAAGTGGTAGAGGAAGTATTGGATACCAAAATTAAGGAAATTAGGGAAACGCTTCAAGCGTGGTGCTTGGAGTGTAAGAAAAGGAAGGATTCTAGTTCTCGAAAACCAAGCCTCGCTCGTGAAACATGTTAAGGCACGACCAACCTATCCAATCAAGAAGACCGCAACGGACATCATCCGGGTGAATGCCATAGGAAGACAGGAGCATGTCTTAGATGTGGGTCCAAGGAGCATCGAGCTCGAGATCACCAAGTTTATTTTATTTAAATATGTGTTATGAATTGTATGCGTGCTTGGTAAATGTTTCTTTACTTGGTAATTAGATGTTTCGGTCGTACTAAGAATTATTTTTAATTAGAGTACGAAGCGGAAGCATAGAGGTTTGACTTGAGTAATACGGTTAGTTGATAGTTGGAAATTTCGAGGACGAAATTTCTTTAAGGAGTAGAATTGTAACACCCTCAATTTGGGCCTAGAAGTATTGGGCCTTGAGTGGGGGTCCGTAAGGAGGTTAGATATAGGTATTTAATTGTGCAATGAAATGACACAATTAAATGTCCGCTGGTGGTTAATGGCCCCGAGAAGTGTTAGAGAAATCTTGGGTTCAAACTTGGGCTTTAGTAAAATTTTGGTATTAAGTGAAAAAACCGGATGCTTGGATGAGGGTTTTAAATTATTGTGTTAAATAAATGACACAAGGAAGCTTGTAGTCTAGTGGTTGTGGCGTCATTAAGGTTGTATGGGAGCCTGGGTTCAAGCCTTGGCTCTTGCAATTTATTTTGGGTTTTAAAGGAACCGGACTTTGGCCTTTAGACCTTATAATTAATTGGGGATAAAATATGACACAAAAGCCTTGTGGCTTAGTGGCAAGTAGCGTGTGGAGCATTTAAGGGAGGCATAGGTTCGAATCCCATGGCAAGCAAAGAGCATTTATTTTGCTAACAGGGGTGGCAAGAGTTGGTGTTGAATTTAAACTCTAATGTTGGAGGATCCCACATCGAAGCTAATATAAGAGTGGTTGTGAAGTCGGCTTTAAATAGAGGAACCATGAAGAGAGTAAATGTACCTTTCTTGGTCGATCCCTTCATTTGTATGGCGTGCTCGCTTGGGTTAGGCGCCGCCTAAGAGTGCTCGAGCGTGGATTAACTCTAGTCTCCTATCGTGTGTATTTATCACTACTCTTGTTGTTGGATGGCTACTTGGGCGCGACAATGAAAGGGCCATATGGGCCCAATGGGCCCACGGCCCAATTGGATAAGTTGTTTGATTGTGTAGTAAATATTGGACTAGGCTAGGTGAAACGCATATCCGTGGCTAGGTTTAGCTAAAAGGGCCACACGAGCGTGTGGGCCCACTTGGGTCGAGAATAGGCTTTAGGCCCATTCGTATTGTTATCCATGTTTAGAATAGTTTACCAATTCTTGAAATGCCCTCGACTTGTAAAATTACCAAAGTACTCTGATTTACGTAATCACCGCTTTACCCTCGGTTTATAGAATTACTATTTTACCTCGATTTACGTAATTACCGTTTTACCCTCGGTTTACGTAATTATTGTTTTACCCTTGATTTACGTAATTACTGCTTTTACCTCGATTTATAGAATTACCGCTTTACCTCGATTTGTAAAATTACCGTTTTACCCTTGATTTACTGAATTACTGTTTTACCCTCGCCATGTAATTACTATTTTACCTCGATTTATAGAATTACCGCTTTACCCTAATTTACATAATTACCATTTTACCCCGATTTACATAATTATCGTTTTACCTCGATTTACAAAATTACCGCTTTTACCTCGATTTACGTAATTACCATTTTACCCTCGATTTATAGAATTCTTTGTTTTACCCTTGATTTACGTAATTCACTGTTTTACCCTCGATTTACAAAATTACTAAAATACCCTTGGTTTGTGAAATTACCATAATACCCTCAATTTGTAAAACTACCAAAATACCCTGTATGGTAAAATGACGAATATGCCCTTATGTTCCGTATGACCGATGTGCTTAGGATTTACATATATTGATATTGGATTAGTTAAGTTTGAGTGATGTGGTGGTTATCGAGGCGATTGATTTTGGAAGTGTTTCAACTTCAACCCATAATGTGTGTACTAACCTCTAAATAGCTTAGATTAATATTTTCGAAAAGCCAAAAGCTTCATATTTTAGTGATTCGGAATTAATATATAGATCTATTTTCACGCACGCTTAAGTTGGATTCACAACGGATATGGGGTAGGAAGGTATTTGGAACGTTCTTCAATGAGTAGATCTCTTGGTAAGTATTGAACCTTCTTTCCATTTGTATCTTGTGGTTTAAGAAAAGTGAAAACCCTCCGTCGACTAAGGCTAAAAGGGTTTTGGTGTTATTTGGTTTGTTGGTGCTAGTGAGGATTAAAGGCTACCGATCGAGGAGTGTGTGAAAAGCTTGGATCATCGGAGTGACTAAATCTAGTCATCAACTTCGGTAAAGGTATGAACCCAAGGGCCATTGTGGATGGTGGCCGAATGTGTAAGTGATGATAATAGGTAGTTTTCGATTTGGTTTAATAATAACATGGTCTAATATATAAGTGGTTGATTATAGGACACATCGCATAGGAGATCTCGTCAAGGAATATCGCAAATCAGGTGTGTAACGAACCCTTTCATAGCTTAAAGCGATAAAATGCGAAAAGTCGAAATGCCAAATTCGCATTTGAGGACTTGTGAGCAAGCGAACGCTCACTCGTTAGTTAGAATCGATGAGACGATGATCGAGAACGATGGAAATGGTAAGAATGTGATTTTTGGCGTTCTTGGTATGTTGGGCCTCGAGGGGCCGAAGTGGGGCCCATTGGGCTTTCGGGCCCATTTGGGTAAAAATTGGTAGAAAACGAAAATCTGTTATATGGCATGATAAGACTGTTAAAACCGTTATGGAATATAGGCTAAATGGGCCTAGATGACGAAATTGGCTAAGTAGAGCCCATTAGGGGTTTTAGGCCCAATAACTCGATTTCGCTAAAAATGGGCCAGAATCACTTTTTGCACCCATGGATTGTTAGTAATCGTTAATGAACATGGAAACCCTAATTTTTGGTCAAATTATGAGATTACCCTTATACCATGAAAATGACCGCTTTGCCCCTAGGTAAAAATGACCATTATACCCTTAGGGTTTATGTATGATTTTAATACATGGGATTTTGATAAATATGGTATGTATGAGATGCACATGACATGTATGATATGCACATGATATGTATGATATGCACATGATGTAATCATAATCGCATTGGGTTGGGTTTTATATGGATGGAGGAAGTGAAAAGGGCTTATGCCCTGCTTATCAAAAGGGCTTATGCCCTAGTTATCAAAAGGGCTTATGCCCCGCTTATAAAAGGGCTTATGCCCCGCTTATTGAAAGGCCTTTTGCCCTGCTTATTAAAAGAGGCTAGGCCTCCAATTATATGATAAAGCACTATGCCGCCATTGGAGAGTTTGGCGGGGTGGGTCGAGTTAATCCCACATGGTGTGTTGGTTGGTACGGGTGGAGAGTAGCGGATGGTGGGTTGAGTAGTCTCCCAAATGGGTTGCATTCTTTCATTGAAATTATATGTGACATTGAAATGGGCCTAAAGGCCATACCGCTTCTGAGAAAGGCTTCGCCCAAGAATATGAAATATGAAAAGGCTTGCCCAAGAATATGAAATATGAAAAGGCTTCGCCCAAGATATGAAATATGAAATATGAAAAGGGCTACGACCAAATGCATGATTGAGATTGGATTTGGGCTTAGACCCAACAGTCGTTATTGTTTTGGGCTCGAAAGGGCTTGTTGCACATCGAGTTTCCAAACTCACCCCTTTCCTTAACCTTGCGGTGAGCCTTGATGTGGGGACTTGGGTAGGAGAGGATTCAGAGTGGCCACGGTGATCATCTTTGGGCTTTTAAATAAGTGTTGGTTTTCATTTAATTTCCTTTAATTATTATTTATTTTGGGTTGTAATAAGGCCAATTTTAACTTTCCTTTTATTTCTTTTCAGAATTATTTTAATTTTAATAACTTTAAAAATTGGTTAATAATTATTCAAATGGGCTAGACTTAGGACGTGTTTTCAAAATGATACTTGTTTTCAAAATATCTCAACTCCACGATTAATCGATTTATCAAAGACGCCCACTTAAACAAATTTAAACTCGATATAACAAAGTGTGGCTATGGTTGTGGGCATGTCTAGGATTGGAACCAATTAAAGAGCTTGGTACTTAAGCGACCTTCATGGCTCACCTCCTCTGCTCTCGGATACCTACACGGTGCCCACTTCCATACACTTTGTTAACTCAATAAAATGTATGGTTTTAAAACACTAAACGGAACGTGGGTTTTCAACTCCAATGTGGCACGCCGATTCGCCATAACGTCTGGGCCGGGTTTGAGGTGTTACATTTAGTGGTATCGAGCTAAGTTGCAACAACTCGGTACGTGGATCGGTCCAAAATTTTTCAAAATTTAGGCCTAAGAAGGGTATTTTGGAAATGGTTTTGAAAAGTTCATTTTAAAGATGTTTTATGAGTATATATGTTAAAATGGTCCAAGTTTTTTGTTTTAAATCAAGAGTTTCAAAATAAAGGGTGTTTTCAAATCAAAGTTTTTAAATTTCTATTTTCGGTGATAAAAATATGGTTTTCGAGTTTTAAATGGATTGAGAAAGAAGTGGCGACCTGAATCCCGGCACCAAGTCTGTAAGTATTTACATTCCTCATATTACTCTATATTAAGATATTCTTGTAGATAGAACTGAGACCATATCATGACATTATGACTAGGGCAACCCTAAAACTCTAGAATATCGAGACTATAGCTAGGCTATGATTATGTGAAAATAGAAACTTTAAAATACTATCTCTGCATAAGACATGTGAATAAATAGTAAAATTTTTTAGATCTTTGTAGTTAATTGATATGTGTACTAGCAATGTAGAGTATTGATATGAATTCGAGGGTAAGCAAAGTCTACCAACTTGGTAGCGGTAACTCTGAGCTTGGTAACGAGGCATCGCCGAGTTAGTAAGGAAAGTGGTAGAGGAAGTATTGGATACCAAAATTAAGGAAATTAGGGAAACGCTTCAAGCAGGGTGCTTGGAGTGTAAGAAAAGGAAGGATTCTAGTTCTCAGAAAACCAAGCCTCGTTCTGTGAAACATGTTAAGGCACGACCAACCTATCCAATCTGCAAAGACTGCAACGGACATCATCCGGGTGAATGCCATAGGAAGACAGGAGCATGTCTTAGATGTGGGTCCAAGGAGCATCGAGCTCAAGATCACCAAGTTTATTTTATTTAAATATGTGTTATGAATTGTATGCGTGCTTGGTAAATGTTTCTTTACTTCGGTAATTAGATGTTCTGGGTCGTACTAAGAATTATTTTTAATTAGAGTGCGTAGCGGAAGCATAGAGGTTTGACTTGAGTAATACGGTTAGTTGATAGTTGGAAATTTCGAGGACGAAATTTCTTTAAGGGAGTAGAATTGTAACACCCTGAATTTGGGCCTAGAAGTATTGGGCCTTGAGTGGGGGTCCGTAAGGAGGTTGTATATAGGTATTTAATTGTGCAATGAAATGACACAATTAAATGTCCGCTGGTGGTTAATGGCCCGAGAAGTGTTAGAGAAATCTTGGGTTCAAACTTGGGCTTTAGCAAAATTTTGGTATTAAGTGAAAAAACCGGATGCTTGGATGAGGGTTTTAAATTATTGTGTTAAATAAATGACACAAGGAAGCTTGTAGTCTAGTGGTTGTGGCGTCATTAAGGTTGTATGGGAGCCTGGGTTCAAGCCTTGGTTGCAGGTGAGCCTTGATGTGGGGACTTGGGCCGGAGAGGATTCAGAGTGGCCACGGTGATCATCTTTGGGCTTTTAAATAAGTGTTGGTTTTCATTTAATTTCCTTTAATTATTATTTATTTTTGGGTTGTAATAAGGCCAATTTTAACTTTCCTTTTATTTCTTTTGAATTATTTTAATTTTAATAACTTTAAAATTGGTTAATAATTATTCAAATGGGCTAGACTTAGGACGTGTTTTCAAAATGATACTTGTTTTCAAAATATCTCAACACCATGATTAATCGATTTATCAAAGACGCCCACTTAAACAAATTTAAACTCGATATAACAAAGTGTGGCTATGGTTGTGGGCATGTCTAGGATTGGATCCAATTAAAGAGCTTGGTACTTAGCGCCTTCATGGCTCACCTCCTCTGTCTCGGATACCTACACGGTGCCCGGCTTCCATACACTTTGTTGACTCAATAAAATGTATGGTTTTAAAACACTAAAACGGAACGTGGGTTTTCAACTCCAATGTGGCACGTCAGATTTGGCCATAACGTCTGGGCCGGGTTTGAGGTGTTACAAGGGGACATGGTCTTTTTGAAAGTTTCATCGTGGAAGAAGATATTGAGATTTGGTAAGAAGGGCAAGTTGAGTCCACAGATCATTGAGCCTTATCAAATTATTAAGCAGATAGGCCCGGTGGCTTATCAGTTAGAGTTGCCTCGAGAGGTGGATCGTATTCACGACATTTTCATGTGTCCATGCTAAGGCAATATCGTTCTAACCCAACTCATATCGTGCCAGTTGCAGAAATTGAAGTACAGTCGGATTTGACCTACGAAGAAGAACCTGTGCAGATACTTGATCACGACGTCAAGGTGCTGAGACGGAGGTCAGTCCCATTAGTGAAGGTACTTTGGAGAAACCAAGAAGAAGCTACTTGGGAGACCGAGGAGGCGATTTGTCAGCAGTACCCTCAACTGTTTGGATCAGGTAAAAATTTCGAGGCCAAAATTTCTTTAAGGAGGGTAGAGTTGTAATATCCTGATTTTCGGGTTTTTTCGTGATTCTCGAGTTTTTGGTAAAATTTTTTTTTTAAGATTAGGTATTTGGTTGTGAAATTCATAATTGAAGTGTGTAAATGGGCTTATGGAAGGCCCATGCGATGGCCAAAACCCAGTAGAATTTTTGAATTTTGGACTTAAGTAGTTAGGGGCTTTGGATAGGTGGCTTTATTAAAAATTGTGGGTAAAATGTATCACAAAAGATCCTTTGGTAGAGTAGCTAAGTGACGCCACTAGGGTGCTGAAAAGGTGGCATGTAAGTGGTTGGGGGAAACCTGAGTTCGATCCCCTGTGATGGCAAAAGTGATGTTATTTTTATGCTTTGAGCATACAGGAGTTGTAGCCGAATGAAACTCTGTAGGAGAGAGTTTGAATCAGTCAAACACAAGGATTAAGGAGGGATAATGGGAGAGATTTTAGGGATTTGAGAGGGAGATAGAGTCAGCCGTATAGAGGGGATTTTGGCAGAGGGGTATTAGGTTGGTATTTTCGCCATTAGGGACTTAGGATGTGCCATTTTCTTCTTTAGGATTAGTCTTTTCTTTTTCTTTCTTCTTCTCTAGCCGAACCTACCACCCTTTCATTCATCATTCCTTCCTTTCTTTTCTTTTTTCCAAAACCAGCCGACTACTCCCTTCCGTTCATCTACTACTTCTTTTCTTACCTCTACATCTGCCGAAAAGCTGCAAAAGCCAAACCTGTGAAGCTTGGTGGTGCCGATTCTTTGTTGACCAGCAACCTTCTTTTTCGCTTCACGTTTTGGTGGCCAATCCCTTTATCTTCTAGGCGTTAAACGGTTCAAGGAGGGAGACTGTGGTAAGTGTTCGTACTCTAAGTTGATTCAGTAGTAACTGTTGACAAAAGTCGAAACCCCTATAGTTGAGGGTGGTTGCCGATTTGTGATGTAGGCCTTATTGGCTTTTTGCAATTGATTTTTATGGTTTATATAGTGGAGTAGATATGTTGGAGGAGCAGCAAGGTGTGGGGTATCGATTCGAATAAGCTTGGAACATCGGAGTGACTAAATCTAGATCTAGTCATCAATTTCGGCAAAGGTATGAACCCTAGGGCCATTGTGGATGGTGGCCGAATATGTAAAAGATGATAATAGATAGTTTTCGATTTGGTTTAAATGTTATCATGATCTAATCTATAAGCGGTTGATTATAGGAGAAATTCCGTAGGAGATCTCGTCAAGGAATATCGCAAATCAGGTGTGTAACGAACCTTATTTCGTAACTTAACTCGATATTCGCCGAAAAGCCAAAATGCTAATATTCTGGCATTTCGAGGACTCTTGAGCATGCGAACACTCGTAGGTTAGTTAGATTCGCTAAGTTCGATGATCGAGATCGTTGGAACAGGTAAGGGCACAGTTTGGTGCACGATGGTAAGTTGGGCCTTGAAGGGCTGAAATCGGGCCCAATGGGCTTCCGGGCCCATTTGGGTAAAGTTGGTAAAAAATGAAATTCTGTTAAATTGCGTGTTAAGACTGTTAATACCGCTATGAAATATAGGCTAAATGGGCCTAGATGTCTAAATCGGCTATATAGAGCCCATTAGGGGTATTGGGCCCAAAAGGCCCGAATTTGATAAAGAGCGTTAAAATCATTGTTTAAACACTTGGAGTTATTGATAATTGTTAATGAACATGGAAAACCCTAATATTTTGGTAAAATTAAGAAATTACCCTTATAATGTGAAAATGACCTTTTTACCCCTAGGTGAAAATGACTATTATACCCCTAGGGTTATGTTATAATTGAGATGCATGTGATACTGATTTGTACATAATATGCCATGATATTCACATGATATGCCATGATACATACATATATGCATGGGTTGGATTTTATATGAATGGAGGAAATGCAAAAGGGCTATGCCCCAGTTTACCGAAAAGGGCTTTACCCCAATTATTAAAAGAGGTTAGGCTTCCAGTTACATGATAAAGCAGCTGTGCTGCCAGTGGAGAGTTTGGTTGGGTGGGTTGAGTTATTCCCCACATGGAGAGCTTGGTTGGTATGGGTGGAGAGTAGCGGTTGGTGGGTTGAGTAGTCTCCCCAAACGGGCCTGCATACATCCATTAATAGTGCATGTGGTATTGATTTGGGCCTATGGGCCATACCGTTTACAGTAAAGGCTTCGGCCCAGTGGTATGAATAATGTAAAGGCTTCGGCCCAGTATATTCTGAGATTGAATTTGGGCTTAGGCCCAACAGGCTGATATTGTTTTGGGCTCTGAAAGGGGCTTGTTGCACGCTGAGTTTCCAATCTCACCCCTTCCTTAACCTTGCAGGTGAGCCTTGATGGGGGGACTTGGATCCGGAGGGGATTCAGAGTGGCCACGGTGATCGCTTTAGGGCTTTTAAAATAAGTGACTGGTTTTCTTTAGTTTATCTTATTTACTATTTATTTTTGGGTTGTAATAAGGCCAATTTAACTTTATTTTCTTTCTGGGATTATTTTATTTTCAATGACTCTAAACTTTTGCTGATAATAATTAAAATGCGCTAGACTTAGGGCGCGTTTTCAAAATGATATTCGTTTTCAAAATAACGTAACAACACGATTAATCGGTTTATCAAAGATATCCACCCAAATGAATTTTCAACTAGGTTATCAAAGTGTGGCAATGGTTGTGGGCATGCCTAGGATTCGATCCAATCGAAGAGCTTGGTACTTAAGCAGCCTTCATGGCTCACCTCCTCTGTTTCAGATACCTACCTGGTGCACAGCTTCCATTCACTTTGTTAACTTAAGACGGTTATTTTAAAACGCTAAAACGAAATGTGGGTTTTTAACTTCAATGTGGCACGTCGGATTCGGCCATAACGTCTGGGCTGGGTTTGGGGTGTTACAAGAGTTGGTTGCTTTTACGATTAAGGTAAGTATTCAATGTTATTGGAAGTTGGGATTATAGAAGGGGAATTAACAATAGTAACAACTGAATAACGAATAATCATGATTGTAGGTTGGGAGAACTTTTGGGCTAGACGCATGTTTCGCTACAGGTGTGTAATCACACTACTGTTAACATGGACCGGCGAAAGTCGAAAGTATACAACTATTGACACCACACGAGCGTACGCTCGCTCGAGTGGTGAGCCAAATGCCCAAAGCGTAGGCATTCGACCGAAAAAGCCACCATGAACGTTTCATAGGCTTATGCCGATGTTGGGCCACGATAGGTCAAAATGGGCCATGTGGGCCTCACGGGCTCGTGGGCCCGCACGGGCAAATCGCACGGATGTGTGGGAACTGTTGGGCTGATTGTGTTGTGAACACGGCCAAGGCCATTATTTGGGCTTAATTGGCTACACAAGCGTGTGGGCCCACATGGGCCGTATGGTGGGCTCGGGCGCATTTGTGTTGTTTAACAGTTAAAGGATGCACTGGTCGCACGAGATGACTGTGGACCTATTGTTGGGTCGGTAAGTGTACCTAAACCCTAATTTGTGAAATGACTATTTTACCCCTATAAGGTAAATGACCAGAATATCCCTATGTGATGTATAACAGTTGAGCATGCCATTCTTATCGTATGTACATTTATACTATGTTGCATTGCATGGGGTGGGATATATATATTATTAGAGGAAGCGTACTGAAAGGCTATAAGCCTATTACTGGCAGCTCTACTGCAAATACTATTAGTGCCGAAACCGGTACTTTATTCTGGAGTGTAGGGATGGGTGGGTCGATTTATTCCCCACATGGAGTGTAGGGCTGGACAGAGTGGAGTGTAGAGGATGGTTGGGTAGGATTTCTTTGTGCATTACTGATATTGTACTGTAATGGGTTAAGGCCCATACTGATATTGCCACTGATATGGGCTTAAGCCCAGATTGTTCTAATGTTGTATTGTGACAGCCCAAAATTGACCCTAGTCGGGATGTGGTTTCGGGACCACAAAATCGAGGCATAAAAATAATTTAAAATTTATTTTGATGCCTATGATATGTGTTAATTTGTGTGTGACATTTTTGATGTTTCGATTTAGTGTTATAAATGCGAATTTCACTAGAAAGGACCTAGTAGTGAACTTTGAAAGTATGATGGGGAAATGTGTGATGACTAGTTGCTCATGCATGCAAAAATAAGGGATTTGCATGTCAAATTTCCCCCAACATGAAGTGGCCGCCATGGCAAGAGAGGATGGGCAAAACATGTCATGAAACATGTTTTGTTGGTGCATTAGGGAGAAATAATAAACAAAGGTGTATGGGTAAGAAAAGAATGAAAAAAAAATGTGTGTGAGTGTGGTATTCCCCCATTGCCGTGAGTTGTAGAGAAAGAAAGAAAATTTTGTTCATCCTTTCTTTGAGCCAAAACTAAGGAAGAAGGAGGATTTTTGCTTCATGCTTGGTTTAGAAGAGATCTAGAAGGAGATTTGGCTAAATTGCATCAAGATTAAGGTATGTATGAGGTTGTGTTGGGAGTTTCATGCATGTTTTGGTTGCTAACTTGATGTGCATGTTAGCCATGGCTCAAATCTTTGTTATGCCATGGAAATGGTATTTGGCCAAAGTTGTTATGGTGATAAAGCCATTGCATGCTAAGTGTGAAGCTTGATGATGATGCATGCAATGATGGATTGTCTACTTTTGAGTAAGATTTTGAGTTTTCTTTTGTTTAATCATGATTGAAGTTGAAAAGGGCATGATTGTCATATTCGCCATGATGCATTCATAAGCATGGTTCATGCTTCTTGCATGTTAGTTAAAATTTGTGTTTTGGATGGCTATGGACACCTTGAAATTCGCCATGCTCATATATGTATATATATGTTTGCACATGATGTTTTGGTTATGAACTAAATGATGAATATGTTTGTTTAAAGAAGAAGATGTTGAAGAATGAATGTGAAATTGCAAGCACATTCGGCCTAGCACACATATGAGTGCTTGATGCTATATTATAAGTTTTGAGCAACAATATGCAAAGCATTAACTAGTAAAATGCATGCTGTTTTTGTGAGGTATTGAGTGCATAATTGGCCTCAACATGTACATGAATATTCGGCCTTGGGTAGCCTATTGAAGGCCTTAGCTTTTCCTTGATGCTCGAATAAATTGTATTGAATTGCTTGATGTAGTATAAAATGTGCATGACCATTGTGTATTCAAGCTAAAGAGTGGCCATATGACCATTTAAACTCCTTGTCATATTCGCCATAAGCTAGCACAATGAGGTTTTAATAGATTGAATTTGTTTGAATTAGCTCAAGAGCTAAGAGGGCCACAATTGGACAAGGGGAAGGAAAAAGTGATCGAATAGCTGTAAAAGCCGTTCGACAACATCCGAGGTAAGTCCTCAAGAAGTGACCCTACTTGAATTATGTGAAATGATGTATGGATGTGTATTGATTATTGATTATGTGTGTATGAGTATTTGAATGATACCGGGCTAAGTCCCAAGGCGATTATGCTAGTGATCATAATTGTGTTTGAGCCTTAGTATGTAAAAATGAAATATGTATGTCCAATGATTATTGATGTATGTGTGCATGAGAAATTGAATGATATCCGGCTAAGCCCAAGACAATTATGCTGGAAATTATATCCGGTTAAGACCCGAAGGCATTCGTGCTAGTGGCTACATCCGGGCTAAGACCCGAAGGCATTCGTGCGAGACATTCTATCCGGGCTAAGACCCGAAGGCATTTGTGCACGTGGTTATATCCGGTTATATTCCGAAGAATCTTGGGCTGGAGGTGAGTGTTGGTTGCTGTAATAAATTCAATTAGTACGCTCAAAAAGCCCAAAGAATAAGGTACGTTTATATGTGCATTGGAAAGTCGACATGCTTGAGCAACATTCGCTCAATCGACTAATGAATTTCAGCTATTGAATTGATCGATACTTTGTGAAAGTATATAATGATGAAGTGTGAAGTAAGAATGACTATGTGAAAGAGTATTAATGGAATGATGTATTTGGTTATGTGAATGTATTGCTTTAATTAAAGCTGATTATATTCCTTGAGACTTACTAAGCATAAAATGCTTACCCGCTGCTTTGGCTCTGTTTTATAGATTTCGCCGATAGCAATCGGATTCGGGATCAATAAAGTCGAAGTCATCCACACTATCAACGCCTCTATTTTGGTATAAATTTTGTTTGAACTTTGAAATGGCATGTATAGGACTACCCTTGTTGGTTTAAAAATGTGGTGATGTATATGTATACGGCCATGCGAAAATGGCTCGTAAAAGGAAGCATGAACTTGGACTATTTTTGGTTTGTATGTATATTATATGGTGTCATGATGTGATTATGGATTGGAAATGGGAGTGTTGGTCACATGATCAGCCATTGGTATGGTTAAAATGATCATATATGAACCTATGTATGGCAAGACTAGTTGGTTCATGGAGACTACAAAATAGGTAAGACCTACCTTAAAAACAGATGCTGCCAGCTGCAGTGACGTGAATGTGAAAAATCACCAAAATTTGTAGGAATGGTATTAAATAGTGAATAAGCTATGTAAATGAACCTTGATGAGTCTATTTTCATATGGAAGAAACGAAATGGTCATAGGAGTTACATGTTAAGAGATATTAAAGCTATTGTGAGACAGGGCCAGAACGGTTTCTGGGTCCCCTGTCGCAACTTTAAAAATTTACTATAAATTATCCAGATAGAATTAGGAGTCGTGCCTTATATTTACAGATTCCATTTTGAGTCTAGTTTCATTAGAAACAAACGGCACCAGTATTAAAGCCCTGTACAGAGAGATATTCAAGTTATAACGCGCGAATGTCAGAGCAGTCGATCCCTGTAACATGGGTGACTTTAACTAATAAACTGTACCAATTGGCCCGACCAAAAATTCTAGAAATAAATACATGGATGGATATATGAGTCTAAATTCAGGGAAAATTTACGAAACCAGTTTCCGAGTTTTGAAACTCGAGATATGATTTTTAAGGCGACGGTGACGCAGTTTTCCAGTCTGACTGGAAATGTCAAATTGGTGGGCAAAACATGTGAACTTGGCTTGTTAACCCCTCGTGTCCGACACCGGCGATGGTCTCGGGTTCGGGGTGTTACATGTATGTTTGACTGCTAATTAGCAAGGGATTACACACTGTGTTTCATACTCACCCTTTTCTGCTTAACTGTGCAGGTAATCCTTAGGCGAATCGATGTTGCGAGGACCTCGGTGATGGCCACACCACTACTTCTATTTTTTTTTATTTGCTATTGGATTTCATTTTGGGTTATGTAATAAGGCCTTTTTAATTTTCTTGTTTAAATTTGGTTTTGGTTACTATGATTTATATCTGTTGAGAACATAAAATATGGTTTTCCAAAATGATAACTATTTTAAAAACACTACATCTTCGCAACGCTTTTGAAACGCTTCTGCAACAATAAGAGTTTTAAAAGTAATGATAATTTTAAATGAATAATGAATAAGCTAGAATAATTTGAGAACTAACAAAGAGGATTCACATTTCCAAACGGGTTTTCGTCAAGAACAAGTTTTCGAAAAGCACTCTAATATGGCATCACCGATTTGGCTATAACGTCTAGGCTGGGTTTGGGGTGTTACAAAAGAAAGAAGTGAAAATTTGTGTTTCAAAAGTATTTTCTGCCCAACAAATTCAGTACTTCTTTCTAAAACCAAATAGCCACACTGTCACCCTTTTTTTTTTGTTTCTAGCCCACCTATTTGTCCCAATATCAACCCATCATCCAATTCCACATTAGTTTTGCAAACCGACCCACAAATGGGAGCTGATTCGTCTAAGTAGTCCGTGGAGAACTTTGAAAGGCAAACTTGAGCAGAAAAAGGCTAGAGTGCGGTGAGACTATCAGAGAGAACAAAAGCCAAAAATTGTGTGAATTTTCTTTGCGAGAGAAGTGTAAGGTTTGCTGTGTGATAAAAATTTCATGTCTAGAAGTCCCAAAAGAAATCAATGGCTGGAGAAGGATTGTGACCCGTTCGCAATGTTGTGGGTGGAGGGGTTACTGATTTGACACTACAAGCACTTATACGAGAGATGGAGCGTTTAGTCGATTGTAAACTTGAACCAATCAAAGATTGATTATTTCGAGTTGAGACATGTGAACAACGCGAGGCAACTCCAGAAGGTGCAGGACGAGGGCGTAATGAAGAGAGTGAGCAAGAAAGTGATAATTCATCTATTCGAAGTGTACAATAACGAGGCCGCAATGACATCGAGGTCTTAGAGATCGTGAATGTTCAGATGACAATCTTAAAAATATAAGATGACAATTCCAGGTAAGAATGATCTTAAAGCTTATTTGGAGTGGGAAAAGAAGATAAAGTTTATTTTTTACTACCACAACTATTCAGAAAGTAAAAAGGTAAAGCTTGCAACTATAGTGTTTTCTGACTATGCAATTGTGTGGTGGGACCAGCTTATAACAAGTAAAAGGAGAAATGGTGAAAGACCTATTTCTAGTTGGGTTGAAATGAAATTAATCATGCGAAAAAGATTCATCCCTTCATACTACCATCGAGATATATATCAATGACTCCAAAACCTTACTCAAGGTAATAGAAGTGTTGAAGATTATTATAAAGACATGGAGATAGAAATGATCTAAGCTGACATCGAGGAGGACTGAGAAGCAACAATGGTAAGATTCCTGGCGGGTTTAAACCATGACATTGCCAACATAGTTGAACTACAACACTATGTTGAAGTGATGGACATGGTCCATATGGCGATAAAGGTCGAAAAGCAACTCAAACGAAAAGGAGTAAGCCGATCCTATGCTAATCCTTCTACCAACAAGTGGAGCCAAGGAGTGAACAAACCCCCTGTTGGAACAAAGTAGTCGGTTGTAGCAACTAAATCCAACCAGCCCATTGGTGAGTCGAGTCGAAACAAAAACGAGCAAGTGCCGAGACATAAAATGTTTCAAGTGTCAAGGTCGAGGGCACATAGCAAGCCAATGTCTAAATCGACGTATCATGGTGGTAAGGGCCGACTGTGAAATTGAGTCTGAGGGCGGACAATAAAAATGAGTCTGAAGTTCCATCCGATAAGGAAGGAGAAGAAGTAGAACTACCGGTTGAAGAAGAAATTCTTGTGGTGAAACGAATCCTTAGTGTTCAACGTGTTGAATCTAATTAACAAAGGGAGAACATTTTTCACACCTGATGCCACATCCAAGGCAAGGTATGTAGTTTAATTATTGACAATAGAAGTTGTACTAGTGTAGCTAGCAACATGCTGGTGGAAAAGCTCAGTTTGGTCACAACCGAACACCCAACTCCATACAAGTTGCAATGGCTAAATGATAGAGGTGAGCTTAAAGTCAAAAAGCAAGTTGTGGTAGCGTTATCCATCGGGAAGTATCAAGGTGAAGTAGTGTTCAATGTAGTTCCCATGCATGCCGGACATCTACTTTTGGGGCGTCCATGGCAGTTTGATAGGCGTGTGATTCATGATAGTTACACAAATCGGTACACGTTCAAGCATCAAGGAAAAAATGTTACTTTAGTCCCGTTGACCCCCAAACAAGTGTATCAAGATCAAGTGAAATTGAAAGAAAAAGTACAAGAAAAAAAGAGTGAAAAAGAAAAAGACAAAAAAATTGAAAAAAAGAAAGGAAAAAGTGAGAGAGATAAGGTAGAAATATGAGAGGAAGAAGAGAGCCAAAAAGAAAATGAGAGTGGAAAAATGAACGTATTTGCGAGGGAAAAAGACATTCGAAAGTCCCTATTGATGTGCCAGCCCATGTTTGTACTTATGTACAAGGAGTGTTTATTCGATACTAACGAACTTGATAACTCTTTACCTTTGTCTGTTGTTTCTTTGTTACAGGAATTTGAAGATATTTTCCAGGAAGAAGTTCTAAGCGGACTGCCGCCAATTCGAGGTATTGAACATCAAATTGATTTCATTCTCGAAGCTAAAATTCCAAATCGACCAGCTTATCGAAGTAACCCCAAAGAAACTAAAGAGTTACAACAACAAGTTATTGATTTAATGAAGAAAGGATACATATGGGAGAGTTTAAGTCCATGCACTGTGCCCGTTCTGTTGGTGGCTAAAAAAGATGGTTCATGGAGAATGTACATAGATTGTCGAGCTATCAATAAAATTACGATCAAATACCGTCATCCAATCCTTAGACTTGATGATATGTTAGATGAGCTTAGTGGTGCAAAATTATTTTCTAAGATCGATTTGAAAAGTGGCTATCATCAGATTTGCATGCGGTAAGGGGATGAGTGGAAGACGACGTTTAAAACCAAATACAGTTTGTATGAGTGGCAAGTGATGCCATTCGGTCTCACTAATACTCTGAGTACTTTCATGAGGTTGATGAACCACGTTTTAAGGTTTTTCATTTGTAATTTTTGCGTAGTTTATTTTGACGATATTTTGGTTTATAGTAAATCTTTATCTGATCATATTGAACATCTACGATTTGTGTTGGAAGTTTTAAAAAAAGAACTATTATATGCAAACCTTAAGAAATGTAAGTTTTGTACTAACAAAGTTATTTTTCTAGGTTTTGTTGTAAGTGAAAGTGGTCTTGAAGTGGATCAAAAGAAGATCAAGGCAATACGAGAATGGCCACGTCTGACCAATATTAACCAAGTTCGAAGCTTTCATGGCCTTTCAAGTTTCTATAGGAGATTTGTACCAAACTTTAGCACACTTTCTGCCCCATTGACTGGTATTATCAAAAAGAATACACCTTTTCTTTGGTCTGATGAACAAGAATCCTCTTTTATTAAAATCAAAGAGCGTTTAACTAACGCTCCACTTTTATGATTGCCAGATTTTAACAAAATTTTCGAGGTGGAATGTGATACGTCTGGAATAGGTATAGGTGCAGTTTTAATGCAAAATAGGTGACCGATGGCTTATTTTAGCGAGAAACTGAATAGAGCTACGCTCAACTATCCTACCTACGACAAGGAAATGTACGCGTTGATACGTGCATTAGAAACATGGCAGCATTATCTTTGGCTTAAAGAATTCGTTATACATACGGATCATGAGGCTTTGAAGCATTTGAGAGGACAAACCAAGTTAAAAAAACGTCACACAAAATGGGTCTAGTTCTTAGAATCCTTTCCATATGTCATCAAATACAAACAAGGTAAGGAAAATATCGTTGCGGATGCTCTTTCGTGAAGGTATGCTCTTTTAAATGTTTAGATGTTTGGTTTTGTTTATTTAAAAGAATTATATGCTGACGATTCTGATTTTGGAGAGATTTATAAGTTGTGTGTGCAAGGTGCATATGATAGGTATTATCGGCAAGATAGATTCTTATTTCGAGAAAATAAATTATGCATACCCCAAGGATCAACAGGAATGTGCTAGTTCATAAAGCACATAGTGGAGGTTTAATGGGACATTTTGGCATAACTAAAACTTTAGCCGTTCTTCAAGAACATTTCTATTGGTCGAAAATGAAACGAGATGTGGCTAAAATATGTAGTCACTGTATTGCTTGCAAGAAGGCGAAATCAAGAATTCAGTTGCATGGGCTTTATAAACCATTACCAATTTCGAAAGTACCATGGATGGATATTTCGATGTATTTTGTTTTAGGCCTTCCTAGAACAAGGAATGGAAAAGATTCTATTTTCATTGTAGTTGACAGATTTTCTAAAATGGAACATTTTGTTGCATGTAACAAAACTGGCGATGCTCTCAATGTTGCTAACTTGTTTTTTAGGGAGATTGTGTGTTTACATGGAGTTCCGAGGACAATCATTTCGGATCGAGACACATAAGTTTTTTAAGTCATTTTTGAAGGACCTTATGGGGAAAACTTGGAACTAAGTTACTGTTTTCAACAACTAGTCATCCATAAACTGACGGCCAAATGGAGGTCGTTAATAATGGAGGTCGTTAATCGAGTTTTATCAACACTACTTTGAGCAATTATATGAAAGAATTTGAAGAATTAGGGGAATATCTACCCCACATTGAGTTTGCATACAATCAATCAATACATTCGGCTACTATTTGAGGTAGTGTATGGATTTAATCCCTTAACTCTATTGAATTTGTTACCTTTACCTTCTGATAAGTTGGTGCATGTATATGGAAAGAAAAAGGAAGATTTTGTTAAATAATGGCATCAACAAGTTATAGATAATATCGACCAAAGAACGGAGCAATATGCTCGTCATTTGACAATGGTCCTAAATGAGTGATATTTGAACCTGGTGATTGGGTTTGGATTCACATGCGTAAAGAGAGATTTCCTGTTCAATGATGATCTAAGCTTTTTCCATGAGTAGATGGACCTTTTCAAGTCTTGGAAAGAATTAATGATAACGGATATAAATTGGATCTACCTGGTGAATATGCGCTTAGTGTGACTTTTAATGTTGCTGATTTATCCCTTTTTGATGTAGGTGACGATTTGGCGACAAATTACCTCGAAAAGGGGAGAATGATGCGACCATAGCTCAGGAAATTACTACCGAGTCCATTGAGCTGCCATGAGGACCTATAACTCGATCACGAGCTAAGAAATTTCAAGAAATGTTAGCAAGCTATGTGGATCGAGCTTGGGGAGAGCATGAATTAAAATCCAATAGCCATGCATGGAACAACTCAATTGGCGTCACTTGCAATTTATTGCAAGTTGAACTTGATTTTTAATAAACTCATCTAATTTTAATAAATGAGTCACTGGACTTTATTCAACTCATCTTAGTTTATTTTAATTACTAGAGTTTTGCTTGAACTTCATTTAATAAATGTTGCTCTTAATTAATCTAGTTACTAGGATTATTTATTGATGTATGGTTTAAGTTTAATTAATTATGCTTCTATTAATTTAACTAGTTACTGGATAATTGTTGCATAGGTTTTAGTCCATTTATCTAAGTTAAGTTTTAATGAGTCCATGTTCAATAAGTGTTTAAATGTGTTTAATAAGTTCAATTTAATGTGTTTAAATGTAGGTAACTCTTCATCTCATAACTGTTACAATTCAAGGTTGTTACACATTCAATTTCAAGTCATTTTCGGTTACATGCAGGGGGTTGTTCCAAATGAGGTTTTATACATCATTTAAGGAGCTTTAAGGAGCATTATACCATCTTTTTATTTCATCAGTAACCTCTTCATCTACCATTCGTTTCTGCTACTTCAAAAAATTAACTGAAAGCATTCAAAATGCCTTTAAGGAGCTGGTGTTTATTTGGCTAGCCAAGGGACAATTCAAGAGTCATTTTTCAAGCATTTACGATCATTCATTCAGCTGAATTGAAGAGAATTCAAGAGTGGAGTTATTTGATTCAAGACTGTTAAAAGACTTGAGCTTTATTTCAGTTTTTAATTAGCACAATAAGATGAATTCTTGTGACTATTCATCTAGCCTATTCTAGCACATTAAATTGAGGTCTACAGCATGATAGTAAGATTGTGTAAAAATTTCGTTAAGAAATTTTATCAATTGAATGCTCAATTTGATAAAAAAGACTAAATCGCGTAATTTGAAAAGTTATGTTGTAATAGCTGAAGGTGTCTAATCGCTATGGAAGCTTAAAGTGGCGGTCCTTATTTTGAAATTAGTCCAATTGTTTAGTTGGTGGACATTTATGGACATTTTTATCAAGTATTTTAATGTTAATAGTTAAGGTTAGTTTAGTAATTCAATAAACAAACTTAAATAAATAAAATAAAAATAAACACTCATCTTCTTCAAAATATTATTCCACCGAAATTGAAGGAAGAAGAAACCATTTTTAGGGTTTCTTGGTTCTGCAACTCTTATAGCTTGCAAGTAAGTGATTTTGACTCGGTTTTTAATGATTTCTATATTTTCAGAGTTGTTGTAACTTAATCTAGCTAGCCCCGGGACTAATTTGCAAAACTGTTAAAGGCTTAATGTTTTTCCATTGATGATTATGTGTGTATTTTGATGTTTGATGATAGAAAATGTATGCTTGTTGTTAGATAAACAACATTGGTAAAGTGATTTTTGGTAAAATTTCCAATTAGGGATTAAATTGGGAAATGTGTAAATTTTGTGGTGGAAATGAGAAATAAATGAAAATTTTGGGTTGTTAGGGACTTAATTGATATTCGACTGTAATGGGTTGAAATTGAATTGCATGAATTTATATTTTTATGAGCTAAGGACTAAATTGTAAAAATGTTGAAATATTAGGGGCAAAAGTGTAAAGCTTCCATAATATGCATTTTAGGCTAAATTGAATATAATGATAATTAAATAAGCTACATTTGATTACATATAGATCGAGAAAAGAGAAGTTTGGATCTAGATCGAGGGAAAAACAAAGTTTTGGACTAATCGATCTATTTCGTCGTTTTTGCAATAGAGGTAAGTTTGTATGTTAATAAGCGTTATTGTAATTGTGTTTTAAATGCTTAATATTTGAATTGTTCATGAATATGATTCTACAAAAATGTTCGACGAAGATTCGGCAATGAGAAATCCCAATTGAACCTTAGGAACATGTTAGGATACGAATGACATGTCATTAGGGTTGAAATGTCAGAATAGTGAAATTTTTTGAATTGAATCTGATGAATTGTGTGGGTTGCCTATAGTAATATCGTCGATGTTAGCTCAAAAATATGTAAGAAAAGGTTGCGATGCTTATCTTGCGTATGTACTGGATACAAAAATGTCTGAATCAAAGATTGAATCAGTGCCAGTAGTTTGTGAGTATCCAGATGTATTTCCAAAAGAGTTGCCTGGGTTGCCACCGATTAGAGAAGTAGAGTTTGCTATTGAATTAGTATCAGGAGCATCATTGATATTGATAGCTCCATACAGAATGGCTTCTATAGAATTGAAAGAGTTAAAAGCTCAGTTGCAAGAGTTAACAGATAGAGGTTTTGCATGACCTAGTTTTTTGTGCTGGGGTGCACCAGTGTTGTTCGTAAAAAAGAAAGATGGATCAATGAGACTGTGTATTGACTATCGTCAGCTCAATAAGGTTACAATTAAGAATAAATATCCTTTTCTGAGAATCGATGATTTGTTTGATCAGTTGAAAGGAGCAACTATATTTTCAAAGATTGATCTAAGATCTGGCTATTATCAGTTGCGAGTTAAAGATTCGGATGTGCCAAAAACTGCATTCAGAACAAGGTATAAGCATTATGAATTTCTTATTATGCCTTTAGGATTAACTAATGCTCCTGCAGTTTTTATGGATTTGATGAATCGAATCTTTAGACCATTTTTAGACAGATTTGTTGTTATATTCATTGATAATATTCTGATTTATTCCCGAAATGAATCTAAGCATGCTAAACATTTTAGAATTGTGTTACAAACATTGAAAGATAAGCAATTGTTTGCTAAATTAGCAAATGAGAGTTTTGGCTCTGAGAGGTTGGAATTTCTGGGACATATTGTTTCAGCAGAAGGTATCTGAGATGATCCGAGCAAGATTTCAGCAGTTGTTGACTTGAAACCTCCAAGAAATGTATCGAAGTCAAAAGTTTTTTAGAATTAGCTGGCTACTATCAATGTTTTATAAAAGGATTCTCGATGATTGCTACACCAATGACTCGATTACTACATAAATATGTGAAGTTCTAGTGGCTCGAGAAGTGCCAACAGAGTTTTGAAAAGTTGAAAGCAATGTTAACTAAAGCACCAGTTCTAGTTCAACTTGAGTCGGGTAAAGAGTTTGTGATTTTTATTGATGCGTCATTGAACGGTTTGGGTTGTGTTTTGATGCAAGAAGGCAAAGTGATAGCTTATGCTTCCAGAAAATTGAAACCGCATGAAAAGAATTATCCAACGTACGATTTAGAGTTAGCTGCTATTGCTTTCGCATTGAAAATTTGGTGACATCATTTATTCAGTGAGAAGTGCCATATCTTTATCGACCACAAGAGTTTAAAGTATTTAATGACTCAGAAAGATTTGAATTTGTGACAACGAAGATAGCTTGAGTTGCTGAAAGACTATGAATTAGTGATTAATTATCATCCAAGTAAAGCGAATATAGTCGCGGATGCTTTGAGTAGAAAATCTTTGTTTGCTTTATGGGTGATGAACACACAGTTAACCTTGACTGATGCTGATGATGGTTTGATTTTAACTGAGTTAAAAGCTAGACCATTATTTCTTCAACAAATTTGTGAAGCTGAGAAATGTGACGATGAATTACAAGCTAAAAGTGAACAGTGCGAATCTACTACTGATTTAGAGTATCAGATCGGATCCGATGATTATTTAATGTTTTGAGGTAGAATTTGTGTACCAAAGAACTCCGAGCTTATTCAAAAAATTCTACACGAAACATAGTGGTTGTTTATCTGTTCATCCGAGGAGTACTAAAATGTACAATGATTTAAAACAATTGTATTGGTGGTCAGGCATGAAACGAGACATTTCAGAGTTTGTGTCGAGATGCTTGGTTTGTCAGCAAGTCAAAGTCGAACATCAAGTGCCTTTGGGATTATTACAGCCTATGAGGATACCAGAGTAGAAATAGGATAGAGTTACGATGGATTTCGTATCGGAATTACCCCTATCTCCAAAAAAGAAAGATGCTATTTGGGTTGTCGTTGATCGATTGACGAAGTCTAACACTTCATTCTAGTATGTACAGACTTTTTTCTCGATAAATTAGCTGAGTTGTACATCTTTGATATCGTTAGATTGCACAGGGTGCCAGTTTTTATTTTTCGGATAGAGATTCGAGGTTCACATCACGATTTTGGAAGAAATTACAAGAAGCTTTGGGTACGCGGCTACACTTTAGTACTGCATTTCATCCCCAAATCAATGGTCAGTCTGAGAGAGTAATTCAGATTCTCGAAGATATGCTTCATTGCTGTGTTTTAGTTTGAAGACAACTGGGAGACATATTTACCATTGGTTGAATTCGTGTATAACAAAAGTTTTCAATCAAGATAAAGATGGCATCGTATGAAGCTTTATATAGTCACAAATTTTGAACTCCATTGTACTGGACTGAGCTTAGTGAGAAAAAGATTCACGGGGTTGATTTGGTTAGAGAGACCGAAGATAAAGTGAAAGTAATTTGTGATAGTTTGAAAGCAGCTTCAAATTGACAGAAATTGTATACAGATTTGAAATGTAAAGACATTGAATTTCAAATCAGTGAAAAAGTATTTTTGAAAGTGTCTATGTAGAAGAAGATTCTTCGATTTGGTCACAAAGGAAAATTGAGTCCGTGGTTTATCGGGTCGTATGAGATTATTGAAAGAATAGGGCCAATAGCATATCGACTAGCTTTACTATCAGAATTAGAAAAGATCCATAATGTGTTTCATGTGTCGATGCTACGTCGATATAGATCAGATTCGTCACATGTAATTTCTCTGGTAGAGATTGAAGTTCAACCTGATGTGACGTATAATGAAGAAATGATTAGAATTTTAGCTCGAGAGATTAAAGAGTTGATAAATAAGAGCATAAATTTAGTGAAGGTTCTATGGCAATGTCACAGTGTCGAAGAAGCTACGTGGGAACCCAATGAAGCTATGAGAAAATAGTACCCTAACCTCTTTTCTGGTAAGATTTTTGGGGACAAGAATTCCTAAGGGGGGAGTTGTAACAACCCGTTTTTAGTCAAATTAGAACAGTGGTTTTGGGAACACAAATCTGAGGTCAAAATAATTATTTATTATTAAATTGAGGTCTACAGCATGATAGTAAGATTGTGTAAAAATTTCATTAAGAAATTTTATTGATTGAATGCTAAATTTGATAAAAAGGACTAAATGGTGTAAAGTGCAAAAATTATGCTCTAATAGCTAAAGGTTTCTAATAGCTATGGAATCTTAAAGCGGAGGACCTTATGTTTAAATTAGACAATTTTTTAGTTGGTGGACATTTATGGACATTTTTATCAAGTGTTCTAATGTTAATAGTTAAGGTTAGTTTAGTAATTCGATAAACAAACTTAAGGTTAGTTTAGTAATTCAATAAACAAACTTAAGGTTAGTTTAGTAATTCAATAAACAAACTTAAGTAAAATAACATAAAAACAAATACTTATCTTCTTCAAAATATTATTCCACCGAAATTAAAGGAATAAGAAGCCATTTTTAGGGTTCCTTGGTTCGTCAACTATTATAGCTTGCAAGTAAGTGATTTTGACTCGATTTTTAATGATTTCTATGTTTTTAGAGTCGTTGTAACTTAATCTAGCTAGCCTAGGGACTAATTTCCAAAACTGTTAAAGGTTTAGAGTTTTGCCATTGATGATTATGTGTGTATTTTGATGTTTGATGATAGAAAATGTATGCTTGTTAGACAAACAACATTAAAGTGATTTTTGGTAAAATTTCCAATTAGAGATTAAATTGGGATATGTGTAAATTTTGTGGTGGAAATGAGAAATAAATGAAAATTTTTGGCTGCTAGGGACTTAATTGATATTCGGCTGTAATAGGTTGAAATTGAATTGCATGAATTTATATTTTTATGAGCTAAGGACTAAATTATAAAAATGTTGAAATATTAGGGGCAAAAGTGTAAAGTTTCCATAATATGCATTTTGGGCTAAATTGAATAGAATGATAATTAAATAAGCTGAATCTGATTACATATAGATCAAGAAAAGCAAGTTCAGAGCTAGATCGGGGGAAGAACAAAGTTTTGGACTAATCGATCTATTTCGTTGTTTTTGCAATCAAGGTAAGTTCGTATGTTAATAAGCATTATTGTAATTGTGTTTTAAATGCTTTATATTTGAATTGTTGATGAATATGATAGTGCAGAAATGCTCGACGAAGATTCAGGAATAAGAAATCCCGGTTGAACCTTAGGAATAGATTAGGATACAATGACATGTCATTAGGGTTTATGTGATTTAGGTGCTGGTCTATACGTCTTACCAGTGGCTGAGTTATCCGGCATGTGTTGCAGATTCTTGTTAGCTTGTACGAGCAGCACCGTGTAACTATGCCATGTTTGCCAGCTTGTGTGAGCAGACCCGTTGATAGCTCGAGAGTAAACATTATATGATATATGTGATTGAGATAGCTTCTGCTATATATTGGCACTTAGGGTACGAGATTCCCGTGTATCCGATAATATTCCAAATGGTTCAACGAGTATATCAAAGATATGAAATGGTGAGAAATTGATACGTATCAGTACAGGCATGTACGAAAACTATATGAGCAATGAACCTATGAAAGTTGTGAGTTCATGATTACTTATGTGATTGAATGTATGTTAACATTATGCTTTAAAGATTTTGTAGTAAATTATGTTCATACTACTTGATTGATGAATGACTGGTGAGTTTTACTTATTAACTATATGAGCTTACTAAGCTTTATAGCTTACTCTATTTACATTTCCGTGTTTTATATTGTAATCGAAGCTTGCTCAGATTTGGGAGTCGTCGGAGATCTCATCACACTATCAAGCTATCACTCTGGTACTTTTGAACTTATATATTTGGTTATATGGCATGTATAGGAGTTACGGTTATTTTGGTATATAGTTTGGTAATGAATTTAGCTATTTGAATTAACTTGTAAATGATGAATGGTTGTTATGTGTATAGCAATGGGAGTTGGCTTTTTTTGGTTGATTTGGTTATGTATATATATATGTGCAAATTGGCATTTTTATACATTTGGTAATTGCTATGTAAATGCTTGTGGTGAATGGTTGTTTGTGAATTTGTAATTTGAGTATCAAACAGTTGATAATTAAGAGTTACTATGCTTATGATTTTAGGTAAAGTGATGCATAAATGAAAGTGAACATTTAGGTGATTTGAGAATGTGAATTTTGGTATGAAATTGAATGACTTATTTGGATACTTGTGTGTCTTGTGGATGATAGTATGGAATTTGCATGAATTAGGCTTCATTGAGATTGATTTGAATGCCCAGTTATGCCATATTATTTGCCATTTTGTTTGTGTAGATGATTGAAAGTTTGGGAGAGAAAGATGGCTTGGTAAATAGCCTATTTCTATCCATACGAGCAGAGACACGGGCGTGTGTCTCAGCCGTGTGTGTTAATTAGAAATCAAGCTAGTATGCTCCACACGGCCTATCACATGGGCGTGTGACTTGGCCGTGTGGCATAAGTCAGTATACCCTACAGGTTTGGCACGGCTTATCACACGGACGTGTGGTTGGTCGTGTGACCCAAGTCAGAGAGTTACACGAGGTCAGACACGGGATGGGACATGACCATGTGATCTTATTTCGAATGTCCACATAGCCTGCGACACGGGCGTGTCTTTGGCCTTGTGAAACACAAGGCTAGGCCACACGGGTGTGTGTCCTCTGTATTTTGTAAAATTTTTTAAGTTTTTCGACAATTTCCTGAGTTATCAGTATAGTCCGGAACCACTCCTAAAGCATGTTTTGGGCCTCCAGGCTCATATTAGGGGCGTTATGAATGATTGTGAATGTTTTATATTTAAAATGGAAAAATGTATGTTTATTTGTGAAATAAGTCCAATAATGCTCCGTAACCCTATTCCGACAATAAATAAGGTGAGGGGTGTTATAGATTTCTTCGACTTCGAGTCAATGAGGCACTGTGTGCCAATTTAATTCAGTTTAACCGATGAGACAGTGGGTGTCAAATTTGTATAGCGTTGGGCGCATATTACTTCAGATTTTCCGATGAGACACTGGGTGCCAAACTGGTCTATTGGTTGGATCCGTGTATCTGTCCAATTCCGAGTCGTGTTAATAGGGGTAATTAAATAAAACGATACTATGATTGATATTGAATGGTATTGTATGTGAATTGAAAATGGGATAGTGATTTGAAACATGAAATGAGAGACATGAGTTATGTACTCATGAATTGGATTGGAACGGATAATGTAATTGTTTAAATGATATGTGGATCAAATTGTGAAAAGCTATTATATAGCAAGTGATGAGAATTGAGTATGGTATGAAATAATGTATTCATGAGTTGAGTATTGAATGGCTGATGCCATTGTACAAATAAATGTGGTTTGATATGTGAATAACTATTTATATAGCAATTGTATGAATTGGGACATTGTTTAACAAATGAAATATGATAGCATATGATAATCATGATACTGGACATTAATATGTGCATATTATATTATCTTGTCTTTAAATATTCGAATTATAGAAATACCATTGAGTTTTACTCAGTGTACAATTTTGTTTTTTTGTGCGCAAGTTAGATACTTCACTTTTGATCGCCGATTCAGCATCCAACAACGGTCCCAAGCTCAAATTCGGTGATGTTTGTCTTTTGTGTCGGCATGTGTGACACCCCTAATGTGACCCTAGTCGGAAAGTGGTTTCGGGACCACAAAACCGAGTCATAAAAATAATTAACCGTCATATTTGATGCTTATTATATATATATATGCATGTGTGAAAATTTCATGTTTGAATTTTGTTAATTGTAAGTGAATTTTATTAAATAGGACTTATGTGAGAAAGTTTAGAAATGTGCTAGGCAAATGTTAAAGTGGCCTATTGATGCATGTTAGAAAATGCTTGTCCTTGCATGTCAAATTACCCAAAACTTTAGGTAATGGCCGGCCATGCTATGGGTTAAAGCATATTATAAACATTTTGTGTTAATGTTTTATGTTAGAAATAATAAAATAAAAGGTTAGTAATAAAGTAATGAAAGGGAGGGTGATGAAAACAAAGTTGTCTCATCCATGCTCCCCCATTGCCGTGACTTGAGGAAGGAAGAAGAAGAGGATTCTCTTGCTTCATGTTCGGTTGGTTGATGTTTAGGAAGAGGTATGTTTGATGTTATTCCATGAAATTCATGCATATTTCTAGATGTTGGTTTAAATTCTTTTGCTATTTGATGGAGATGATACTCGGCCATGGGTGTTGTCTTCTTGGTTGGTGTTTGATGTTGTGGTGATGAGGCATGAAGATGATTGAGTTTGAGTGCTTAATAAAAAGGATGGGTCTTAACAACTTCATGAAGTATTCGGCCATGGTGCTAAAATGTTGTATTGTGTTTAAACTTAGAATTTTTAGTTATATGGATGTGTTAAGTTGCTTGAAATGTTAGATTAATTTGAACTCATCACCAAGTTCTTTAGGCAACCCATGTTAAAAATTTCGGTATTGAGATGCCTAGAACTTTTGGCCATAGTAGCTATGGAGAAATAAGGTTTTTGTTTCTTGTTAAATTGGATGTATCTTGTTGTATGAGTGCTTGAACAAACTATGATTAAATAGATGCATAGATTCAAGGTGGGAAGAATTGGCTATTATGCTTGATACTAATGCTGAATATGAGAATGTTGTACTTGAAAAATGTAGGTGAACATGACAAATGTATTCGGCTTAGGGCATAAAGGATATGAAAATTTGGTATTTATTTTTGATTGTGTGTGTATGACCATGGATAATTGGCTGCACAAATATTATAAATACATAATGTATGTTAAATTTATTAAGCTACAAAACATTATACATGATCGGCCAAGGTAAATTATTTGAGTAAAGTATATCTTGATGGTACATTTCGACTAGTATAAAATGTATATGGATGTCGTATGACTATGTTTAATTTGGGAAGTAAATTGTCTGATTTAGCTCAAGAGCCTAGAGGATCAAAGTTGGATAAGGGAAAGGAAAAAGTGATCGAATAGCAGTCGTAATCGTTCGGCAACTTCCGAGGTAAGTTTTAGGTGATTAAACGTTGAGTAAATTCAATCATAATAGGACATAATGAGATGATTTAATAAGATATGATGTGGCCATGATATGTCTTAAACTCAAATGGTAAGTTCATAAGTGTTTAGACTTGGAAATTTAAGAGCAAATTGTAATAATTTGCTTAGGACAGCAGCAGTAACGTGATTTTAGAAAATCACTATAAATTGTTGGTGTGGAATTATAGGCTGAATAAAATATGTATTCAAAGCTTAATTAGTCTAGTTTCTTATAAAAGAGACCGTGTAAGCAAAGAAATTTCCTATAAAGAGATATTTAAAGTTGTGTGAGACAGTGTCAGAATGACTCCGAAATCCCCTGTTCTGTTTTTAGAAAATCATTATAATTTGTGAAAAAATGGTTATAAGATAAAATTTATATTCTTAGACTCCTTAATGAGTCTAGTTTCAAATTAAATCAAATAGAACATATTTTGAATTCTGTACAATGAGAAATTTGATTCATAGTGAAGAGTGGTCAGATTAGTCAAACAGTGAAACAGTGGAAACTTTAAGAAAAATCTGGTATTGATTGGCCAAACCTAAAATTCTTAAAATTTTATGGATGGAAGATATATGAGTCTATATTCAGTGGAAATTAATGGCAATTGATTTTGAGTTTTGTAGCTCCAGTTATAAATAATTTAGTGACTATTGCTCAGGAAAACAGCTTGTAGTGAATATGTGAATTTGTTGTAAACATTGATGAAACTATTTGAGTTGCTTATAAGCTATTGCTGAAATTGATGTACAAGATAAATATATATGTGTGTGGTAAAGCCGAATGGCTAGTGTGAAATAGGTATGAGATATGTATATGTGGTAAAGCCGAATGGCTAATGTGAAATATATATGAGATATGTATATGTGGTAAAGCCGAATGACTAGTGTGAAATATATATGAGATATGTATATGTGGTAAAGCCGAATGGCTAGTGTGAAATATGTATGAGGTATGTATATGTGGTAAAGCCGAATGGCTAATGTGAAATATGTATGAGATATGTATATGTGGTAAAGCCGAATGGCTAATGTGAAATATGTATGAGATATGTATATGTGGTAAAGTTTAATGGCTAATGTGAAATATGTATGAGATATGTATATGTGGTAAAGCCTAATGGCTAGTGTGAAATATATATGAGATATGTATATGTGGTAAAGCCTAATGGCTAATGTGAAATATATATGAGATATGTATATGTGGTAAAGTCGAATGGCTAATGTGAAATATATATGAGATATGTATATGTGGTAAAGCCGAATGGCTAATGTGAAATATGTATGAGATATGTATATGTGGTAAAGCCGAATGGCTAATGTGAAATATGTATGAGATATGTATATGTGGTAAAGCCGAATGGCTAATGTGAAATATGTATGAGATATGTATATGTGGTAAAGCCGAATGGCTAATGTGAAATATATATGAGATATGTATATGTGGTAAAGCCGAATGGCTAATGTGAAATATATATGAGATATGTATATATGGTAAAGCCGAATGGCTAATGTGAAATATATATGAGATATGTATATGTGGTAAAGCCGAATGGCTAATGTGAAATATGTATGAGATATGTATATGTGGTAAAGCCGAATGGCTAGTGTGAAATATGTATGAAATATGTATATGTGGTAAAGTCGAATGGCTAGTGTGAAATATGTAGGAGATGTGTGTATATTGTGGCCGAATGACTAAATGTGAAAGGTGTGTATTATTAGATATTTGATGAGGCAAATGAATTACAAATATGACAGTCGATGTGAATGTTGTAACATGTGATTAAATGTACATGAAACTTGAAATATATTAGGGTAAGACCCGATGACTACGTGTGGAGATTATGTAGGGTAAGACCCGATGACTACGTGTGGAGATTTTGTCTGGGTAAGACCCGATGACTATGTGTGGAGATTATGTCCGGGTAAGACCCGATGACTACGTGTGGAGATTTTGTCCGGGTAAGACCCGATAACTACGTGTGGGGACTATTCGAGCTAAAGGTTTATTTGAAGATTCGAGTAAAGCATAAGATTATACGACTTCACAGTAACAATTGGTAATAAATACATTCAATGCGTTAAGTTGGTCAAGTATGTATTTTGAGATTATATTTAAGCTTGATTTGGACTAAATCACAAGGTCGTTATGTGATGCATATGTGAGTAAAGCAATAAGACCGTTTCTATGATTATTGTGCGTTTGGTCAATGTGGAAAGTTAGGTGAAAATATGTAATGTACCTATGTTTATAAGAGATCACTATCAAGTGAGAATTTATCTGCCTATTATATAAGATGAGATGTGCATATTCGGTAAAGGGATGGTATGCCCGAAGGAAGAGTGAAATAAAAATACGAACAACTATGTTATAATTTGATTGTTATCTGTTGACATTGCTTAAAACTTACTAAACATTGTAATGCTTACTCCGTTTACTTTGTTTCCTCTATTTTATAGATCTCATTTGGAAGCTACAGGCTTGGGGATCGTCAGCAACTAGTCACACTATCACTATCCAACGCTTATTCTTGTTATGTTTTGAATTATTTTATGGCATGTAAAGAATATACCAAAGGGTCAAGAATATTTTGGTTAATGTATATAAGCCATGCGAAAATGGCATCTTTTGAATGTGTACTTATAGAAGTTAAATTGTATCCCTGACTGTCTTTTGTATTTACCTAAAGGAACGTTCTTTATAAAAAAAATATTCAAAATTTTTACTGTTCGGATATGAGTTTCAAGTCCGGTAATGCCCCTTTATCTATTCCGGCGACGATACGGGATAGGGGTGTTACAGCATGTACCTAGGATGTCTAAATGATAGTTATTTTGTGGATGGAGTGTAAATGAGGTTATAAGTGTAAGATTGGTTTGGTATATATATAAACATGTTTGAAGCCATATTATGGCATGGTAAATTGAACCAAATCTAATTATGTGCCTGTGAAGTTAAGTTGATGTTTAAGTGCTTGTGAACTAGGTAAAATGGATTGAATTTGGTATGTTTAGAATTTGGATTTGAATTATGCTTTGATGATATGTTTTGATGGTATAAATGTGGTACCAATGAGGGTACATTGGTTAGGCACCTAGGATGATTGTTTTGGCATGTTTTGAATGTGTTTGATCTTGTTTTGAGCAGGTTAAACAAATGGTTTTTGAGTTGTTTAATGTCTAAGCATGTAGGAATTGGTAAATTTGTTGGTAACGGCACATTTTAGGTCCATACGACCAGACACACAGGTGTGTGGCTTGGCTGCATGACCCAAGTCAAAGAGTTACACGGGCACAGACACAGGCTGGGACACAGCAATGTGTCCTTACTTCAAACACCCACATGGCCAGACACACAAGCGTGTGACTTGGCTGTGTAAACCCTACAATTTAAATTTTTTTAGCTTTTTCCAAAAGTTTTCAAATATCCTCGATTTAGTTTCAAATTATTTCTAAAGTGTTTTTAAACTTTCAAAAGCTTAATAAAGGAAACTATGCATGTTAATGATGAATCATTTTATGATTTTTGAAATGTCTGAAATAAATGATTAGATTACGATTACTCGGTAATGCTTTGAAGCCTTATTTTGGTGATGGGTACGGGTTAGGGGTGTTACATTTAGTGGTATTAGAGCTTTGCAATTGAGCCAATTTTTGGACTAAACCGAGCTCGAATTGAGTCTAGAGGTATATGCCATAATTGAGTCAAATTGAGCCAAGATTTGGATGCTGATATATTTGTTTCTATTTTATGTTGAAAAGGTCAGATTATTGTAATGACGATGTTGATCAAGGGATGTATACTGAAGATGATGTCTCCAGATGATGTCTCGAATGAGTTAGATGGAACCGAATCAATAACACCAAGTGTTAATCCGGTTAGTACTCAACAACCTAATATTGAGCGAGGTAATATTGAGGAAAGAGGTGATTCATAGTTACTTAGAGCTATTGTTGATGCTCTTCAGTGTGTGGTGGGAACCACATCCGCTACGGCATCTGTACCTACTGTTCATCGAGCTCCAATTAAAGAGTTGCGTAGATACAGTCTGACTGAATTCTTAAGATTGAAAGGAGTTTATCCTTCTGCAACTGAAGCTTGGATTGAGTCCACTTGTAACGCCCCAATTTTCGGGAATTTTGTGAATGTTGGCATAGGTTTAATTATGTTAGTGGGCCTCTAGAAGGCCCAAGCTTAAGATAGAACCCGACAATTTTGGTTAATTTTTGTTCCATAAGAAAAAATGGGTGAAGTTATGAAATAGAACCTATGTGAAAATGTTTGAAAATGCTATAGGCTAAATTGAAGTGGCCAAATAAATAGGAATGCAAAATAGGAGGATTTGCATGACAAACCTCCCATTTTACATGAAGTGGCCAGCCATCATGTTGTTGTAGACAAAATGTGCACTTGATATCCATAATTTATGGTACAAATTGATACAAATTGATAATAGGTTAGGTAAATGTTCCATGATAATGGGTTAGGTAAATGTTTCATGATAATGGGTTAGGTAAATGTTTCATGATAAGAATTTCATGTCTTTTGTATTAAAGAATTAAATGGATGAAATATGAAGTTTTATTAAAAGAAAAAGGGGTGAAAAGAACAAAGTTTTGTCCATCTTTGTTCATCATAGCGAAAGTTAGAGAAGAGAAAGGAGAGGAGAAAGCTCTTGAGTATTCGGTCATTAGGAGGAGGAAAATTGAAGGTAAGTTTTGGTACCTTGCTTCTATCTTGATGTTCATGAGTTCTTCTTGATTCTACCTTAACTCTTGAAGCATATTTTGGTTTTAGTTGTGTTGTGAGCATTTAGTCATGAATTAAAATGAAGGAAATCGTTGTTGTTTCATGTTCTTTTGATGAAAAATGGAAGATAGGTGAAGTTGAGCCAAACAAATGAGCATGCATGTGCCTTAGATGCTAAGGGAAAAATTGGCTAACATGTTGTGCTTTAAAATGATGAAATGGAGATTATACTTAAGTAAAATCATAGATATGTGATGATTGATTGGTGATATACATGTTTAAATAACAAGCATGCAAGTTAGGTGTGAAAGAGTGATTTGGTAATAAATCTGCTTGGGACAGCAGCAGTAACGTGACTTTGGAAAATCACCATAAATTGTGGGAGATGAGTTAGAAGCTGCATAAATTATGTAATTAAATCTTAATGAGTCTAGTTTGAAATGGAATAAACGAGAACATATTTTGAATTCTGTACAATGAGAAATTTGATTTGTAATGAAGAGTCATCAGATTAGTCAAACAGTGAAACATGGGAAACTTTGAGAAAAATCTGGTATTGATTGGCTAAACCAAAAATTTTGAAAATTTTATGAATAGAAGATATATGAGTCTATTTTCAGGGAAAATTAACGGATCTTGATTTGGAGTTTCGTAGCTCCAGTTATAAATGATTTAGTGACTTTCTCTCAGGAAGACAGCTTACAGTGAAATTATGATTATGTGGTAAACATTGACAAAAATTTGTTAATGAGTTGCTTATTGTTTTCTTATAAGCTTACTATGATCTGTAGGTGTGGTTGGCCGAATATTGTAAGGGGTTAATACGTAGTTTGTATTTGAATAGTTAGATTAACGTGTTAGTAATCCAATTGTAGGAGGTTCGTGTGTGGATCTCGTAAGCATATCGTCGCAAACAGGTGTGTAACTAACAGAATTCGGAGTGGCCACCCGTTCTGAAAGTTTGATTTTCTTCTGGTGAACTGGACATCCTTTTATTTACGTTTGAAGTTTTGGGTTTTTAAATGTAATAAGGCTGCTTAATTATTTTTAATGGTTTTAATATGTATTACTAAGATAGGTATTACTTATTTTAACTGTTGAAATTGGATAGCTTTAGGGCGCATTTTCAAAAACAACAATTGATTTCAAAATAATACAACAACAAGCAAAGCTTCCGCAATGAAAGTATTTTCCAAAATTAATCACTTTTCCTAAAAATGACTTAATCAAAATCGGATTCCTAGAAATATCAATGACGTTAAGGTGTGGCAATGGCGGTATGCATGTCTAGGATTGGATCCGAAGGGAGCTTGGTAATTAAGCAGTCCGATGGACTCACCACCTCTTTTCTGGTTTTCTACCTGGTGCACAGCTTCCATTCACTTGGTTAGTTTGAAAAAAGTCGGCTTTTTAAAACACTAAAAAGGGAACACGGGTTTTTGACTTCAAAGTGGCACGTCAGATTTGGCCTTAACGTCTGGGCCGGGTTTGGGGTGCTACATTTAGTGGTATCAGAGCCTAGGTTGCAACAACTCGACTGTGGAATGAGTTTACAAAAATAAAGATTTTCGAAAACGAAAATTTTATAAAGAATGCGAAAAACTCGATTTTCAAAATTTAGATCTTTAGAAGGTGGCATTCCGAATCTCCGGCTCAAGTCTGTAAGTATTCTGAACTTTTCTGAATATTTTCCTGAATTATCTGTCTGTACTAAAATCCTGCTAGGATACTCTAGATAGAATGATACTGAAACCATAGGAAAATCGATAAGAGATCAAAGCGTAGCTAGACTTGATTCTGCGAAAACAAACTCGAACTACTATTCGATTCATAAAACATCTGTAATAAACACTGGAATATTAATTGATGCATAAAAATTTGTAATCAAGATAATACGATATGAGTACAATAGGCCGTGGATGAAGCCGAGGAAGTGCTCGAGCGAGATCTTCGTCTTCGAGACATATGCCGGCGGCAGATGCACCGGTACCATCGGCAACGAAAGTGGAGTCTCATGATCGTGGTGTCGGGGATGACTCTCTATCGCAGGCAATGCTTCGTGTTCTAGAAAGGGTTGTCGGGACAAGTTCGGGCAACGAAATTCGAGGATCAATTTCTGAACGACTCCGGGCCAACGGAGCGGAGATCTTTAGGGGTGTGTCTGGTATCGCCTCAAATGTGGCAGAATAATGGTTGGAGGCTACAGAATGGATTATGGACAACTTGGACTGCTCTAAGGAGATTGTGAGTGGGGTATCTGTACTAAGTCCTTTGGGTCACTCGGTTAGGGTAGACAAACTGTATAGGGATGTACCCTTAGAAACTCAAGGTAGGATTTTCCCTGGAGATCTAATGGAGTTACCATTCGGAGAGTTTGATCTCATTTTGGGAATGGACTGGCTTGCTAAGCATAAGGCGACCCTGGATTGTGCTGCTAAACGAATGGTGTTAAGGACCACAAAGGATGAGGAGGTTATGGTGATAGGTGAGCGAAGGGATTATTTGTCCAATGTGGTGTCGGCTTTAAGAGCTGAAAAGTGGATTCAGAAAGGTTGTGGCGCCTATTTGGCATTTGTAAATCAGTTAGAAGAGGAGGGATTGACAGTGGATAAGGTTAGGACCGTAAAGGAGTTCCAAGATGTTTTTCCGGAGGAGCTTCCAGGATTGCCTCCGAACCGAGAAGTGGAGTTTGGAATTGACTTATTGCCTGGAACGGCGCCCGTGTCCATCGCATCGTATAGGATGGCACTGAAGGAGTTAGTGGAGTTAAAGACTCAAATTCAAGAGTTGTTGGATAGGGGCTTCATTAGGCCAAGCGTGTCTCCATGGGGAGCACCGGTGCTATTAATGAAAAAGAACGATGGTACGATGCAGATGTGCATTGATTCTTGCCAGTTGAACAAACTGACGATTAAGAATAAGTATCCACTGCCAAGGATTGACGATCTATTTGACCAACTTAGAGGAGCTTTTGTATTTTCCAAGACTGACCTTCGATTTGGATATCATCAGTTAAGGGTCAAGGAGGCAGATATCCATAAGACAACATTCAGGACTTGGTATGGTCATTACGAGTTTCTGGTTATGCCATTTGGACTAACGAACGCTCCTGCAGCGTTTATGGATTTGATGAATCATGTGTTCCAACCATTTTTAGATCAATTCGTAGTCGTCTTTATTGACGATATCCTGGTATATTCTGAAACTAAAACAAAACATGATGAGCATCTCCGTATAGTGCTGTAAGTATTAAGGGAGAAGGAACTCTTTGTGAAGTTCAGCAAGTGTAAATTTTGGTTGAGGGAGGTAACTTTCTTAGGACATGTGGTCTCTGCTAAGGGGATTAAAGTGGACCCTCAGAAAATTGAAGCGATTTTGGAATGGAAGCCGCCTAGGTTAGTGTCGAAAATACGGAGTTTCCTAGGACTGGCAGGATACTACAGAAGGTTTGTAGAAGGTTTTTCTGTGATGGCAGCACCTCTGACAAAACTCATAAGGAAAGGAGTACCGTTTGTATGGACTAAGAAGCAGCAAGAAGCTTTTGAGAAGTTGAAGAAAGTTCTAACTGAAGCATCTGTGTTAATTCAGCCGGAGTCTGGGAAGGATTTTAGTGTGTACAATGATGCATCACACGTGGGTTTGGGCTGCGTGTTAATGCAAGAGGGTAAGGTGGTTGCATATGCATCACGATAGCTTAAGCCTCATGAGGGGAACTATCGACTCATGATTTGGAGTTGGCGCGATGATATTCGCACTTAAGATTTGGAGACATTACTTGTACGGAGAAAGGTGTATTATATACACTGACTATAAGAGTCTTAAGTATTTGTTGACTCAGAAGGAGCTGAACCTTAGGCAAAGGAGATGGATTGGGTTGCTTAAGGATTATGACTGTTCGATCGAGTATCACCCAAGCAAGGCTAATGTGGTAGCCGATGCTCTAAGTCGTAGAGTCAGATGTCGATCCGAGAGCTTTGCTTGCTCGTCCGAGTCTCAGTATGATGATGGAAGTCTGTTGGTGAGTTGCAAGTGAGGCCAACCTGGTGGATCAGATTAAGGAAAAACAGTTGAACGATGAATCTTTGGTCGCTCGTTTTCAACAAGTTAAGGAAGGAAACTTCGAGTTTGGGAGCCGAAGAGACGATGCAACAAACAATACCCTCATCTCTTTGGATTAGGTAAATTTCGAGGACGAAATTTCTTTAAGGAGGCTAGAGTTGTAACGCCCCAATTTTCGAGAATTCTGTGAATGTTGGCATAGGTTTAATTATGTTAGTGGGCCTCTAGAAGGCCCAAGCTTAAGATAGAACCCGGCAATTTTGGTTAATTTTTGTTCCATAAGAAAAAAGGGGTGAAATTCTGAAATAGAACCTATATGAAAATGTTTGAAAATGCTATAGGCTAAATTGAAGTGGCCAAATAAATAGGAATGCAAAATAGGAGGATTTGCATGACAAACCTCCCATTTTACATGAAGTGGCCAGCCATCATGTTGTTGTAGACAAAATGTGCACTTGATATCCATAATTTATGGTACAAATTGATACAAATTGATAATAGGTTAGGTAAATGTTCCATGATAATGGGTTAGGTAAATGTTTCATGATAAGAATTTCATGTCTTTTGTATTAAAGAATTAAATGGATGAAATATGAAGTTTTATTAAAAGAAAAAGGGGTGAAAAGAACAAAGTTTTGTCCATCTTTGTTCATCATAGCTAAAAGTTAGAGAAGAGAATGGAGAGGAGAAAGCTCTTGAGTATTTAGTCATTAGGAGGAGGAAAATTGAAGGTAAGTTTTTGGTACCTTGCTTCTATCTTGATGTTCATGAGTTCTTCTTGATTCTACCTTAACTCTTGAAGCATATTTTGGTTTTTAGTTGTCTTGTGAGCATTTAGTCATGAATTAAAATGAAGGAAATCGTTGTTGTTTCATGTTCTTTTGATGAAAAATGGAAGATAGGTGAAGTTGAGCCAAACAAATGAGCATGCATGTGCCTTAGATGCTAAGGGGAAAAATCGGCTAACATGTTGTGCTTTAAAATGATGAAATGGAGATTATACTTAAGTAAAATCATAGATATGTGATGATTGATTGGTGATATACATGTTTAAATAACAAGCATGCAAGTTAGGTGTGAAAGAGTGATTTGGTAATAAATCTGCTTGGGACAAGAAGCGAGAACGTGACTTTGGAAAATCACCATAAATTGTGGGAGATGAGTTAGAAGCTGCATAAATTATGTAATTAAATCTTAATGAGTCTAGTTTGAAATGGAATAAACAAGAATATATTTTGAATTCTGTACAATGAGAAATTTGATTTGTAATGAAGAGTCGTCAGATTAGTCAAACAGTGAAACACGGGAAACTTTGAGAAAAATATGGTATTGATTGGCTAAACGAAAAATTCTGAAAATTTTATGGATAGAAGATATATGAGTCTATTTTCAGGGAAAATTAACGGAACTTGATTTGGAGTTTCGTAGCTCCAGTTATAAATGATTTAGTGACTGTCGCTCAGGAAGACAGCTTGCAGTGAAATTATGATTATGTGGTAAACATTGACAAAAATTTGTTAATGAGTTGCTGATTGTTTTCTTATAAGCTTACTATGATTTGTAGGTGTGGTTGGCCAAATATTGTAAGGGGTTAATACGTAGTTTGTATTTGAATAGTTAGATTAATGTGTTAGTAATCCAATTGTAGGCAGTTCGTGTGTGGATCTCGTCAGCATATCGTCTCAAACAGGTGTGTAACTAACACCGTCTTTCTTAGTCTAGATCGACAAAAGTCAAAAAGCCGAATTACCGAAAACCGGTGTTTTGTAGATTTACGAGTGTGCGAATGCTCGTGAGGTAAATCGATTAATGTTTTTCGTAAGCTGCAATGTTTGGACTACAAAGTGCATGATTTCTGTGCCCTCGATATTTTTGGGCTTAATGGGCCAAAATTGGAATGATGGGCCAACGGGCCCAATTCGGTAAGAACCCTCGGTATGTGATTCTGTTAGTACGTGAAAAGTAGGAATATGCATGAAAAACCCTAAAATAGATAAGTTACTGAAATACCTTTAAAAGTGAAAAATTTACAGTTTTACCCCTAGGAGATAAATTACCGAAATACCCATAGGGTTAAATTGACCTAAATGCATGTTTGACTGTTGTTATTTACTGCATGCCATGTTGTTATTATCTGATGCATGGGACTGGGATATTGATGGAGGAAGTACTGAAAGTGGCTTGTCCACGTACTGGAGGCTTTGCCTCAATTCTTTGATATCTGAGCAGCAAGAAATTTGCAATCGTGGAGTGTTGGGTTGGGTGGGTTGAGCTATTCCCCACATGGAGTGTATGGGTGGTGCAGGTGGAGTGTAGTGGTTGGTGGGTTGAGTAGTCTCCCAAATGGGCTTGCATATGTTTATTGATGTTGCATGTATTTTGAAATGGGCCTATGGGCCATCTGTTATCTGAATAAGGGCTAAGGCCTAGTTTATTGTAATCTGAAAAAGGCTCGCCCAAGACCACTATTACCGAATGGGCTTAGGCCCAATGGGCTTGAGTGACTTGGGCTTTGAATGGGTTTTCCTTACATTGAGTTTCCCAAACTCACCCTTTTATTTTCATCCACGCAGAAATCCCCAACCATAGTGGGCTTGGAGTCGTGAGGGAATTGGAGTGGCCACCCGCTCAAAGTTTGATTTTCTTCCGTGAACTGGACATCCTTTTATTTACGTTTGAAGTTTTGGGTTTTTAAATGTAATAAGGCCGCTTAATTATTTTTAATGGTTTTAATATGTATTACTAAAATAGGTATTACTTATTTTAACTGTTGAAATTGGATAGCTTTAGGGCGCGTTTTCAAAAACAAAATTGATTTCAAAATAATACGACAACAAGCAAAGCTTCCGCAATGAAAGTATTTTCCAAAATTAATCACTTTTCCTAAAAATGACTTAATCAAAATCGGATTCCTAGAAATATCCATGACGTTAAGGTGTGGCAATGGCGGTATGCATGTCTAGGATTGGATCCGAAGGAGCTTAGTACTTAAGCGATCCGATGGACTCACCACCTCTTTTCGGTTTCCTACCGGTGCATGACTTCCATTCACTTTAACCTTTAATGAATTAATCTTTTGAACATCAAGTACGATTTTTGGACTTAGAATGGAAATTTTTTTTTACGTTTTTCATATGGCATGCCGGATCCAGCCATAACTTCTAGGCCGGGTTTGGGGTGCTACACCACTAAACACATCTTGCAACAACTTGAATGCAACCTGCATGAAAGCGTAATATGTGTTGTTTCTCTACTGCAAGGAAAAGCATATACTTGGTGGTAGTCAATGAAACGCCATGTATCTGCATATCAGGCTAATTGGGAATTTTTCCAAAAGGAATTCCAAAAGAAATATGTTGGTGAATTGTATATTGAAGATAGAAGACAAGAGTTTTTAATATTGAAACAAGGTGGGATGTCTGTGGTTGATTATGAACGAGTGTTTTCACGACTTAATAGGTATGTTGTTGAGTTTTTGGCGACTGAAATTGATAGTTGCAAGCATTTTCTGTATGGATTATGCGATGAGTTATGAGTACAGTTAGTATCGCACAAAATTTTTAATGGTAGAACAAGTTCTAGGCTTTGATAAAGAGATTGAAAATACCCGTACTATTGGAAAGCGTCCTGGAGCTGTGAGTTCAAATCCACAACTGAAGAGATCAAAAGAATTCCGTGGTAGCTGGAGATCAAATTTTAAGTCAAATAAAGCTGATAGCAATCGTGATAGAAAATTGACTGTGTCCACGGGTAGTGTGCGAGGTCCATCTAGGGATACTAATATTCTAAATTATGAGCATTGCAGGAAAAAGCACCATGGTGAATGTTGGAAATTAACTCGAGGTAGTTTTCATTGTGGATCTACAAAACATTTTGCTAGAGAGTGTCCGAAGAATGGAAAAGTTATACCTGTTACTTCTCATAGATTTATGCCTACTCCTAGAGCTCGCGGGTTGAGTTGAAGTGGTTTATTTTTGAAACATGGTGCTAGAAAGGGAAATAATGCTATTACTTATTAGTCGGAGGCCAGAACGTCAACCCGAGCTTATGTTGTGCGGACTCATGAGGATGGTGACGCTAATGATGTTGTGAAAGGTATTTTTTTATTACATTCAGAACCAATTTATGCTTTGATAGATCTGGGACCTTCGCATTCGAATGTTAATACTAAATTGGTTGAGTTAGGAAGTTTAAACTCTGAGACGTCTAAAGTATCGATAATGGTTCCTAGTCCATTGGAACAATCTGTGTTTGTGGATCAGGTGTGTAGGAGATATCCGTTAGTGATGCGGAATATAACCTTCCTTATTTATTTGTTGATAATGTCGTTTGGCGATTTTGTATGATTTTGGGTATAGATTGACTTATGGAGCACGGAGTGATTTTGGATTGCTGTAAAAAGAAGTTTGTTGTTCAAATTGAAGGTGGTTATATGATTGAGGTGAATGTTGTTCGAACGAGTGGTTCAATTGGTATCATTTCAGCAATTCGAGCTGATAAACTTCTTAATCAAGGTTGTGAAGCATTTCCATCCTATGTTATCAATTCGAATTCTAGTGATAGTTAGTGCAGTAAAATTTGAACTGTTTGCGAATTCCGTGATGTGTCTCCCAATAAATTACCAGGATTACCACCTGATTGATAGGTTGAGTTCACAATTGAAGTGTTTCCTAGTACAGCTTCGATGTCAATGTCTCCCTATCGTATGGCACCCATGGAGTTGAAAGAATTAAAAGTACAATTGCAAGAATTATTGGATCATGGCTTTATATGCCCTAGTATATCGCCTTGAGGAGCTCCAGTGCCTTTTATCAAAAGATGGTTTGATGCAGCTTTATATTGACTATCAGCAATTAAATAAGTTAACGATAAAGAATTGATACCCTCTACCTTGTTTTGATGACTTAATCAATCAACTAAAAAGAGCTTCTGTCTTTTCAAAGTTCGATTTGAGATCAGATTACTATCAGTTGAAAGTAAAAGATAGTGATCTACTAAAGATGGCATTTCGCATGCGTTATGGCCATTATAAATTCTTAGTGATGCATTTTGGATTGAAGAATGCTCTGGTGGCATTCATGGATCTCATGAATCGTATTTGGATCAATTTGTGGTAGTTTCTATTGATGATATTTTGATCTATTCAAAATCTGAATCCGAGCATGAGCAACATCTTAGGATTATTTTGCAAGTGTTATGAGAAAAACAATTATACAAAAAGCTTAGTAAGTGTGAATTTTGGTTATCAGAAGTTGTATTTTTGGGTCATGTTATCTCTACAGATGGAATTAGAGTTGATTCAAAAAAATTTGAGGCAACTGTTTAGTGGAAAGCACCGAGGAATGTGTTAGAGGTTCACAGTTTTCTTGGATTAGTTGGTTATTATCGAAGATTTGTAAATGGATTTTTGAAGATAGCTTTTCTGATGACAAAGTTATTGCATAAGAATTTTCAATTCGTTTGGGACGATCAGTGTCAAGAAAGTTTTGAGAAATTGAAGCAGATGTTGACTGAAGCGCCGCTTTTGACTTTACCAGAATGGGAAATGATTTTGTCATTTATAGTGATGCTTTCTTGAGCGAGTTGTGTTTTGATGAAAGACGAGAAAGTGATCATTTATGCATCTCGTCAACTGAAAATGCATGAACGTAATTATTTGACGCATGATTTAGAGCTAGCTGATGTGGTTTTTGCTCTAAAGATCTGGAGACACGACCTGTACTGCGAAAAGTGTCATATCTATACTAATCATAAGTCTCAAATAACTCCTATCTCAAAAGGTGTTGAATTTGAGACAGCATCTTTGGGTAGAGCTTCTAAAAGAGTTTGATTGTGTTATTGATTAACACCCTGGTAAAGCTAATGTTGTAGCTGATGCGTTCAGTGGAAAAACAATGATTGAATTGCGAACAATGTTTGCTCAGCTCAGTATCAATAATGATGGAAGCATATTGGCTAAATTAAATATCAAACTGGTGATGTTTGATCGGATCAAGTCAGCACAGTTAGATGACGACAAGTTGGCAAAGAAAAGAGAAATGGTTTAGAATGGTATATTAGAAAATTTCAGCATTGATGATTTTGGTTGCTTGAGGTTTCATAACTGAATCTGCATTCTAGATGTTTCTGATTTAAAAGAGTTGATACTTCGCGAAGCTCATGATAATCCTTTTTCTTTGCATCCTGGAGGAACGAAAATGTATCGCGATCTACGAGAATCTTATTGGTGGCCAGGAATGAAAAGAGACGTGGTCAAATATGTGGCTAAATTTTTAACTTGTCAGCGAGTTAAGGCAGAACATCAGGTTCCCACTGGTTTACTTCAGCCTATTTCTATTCCTGAATGGAAATGGGATCGTATCACGATGGATTTGTAACAGGGTTACCTTTATTAGCAAGTAAGAAAAATGTTGTATGGCTGATTGTTGATTGACTTACGAAATCGACTCATTTCATTACAGTCAGGACTGATTGGTCACTTCAAAAGCTTGCTGAAGTTTATATTCAATAAATCGTGATATGACATCGTGTCCCTATGTCGATAATCTCTGATCGAGATCCATGGTTCACTTCGAGATGTTGGAAACAGTTGCACAAACATTTTGGTACACGACTTAATTTTAGCACAGCTTTTTACCCACATATTGATGGTCAATCTAAGTGTGAAATTTAGATTTTGGAAGACATGCTTCCTACTTGTGTTATTGATTTTGAATCGGGATAGGAGCGTTACTTACCTTTGGCCGAATTTGTATACAATAATAGTTTTCAATCGAGTATTCAAATGGCTTCGCATGAAGCCTTATACAGTCGTAGGTGTCAAACACTTGTTTATTGAATGGAATTGAGTGAAAGAAGAATGATCGCGTCGGAATTAATTCAAGAAACAAAAGATATTGTTAAGAAAATTCGAGATAGATTGAAGATAGTTTTCGATAGACAAAAATCTTATGCAGGTTTGAAATGTTGAGATATCCAATAGTTTGTTGGTGATAATGTAGTTCTTAAAGTTTTGCCTTGGAAGAAAATTTTAAGATTTGGTCGAAAAAGGAAACTGAGTCCTCATTTTATTGGACCGTATGAGATAGCAAAAAGAGTGGGACCAGTTGCGTATCATTTAGCTTTTCCTGTGAAACTATAGAAAATGCATGACATTTTTCACATTTCAATGCTTAGAAGATATCGACCGAGTCCATCTCACATTATTTCAACAAAAGATATTGAAATTCAACCTGATTTGTCGTAATAAGAAGAACCCGTTGAGATTTTGGTGCGTGAGGTGAAGGAGTTGTGTAATAAACGAGTTCCATTAGTGAAAGTGCTATGGTGTAGTCATAGTGTTGAGGAAGCGACTTGGGAACCTAAAGAAACGATGAGATCTCAATACCCCCACCTATTTTCAGGTAAATTTCGAGGACGAAATTTAATTAGGGGGAGAATTGTAATGACCCAATAGTCAGGAGTATCGAAAAGTGCATTCCTGGGACTTTGTTCCCATAAATCAGACTCATAAATATTTTTAATAAATATTTACAAAGCTAGTTGTGTAGTTAATTAGGTTCCGGTTAAGCAAATTTGCATGAATTAAGTGTTATTATAGTATAAGGACTAAATCGCGTATAAGGTAAAAGTTAATTTATGATTTAAAAATAATTAAAGGGACTAAAGAAGCAATTACACCATTGTTTCTTTAAGTGGGACGATTATGAAGTATATATATAAATTATATGTAAATTTATTTTATATATTATAATAATTAAAGATAAAATATGTTATGTTAATTATTAAGTAAATATATATTATATAATATTGATAAAACAAATAGGTAAAAGAAAAAGAAAGAAAGCCATACAAAATTTAGAAAGAAAAAGAAAAAAAGGGAGAAAGAGACTAACGACAACCTAGGGACTTCTAGGGTTCAAAGTTCAATTGGTTAGTCAATTTAGTCCATTTTCTTGTAATTTTTATGCTTTTAGAATCCCGATACCTAGGGTTACCCGACCCATGTTGAAATTTTAGCATTGATTGAGTTTTTAAATGTCGTTAATGTTGAATAATTTTAGTATTAGGGATTAAATTGATAGACTTTTAAGTTAGAAATGAAAAAGGATTAAATTGCAGAATAAATTGTAAATTTTGAGTAATAGGGACTAAATTGTGAAAAATTTAAAATTTAGGGGTTTATGTGAAAATAGGGAGTTAAATTTAGTTTAAAGTGGAATTTGTATGAAAATATGAATCAAATGTGAAGAATAAAAATTAGTCTCTGTTTAGGGACTAAATTGGTATTTAGGAAAATATTGAGTAAAAATTGGAATATTTAATATTCAATATGAAATTGAAATATTATTGTATTGATGAATTTTAATTGTTTTAATTCCATAGCTAACGTCATACCAGAATCCTCGATTAAAAAGGGGAAAGATAAAATCGACGTCAAATAGCTCGGAATTCTAGGTTCGTATTCTATAATCTGAACCTAGTTAATTGTTGTATTTTGATCTAATACATACAGTAAGTGGTTGAGGTGAGTATTTGGCACTTTGGTATTGAATTGAATTAAAATTGATTGAAATGAATTAAAGTTGATTGAAATGGATTGAATTGGTATATATATTAGGAATGTATTGATTATTTGAATTGAAATTAATATTCATGTGTATATGTGATTATATGAAAAATTTATAATGGATATTGGTTGTTTTTTGAAATGTGAAATTAAACCCTATTAACTATATCGGGCTGAGTCGGATATAGATGGCATGCCATAGGATAGGAAGAGTTTAGGGATTTCTTCAACTTCGAGTCGATGAGGCACTGGGTGCCAATTTACCTCGGTTTAACCAATGAGACACTGGATGTCAAATTTATATAGTGCTGGGTGTATATTACTTCTGATTATCCGATGAGGCAGTGGGTGCCAAAACTAGTGTGTTGGTTGGATCTGTGTATTTGTCCAAGTCCGAGTCGTGTTAATAGGGGTAATTAAATAGAATGGTACTATGATTGATATTGAATGATATTGTATGTGAATTGAAAATGGTATAGTGATTTGAAATATGAAAATGAGATACATGAGTTATGTACTCATGAATTGGATATGGAATGGATAATGTAATTGTTTAAATGATATGTGGATCAAATTGTGAAAAGCTATTATATAGCAAGTGATGAGAATTGAGTATGGTATGAAATAATGTATTAATGAGTTGAGTATTGAATGCCTAATGCCATTGTACAAATAAATTATGTTTTGATATGTGAATAACTATTTATATAGCAATTGTGTAAATTGGGACATTGTTTAACAAATGAAATATGATAGCATATGATAGTCATGATACTAGAATTAATATTTGCTTAAAATTTAATTCTGCATATTATATTATCTTGTTTTTAAATATTCGGATTATAGAAATACCACTGAGTTTTACTCAGCGTACGGTTTTGTTTTTCCGTACGTAGGTTAGATACTTTACTTTTGATCACTGATTCAGCATCCAACAACAATCCTAAACTCAAATATGGTGATGTTTATCTTTTGTGTCGGCATGTATCTAGGATGTCTAAATGATAGTTATTTTGTGGATGTAGTGTAAATGAGATTATAAGTATAATATTGGTTTGGTATATATAAATAAAAATGTGTTTGTGTTTAAAGCTATATTATGGCATGGTAAATTGAACCAAATCTAGATATGTGCATGTGAATTTAAGTTTATGTTTAAGTGCTTATGAACTGGGCAAAATGGATTGAATTTGGTATGTTTATAATTTGGATTTCAATGATGCTTTAAGGATATATTTTGATGATATAAATGTGGTACCAATGAGGGTACATTGGTTAGGCACCTAGGATGATTTTTTTGGCATGTTTTGAATGTGTTTGATCGTGTTTTGAACAGGTTAAACGAATGGTTTTTGAGTTGTTTAATGTCCAATCATGTAGGAATGGGTAAATTTTTGGTAAAGCCACATTTTAGGTCCATACGGCCAGACACACGAGCGTGTGACTTAACCGGCATGTGACTTGGCCGTGTGAGACACACGGGTAGTACACGATCTTGCTAGGCCATTTCAAAGGGTACACGGCTTGGCACACGGGCATGTGTCTTGGTGTGACCCAAGTCAGAGAATCACACGGGCTGGGACACGACCGTGTGTCCCTACATCGAATGCCCATACAGTTAGACATGAGGGCATGTAACTTGGTCATGTGAGTCACACGACCTGACCACACGACCGTGTGAACCCTGCAGTTAAAAATTTTCTAACTTTTTCCAAAAATTTTCAAATGTCCCCAATTTAGTTTCAAATTATTTCTAAAGTGTTTTCAAACTCTCAATGGCTTAAGAAGAGACTCTACGCTTGTTAATGATAAATCATTTTATGATTTTTGAAATGTTTGAAATGAACGATTAGATTACGATTACTCGGTAATGCTTTAAAACCCTATTTTGGTGACAAATACGGGTTAGGGGTGTTACATTTAGTGGTATTAAAGCTTTGTAGGTTTAACCGATTCTAGCCTAAATCGAGCTCGAAATTGAGTCTAGAGGTACATGCCATAATTAAGTCAAATTGAGTCGAGATTTGATGTTGATATATTTGTTTTTGTTTTATAGTTAAAAATGTTGAATAATTATAGTAACGATGTTGATCAAGAGCTGTATACTGGAGATGATTTCTCCAACTAGTTAGATGGAACCGAATCAGTAACACCAATTGTTAATCCAGTTAGCACTCAATATCCTACATTAAGAAGGTGATTCACGGTTACTTAGAGATATTGCTGATGCTCTTCAGCGTGTGGCGGGAACATCAAATCAGTGAGGGAGTTTCTGGATGTATTTCCTAATGAGTTACTAGGTTTACCTTTGAATCAGGAAGTTGAGTTTGGCATTGAGCTTCTACCAGGTACAACTCCGGTGTCCATTGCTCCATACTGAATGGCACTGAAAGAGCTTACGGAGCTAAAGCTCAGCTTCAGGAGCATTTGGATCATGGATTTATCCGTCCTAGTGTGTCACCGTGAGGGGCACTAGTTTTCTTCGTAAAGAAAAAGGACGGTACCATGATTATCTCTATCAATTACCAAAAGTTGAATGAGCTTACTATGAATAATAAGTACCCACTTCCGAGGATCGATGATTTGTTTAATCAATTTCGTAGGGCTTCAGTATTCTCGAAGATAGATCTCTATTCTGGGTATCATCAGCTTAGAGTTAAGGAAGCTGATATCTTTATGATGGCTTTTAGGACTCGTTATGGGCACTACAAGTTCTTGGTTACGCCTTTTGGTTTGAAGAATGCTCTAGCTGCATTCATAGATCTAATGAACCAGGTTTTCCATCCGTATTTGGATCAGTTTGTCGTAGTCTTTATCAAAGATATTCTAGTGTACTCTAAGATCGAGGATCAGCAAGATGAGCATATTAGAGTACTACTTCAGATACTTTGAGAGAAACAACTCTACGCTAACTTGAGCAAGCCTGAATTTTAGTTACAAGAAGTAAGCTTTCTGGGGCACGTGGTTTCTACTGAGGGGATCAGAGTTGATCCTCAAAAGATTGAGGTTGTACTTGGTTGAAAATAGTCTAAGAACATTTCTGAGATCCGTAGTTTTCTAGGTCTTACGGGTTATTATCGACGGTTTGTTGAGGGGTTCTCGTTGATTGCAGCTTCTCTAACTAAGCTTCTGTGTAAGAATGTTCCTTTTTTTTGGACTAATAGACAACCATCATTTCTGAGATCCGTAGTTTTCTAGGTCTTGCGGGTTATTATCGACGGTTTGTTGAGGGGTTCTCGTTGATTGCAGCTTCTCTGACTAAGCTTCTGTGTAAGAATGTTCCTTTTTTTTGGACTAATGGACAACCATCGAGCTTTGAAAAGCTCAAGTCTATTTTGACTCAGGCTCCTATTCTGATACAGCCTGAATCTGATAAGGAGCTTTTGGTTTATAGTGATGTGTCGCATGTCATTTGGGGTGTGTTCTAATAGAGGATGGTAAGGTTGTGGCTTATGCGTCTTGATAGCTTAAGCTACACGAGGGAGATTATCTTACTCATGATCTTAAGTTAGCTACTATGGTGTTTGTTTTAAAGATCTAGAGGCACTATCTGTATGGTGAGAGGTGTATCATCTACACTGATCAAAAGAGCCTTAAGTAACTCCTTACTCAAAAGGAATTGAATCTTAGGCAGAGTAGATGGATTGAGCTACTCAAGGATTATGACTGCACAATAGAGTATCATCCCGGTAAGGCCACTGTGGTGGCTGATGCTCTCAGTCGTAGAGCAATGTCTGATTTGAGAGCAATGTTTGCACGCCTAAGTTTGTTTAAGGATGGGAGTTTGTTAGTCGAGTTGCAAGTTAAGTTGACTTGTATTGATTAGATTCAGGAAAAATAGTTAGGGGATCATTATCTAGTTCTGCATTTCTGTCAGGTTGAGAGTGGTAATACATCTAATTTTGGGCTGAATAGTAATGGGGTTCTGTGTTTCTAAGGACAGGTTTGTGTACAAAACAATTTCGATCTAAGATAGTTGATTCTAAGGGAAGCGTATAGTAGCCCTTATGCTATGCATCCCGGTGGTAATAACATGTATCGAGACCTCTGTGAACTGTATTGGTGGCCGGGTTTAAAACAAAAGGTAACAAATTTTGTTTCTTGTTGTCTGATGTGCCATCAAGTTAAGGCTGAGCACCAGTTACCTTCAGATTTGCTTCAACCTGTTAAGGTTCCCTTATTGAAATAGGAACGTGTGACTATGGACTTCGTTAGTGGGTTGCCTTTAACACCTACTAAGAAGGATTCTGTGTGGGTCATCATAGATCGGTTGACCAAGTCTGCCCATTTCATTCTAGTTCAGACAGGTTATTCATTGTAGAAATTGGCCAAGCTCTACATTTTTGAGATTGTGAGACTTCACGGGGTTTCGATTTTGATAATTTCTGATAGGGATGCTCGCTTCACATGTCAATTCTGGAAGAAACTTCATGAAGCTCTAGGTTCAAGATTGGACTTCAATACTGCGTTCCATCCTCAGACCAATGGTCAATCTGAGAGGGTGATTCAGATAGTGGAGGATATGCTTCGGAGTTGTGTGATTAATTTCTGAGGGAGTTGGGAGGCCTTTCTGCCTTTACTTGAGTTCGCCTACAACAGTAGTTTTCAATCTAGCATCTAGATGGCACCTTATGTGGCTCTATATGGTCATAAGTTTCGTACTCTGCTGTGTTGAACTGAGTTGGGTGAATGACAGGTTTTGGGTCCGAAGTTGGTTTCTGAGCTGAGGACAAAGTTAGATTAATTCAGGATCGTTTTAAGGCAACTTCTGATAGATAGAAGTCCTATGCGGATCTGAAAAGGAGGGATATTGTAACGCCCCAAAAATTTAGGTATTTATTTTTGTATGTTTGTTGCATAAATGTATGCTTGCTTCTGTAACATCCCTAACCTGAATCCGTTGCCAGATTAAGATTACGAGGCATTAACGAAAAAAAAACACATTGCCAAACAAGCACACATTTATACAAGTCATATTGATATATATATATATAACATAAATTCAATTAAAATAATAAGCATGATTTTATTAATCATAATATGATATACAAATCATATTAAAATATAAGTCAAGAATGAACCTCAACCAAAAAACCTCGAACAACCATATTTAATCACTAAACTAAATTCATATATTAAACATTATATTTATAGACTTACATATATCAAATCGAAGCATTATATACTTAATTACATAAGTGCAAAAGCCAAGTCACCAATCAACATTTTATTACCCAAATTCACATTCCATTGAATGTACTTTCCAACCAAATTATACTACTCAAATAAACTAATCGAATTTTAAAATAATATACCATTAGAGATCGATACAAAACCATATTTATCTTTTGCTTATTCGGATAACAAAATTTACCTATATAAATATATACCTTAAGATGAGTTATATATATATATAAAATCCATTCATCATGTGCATAAAATTTATATAAAGAAATACCGAGTCACAAGTTGTCATATATTCGAACATATATTTTACAAGTAACCAATGAATTTATATAACTAAACCCGTAAAAATATCGTCCATATTATAAGCACATATATATATAAATATATATATCATATGTTATCATGAAACATGGTTGAGTCAATTAAATACATCTATGAATATGCATATATGTATATCATAGCCGATTTTTCATCCAAAAATATATATATGCCCGTAATCATCAACCAACTCCAAAGCATATTTCACATGAAAATAATAATCGAATACCATAATTAACATGACCAATTGTACAAACATCCATTAGCATTATAATCAACCACATTTCACAAGTATAAATATATATATCGAACTAATACCCAAACATATATTCATTATCTCATTTCAACAATTAACTGAATGTACTTGTCAACCAAATGGAATTATTATTATTATTATTACAAGTTATAGCCAAATCATTTTAATCTAGAGTAACATAGCAAATATAGTTCATACTTATAGGTATACTATAGCCGAATCTTTCAAAACATATCCAAATTACTAATCAACTTTAATGCACCACAAAACACATATCACAAATATTATTCATCCATATCATAAGATACCATAGCCAAAATAAACTCAAAACATAAGCAAACATAACCGAAATTAACATGGAAATTAAGCCATTTTCGCATGGCTCAAATTATACAAAACCAAAATCCAACATTTCAAAACACATTCCAGCCTATACATGGCATAATTCGAGTTTGATTATTTAAATACGAAGCGTAGATAGTGTGATAGACTTTGCCGATGATCCCCGAGCTTGTAACTTGAATCCAAAATCTATAAAATAGAAACACACATAAAAACACAGAGTAAGCTTTTGAAGCTTAGTAAGTCATAAGCAAATAAACAACTTGATAACATTATCAACCGAATTAAACCAAGACAACTTATAATATTATAACACATTTAAATCCAAACATATAAAGTTCATAATAATATATATACATTCATTCTTAAATATCACTTTGGCCGAATGCTCATGTAACTAAAATATCATTTTACCATTTTACTTTTACAACCAAATAATCATCACAAACCTAGTTCACATACCATAAACACATAAGCTCATGTATCACAATATAGTTTCATATACACATACTAATCATATGACCGAATATATCTCATCATATACACACAAATATAAGGACTATTCATAACATACTTACTACTCATTCACAAAGCCAAATATAAATATCACATACACATATTTGCTTTATTTGCATTTTTCAAGATTTGTAACAAATAGCCACGGTGTTTACTTACCTTACCTTAAGTAGGTAACAAGTTAATTCATACCTGGCATATAGCTTGTTTTACACATTCGAACTCAATTTACCTTTGCCCGATGAACCATTCGAAATTGGGTAGGACACTTGGATAATCACACATATATCGTACATTGCCAACGTCCCTGACGTGGTCTTACATGTAATCACATATCGGTACCACTGTCCCAGACAGGGTCTTTCTCACACACATATATCGGAATCACATATCGATGCCATGGTCTTACTCGCACACATAAATTGGAATCCTATGTCATGACATATGTATCCTAACTATTCCTAAGTTTCATACGGGGCTTTCGGATGTTGTAACTCGGTCGAAACGAGTTCAGAAATGTAGTAGTCAATTCGTCCATAACAAATATAAATTCATACATTTCATAACAGCATATATATCTAGCATTTAACTACAATTAAACATGTCTATTTGCTTATAAACTTACCTCGGACGATATAAAATGGAACGGAGCGGCTAGTCAACAACATTCGTTTTTCCTCGATCCAAATTCGATTTCTTTAGTTCTTGATCTAGACATATTCAAATTAAGCTCATTCAAACATATTTTCATTCAATTTACTCAAAAACACATAAATGGACAAATTATCATTTTACCCCTGACATTTACAATTTTTACAATTTAGTCCCTATTGCACAAAACACAAAATACACAAAATTTCTCCATACCCAAGCTAGGCCGAATATTACCCATAACCATACAAACCCATATAATTCATTTATTTCATATTTTAGTCCCTCAAATTATTATTTTTTTAATTTAGTCCTAATTACTCAAAATCATCAAAAACTCTAATACAAAACATGTTAATCTAAAACAAATCTTTCATATTTCATCATCAAACAACAAAAATCACAAGTCCTCATCAATGGCATTACTCAAAATATTTATCAAAATAAAAAATTCAAGCATGGGTTTTGTAGTACTCGAAGCAACGATCTCAAAAACGTAGAAATTATCAAAAATCGAACAAAAAATGAACCTTGATTGAGCTTGAAAGGATGGCTGAACCTAGCTCTTTTTTTTTCTTATTTGTTGTTTCGATGGTGAACAAATTAATATAACATGTATTTTAACTTATGCTTTATTATGATATATATTAACATTTTAATTAATTACTATTATATCCTTTCTAATTAAATTAAAATCATTATATTCCTTACCCATTACCATCCACATACATTAGTAATGGCATAATTTTAAGGCTTCAACTTAAAAAGCCACTAACAATTCAACCCTTTTTAGAAATAACCCCTAAATTTTCATTTTACGCGATTAAGTCATTTTATTTAATCGGATACCTAAACGACAAATTTAAATCACAAAAATTTCACAGATATAAATTCACACAAAATAAACATAGAAAATAATTTTTAAATATTTTTTTGACTTATATTCGTGGTCCCGAAACCATCGTTTCGATTAGGGTCTAAATTGGGCTGTTACAGCTTCAGTTGTTGAGTGTCCTGGGGAATGTTAGAAAGGTCCTGAGTTCAAGCTTTAGCTTGAAATAATTTTTGATTTTGGCTTGAATAAACCCTGTCTCCTGTTAGTGAGTTTCTTAAATAAATGTTGTTAGGATGTATCATGAAATGCCTGATGGTCTAGAGGATAAAGGCGTGTGGAGTGTTTTAGGGGGTCTGGGGTTCGAGGCTTGGTAACGCAAGAGGAGCTTTTTATTTTGCTGTTAACATTGGGGAGGTGTTGTTGTTTGACTGAAACTGAATGCTTGTGTAGTGGAGGAAGTTATTTTTGAATTCTAGGTGTGTATTGGAGGGAATTTTGACTGGTTGGGATATGGTTAGGTGGGACGTGTTTGAGAAATCTTAGGAGTGATATGGGGAGAGAAATTAGGAGAGTTTGAAGGGAGTGAGGAGGGTGTGCCATTTGAGGACTCTACCTCAGTGCAATTTCGGCTTTGTGCTATTGACTGAGGGTGGTTTTCAGTTCTATTCTTTCCTAAGACTAATATTGCATTTTGGGACATTCTCTTGATTTTGAATGACTTTTTCTCTCTTTTTGGGGCTGAGCTCTGCATTCGATTTTTCTTGTGTGGTTGTTCTTTACCAATGCCGATTAGATAACTTTCTTGCTTTTCTCAATTGGTAACATTTTTCTTCTCCTTTCTCTTAAGCCTTACCGACTACTCTTCCCTCATTCCCTTCTCACAAACCTTTTTCCCTTCTCACTTTGCTACCTTGGTCGAACACCTCCATCTTTTTGTTTCACTTTTAGTTTTGGCAAGTGATTACGGATCTGTTGGGTTTAGATACACGACTCTTTCTTCCTCTCCCTCAATTGTCTACTTTGGCCGAATATTGGTAAGTGAATCTCTATCTCACTCTTTTCTTTTCCCCTTTTTCGATTCTCCCTTTTCGAACATCATCTCTTTCTCTTTTTCCCTTAACATCGATTATCTCCTTTTCCTGTGTTACTATTGTAGATTAATCTTTGTTCACGTTCTTGTTTGATACGTCTTAGGCCTATAATTCTCTCTGTTATTATTGGTAAGTGTGTATGTAACGCCCCAATTTTCGGGATTTTCGGGATTTCTGTGATTTTCAATGAATTTTTAAAATTTCCTGTGTTTTGTCTATTTGGCGTAGGTTAATTATGTTAGTGGGCCTTTAGAAGACCCAAGCTTAAGTTAAAACTCGGAACTTTAGTTAATTTTAGTTCCATAGGAAAAGGGGTTCTGCTTAATTGGGCTTTTAAGTATTAATTGGGTAAAATAAAACACAAGGAAGCATGTGGTAAGTTGGCATGTGACATCACCTGAGGGGCTTTAGAGGTGGTGTGTGGATAACCAAGGAGAGCTAAGCTTCGAGTCGCAAGGTAAGCAAACTAGTGATATTAATTTTTATGTACAGAAAAGGTAAGCAATGGAACTGAAATAAAAGACTGTTAGGAGGAGTTTGAGTTGCTCAGGTGATTGAGTAAGGAGGGGATAAGGGAGAAGATTTAGGAGGTGATAAGGGGAGAAGATTTAGGAGCTGATCAAGGAGCAAGAGTTGGTCAGCCAAGGGCCTCTAGCATAGGAAATTCGGCTAGGTCATTTAGTGTTGGGAATTTCGGCTTTTGGGAAGGATGGCTGGCAAATTCTTTTTTCTTTTTCCTTTTGATAGAAGCCGAACTTATACCCTACACCTGCTGACTCCTCCTCTTCAAGAACCGAATTCTCTCATCTTCTTCTCTTTCTTTCAGTCATTTGTTCCCTTTTTCTTCCCATAGCTGAACTTGGAACCCCTAATTGTGCCGTTTTCTCCATAGCCGAATACTACCTCTCATCTTTTTCCTTCTTCTTCCATCTTTTCTTTTCCATAACCGAACCTATACCCTTCTTCCTCTGTCTTGTGACAGCCCTAATGTGACCCTAGTCGGAAAGTGGTTTCGGGGGCACAAAACCGAGTCATAAAAATAATTAATCGTCATATTTGATGCTTATTATATGTATATATGCATGTGTGAAAATTTCATGTTTGAATTTTGTTAATTGTAAGTGAATTTTATTAAATAGGACTTGTGTGAGAAAATTTAGAAATGTGCTAGGCAAATGTTAAAGTGGCCTATTGATGCATGTTAGAAAATGCTTGTCCTTGCATGTCAAATTACCCAAAACTTTAGGTACTGGCCGGCCATGCAATGGGTTAAACATATTATAAACATTTTGTGTTAATGTGTTATGTTAAAAATAATAAAATAAAAGGTTGGTAATAAAGTAATGAAAAGGGAGGGGTGATGAAAACAAAGTTGTTTCATCCATGCTCCTCCATTGCCGTGAATTGAAGGAAGAAAGAAGAGGAGGTTCGGTCACTTGGAACTTAAGGGAGGTTAGTCATTTGTGTTATATTTTCTTTAAACTTTAAACTTGTTTCTAGTTAATTAGCTAGTTTCTTACATAACCCATGTCAAAATTATGAAAATCTTGGTGATGGTTTGAGCATTCGGTTTTAGTTATTAAAGGATGAGATTGGGTTATGATTTTTATGTTTTATGAAGAATTGTTGAAGAGAAGGGTTTTAGTTAGTCAAATGATAAATTCTAATGTTCATGAGTACAATGGCCAAACATAGATTTGTCTAATGAATTGAACAAATGCCGTGTGAGTGATTGAAATGAATGAGTTGGAGGTTGGATCATATTAAGATTCGGCTTTGCACATAAATATTAAGAGTTTGATATTTTTATGATTTTTGGAAGGTAAATAAGGTTATGCTCAAGTTAAATACAAGATTATGGCTGATTTGTGTTTAGTGAGTTTCGGCCAAGGACTTTACGTGCACTCGGTTCAAGTAGAGTAAACGTGACGAGTAGAAAATGGTTGTTAATTGAGATAGTTTAAGGTATTTTTAAGTAGTTTGAATAAATGAACAATAATAATAATAAATCATCTAGTGAATTGGTGTAATTGCCGAATTTGAACTAGAAAGTTATTGAGTAATGTTTGTATGTTAAGTGATAGAATAGAGCGAATGCTTGGAATGTGATATGTATGAATTATAAGTTGGATTAAAGGCTGTTATATTGCCTTATCATTTTCGGGAATGTGCTATGTCAAAGAAATTGAGGGTTTATGTTTAAGTAAGGTAAGTATAGGTATATTCGGCTTGTAGTTTTATAAATGTGATATGAGTATTTTGTGTTGTAAATGAGTAGTAAGTATGTTAAGAATGGTTCTAAAATGTATATGGATGCCGTATGATTGTGTTTGATTGAGAAGTAAATTGTTTGATTTAGCTTAAGAGCTTAGAGGATCAAAGTTGGATAAGGGAAAGGAAAAAGTGGTCGAATAGCCGTTAAAATCGTTCGACAACATCCGAGGTAAGTTTTCGAGTAATGAAACTTAGTTTATGATTTGATTAAGTCATGACATATAAGCATAACAAATAAACGGTGATATAATGATTCTACTTGAATTGTATATGGAGGTGATTAGTTTATACCTATGACGGGTAGCCGAATGTGTATAGAGATTATGTTATAAAGCAAATCAAATCATGCTCTTTGTATGTGGCTATTGAGCCGAAAATGGTAATGGTTGATAAGTGTCTTGTGTTTGAATTCTAGTTATGAAAATGAAATATAGATGTGTCATGATTCATTGATATATGTGCTTGATTATTCGGATGATATCCGGGCTAAGTCCCGAAGGCATTTGTGCGAGTTCCTATATCCGGGCTAAGTCTCGAAGGCATTTGTGCTAGTGACTATATCCGGGCGAAGTCCCGAAGGCATTTGTACGAGTAGTTGCTATACCGGGCTAAGTCCCGAAGGCATTTGTGCTAGTGACTACATCCGGGCTAAGACCCGAAGGCGTTTGTGCGAGTTGCTATATTCGGCTAAATCCCGAAGGTACTTGGGTTTGGAAGTGAGCGATCTTGCTGTAATAATTTCAATTAATATGCTCATAAAATACAAACGATAAGGTATGTTTCGTATATGCATCGGAAAGGTTGATTCCTTTCAAATAGTACTCGCTCAATTGATTAACGAGTTTCCGGCCTCTAGTTAGGTTTGATACCCTGTGTATGAATATATTGGTTGAAGCGTGAAGAAATTATGATTTTGTGCATATATGAAATTATTCATTTAGTCATATGAACGCTATACTTTAGTCGTAAATAATTTCGTTACTCAAAACTTACTAAGCATTAAATGCTTATTCCGTTTCTTTAATTCTCTGTTTTATAGATTTTTGTTCGTCAGCTATCGGACTCGTGATTGTCGAAGTTGAAGTCGTCCACACTATCTAAGCCCTTTTGGTACTCTTTTAGTTAAATGTTGATAATGGCATGTATAGGACTAACCTTTGTTGTTAATCAAGTACCTTTGGTAATGTGTATATATTCGGATAGCCATGCGAAAATGGCTTAAATATTTTGAGCATAGTATTAAAATCATTTTGTATATATATGGTTATTGAGAGGTGTAGAAATGCTTGGCAATGATTAGCCATTGGAATGGTTAATCACGATCATATTTGGTGCTATGTATGTCCAATGGCTAGTTGAATCATGGAAACTATGAAATAGGTGAAATTTACCTTAAAATAGATGCTGACAAAGAGCAGTGATGTGAGTTTGAAAATTCACTAAAAATAGTAGGAATGTAATTAAATAATGAATAAATTATGTAATCGAACCTTGATGAGTCTTTTTCATATGGAAGAAGCAAAACGACCATATGAGCCGTATTTTATGAGATGTTTAAGTTTTCGTGAAACAGGGCCAGAACGGTTACTAGATCCCCTGTTCTGACTTTGGAAATTTACCATAAATTAACTAGAAATAATTAGAAGTCATGCTTTATATGTAAAGATTCATTTTTGAGTCTAGTTTCATTAGAAACAAACGGCATATGTATTGAAGGCCTGTACAGGGAAATATCTAAGTCGTAATGTATGAAGGTCAGAGTAGTTGAACCCTGAAACAGGGGAGATTTTAACTAATAAACTGTACTAATTTTACCGACCAAAAATTCTAGAAAAAACATCTATAGATGGATATATGAGTCTAGTTTCAGGGAAAATTTACGGAATCAGTTTTTGAGTTCTGGAACTCGAGATATGATTTTTAAGGTGACAGTGACGCAGTTAGCCAGCTTGTCTGAAAATTTTAAAATGAACTGTGTAAATAAATGAATTAAGTTCGTTAACACCTCGTGTTAGACTCCGGCAACGGTCTCGGGTGCAGGGCGTTACATGTCTCATCCTTTATTTTTTCCATCTTCAATTTTCCTCAATAGCCGAATCTTGTGGTAGCCAAACTTTTCTGCTCTTACTTCTCTAAAAACCGAAACCTACATACCGAAGGTGAAAGAGGTCGAATCTTTGGTTGTTTGAATCTGCTTCTTCTTGTGACTGTGGTGGATTGGAGATAAAAGAATCGTAGATAGGAACATTCTTCTGAGCTGATCGACATTAGGTAAGTCTTTCGAACAACTGTCATTAGTCTCATTGTTTTTAGAAAGGAAAAGCTGAAACCCTTAGGGGTGGCTAGCGTTATTGGACTAAGGGATTTGCGTTTTTCTGTTGGTTGTGTAAGCGGTAGCGTGGTCAAGGGGATATTCAGCAAAGGGCTTGAGGACTTATTAGGTTGGCTCTCCATGCCTAACCCATATTTTGGCAAAAGGTAAGGAACTCCGGGATCTAAGGCTGTGTTGGCCGAATATGGTAAGGGGTTAAAATACATAGTTGTTTTCGATATATAGATTGACATGTTAGTAATCCAATTGTAGGCAGTTCGTGGGTGGATCTCGCCAACGTACAGTCATAAATCAGGTGTGCAACTGACACCCTCTTATAGACTAGATCGGCAAAAGCCGAAAAGCCAAAATGCCGAAAAGCTGACATTTTAAGAGCATGCGAGTGTGCGAATGCTCGTGAGATTAGTAGTTTGGTGTATATGGTAGATTAAAGTGATAAGACTGTAGAGTGCACGATTCTGTGCATTTCGATGTTTTTGGGCTTAATGGGCCAAAAAGGGGATAGTGGGCCAACGGGCCTAATTCGGTAAGAAAAAGCGGTAAGTGTTTCTGGTCGTACCTAAATGGCTATGCTATGCATGAGAACCCTAAGAATAAGTTAAATTACTTGAATACCCCTATGTATGGAAATTACTGATATACCCTAGGTGCAAAATTACCATTATACCCCTAGGGTTACTTTTGACTGAAAAGCATGATAATTTAATTCTGTATGATGTATGCCATGATTGTATATCTGCTGCATGGGGACATAGGTTATATTATGGAGGAAGCGTCCTGCTGGCTATGCCACAACTATCTGATCTGGTGGCTCTGCCACATATATCTGTTCTGGTGGCTCTGCCACAATTATCTGTTCTGGTGACTCTGTCACATTATCTGTTCTGGCAGTCGTGCTGCATATTTTTGTGGCGTGTAGCGGTTGAGTGGGTTGAGTAGTCTCCCCACATGGTGAAAGGTTGGTTTGGGGGTGCATGTGGTTGGATATGGGTTGGGTTTTGCATAGACATGTAATATCTATCCTGTTCTGTTATGGGCCTATGGGCTTTATTCTGACTTCTGTTCTGGGCTAAGGCCAACTTATTCTATTTCTGTGGTTGAGCTGATATAGGCTATGGTTGGGTTAATTTACACACTGAGTTTCCCTAAACTCACCCCTTTATTTTTCATCCACGCAGGTAATCCCTAACCATAGTGGGCTTGGAGCTATGAGGGATTCGGAGTGGCCACATGTTCTGCAAGTTTGTTCCGGTGAACTGGACATTTATTTTACGTTTAAGGTTTTGTTTTTCTTTTAAATTTGTAATGAGGCCGGTTGATTATTTTTTATGGTTTTAATATGTTTTGTTAAAGTAGGTAATACTTATATTTAGCTGTTGGAATTGGATAACTTTAGGACGTGTTTTCAAAAATAGTAATTGGTTTCAAAATAACACGACAACAAGTAAAGCTTCTGCAATGAAAATATTTTCCAAAATAAATCACTTTTCCTAAAAAGGACTTAATCAAATTAGTTTCCTGGAAATATACATGACGTTAAGGTGTGACAATGGCAGTGTGCATGTCTAGGATTGGATCTGAAGGGAGCTTGGTCTTAAGCAGTCCGATGGACTCACCTCCTCCTTTCTGGTTTCCTACCTGGTGCTCAGCTTCCATTCACCTTAACCTGTATTTAAAATTATCTTTTAAAACACTAAGTAAGTTTTTTGAACAACGACCTGAAATATTTTTGAACGCTTTGATGTGACATGTCGGATCCAGCCATAACGTCTAGGCCAGGTTTGGGGTGTTACATTTAGTGGTATCAAAGCCAAGTTACAACAACTCGGCTGTGGAATGGGTTTACAAAAATAAAGATTTTCGAAAAAAACTCAATTTTCAAAATTTAGATCTTTAGAAGGTTGCATTCTGAATCTCTGGCCCAACCCTGTAAGTATTGCTCTGAACTTCTCTGAATACTTTATTGAAATATCTGTCTGTACTGAAATCCTACTAGGATAGGATGACACTGAAACCTTATGAAAATTTGATAAGAGACTGAAACTGTAGCTAGACTTCGATTCTGCGAAAACAAACTTTGAATTACTGTCTGATTCATAAAACATCTGTGATAAGCACTGGAATATTGAATTAATGCATAAAATTCGTAATCAGATAATACGATATGAGTAAAAGAGCTGCTCGTGGAAGAGGCCGTGGACAGGGCCGAGGAAGTGCTCGAGCGAGATCTTCATCTTCGGGACATATGCTGGTTGCGGATGCACCAGTACCATCGTCAACGGAGGTGGAGTCTCATGACCGCGGTGCCGGGGATGATGCCCTTTCACAGGCAATGCTTCGAGTTCTAGAAAGGGTTGCTAGGGCAAGTACGGGCAACGGAATTTGGGGATCCATTTCTGAACGACTTCGGGTTAACGGAGCGGAGATCTTTAAGGGTGTATCTGGTATAGCCCCGAATGTGGCGGAATATTGGTTGGAGGCCACAGAACGGATTATGGACGACTTGGACTGCTCGGTGGAGTAGAAGCTGAAGGGAGTCGTATCGTTGCTGCGGGACGAGGCCTATCAGTGGTGGCTCACTGTGAGAGAAGGGACCCCAGCTGATAGGGTAACTTGAGAATTGTTTAAGACGGCCTTTAAAGGGAAGTACGTTGGGGCAAGTTATGTGGAAGCTTGCAGAAAAGAATTCTTGAATATGGTGCAATGAGGTAAAATAGTTGCTGAGTACGAGGCCGAGTTTCTGAGGCTGAGCCGATATGCCGTAGGCATAGTCACTACAGAATATGAGCGTAGTGTACGCTTTGAGGATGGTCTTAGGGATGACCTTAGGGTGTTGATTACTCAACAGAGGGAGCGGGACTTTGCGGTCTTGGTGGAGAAGGCAAAGATAGCTGAGGAGGTTAAGCGAGCTAAAAAGCAGAATTGGGAGAAGGATCAAAATCGTTTTCAGAGGGATTCAGGGCCCTCAGGTGGTGCTAATAGGAATATTAAGAGAGCAAGAGTGGAGGAACCAGTTCGAGCAGTGCCGATGAATGTGGTTAGACCACCAATCTGTGGAGACTGTGGTAAGGTACATTTGGGTGAGTGTAGGAAACGTTTCGATGCTTGTTTCTGATGCGGATCTATGGAGCATAGAGTTAAGGACTGTCCTCAGAGAGCTGATCAGGCTCAGGTTACTGTACAGAGGGTTGCTCAACCCATGAGAGGTGGACCACAACCACCGAGAGGACGTGGGTAAGGTAGGAATAGAAATGGTCGAGGTTGAGGGGCACCTGGCAGGGGTGCCGAAAATGCTGAAGCTCGACAGTTAGCGTTGGTGTATGCAGCTCGTCGTCGAGAGGAGGGTGACATACCTAACGTCATAACGGGTACATTTTTGGTTTCTAGCATGCCGTATACTGCTTTGGTGGATATTGGATCTACTCATTCCTATGTTGTATATGCTATATCTGGGTCATTGGGTGTGCACTTTGAGAAGATTGTGAGTGGGGTATCTGTGATAAGTCCTTTGGGTCACTTGGTTAGGGTAGACAAACTGTATAGGGATGTACCCTTCGAAACTCAAGGTAGGACTTTCCCTGGAGATCTGATAGAGTTACCATTCGGGGAATTTGACCTCATTCTGGGAATGGACTGGCTTGTTAAGCATAAGGCGACTCTGGATTGTGCAGCTAAGTGAATGGTGTTAAGGATTGCGGAAGGTGAGGAGGTTATGGTGATAGGGAACAAAGGGATTATTTGTCCAATGTGGTGTCGGTGTTAAGAGCTGAAAAGTGGATTCAGAAAGGTTGTGAGGCTTATTTGGCATTTGTAAGTCAGTCGGAAGAGGACGGACTGACGGTGGATAAGGTCAGGACCGTAAAAGAGTTCCAAGATGTTTTTCCGGAGGAGCTTCCAGGATTACCTCCGAACCAAGAAGTTGAGTTTGGAATCGACTTGTTGCCTGGAATGGCACTTGTGTCCATTGCACCGTATAGGATGGCACCGAAAGAGTTAGTGGAGTTAAAGGCACAAATTCAGGAGTTGTTGGATAGGGCTTCATTAGGCCAAGTGTGTCTCCTTGGGGAGTACTGGTGCTATTCGTGAAAAAGAAGGATGGTACGATGCGGATGTGCATTGATTATCGCCAGTTGAACAAACTGACGATTAAGAATAAGTATCCACTGCAAAGGATTGACGATCTGTTCGACCAGTTTAGAGGAGCTTTTGTATTTTCCAAGATTGACTTTCGATCTGGATATCATCAGTTAAGGGTCAAGGAGGCAGATATCCATAAGACGGTATGGTCATTACGAGTTTCTGGTTATGCCATTTGGACTGACGAACACTCCTGCAACGTTTATGGATCTGATGAATCGTGTGTTCCAACCATTCTTGGATCAGTTCATAGTCGTCTTTATTGACGATATCCTGGTATATTCTAAAACGGAAGCGAAGCATGATGAGCATCTTCGTATAGTGCTGCAAGTGTTAAGGGAGAAGGAACTTTATGCGAAGTTTAGCAAGTGTGAATTCTGGTTGAGGTAGGTAACCTTCTTAGGTCATGTTGTCTCTGCCGAGGGGATTAAGGTTGACCCTCGAAAGATTGAAGCGATTTTGGAGTGGAAGCCGCCTAGGTCAGTGTCGGAAATACAGAGTTTTCTAGGATTGGCAGGATACTACAGAAGGTTTGTGGAAGGTTTTTCAGTGATGGAAGCACCTCTGAAAAAACTCATAAGGAAAGGAGTACCCTTTGTATGGACTGAGAAGCAGCAAGAAGCTTTTGAGAAGTTGAAGAAAGTTCTGACTAAAGCACCTGTGTTAATTCAGCCAGAGTCTGGGAAGGATTTTACGGTGTACAGTGATGCATCACATGTAGGTTTGGGCTGCGTGTTGATGCAAGAGGGTAAGGTGGTTGCATATGCATCACGACAGCTTAAGCCTCACCAGGGGAACTATCCTACTCATGATTTGGAGTTGGCGGCGGTGATATTTGCACTTAAGATTTGGAGACATTACTTGTACAGAGAAAGGTGTATTATATACACAGACCACAAGAGTCTTAAGTATTTATTGACTCAGAAGGAGCTAAACCTTAGGCAAAGGAGATGGATTGAGTTGCTTAAGGATTATGACTGTTCGATCGAGTATCACCCAGGCAAGGCTAATGTGGTAGCCGACTCTCTAAGTCGTAGAATCAGATTCGATCCGAGAGCAATGTTTGCTCGTCTGAGTCTGTATGATGATGGAAGTCTGTTGGCTGAGTTGCAAGTGATACCAACCTGGGTGGAACAGATTAAGGAAAAGCAGTTGAATGATGAGTCTTTGGTCACTCGTTTTCAACAATTTAAGGAAGGGGAACTTCTGAGTTTGGGTTAAATAGCGAAGGAGTTATGTGTTTCTGAGGAAGAATTTGTGTTCCGAAGGTCTCTGACTTGAGGCAGGCAATATTGAAAGAAGCTCATGAGGGACTGTGTGCCATGCATCCTGGAGGGAACAAGTTGTATCACGACTTGCGAGAAGTGTACTGGTGGCCTGGACTTAAACGAGAAGTAATGGAGTTTGTAGGAAAATGTATGACATACCAGCAAGTGAAAGCTGAGCATCAATTACCTTCTGGACTATTGCAGCCGGTGAAGATACCACTTTGGAAGTGGGAGAGGGTAACCATGGACTTTGTGAGTGGGCTGCCCTTGACACCATCGAAGAAAGACTCGGTGTGGGTGGTTGTGGATAGGTTGACCAAATCAGCCCATTTCATACCTGTACGTATTGACTTCTCACTTCAAAGGTTAGCCAAGCTGTATGTGGCAGAGATTGTGCGACTTCATGGAGTCCCAGTTTCGATTATCTCTGACCGGGATCCTAGATTCACATCTCGATTTTGGCAAAAGCTGCATGAGGCATTGGGGACGCGATTGAACTTTAGCATGGCTTTCCATCCCCAAACTAATGGTCAGTCAGAAAGGATTATTCAGATTCTGGAGGATATGTTGAGGGGATGCGTAATGGACTTTCAAGGTAGTTGGGAGGATTACTTGCCGTTGGCGGAATTTACGTACAATAACAGTTACCAGGCAAGTATTCGAATGGCACCGTATGAAGCACTGTATGGACGAAGGTGTCGTACCCCTAGTTGTTGGACTGAACTAGGAGAGCGACAAGTTCTTGGACCAGAGTTGGTAGCTGATACTGAGGATAAGGTCAGAATAATTAAGGATTGGTTAAAAGAAGCTTCTGATAGGCAAAAGTCGTATGCAAATTTGAAGCGGAAGGAGATTGAGTACTCAGGAGGTGATATGGTTTTCTTGAAGGTTTCTCCTTGGAAGAAGATATTAAGGTTTGGTAAGAAGGGAAAGCTGAGTCGGCGGTTCATTTGGCCTTATCGGATTTTGAAGCGAGTAGGCCCAGTAGCTTATCAATTAGAATTGCCTCTAGAGTTAGACAGGATTCATGATGTTTTTCACGTCTCCATGTTAAGGTGTTATCGTTCTGACCCTGCTCATCTCGTGCCGGTTGCAGATATTGAAGTTCAAACCGATTTGACCTTTGAGGAGGAGCCTGTGCAAATATTGGCTCGAGATGTTAAGGTTCTCAAAAGGAAATCTGTCCCATTAGTGAAAGTGCTTTGGTGTAATCATGGCAGAGAGGAAGCTACGTGGGAGCCAGAAGAGGCGATGCAACAGCAATACCCTCATCTGTTTGAATCAGGTAAAATTTCGAGGACAAAATTTCTTTAAGGAGGGTAAGTTGTAACGCCCCAATTTTCGGGATTTTTGGGATTTCTGTGATTTTCAATGAATTTTTAAAATTTCTTGTGTTTTGTCTATTTGGCGTAGGTTAATTATGTTAGTGGGCCTCTAGAAGACCCAAGCTTAAGTTTAAACTCGAAACTTTAGTTAATTTTAGTTCCATAGGAAAAAGGGGTTCTGCTTAATTAGGCTTTTAAGTATTAATTGGGTAAAATAAAACACAAGGAAGCCTGTGGTAATGTAACACCCCTAACCCGAGACCGTCGCCGGAGTCGGACACGAGGTGTTAACAAACTTCAAACCACTTATTGATAATTTCCCAGACAAGCTGCCAATCTGTGTACTAGTCGCTTCAAAAATCATAACTTTAGTTCTACAACTCAAAAATCAGTTTCGTAATTTTTCCCTGAAACTAGACTCATATGTCCATCTACATATTTTTTTCTAGAATTTTTGGTCCAGCCAATTAGTACAGTTTATTAGTTAAAGTCTCCCATGTTACAGGGGTCAACTACGCTGACCTTCGTGCGTTTCAACTCGAATAACTCCCTGTGCAGGGCTTCAATACTGATGCCGTTTGTTTCTTTAGAAACTATACTCAAAAAGGAATCTATATATATATGGAAAGATTTCTAAATGTCTCGGGTTAATTTATAATGAATTTTCAAAGTCGGAACAGGGAATCCAGAAACCGTTCTGGCCCTGTTTCACAAAAAGCCACAAATCTCTTAACATACAACTCATATGACCGTTTCGTTTCTTCCATATGAATATAGATTCATCAAGGTTCATTTACATAATTTATTCACTATTTAATTCCATTCCTACTATTTTTAGTGATTTTTCACATCCACATCACTGTTGCTGCCAGCATCTATTTCTAGGGTAGACTTTCTCTAACACATAGTTTCTATGATTCAACCACCCCTTTTTCATATATAGTCCAAAATATAATCATGATGACCCATTCTAATGGCTGGTCATTGCCAAACATTTCCGTGCCTCTTAATGAGCATATACATACCAAATGATTATAACATTATGCTCAAAACATTTATAAGCCATTTTCGCATGGCTATTCAAAATTTTACATACCAAGTTCAAACAAAACATAATAGCCTATACATGCCGAAATGTTCTCTTAGACCATCTAAGAAGAAGATACCAAAAAGTCGCTAGTCGGTGTGATGACTTCGATGACGGTCCCGAATACACAAAAAGTCGAGTCCAAGAAACCTAAAATAGGTGACAAGCAAACACCGAATGAGTATATAACTCAGTAAGTCATAAGCAATGCATTACCAACCATTAATAACATTATCGCAAAAGGAAACAAAATGGAACGAGGCTAATTACTCCATTCAAACCGAACTATACCATAGTTCCTTAGACCATTCGATTCAACCACATACCAAGTTACACATTCACATTCCATATACTAATCAATAGGACATTTGAAGCATTTCTATACACCATTTTGTTTTCGTCACAATCATACATCTACATGACCTTTCACTCATTCCACGATAATTCTTATGTACGTGACTTCAATTTACATTGTCACATAGGTTCAAACTTACCAAGCTCAACCCCAAATATAAACATAGCGCCTATTAGCCATGAACTCAAGGTACTTACCCGATCCGCTGTCCGTGATCAACTCAATAGTGTCGCACACTCAGTGTCAATAGTGATTCAAAAGCATATAGTGAGTCCGCACACTTAGTGCTATATAATCAACTCGCACACTTAGTGCTATATGATCAAACTCGCACACTTAGTGCTGTACAAGTTTTAAACCCGCACACTTAGTGCCATTCTCATGATCACAAATGTTTATACCCGCACACTTAGTGCCGAAATCAACAACTCAATACATCTCACCTCTTTTCCTTTCATTCAATACTTCCATCACCACATACATACATGTATATAAATTCATCATTCCTTTCGGCATAATTATATAGACATTATGTCTATTCAAATCAATACAAAATATATGCTTAGTGACTTACCTTGTGCTGGATAAAATAGTCCAAGTCGGCTACTCGATGACCTTCGTCTTTCCCTTGCTTGATTCTCCTTCTTTAACTCCTTGAGCTTAATCAATAAATCAACTAGTTTAACCATCTTGCTAAACATTCATAATTCAATTACACATGCATATGTATGTTTGTATATTCGGCAACCATCCTCACTTATTACCCATTTAGTCAATAATCTAAGCCAAGATAAGGCTTCAATATGGTTGCCTCTAACCGAATACATGCACACCAATCTACTTCATTTGGCCGAATATGCACGTCTATGTTGAGGCCAATTTTACACTTAATACTACACAAAAAACAGCATACATTTTACTAACTAACGATTACATATTGTAGCTCAATACACACCTCTCATTTACTTCATAACCGAAACAACATCACAAGCAAATATACACCTTAAAATAGTATATATGTCATACCAATACATCATGTGCAAACATATATTCATGTAGGTGCAAGGGCCGAATCTCAAGTTGTTTATATCCAAATATAAACACATATCCAAAGCTCAAATCTTACCTACCATGCAACATGCATGAATCATACTTATGGATATACCATGACCGAATACATCACAACACCATAATTTTGGTCATGATTAAGTAAAGAACTTAATGTCTTACTCAAAAATACTAAAAAGAAAGTCCAAGAGCCATCAATCCACCATCACATATACCATTAGCAAGCTTCATATTTAACATGCAATGGCATTAACACAAAATCCACCTTGGCCAAATACCATCCCCATGATATAACAAAGATTTGAACCATGGGCTAATAAGAACATCAAGCTAGCAACTAAAAACATGCATGAATCTCATGGCACAACCTCAAACATACCTTAATCTTGATGCAAGTATAGCCAAATCTCTTCCTAATCCCTTCCAAACCAAACATGAAGCAAAAATTCCTTCCTTCCTCTTTGGTATTTTCGGTCAAGAGAGAATGAAATGGATGAGCAAAATTTTTTTCTTTTCTTTTCTTCAATGCACGGCAATGGGGGGGTTCACTCACACACATTTTTTTTTCTTTCTTTATTACCCATACTTATTTGTTATTGTTTCTCCCTAATGCACCAACAAAACATGTTTCATGACATGTTTAGCCCATACTCCCTTGTCATGGCCAGCCACCTCCTATAAAAAGAGGGATATTTGACATGCAAGGCCATTGTTTTGCATGCATGCTTTAATTAGTCATCACACATTTCCCCATCATACTTTCAAAGTTTTCTACTAGGTCCTTTCTAGTGAAATTCACATTTATAACTCTAAATCAAACATCAAAAATGTCACACACGAATTAACACATATCATAAGCATCAAAATGAGCATTAAATTATTTTTATGCCTCGGTTTTGAAGTCCCGAAACCACATTCCGACTAGGGTCAATTTTGGGCTGTCACAGGTAAGTTGGCATGTGACGCCACTTGGGGGGCTTTAGAGGTGGCGTGTGGATGACCAAGGAGAGCTAAGGTTCAAGTCGCATGGTAAGAAAATTAGTAATATTAATTTTTATGTACAGAAAAGGTAAGCAGTGGAACTGAAATAAAAGACTGTCAGGAGGAGTTTGAGTTGCTCAGGTGATTGAGTAAGGAGGGGATAAGGGAGAAGATTTAGGAGCTGATAAGGGGAGAAGATTTAGGAGCTGATCAAGGAGCAAGAGTTGGTCGGCCAAGGGCCTCTAGCATAGGAAATTCGGCTAGGTCATTTAGTGTTGGGAATTTCGGCTTTTGGGAAGGGTGGCTGCCGAATTCTTTTTTCTTTTTCCTTTTGATAGAAGCCGAACTTATACCCTACACCTGCCGACTCCTCCTGTTCAGGAACCAAATTCTCTCATCTTCTTCTCTTTCTTTCGGTCATTTGTTCCCTTTTTCTTCCCATAGCCGAACTTGGAACCCCTCATTGTGCCGTTTTCTCCATAGCCGAATACTACCTCTCATCTTTTTCCTTCTTCTTCCATCTTTTCTTTTCCATAACCGAACCTATACCCTTCTTCCTCTGTCTTATCCTTTATTTTTTCCATCTTCAATTTTCCTCAATAGCCGAATCTTGTGGTAGCCGAACTTTTCTGCTCTTACTTCTCTAAAAATCGAAACCTACATACAGGAGGTGAAGGAGGCCGGATCTTTGGTTGTTTGAATCTGCTTCTTCTTGTGACTGTGGTGGATTGGAGATAAAAGAATCGTAGATAGGAACATTCTTCTGAGCCGATCAACGTTAGGTAAGTCTTTCGAACAACTGTCATTAGTCTCATTATTTTTAGAAAGGAAAAGCCGAAACCCTTAGGGGTGGCTAGCGTTATTGGACTAAGGGATTTGCGTTTTTCTGTTGGTTGTTTAAGCGGTAGCGTGGTCAAGGGGATATTCAACAAAGGGTTGAGGACTTATTCGATTGGCTCTCCATACCTAACCCATATTTTGGCAAAAGGTAAGGAACTCCGGGATCTAACGCTGTGTTGGCCGAATATGGTAAGGGGTTAAAATACATAGTTTTTTTTGATATATAGATTGACATGTTAGTAATCCAATTGTAGCCAGTTCGTGGGTGGATCTCGCCAACGTACCATCATAAATCAGGTGTGTAACTGACACCCTCTTATAGACTAGATCGGCAAAAGCTGAAAAGCCGAAATGCCGAAAAGCCAGCATTTTAAGAGCATGCGAGTGTGCGAATGCTCATGAGATTAGTAGTTTGGTGTATATGGTAGATTAAAGTGATAAGACTGTAGAGTGCATGATTCTATGCATTTCGATGTTTTTGGGCTTAATGGGCCAAAAACGGGATAGTGGGCCAACGGGCCCAATTCGGTAAGAAAAAGCGATAAGTGTTTCTGGTCGTACCTAAATGGCTATGCTATGCATGAGAACCCTAAGAATAAGTTAAATTACTTGAATACCCCTATGTATGGAAATTACTGATATACCCTAGGTGCAAAATTACCATTATACCCCTAGAGTTACTTTTGACTGAAAAGCATGATAATTTAATTTCGTATGATGTATGCCATGATTGTATATCTGCTGCATGGGGACATAGGTTATATTATGGAGGAAGTCCTGCTGGCTATGCCACAACTATCTGATCTGGTGGCTCTGCCACATATATCTGTTCTGGTGGCTCTGCCACAATTATCTGTTCTGGTGACTCTGTCACATTATCTGTTCTGGCAGTCGTGCTGCATATTTTTGTGGCGTGTAGCGGTTGAGTGGGTTGAGTAGTCTCCCCACATGGTGAAAGGTTGGTTTGGGGGTGCATGTGGTTGGATATGGGTTGGGTTTTGCATAGACATGTAATATCTATCCTGTTCTGTTATGGGCCTATGGGCTTTATTCTGACTTCTGTTCTGGGCTAAGGCCAACTTATTCTATTTCTGTTGTTGAGCTGATATAGGCTATGGTTGGGTTAATTTACACACAGAGTTTCCCCAAACTCACCCCTTTATTTTTCATCCACGCAGGTAGTCCCCAACCATAGTGGGCTTGGAGCTATAAGGGATTCGGAGTGGCCACACGTTCTGCAAGTTTGACTCTCTTCCGGTGAACTGGACATTTATTTTACGTTTAAGGTTTCGATTTTCTTTTAAATTTGTAATAAGGCTGCTTGATTATTTTTTATGGTTTTAATATGTTTTGTTAAAGTAGGTAATACTTATATTTAACTGTTGGAATTGGATAACTTTAGGACGTGTTTTCAAAAACAGTAACTGGTTTCAAAATAACACGACAACAAGTAAAGCTTCTGCAATGAAAATATTTTCCAAAATTAATCACTTTTCCTAAAAAGGACTTAATCAAATTGGTTTCCTAGAAATATACATGACGTTAAGGTGTGGCAATGGTGGTGTGCATGTCTAGGATTGGATCCGAAGGGAGCTTGGTACTTAAGCAGTCCGATGGACTCACCTCCTCCTTTCCGGTTTCCTACCTGGTGCTCAACTTCCATTCACCTTAACCTGCATTTAAAATTATCTTTTAAAACACTAAGTAAGTTTTTTGAACAACGACCTGAAATGTTTTTGAACGCTTTGATGTGACATGTCAAATCTGGCCAAACGTCTAGGCCGGGTTTGGGGTGTTATAGTGTATAATTGAGAAGGTGTGGTGTTTCAAGTATAACTCTTTTGGAATGGGGGTGACATTTATGTAGGTAGTAATTGAAGTCGGTTGACATTCTTTCCTAGAAGCCGAAGGTATGATTGCCATGTTTGGGGTAAGAAGTCGGTGATCCTTTTGGAACACCATTAATTCCTTTGATACTTGAGCTAAGTAACTAAGTAGGTTTCATACTGATTTTTCTTCAAGTAAAGGAAGTGTTCGGAACATGGATTAACTTCAATCGCATAAGGTGTGCAATCACACTGCAAAGTTGTTAATCGAAAAAAGCCGGAAAGCATGTTTATACACACTACACGAGCGTGCGCTCCCTCATATGGTGAATTGAATGCATAAACACATGCGTTTGACAGTAGAGGCCACCATGAGCAATCTCATGGGCTTAAGTCATTTTGGGCTGCGTTGGGCTAAAATGGGCACTGTGGGCCCAGGGGTCGTAGGCCCTGCACTGGCAAACCACACTATTGTGTGGAGATAATTGTGCCGGTTGTGTTTTACATGACTAAGGACATTATTTAGGCTTATTGGGCGACACGAGCGTGTAGGCCCAGATGGGACGTATTATGGGCTTTGGGTGTAACACCCCTTACCCGTATCCGAGGCTGGGCTAAGGTACGAGGTGTTACCAGACAAATATACAAACATTAAACTAAAATACGAGCCATAAAATTTTATTCATATTTCAAAGCGTTCATTCTCTTACACATAGTCCCTTATTTGAGTCTACGGAGCCCAAAACATACTTTAGAAAGGATTTGGGACTAAACCGAGAACTTATGAAAATCTTGGAAATTTCATGCTTTAAGGCTCCACACGCCCGTGTCCCAAAGTCGTGTTCCATACACGGCTGAGACACATGGTCGTTTCTCTGCCTGTGTGGAATATACCTAGGCTATTTTCCAAGCTTTGGTCAACCTTGATCTCTTACACACTTATACAAAATCAAAAGCATATAACATGGTATTCATTTAATGATTAAACATCCTCAATTAAACCACAAACATAGCATTTGTATGTCATCATACATGTGTCTCTCATACTCATTTTACCTTGTTTATTATAGTACCACTTATACATTTATACCAAGATTATCATCTTACCAAATATCTTCACTTAATCATCAAGCATTCATATTTAAAGCTAGATCATATCTTTATAAAATACCACAATTCAGATCATGAGAATAACATGTTTGCTCGAAACATTTCAATTCAATTCCATACCCAACAAGCATTACATTGAGACTAGTCATATATATATATATATATATATATATATACATGTCATGATACATAACATTCTTTTTTTGTTTTATTATAAACACATATCATTTATTTCATTATATCAATATTTCATATACCATAGTTTCCATGTATTCCACATATATTTATTTTCCTCCTCCTCCTCTCCATTCCACATCCTTAATGTATATAGCATTCTTGTAAGTACGATTTCACAATTTACTAATAAATGTTCACATCAAACTGTCCACATGAGTCATAGTCACTTAATTATTTATAATTTGAGCTACTGAGTTCCAAATTAAGATCCGTAAATTTCCTGAAACTAAACTCACATATCTTTCCACCATAAATTTTTCATAATTTTAGTTTAGCCAATTAGTACAGTTTATTAATTAAAATTTCCCTGTTTCACTTTTCTCGACAGCTTCGACATCTCTTCACTAAAAATAATTATCTCACAAAGATGCAGAACTCGGATAATGTTCTTGTTGATCTATCTTGAAAATAGACTCATTATGGATTTTAAAATATAATTTTAGCCTCTAATTATTTTTCTCCAAATTTTGTGATTTTCCAAAATCGAATAGGGATCACGTAATCATTCTGAATCAGTCTCACAAAACATAAATATCTCAAAATATAGAACTCATTTGCTTTCTATATTTATTTTACATGAAAATAGACTCATTAAGCTTTAATTTGATATCTCATTCAGTCTCTGATTCAATTTATACTGTTTTTGGTGATTTTTCAAAATCACATCACTGCTACTGTCCAAAACAGTTTTATTGCTAATTCACTCTTTCACACTTTCTTTGTATTAACCTCATTTTAACATACATATCACAAATCATTTTCACCACATTTCATACATCAAAAGTATAGGCCCATGATCACAAGGTCACCATAAAATCATCCTCATGTATAACTTACTTATTTATAACCTTACCACATCCTGGTCACTTAATGAACACATCATTCACATAACCAAGTTCCTGCACTTATTCATCACAAAACTCACAAAACAATACATAGAGAGTCTCCCGTTGAACACTTCGGATCAATCCTCGATACTTGGTGGTTTCAGCACATAGCTCCACCCATCATATAGTTCGGCTCTCTTGTACACATGGTGAACACTTAGTACCACCCATGTGACCTAGCCAGTTTATCTCGTAGCTCTCTTGTCTACATGGTGTCATTCACTTGGAACCACGCATGCGACCTAGCTACATATATCCCGTAACTCTCTTGTCTACATGGTGTACACATAGTATCACCCATGCGACCTAGCTACATCATAATGTCTTGTAGCTCTCTTGTACACATGATGTGCACTCAAGACTATACATGTGACCTAGCTACATACCATCAGATCATCCAATCTTTCCAGAAGGTTCAACCGGATTTCTCTCTTTTCCAACAATTTCACCAATCAAGTAATTATCCACAAACATATTTCCAATATTTTTATAAAATATCATAATACAAGTAATAGTGAGGTATTACTTACATATAAACTTACATCTCATTTAATATCAACGCAATAACATTAAATTACACATTGTCTTATTAAAAATCATATGAACTTACAATTTCCCATAATATCCATAATCATAGAAATCACATTTATGTATGATAATTCAATGCACTTCATGTACCATAGACATATTTTTAAATCAATTCATAAACTTGGCACCATAATCATTTAATTTAACATAATTCAATTAATTCACTAAATTTAACTTTCAAATATAAATTACAAAGATTATTGTTGTATTATTATCATACCAACTTACATACTTTTAACACCTCGGAGATCATAGTAAATATATCAATTTTACATTGAAACATGCATAAATTAATGCTTATTATACATATGAACTTACCTTGATATTAAAACGGCCATTTTACCAACTTTCCCAATTTTCGATTTTCTCTCATTCTAGGTTCAAATCTCGTTTTCCGGGATCTAAAACATCATATTTTACTTATTTAATTAATGTACTATTCAAAACAGTCCTTAACTCAAACTTTGGAAAAATTACAATTTTGCCCCTAAACTTTTGCATATTTACACTTTTGCCCCTAGGCTCGGGAATTAAACTTCATCCCTTATTCTTATGTTTTATGACATGATGATCACTTTTCCCTTCTATGGCAACATCAAATTCTCACTCTAACATATACTTATGACTATTAGGTATTTTTACCAATTAAGCCCTTTTGCTCGTTTTCACTTAAAACCGAGTAGCACAAGTTGTCTAACATAACTTAAAACCTCATATTGTATCATAAAACACCAGAATACACAAATTTTACCTATGGGTATTTTTCCAAATATGAACCCTAGGTTGAATTATTGCTAGCATAAGCTAAATCAAGTTACCGGGACTCCAAAAACGTAAAGAACTTGAAAAACGGGGTTAGAACGGACTTACAATTGAGCTTGGGAAGCTTGAAAACCCTAGCCATGGAGTCTCCCTTGGTATACACGTCCATGGTGAAGAAGATGAGCAAAATTGGCTTTTAATTTTGTATTTTAATTCATTTTACCCCTAAATGACCAAAATACCCTTACTACTAAACTTTCCAAAAATTCCATCCATGTCCAATTTTTGTCCATAACTTAGAAATTGGTCAAATTGCTATTTAAGACCTCCTAATTAATAGTTCAAATCAATTTCATACTAGAATCTTCTAGAATGCAAGTTTTGCAACTTATTCAATTTAGTCCCTAACTTCGAATTAAGCACTTTATGCATAGAATTTCTTCACGAAATTTTCACACAATCATGCAATCATATCATAGACCTCAAAATAATCATAAAATAATTATTTATATCTCAGATTTTGTGGTCCCGAAACCTCTGTTCCAACTAGACCCAATTTTGGGCTATTACAAATCTCCCCCCCTTCAGAGATTTTCGTCCTCGAAAATCTTACCGGAGTGAGGTTTAGTATCTTTCTCATAATTTCCGACATTACTAACTAATTGTTTTCAAGACGATACTTTCAACAACACTCTGTCATCAATTTGAATCCCAAGATAACTCAGTAAACTCTGATATTTCTCTAACTCTGTCCTTCACTTGTCAACCATTCTCAGACTCTGGTCATATCTATAATTATTTTATCACTGAACTCTTTGATTCCACACTTAGGAACATAGTCAACATGATTCTCATGAATTTCCATCATATACACCTCATCGGTAAGGGGGTGAGATCGTACAGTCTCTAACTCGATTCTGACATATGTCTATATGACACATTTTTTTCATTATCCACATATGTCATTATAATCATACTATCCACTTCAAACAATTTATTATTCATACCTATCTTACATAAAATTTCCAATTATCTCATTTCAAACAAGTGCACTCACTCATACATTCTATGAATTTTGAATAACTTTAATCATCACATTTACTAATTAATTTAGTCAAGCATGCAACAGCATATGAAGGCCAAACAAATATGAATAAATATATCACTATATAAACTTTCATCTCACATATTATCACATATACATATATCACGAATTCTTATTCATACCTTTCCGAGTTTAACACATCATAGCTACACTTTATTCAAATACTTCAATATTGCTATCAAATGGTCAGATGTAGCTCGATTGGAGAATATTTTATTTTAAACAAAATAGTCCTTATTAGTGTCGGGAGACATCACACTATCACATATTTGTGGCATGTATAACTAAACTCTTACACTTGCTATGTTAGTCCGAGAATCGACTAAACCTGCTCTGATACCACTAAATGTAACACCCTTTACCCGTATCCGAGGCCGGGCTAAGGTACGAGGTGTTACCAGACAAATATACAAACATTAAACTAAAATACGAGCCATAAAATTTTATTCATATTTCAAAGCGTTCATTCTCTTACACATAGTCCCTTATTTGAGTCTACGGAGCCCAAAACATACTTTAGAAAGGGTTTGGGACTAAACCAAGAACTTATGAAAATCTTGGAAATTTCATGCTTTAAGGCTCCACACGCCCGTGTCCCAAAGTCGTGTTCCATACACGGCTGAGACACATGGTCGTTTCTCTGCCTGTGTGGAATATACCTAGGCTATTTTCCAAGCTTTGGTCAACATTGATCTCTTACACACTTATACAAAATCAAAAGCATATAGCATGGTATTCATTTAATGATTAAACATCCTCAATTAAACCACAAACATAGCATTTGTATGTCATCATACATGTGTCTCTCATACTCATTTTACCTTGTTTATTATAGTACCACTTATACATTTATACCAAGATTATCATCTTACCAAATATCTTCAGCTTAATCATCAAGCATTCATATTTAAAGCTAGATCATATCTTTATAAAATACCACAATTCAGATCTGTGAGAATAACATGTTTGCTGAAACATTTCAATTCAATTCCATACACAACAAGCATTACATTGAGACTAGTCATATATATATATATATATATATACATGTCATGATACATAACATTCTCTTTTTTTTTTTCTTATAAACACATATCATTTATTTCATTATATCAATATTTCATATACCATAGTTTCCATGTATTCCACATATATTTATTTTCCTCCTCCTCCTCTCCATTCCACATCCTTAATGTATATAGCATTCTTCTAAGTACAATTTCACAATTTACTAATAAATGTTCACATCAAACTGTCCACATGAGTCATAGTCACTTAATTATTTATAATTCGAGCTACAGAGCTCCAAACTAAGATCCGTAAATTTCCCATGAAACTACACTCACATATCTTTCCACCATAAAATTTTCATAATTTTTGGCTTAGCCAATTAATACATTTTACTAATTAAAATTTCCCCTATTTCACTTTCTGACAGTTCTGATATCTCTTCACTAAAAAATAATTATCTCATAGTACAGAACTCGGATAATGTTCTTCTTGATTTATCTTGAATATAGACTCATTATGGATTTTAAAAATATAATTTTAGCCTCTAATTATTTTTCTCCAAATTTTGTGATTTTCCAAAGTCGAACAGGGATCACGTAATCATTCTGAATCAGTCTCACAAAAACATAAATATCTCAAAATATAGAACTCCTTTGCTTTCTATATTTATTTTACATGAAAATAGACTCATTAAGCTTTAATTTGATATCTCATTAAGTCTCTGATTCAATTTATACTGTTTTTGGTGATTTTTCAAAATCACGTCACTGCTACTGTCCAAAACAGTTTTATTGCTAATTCACTCTTTCACACTTTCTTTGTATTAACCTCATTTTAACATACATATCACAAATCATTTTCACCACATTTCATACATCACAAGTATAGGCCCATGATCACAAGGTCACCATAAAATCATCCTCATGTATAACTTACTTGTTTATAACCTTACCACATCCTGGTCACTTAATGAACACATCATTCACATAACCAAGTTCCTGCACTTATTCATCACAAAACTCACAAAGCAATACATAGAGAGTCTCCCGTTGAACACTTCGGATCAATCCTCGATACTTGGTGGTTTCAGCACATAGCTCTACCCATCATATAGTTCGGCTCTCTTGTACACATGGTGAACACTTAGTACCACCCATGTGACCTAGCCAGTTTATCTCATAGCTCTCTTGTCTACATGGTGTCATTCACTTGGAACCATGCATGCGACCTAGCTACATATATCCCGTAGCTCTCTTGTCTACATGGTGTACACATAGTATCACCCATGCGACCTAGCTACATCATAATGTCTTGTAGCTCTCTTGTACACATGATGTGCACTCAACACTATACATGTGACCTAGCTACATACCATCTGTATCATCCAATCTTTCCGAAGGTTCAACCGGGATTTCTCTCTCTTTTCCAACAATTTCACCAATCAAGTAATTATCCACAAACATATTTCCAATATTTTTATAAAATATCATAATACAAGTAATAGTGAGGTATTACTTACATATAAACTTACATCTCATTTAATATCAACGCAATAACATTAAATTACACATTGTCTTATTAAAATCATATGAACTTACAATTTCCCATAATATCCATAATCATAGAAATCACATTTATGTATGATAATTCAATGCACTTCATGTACCATAGACATATTTTTAAATCAATTCATAAACTTGGCACCATAATCATTTAATTTAACATAATTCAATTAATTCACTAAATTTAACTTTCAAATATAAATTACTGACATTATTGTTGTATTATTATCATACCAACTTACATACTTTCAACACCTCGGAGATCATAGTAAATATATCAATTTTACATTGAAACATGCATAAATTAATGCTTATTATACATATGAACTTACCTTGATATTAAAACGGCCATTTTACCGACTTTCCCAATTTTCGATTTTTCTTTCATTCTAGGTTCAAATCTCGTTTTCCGGGATCTAAAACATCATATTTTACTTATTTAATTAATGTACTATTCAAAACAGTCCTTAACTCAAACTTTGGAAAAATTACAATTTTGGCCTTAAACTTTTTCATATTTACACTTTTGCCCCTAGGCTCGGGAATTAAACTTCATCCCTTATTCTTATGTTTTATGACATGATGATCACTTTTCCCTTCTATGGCAACATCAAATTCTCACTCTAACATATACTTATGACTATTAGGTATTTTTACCGATTAAGCCCTTTTGCTCGTTTTCACTTAAAACCGAGTAGCACAAGTTGTCTAACATAACTTAAAACCTCATATTGTATCATAAAACACCAGAATACACAAATTTTACCTATGGGTATTTTTCCAAATATGAACCCTAGGTTGAATTATTGCTAGCATAAGCTAAATCAAGTTCTGGGACTCCAAAACGTAAAGAACTTGAAAACGGGGTTAGAACGGACTTACAATTGAGCTTGGGAAGCTTGAAAACCCTATCCATGGAGTCTCCTTGGTATACACGTCCATGGTGAAGAAGATGAGCAAAATTGGCTTTTAATTTTGTATTTTAATTCATTTTACCCTAAATGACCAAAATACCCTTACTACTAAACTTTCCAAAAATTCCATCCATGTCCAATTTTTGTCCATAACTTAGAAATTGGTCAAATTGCTATTTAAGACCTCCTAATTAATAGTTCAAATCAATTTCATACTAGAATCTTCTAGAATGCAAGTTTTGCAACTTATTCAATTTAGTCCCTAACTTCAAATTAAGCACTTTATGCATAGAATTTCTTCACGAAATTTTCACACAATCATGCAATCATATCATAGACCTCAAAATAATCATAAAATAATTATTTATATCTCAGATTTTGTGGTCCCGAAACCTCTGTTCCAACTAGACCCAATTTTGGGCTATTACATTGGGCCCATTTCCACTGTTTGACTGTTAAGGTCGCATGGGTCACCTAAGATGACTGTGGGCCTACTGATGGGTCGGTAAGTACACTTATACCCTATACTGATGAAATAACCATTAAACCCCTAGAGGTAAAATGACTGGTATACCCCTATGCTATATTTGATTGTATTCAAGCATGATATTTTGCATACACGTATATATTATAGCATGACATGTTGCATGGGGGTGGGTTTGATATATTTGGAGGAAGTGTACTACTGGCAGCTCTACTGCATATACTATTTGGTGCCTCAATTGGTGCTATATTCTGGAGTGTAGGGATGGGTGGGTCGATTTTATCCCCACATGGAGTGCAGGGTTGGACGGAGTGGAGTGTAGAGGATGGATGGGTAGGGTCTCTATTTGCATCTTTGATACTGTACTGAATTAGGCTAATGGGCTAAGGCCCAGACTATTTACACTGCATGATTTACTATTTGATAAATAGGGATTACACACTAAGTTTCCATAAACTCACTTTTCTACTTATCTGAACAGGTAATCCTTAGGTGGGTTGGTGCTGCGAGGGACTCGGAGATGGCCACACCACTATTTATGTTTTTTGTTTTTTGATTTCTAGTAAAGGTAGTTTTATTTAGGTAAATTTTATGTAATAAGGCCATTTTAAATTTTTTTATTTGGGGATTTATTTAAATTGACTTAAATCTGTTAGCAGTAGGACTCGGGTTTTCAAAAGGTAAATGATTTTCAACTACCATACTAGTAACTTGTTTTAAAAGCTTCCACTACTAACAATGTTTTAAAGTGTAATAACGATTTAGTATGAAACATGTTTTTCTAGACAAACCTATAACTTAACAAATGAATAAATTAAGTTAGCTTTTCATAAAGATCACAAACGAGGTTTTAACACAAATGGACTTTTCTAATAGAACTACACTTCTCAAAACTCACTCCAATGTGACATCACAGGTTCGGCCATAACATCTAGGAGGCCGGGTTTGGGGTGTTATAGATATCAAGTACTCTGTGGGTGACTTTTTCTTTCTTAAGGTATCTCCATGGAACAAGGTTCTACGATTCAGACGTAAGGCAAGTTGAGCCCTAGGTTTATTGGGTTGTGTTAGATTCTGCAGCGTGTGGGACTGGTCGCTTATCAATTGCAGCTACTTCCGGAGATAGACCATATCCATTATGTGTTTTACATCTTTATATTGAGGCGGTATCGGTCTGATCCATCTTACGTTATTTCAATTGAGGAGATCGAGGTTAGACTAGATTTGACATTTAAGGAGAAACAGGTTCAGATTTTGGTTCGAGACGTAAAGATTCTAAGGAGGAAGTCTATTCCATTAGTTAAGGTTCTGTGGCAGAATCATGGTACTGAGGAAGCCATGTGAGAACCTAACGACTCAATACGTCAGCAATATCCTCATTTGTTTGAATCAGGTAAATTTAAAGGTTGAAATTTCTTTTAGGGGGTAGAGTTGTAACGCCTTGAATTATTTATTTTTGTTTCAGTGAAATTTGTTATAAATGAGTATCTGCTTCAGTGGTTAAGTGATATAGGTGTGTGTTTGATGTCTTGGGTTCAAGTCTCTCTTATAGTAATTTTGTTATTTTTTATCCTAAACTTATCCCTTTGGGGTGGGCTTATGTTATATTTTCTGTGAACTTATATTAGAATGAGTCTGTTGGTTCAAGTGGTAAGGTTTTAGCTTGCTCTGAGGTCTCGTGTTCGAATCCCTATGTAAGTGTGGATGATAATTTTTTTCGGTTGTTTGATAGAGGTTCGATGGAACTGAAACTCTGGGGTAGTTGGATGTGGTTAGTGGGTAGGATTTTAGGGGATAAGGTTGTTAGTGGATGGAGTGGGGATTTAGTAATTTTTAATTTTTATTTTAATTTTTCTCTCTCTTCCCAAATACTTTCTAACATTAGTTTTTGCTTTCCTCCTTTGTCTGATGTTTTTCCCCTTTTTCTCTTCTCTGCACTTTTTTTCATTTTTTCATTTCTCCTTCAGTTTTGTTCACACCTTTGTAGTCTTTTCGTTTCAATCCAGAATTTCAGTGTTTTACGTGCGATTGGGTTAGTGGGGATTTCACTTGTCTATAGGTTTTGATTTCTGTAAGCTGTTTGGATTTATTCTTTCCGTTTGAATTTCTAAATGGTGTGAAGTAAGGGAAAATAATTCTCTGTGAACGTATTGTGCAGGAGTAGTTGGTGAACCTATGGATTTCACTCCAACGTCCTAACCATGATAGTAGTTATTTTTATCGACAGTAAGTTTGGGTTCGCTATTCATTTTTTCGTTGATGAATTTGTAATTTGGTACTGATTAGTCGTTGGAATAATGTTTCAAGGTTCTGGTAGTCTCAGGATTATTTTTTTTGTCAAAAAAAAATAGGTGTGTAACAAAAACACGAAAAACTGAAGTTCGGCGAAAGCTAAAAAAGTGGCCTGTCGACGTCACACGGGCATATGCCCTATCATGTGTGTGACGGGTGTGTGTGTGGCTATGTGGGTCACACGAGATAGGCTGACTTGGGCGTGTGGGCCTACACAGGCATGCCACATGGGCTTGTGGGTTGTGGGCCACTTGGGCAAGGCCAATTTAGGAGTGTGGGTCCACAAGGGCATGGGCCCAAAATTCTAAAATTTTCTCTAAGGTTGCACATGTCATTTTGATCAATTATGGGCCTTTCATAGGGTCGGTAAGGGCAAAACAAAACCTAATGTATGAGATCTACTATTCTGACATACTGATCTAAGAAAATTGATATGTATGTCTGATTGTGTTGTATAAACATGTATGATATCTGTATACGAGCATGTGGGTCATGTTAGATGATACGACCACGCCCCGAGACTGCCCTTGGTCAAGCTCCCTAGGCGTGCCTTGCAATCTTTTGCCAGTTGATCAACTCAATCCTAGCCTATTGAGCTTGATTCAGCTCGAATTTTAGCTCATTGTACTTGATCTATTTCACTTCAGCTCAATCCTAGCTTATTGAGCTTGATGCTATTTTATTTTAATTTATGCATTTTGTAGTTGCTGGAATAGTTTCATGCTTTAGCTAAATTAGTTAATTTAGTTCCAAGTCATAAATATGCCTTAATTTGAACTTATTAATTTTGTGTTTTAGTTTAATGCATGGTTTAAATGTGTCTAAAGTAGAGAAAATTAATTAGCTGTTGCTGAATTTAATTTGTGTCTTAGTTAATGCATGTTTAATAGTTGTTTTAATGTGTCCAAGTCTAAGACAAATTAATTTCATGTTTCTCATTAATTTGTCTAGCTGAATTTAAGTTATTTTAAGTTGATTTTAATTTGGTTTCAGGTATATGCATAGACGGTATTGAATGGGGTGTGTGATGGTTGAGATGCTCCAAGCACCTCTTCATTGAGTCCAAGAGACCTTGACCTATTGATTTCTCTTCCTCAAGCTGGCCATTTTGTTCTCCAACAGCCCTTAAACATTTTCACACTTGTTAGAGGTTCCTTTCGCACTCATGGCTGTTCGGTATGAGCTTTCACACCAAGATGGCTGCTCAATTTCGTTGGTTCACATTCAAAGGCTATTGAGTACTCCAAGCTACTCATTAAAGTCCAAGACTACCCAAAAATTCAAGGCAGCTCAATTAAAACAAGTTCACACCTCTTGACAAAATTTTATCAAGCCAATTCAGCTCCCAATCACTCCAAATTAATTCCAGTTGAATGAGGCCTCTAGAAGCTGTCCATTGGTGTCTCCCATGCTAGGAAACTTCAAGGAACCTTCAAGGAAGCTTCAAAGGATGTCTAGGTAGTTTCCAAGAAGTTTCAACTCATTAAAGCTAAATATTTGCTGCCCATTCAGCTCCCTAAGTGTCTATTCTGCTAGCTAGATGTTTAGCTATAAATACTTAGCTAATTTCATTTTTGAAAAGACTTTTTGCTCATTGTTGAATGTTTATAACATTTGTGAGTTTTCAACTCTGTTAATTCATTTTAGACTCAGCTTGACTTATCTAGCTTGCTAGTGGCGTCATTCTATTTCTTTGAACTTATCACTCTTAGACTGAGTGTGGGGTCCACCCCTATTGATATCTTTGGTTCCTATCTTCCTAAATAGCGGGTCAAGATCCTATCTTCTATCATTTTCCATCTTAAGTGTTTTTATAAGTCTCGGGTCAATACTGTATATAGTATTGGTTCATTCTTCAACCTTGAGCCTTTCTATTCCATCCACATTCATCGACTTAAATACAACCTTATTTCTTGTTAGCTGAACCATATACTTATCATATCTAAAATACTTCAAACCCTTTTGTTTAAAGCCTATTCTTAGCCAATTTCAGCTTACTTTAATCTGAACGATACATCTTCAATTTTACGATTGGGCAACTTCAACGACTTGACTCATCACCGAGGTGAGATCGTATCATCAGATCTGTTAATTTTATATATCTGCACTCTGTATCTATATATGGGGTGGGTTCTATTTGTTGGAGGAAGTGCTCTATGAGGCGATAATTTGTCGTTATTCTGGCAACACAGTTGCAAATTATTCTGATAAGAGTCATTCAAACACTATATGGTGTGTAGGGCTGGATGGGTGTTTTGAAAGTGCTCAATTTGTTCCCTATCTTCCAAATCCATTTTTTCCCATAATCAACCCCTTGCACCACACTTTTAGCCATTTTTATTTATTTATTTATTTTTTCAGCCTTCCCAATACCCAAACATCATCTACCCTTGTTAACCCTTTGAAACCTACCCCTAAGCTCGCTTATAAGTCTAAACGAGTCTTCTACGAACTTCGAGAGGATAATCGAATGGTAAAAGGCATAAGAGTTGTGAGCTTGTTAGAGTGTAGAAAAAGCCAATATATCGAGTGCAACCACGAGTGGAGTGCCATCTTTTTTTCTTTGTGAATGAACCGTGTGGTTTGTGTTGGTGAGGTATTTATTTATTTATTTATTTTCTTTTCCATCCATTACTCATGTTTCAATAAGAGCTTTCAGAATCAAATTTTCAATATGTGATGAAAGAAATGCGTAGAATCGTGAACTTTAAATTTGATAAATTATATGAGTGATTGGACCGATTGGAGGAAAGAGACCAACGAGAACGATTGTCTTCAAGTCAAAATACAGAGTTAAGATCACCACGGAGACAAACATCCAAAGGCTATTCGAGAAGAGATCCATACCATGATTCCTACTCATTGAGGAATTCGAGTAGAAAGAAAGAAAGCTTCGAGAATGAGATCTTTCAAGACGAAAAACAAGAAGGTAGATATATGTCTTCAAGTGCATCAATGCATTCATCCACGGAGGGACATCCACGAAGAGGTGATCGTATTCTTTTTGTAGATGCTTTCCCTTCCTTTGAACAAAAATCTTGACGTTCTGATTCTTATATGTCATCTTAATATTGTAACGAAAAAGTAAGACACGAAGCAATAAAAAGAAACGAGAGACAAGAAATGATAATGAGAGAAAATGAGCGAATATGGAATGAAATCGAGAGATGAAAAAAAGAATGAAAGAAAAAGAAATCGAAAAAGAAAAAGAGAGTGAGAAATAGCAAAACGAGATTGAGACTGAAAAAGAATGTGATCAAGAAAAGAAAATTGAAAACGAAAGTGAGATAAAAATTGAAAACGAAAGTGAGATAAAAAGTGAGTTTGGAAAAAGAAAAGAAAATGAGCGAGAAGCGAGTGTCATCAAATTTCCAAAATAAAAGACATTGTGGTAAAAGAACGAGAGCTTGAAAATGAGTTAGAAAAAGAAACGAGTGAAAAGGAAGAAAGTGAGCAAGAAAAAGTGAGGAATGTTTTAATTAACCAACAAGTGAGTTCTCATCGTATTATTTCTTATTTTCAAGTTTCTAAACATTCATTTGACAAGCTTCAACTTCATTATCTTCCTGAATAGAGGCCGTTCAAGTTGTTCAGCAAAGGTAAGATCGTAGATGACCTTAGTTCACTAGTGCTTAAAGGTAAGCGAGGTAAGGGTTCTATGTTAATCGAGTCTTTACCATTTCACTTGCATGATAGTGATGAGTTCGCCGAAGACGTAGTTAATAAAAGAACTCCCCACCTTGATTTGAGTAAGTATCTATTTCTGGTTAATAATGACCTTGCTTGGGAAGTTTGTTGTGTTGACAAGTTTGTTGATGAAGTAAGATTAAATCAACATATACAAAACTTGGTCACATGTGACAAAGCATTTTTATGTGAAAATCCCAATTTGTCTGATTGTGGTGATTATGTGAATCATTTACTGCCTTGTGCAAAATCCTTAAGTTTGTGCAAATCTGATTGGATGAATATTGAGAGGTTTGACTGTTTGAATCTTTGTATGCACAATTTCTTTTGGTTTAGCATGTTTGATTTAATGGCAAAAATGAAACTATTGCTGCACTTTAGAACAAGTAGTCAAACTAGTGTGTTCAAACCTGGAGTTTACTCTTTTGAAATGTCATTGAGAGAAGGAAAGCATCCATAATTTTGTGTGAATAAATACGTGAGCCATTTTTGCTTACCTGATGCTTTGACTTTAAGTTTGAAAATAATACATGTGAATTTTATTGGCTTGCAAAGTCACAATCCACTTCTTGAATCCGAATATTGTTTTATATTGTGGTATACAAGACTCGAGCATGTGTTATATGACAATGACTTTAACTTGACTTATGATCTTTCTATGATGCTGGCCAATAAGTTTTCAAGTCTACTTGAATTGGTAAGAGAAAAATTTGTCTTTGATCCCGGTGCACATCATTCTATATCATTCTCTAAGGGATTTGAACTATGGAGTGTTGATGTCCAAAACTATAGCTATCGAATGCCTTGTGATTTAGGTTTGTTCCCATCTATGAACTTTTTGATTCATTGTGGAAACGTAAGACTGATTTTTGTTTTTGATCCCGACATTGGGTTATGCATCCCAATTTTGAATAAGAATTTGAAAAGATCATTTGCAATTATAAATCTTAGTGTCACTAATTCATTCCATTCTCGTGTAGGCGACACTTTGAAGTGGTTTCCCCCTAAAGAGGGAGGGCATGCGAATAACCTATTTTCGATTAGAGTCTTGAGTGATTCTCAGGTTCTTGGGATCAATGTTGCCAATCTTTTCCACCAAGGGGCTTTTGACGATGAAAACTTTTTTTCGAGCAAGAGGCCCGATTTGAGGAAAAATCACTTCAAAGAGGGAGGGGATGATACAACCACGCCCGGAGACCGCCTTTGGTCAAGCTCCCTTGGCGTGCCTTGCAATCTTTTGCCAGCTGATCACCTCGATCCTAGCCTATTGAGCTTGATTCAACTCGAATTTTAGCTCACTGAACTTGATCTAGTTCACTTCAGCTCTATCCTAGCTTAATGCATGGTTTAGCTAAATTAGTTAATTTAGTTAAATATGCCTTATTTTGAACTTATTAATTTTGTGTTTTAGTTTAATGCATGGTTTAAATGTGTCTAAAGTAGAGACAAATTAATTAGCTGCTGCTGAATTTAATTTGTGTCTTAGTTAATGCATGTTTAATAGTTGTTTTAATGTGTCCAAGTCTAATACAAATTAATTTCATGTTTCTAATTAATTTGTCTAGCTGAATTTAAGTTGTTTTAAGCTGATTTTAATTTTGTTTCAGGTATAAGCATGGACTGCATTCAATGGGGTATGCTGATGGTTGAGATGCTCCAAACACCTCTTCGTTGAGTCCAAAAGAACTTGAGCTACTGATTCTCTTCCTCAAGCTGGCCATTTTGTTCTCCAATAGCCCTTAAACATTTTCACACTTGTTGGAGGTTCCTTTCACACTCATGGATGTTTGGTTTGAGCTTTCACACCAAGATAGCTGCTCAATTTTGTTTGTTCCTATTCAAAGGCTGTTGAGTACTCCAAGCCACTCATTAAAGTCCAAGACTGTCCAAAAATTCAGGGCAGCTCAATTAACACCTCTTGATCAAATTTTATCAAGCCAATTCAGCTCCTAATCACTCCAAATTAATTCCAGCTAAATGAAGGCCTCTAGAAGCTATCCATTGGCATCTCCCATGCTGGGAAACATCAAAGAACCTTTAAGGGACGTCTAAGAAGTTGCCAAGAAGTTTCAGCTCATTAAAACTGAATATTTGCTGCCCATTCAGCTCTCTAAGTGTCTATTCAGGTAGCTACATGTTTAGCTCTAAATTCTTAGCTAATTTGATTTTTGAAAAGACTTTTTTCTCATTGTTGAATTTTTATAATATTTATGAGTTTTTCAACTCTCTCAATTCATTTTAGACTTAGCTTGACTTGTCTAACTTGCTAGTGGCATCATTCTATTTCTTTGAACTTATCACTCCTAGACCGAGTGTGGAGTTCACCTTCATTGATATCCTTGGTTCCTATCTTCCTAGACAGCAGGTCAAGATCCTATCTTCTATCATTTACCATCTCAAGTGTTTTTATAAGTCTCGAGTCAATACTGTATATAGTATTGGTTCATTCTTCAACCTTGAGCCTTTCTATTCCATCCACATTCATCGACTTAAATACAACCTTATTTCTTGTTAGCTGAAACCATATACTTATCATATCTAAAATACTTCAAACCCTTTTGTTTAAAGCCTATTCTTAGCCAATTTCAGCTTACTTTAATCTGAACGATACATCTTCAATTTTACGATTGGGCAACTTCAACGACTTGACTCATCACCGAGGTGTGTTGGAATGGTTGAAGATGGTGTGTAAATGATGGGGGTAGGACTTTGCATACCTGTATGTTTCTAATAATCTGATTCTGATAAGTACTTATGTCCGCTTCTATTCTAATATACTGAAATTCTGAATTTGATACATGTATGTTTCCGTTGGGTTACACATTGAGTTTATGAAAACTCGCATTTGTTGTCTGTTCTATTCATGTAATCTTCAGACATAGGCGGGTCGGTATGACGGAGTCTCAGCGGTGACCACTAGTTCGCGAACTATTTGATTAACAATTTTTATTTCAAATCTGGATTATTTTTTAGAGTTTTGTAATTTTGGGACTCTCTAGATTGTTTGTTCTAATTTTGGTTTTGGATGTGTTCTTGACTAGTACACTGCGATGTTTGACAAAACCATGGTTTTACGTAAACAAATGTTTTTGTAAAAACACAAACTCAGTTTTCAACTTTAACAATATAAAACTTTCGCTGCAAAATAAGTTTTCTAAAAGAGCAAATTAACAATGTTTTCCTTAACGAAAATAATAATATGTTTGATAAAATATGGATTCTTTTTAGTAACAATTAAACACGAGAAATTTAACATAATAAGATTGATTTTAAAACCCTTCTCGTAACACTCCCAGATTCAGCCATAATGTCTAGGTCGGGTTTGGGGTGTTATAGACTAAATTGTAAAGTATGTAAAACTTGATCACTGTTAGATTTGAATGTTTAAATGGCTTAATGAATATAAATGGATGATTTAATATGGCAAATTAACCATAATTAGTGAGAGTGGACGGCAATTATTAAGTTATTATTTGAATTTGTTTTATTAATTAATGTTTAAAGTATTAAAACATTAAAAGAAAAGTAAAAATAAATAACATCATCTTATTTTGTTCCTTTACCGATAAGAGAAGGAAGAAACACCATTTTAGAAGCCATGGAGTTTTGACAAGTTTTCTTTCTTTGCATGGTTTGTGCTATTGAGGATCGTTTTTAGTAATTTTTATGTTTTTGAGACCGTTGCTACTAGGTCTAGCTAACTCGAGGATCAATTCGTAAAATTGTTAATCTTTTAAAATTTTTTCCAATGAAGATTTGATTTATTTATTTTATTATTTATGGAGGATTATGAAGATTTTTTATTAAATTTTATTTATTTGTAAAGTAATTTTTAATAATTTAAATGTTTAGGGATTAAATTGCTTAAGTAATATTAATTCAACGACTTGATGTGAAATGGTTAAAATGTGGGTTGTAATGGAAGATATTAACATTCGGGTGATATGGGTTTTCAATAAAATTGGTTTATTTGCATGATTAGGACATAGGGACTAAATTGAATAAAAATGAACAGTTGAGGATAATTTTGTAAAAATGTCAAAAAAGACTAAATTGTATAAAATGAATTGGTTTTACTGTTTGAATTAATGAATCGAATGAAATTATTAATTTAGATCAAGAATGAGTGGAAAGTCGAGAAGAAAAGAAAATTACGAAATAACCCCTGTCCTTAGTCATTGCTGCAATTTAGCCAGGTAAGTTCGTAGCTATAAAATTGTACATATTTATATATCTAATGTTATTGTTGATTTATGAATGTATATATATACAATGTTTAAAATGTGAGTTAGAAATCGAAATATTATAATTGAATATAAGGTGAAAAAGGATTTATTAGAAAACTATTGAATATTTATGAAATATGATATATGTGATTTCAGAATGATTATGAATTGTTACAGCATGTGTATTGAGAGATATGGAAGTGCCTCTAATTCATGAAAGATAATTTTGTTAAAATGCTCGTTTGGACATAGTAAACGATTAGGATATGATTGGTATGCCAATAGGGTTAGTATGCGTGCTTGTACGGGATTTGCACTTTGGTGTCCCTATTCGCACTACGGTACCCCTGTTTGCACATTTTTTGTCTTGTCTACACTTCAGTGTCTTATTATGCATCTATGATGCCTCTAGTGTGGTGTAGTTGCCTAAGTATCTGAGTCAAGTTACTAGTTTATCAGGATAAATGTGAGTAGAATTTACCAAATTATTTAAATGTTAAAGGCTAATGCATAGTCAAGATATTAATAAATGTTAAAAGTTAAATGTTTAATGAATTACTTGATCCTATGTGAGTATCATTATTTGATGATTATTCGGTCAAAGATAGATGATTATACACATATATGTATGAGTTTGGATTGAATTGTTATAGTATAGGAAGCATACGATGAACCATTTTCAGTACTAATCCTATAAGTGCTTCGTAAATGAATAATAGGTATGATTTGTAACAGCCCAAATTTTGGTGTAATCAGAACAGTGGTTTTGGGACCACAAATTCGAGCCGAAAATAAAAATTATTTTTATTTTATTATATGATTCGTAATATGTTAGAAATGTCATGTGAAAATCCTGATAAGAAAATTTTATTGATTGTGTGGTTAATTGAGAAGGACTAAATTGCATAAAATGCTAATTCTAGTACCTATAAGGATTAAATAGCTATGGAATTCAAAACTTGAGGTCCTTATATAGTAATTAGACCATTAATAAAAAGTTAGTAGATATTCTTGGATGATTCATCCATGGACAATTAGAAAAAGGCTAAGGGCTAAATTGGAAATTAAAATTATTAAAGATGATAAATTAATTAAATTGAAATAAAAATCATTTTTATCTTCTTCTTCCCAAAAATATTCCATGGAAGCCTAGGAGAGAAAGAAGAAACTTTCTTGGCCAAATTGGGTAAGTTTTCTTGTCCCGTCTTTAGTAATTTTGATATTTTTGAAACCGGGATAGCTTAAACTTTCAATTTGGAGGATTAATTTGAAAAGTTATCAAGGTATGAAATTTGGGTCATGGATGAATATGCTGAAAATTAGAAATTTATGGTAGAAAATGAAAGGTTGTTGATAGACAAACAACTTTTACAAAGTGATTGTTGATGAAAACATGATTTAAGGACTAAAATGTAAAGTTGTGAAATTGAAGAAAAATGCTGAGTTTTTATGAATACATGTGTTGTAAATTTTGTAATGGGATTTTGGTTAGGCTTGGAATAGGGAGTAAATTGCACAAATTTCATTTTTTGAGCCTAGGGATGAAATGGGAATTTATGGAAAAGTTAAGGGCAAAATGGTAATTTTGCCTAGGATGAAAATTGAGTCCTCTTGAATATGAAATATGATAAATTGATGTTAAACTTACTCGTATAGATCCGGATAGACCAAATTCGGAGCTAGAACTAAGGAAAGTGTAAAATGTCAAATTAGTAGATTTTTCGTACATGAACATTTGTCGAGGTAAGTTCGAGTAACTAAATTATGTATTTTATATGCTTGAATTAGATGTTGTGTTTTTAAATTGTATAATTATCATATATGTATATGACATTGAAAATATACCTGAAAAAGTCTGATCAACGATAATGCCCAATAAAGGATAAACGATACAAATGTTACTTTTATGCTTGGAATGTATGTGGAATGTGATCATTTAGATTATATGGATGGTATAGATGTATGAAATAATCATATGCCAGGAAATGCTTGAAAATGTTAAATCTTGTTTGAATAAATGGAAAATCAATGGATACGTGATTTCCCAAAATGAATGAGGTCCTTCATTTATTGCTGACAGGATTTAGCTCGGATGAGTAATCCTATTAACCTCATTACAGAAAGGATTTAGCCCGGATGGGTAATCTTAATATAAGTCCTCTCAAGCATATGTTATGGATTGGATTTAGCTCGGATGGGTAATCTAGATCAAGCTCCTTATATCATATTCATGAAAAGGATTTAGCCTAAACTGGTAATCCTACTGATTATGTATATGTGGCTCAAGAGTGTACTCTCTAAAATAGTACCCTATGGGTGCCATTGAATATGAATTGACGAATCTTGATTTGAATACCACAAGTGTACTACCTGTGTATCAATCGATATTTTAGACAAATTCAACGGGTAAAAGTTCTTGACATGAGAAGATTTGAATAAGAAATGAGTTACTACACATATCGGCCTGAAATACATGAAAATGACGATACATGATAATTGATATATGGAAATATGAAATGATGATACTGTACATGGAATTTATTTGATGAGTATGTACATCCTTGATTACAGACTTGTACACCTTGAATGTACTAATCGTGACTTTGATATTCCGAGTAATATGGGTGAAGTTCTAATAAGAAATGATCTGAACTCGAGATGAACTATGATGAAATTATACTTGAAATATAAAGAGATGATTTATAAATCATGTTGTGGAAAGCATATTTGTATATGGAAACTGTAATAGTCTAGTTTAGAAAATAATCAGAATAGTGGTTTTGGGACCACAAATCTGAGTCAGAAAAATATTTAAATATTATTTTCTGTGCTTATTATATGTGAATTAGTATGTGTGAAAATTTCATACGAAAATGTTATCATTTTCGTGCTTAATTTGCAAAAAGGACCTAATCGCGTAAAATGTAAAAGTGGCCTTCTATTTGTTTAAGTGCCTATTTGTTATGGCTTTACAATTGTGAGGTCTATATGTGGTTATTTGACCATGGTTATAATTAAATGGCATTAGTGGACATTAGTTGGTGGAATATTAATGTTTTAATACAAGGGTAAAATGGTAATTGATGTATTATGATGAATTAAAATTAAATAAAACATGAAATTAGTCCATTAATGTTTGCTCTTGCCGAAAATATCAAAGAAAAAGCTTGCTAGGGTTTCGGCACTCATCTTGACTATTTAGGTACGTGTTTTTGTTCGGTTTTTGATAATTTCTACATTTTTGTAATCATTGTTTTGTGTTTTACTAAGCCCATGCCTAAATTTTTTATTTTGATGATGATTTTGAAATATGCCATTGATGAAATTGTGAGCCTTGTGAAGTTAGTTGATAGAAATTGAAAGATATGTGTTGGGTTGACATATTTTGTATTTGAATTTTTGATGAATTTGAGTAATTTGGGCTAAATTGTAAAAAAGGAGAATTTGAGGGACTAAAATGTAAAATAAATGAAATATATGGACTTATATGAATACTATGAAAATTTGACTAAATATATATGTATAAGGAAATTTTGTGTATTTTGTGATTTTTATGATTAGGGACTAAATTGTCAAAATGTGAAAATATGAGGGTTAATTTTTAAAATGCCCTAAATGTGTGTTTTTGGATTGATTTGAATGAATTTGAGTTTGACTAAGTTAAATTTGAATTTATATAGATCAAGGACCAAAGAAAATGGAACTAGATTGGGGGAAAACAAAAGTCATTGAATAGTCGCTCGTTTCCGTTCATTTCTGTGCGAGGTAAGCTATATACAAATAAATGTGTTTTGAATTGAATTACTATCAATTATATGCTATTGACCTATGATGAATGAACATATGAGTTGGGAAAAATGAGATTTCTGAGAAAGTATCGACAAGGTTCCAACGTTCGAAAAGCCCCGTACTAACCTTAGGAATAGTTAGGATACATATGTCATGACATAGGATCCGATATGTGTTATCATGTAAGACCACGTCTGGGACGTTGGCATCGACTTATGATTTACGTGTTAGACCATGTCTGGGACGTTGGCATCGTACTTGAATTCGTGTAAGACCCTGTCTGGGATAGTGGCATCGATATTTGATTACATGTAAGACCACATCTAGAACGTTGGCATTGTACGAGCTTTCTGAGTTATCCGTGTATCCTTATGATTTCGAACGGTTCAATGGGCATTCCATGAAATGAATGACAATATGAAATGAGTATCCAATTCAGGTATGTTTGAAGTTGTATATCATATTTGATTTACAAGAAAATATGCATATTGTGCAAATGAATGAAGAATATGTGAAATGCATTTGGGCTATGTGTTTTGTGATAGCATGGGGTTAAAGATTATATGTACATTATGATGCTTATATGTTTATATTGTTAAGTTTATTTGTATATGGCTTACTAAGCTTTTGAAAGCTTACTTTGTGTGTGTTTGCATTATTTTATAGATATCATAGCTATCGGGAGCTCAGGGATCATTGAGGATCGTCACACACTATCGAACTATATTTTGGTACCTTTTGAAAATGTATCTATTGAAGTATGGCATGTATAGGCTAGACGTAGTTGAATATGTGTTGTGAAGTATATATATATAGCCATGTGATTTGGCTTGGCTTTGGTTGTGTATATAAATGAGTTTTTGGTATGAATTTTGTGATGCAATATTATCTATGTGAAATGTTTTGGATGGCCAAGAGAATTGGTCAATTTGGTAAGTTTTTGAAATGTGCCTAGTATGGAATTGGTAAGGTTTTGGCATGAGATTTGATTATATGATTAGAGATTATGAAACCATATGTTTTGGTATGATTTTAACTTACGGGATGACATGTTTTGGTATGTGTTACAAGTATGGATTTGTTGTCAATGATATGGCATGAATGATGTATGTTTTGGTATCGAAATTGGCTAAAATTATAGTGCAAGTATGCTTGGTTTGATGCTTGTAGGATTGACCCAAATGGGGTGGCAAATTGGCTTTTTAAATGGCTTATTTTTGTCCATATGGGCAAAGACATGGGCGTGTGTCTCAGCCGTGTGAGACACACAGTCATGTTGCACTATCGTGTGTCCCCTGGGGTACCTTGTGATATTAAGTCAGTCTTTAGCAAGGCCAAAGCACACGAGCGTGTGGCTAGCCATGTGACCCAAGTTAGTTTCAACCACGGCCAAGGCACACGGGCATGTCTTGTGGCCATGTGATTAAGTCAGTATGTATGCCCTAATTTAACATGGTGTAGATGCACGGGTGTGTCTAATGCCGTGTGAGGCACACAGCCTGTTCACATGGGCCTATGACCTGTATAACTTTGAAAAATGTTTAAGTTTTGAAAAATTTTGTATGAGCTTGGTTTAGTCCCGACCCATTACTAAAGCATGTTTAAGGTCTCGTTGACCTATGTAAGGGACTCTGTAATGATTTTATGATTATGTGTGAATGGTGTTTAGGAATTATTTGTGAAATGTTCTGATTGTTTGGTAACGCCTTTAACCCTAGTCCAGCGACGGATATGGGTTAGGGGTGTTATAGAAACCTGATTGTTGTTGAGCCCATATATGTTTGTCTTGTTATTATGGATTATATGACTAATAAGGGCAATAAAGATATGTGTACGGCTTGAGGGAAAACTGATTGAATATGCCTTACATAGTTACCTCAAAATAGAATGATTGGTAAGTTGAGTACCATGTTATACGAACTTACTAAGCATTTTATGCTTACTTAGTTTTATTTCCTTATTTTATATTAAATCGAAAGCTTGTTGGATTTGAAGCTTGGCAGAGATCACTTACACTATCCATCGGCCTATATAGGTACAGTATGGTAAATCAAATATGGTCGTAATGGCATGTATAGGTTATATTGGCCATATTGGCATGTAAATGTAAATGATGCTTGTAATCTAGCCATTGGAATGACTAGTAATGCTTTGTTTTGATGTATTTGTAATGTCATACTATGGTAACTACATAAGTGTTAAGTAGTTGATCTATTATGTCTAACATATGGACTAAACTAAAGCAAGATTATGAACAGGTATGCCTGTAATGGTATGCCATGTTGAATGATAGAATTTGTTTAATTTGAATGCTTGGAATGTTTGGTATTGGATGTGTGTTTCAGGTGCAGGTCATAAGTGTGATTTTGGGTGAGAAATGAAGCTAGAAATGGCTTTACTTTGTCCACACAAGCATACATACAGGCTTATGTCTAGACCGTGTGTGACACACGACCAGGTACATGGGCATGTAGTTAGGCCGGGTGTCCTCTACACTTAAATTTTGAGAAACAGAATGCTCAAAATTGAGCACACAGGCAGAGACATAGGTGTGTGTCTCAGCCGTGTGTGCCACACAGCCTATCACACGGGTGTGTGGCATGGCCGTGTGCACAAGTTAAAGAGTTATACAGGGTCAAACACGGCCTGTAACACGGGCGTGTCCCTTGGACCACACGAGCGTGTGAGCCCTGTAACTTGGAAAATTTTTGAAATGTCATGAAAAATTCTTATTGTTCCCGATTAAGTCCTGACTCGATTCTAATGCTCATATTGGACCTCGAGGGTCCAACTAAGGGACGTTTTGAATGATCTAGGTTAATGAAAAGTAATTTACATAAATTATTTATAAAATGTTTTGCAAGTTTAGGTAATGCTCTGAAACCCCGTTCCAACGATGGATACGGGTTAGGAGTGTTACATGATTAATCTATTTATTTAGCTTTCACATTGTTAAGTAAAAGTAAGTGATTCTAGGATGATATGTTTATATGAAAGTTTGAAACGAAAGAAGAATTATAGAATGATTATATGTTGAATGTGTAAGTGTTATGGTAAGAAGAAACGTTTAAGTGAAATTGTTATATGAAATGCTTATAAGGAAAAATATACATGTATATGCAAGGTTACACCAATTATCCATGCGAGGTGTAGTGAATAGAAAATGAAAGTAAGCTTATTATAATAAAAATTATGCTTAGTTGTTTATTCTAATATGTCAGCAGTTAAGTTACCTTATACGAACTTACTAAGCATTATTGCTTATGTTAGTGGTTTTCTTTTCTCGTAGATTTTCGGAATGTTCAATTTTGTTGGCAGCTCGTTGGAGACCTATCACACTATCCAGCTATTAATTTGGTATTTTGGAGCATTTTTTTTATTAAGGGTTATAATGGCATGTATAAGGTGGCTTATAATGATGTTTATGAATGGTTGGTGGATTTATTATGCTTGTTTAAGTAAATCCTTATGGTCACTTTTATGTGATTGTACATAAGGTTCCTTTCATGATATGTTTGAATGGTTTAAATTGGTCGTTGATTGAATGCTTTAGTATCTATCTGGTTTAGGTTGGTTGACATGAAAAGTAGCATTATTAGTATGTTTTGGCAGGTATGAAACTAGGTTATGATGTTAGAAATATGGTAAGCTTGACTTGATTGGAATGTTATGTTTTGGTGGATATATTGAGGTGCCTTGTATGGCATATTGGTTGATTGGATATAGAACTTGAAATGGCATATTCATGTTTGTTTCAAAAGTGTTTAGGCTCATACAAAGTGTGTATATATTGATGGAAAGGTCTTGTATGAAATGCTATGAAAAAGGTTTGATTTTAGGTACATTTTGAGTCCACATGGTCTGAGACATAGGCGTGTGACTCAGCCGTGTGAGACACACGGCCGTTTGTCATTTGAGGGTTCCTTTGCATACAAGTTAGTGAGTTACACGGCCTAACATATGACCTGGCACACAGGCATGTGGGAAAATTTCAAATGTTATACGGCTTGAGACAAGAGTGTGAGTCCCAGCCGTGTGAGGCACACATCCTGGCTACACGGCCATATAACCCCTGTAGTCAAAATTTTGCAACTTTTTCTTAAACTCTCTAAATGTTCACTTTGGTCTCGAATTATTTCTAAGGTGTTTCTAGGGCATCAAGGGTTTGGTCCAGGGACAACATGTATGTGAATGGTTTTTTATATTATGAATTTTAAATATTTTGTTTGTACTGTAGTGCTCTATAACCCTACTCCAGCGATGGATACGAGTTAGGGGTGTTACATTGGTTATGTGAACAAAAGGCTTAAAGGTTTATGCATGATTTGATGTTGGGAATGGCTTGCTTTTGGGAAAATTTAAGTTGGCACGGCCTGAGACACGGGCGTGTGACTCAGCCTTGTATGTCACATGGCCTAGCAACACGGCTGTGTGTATCTTGTAGGTTCCTTTGCATGCAAGTTAGTTAGTTACACGACCTAGGATATGGCCTGGCACACAGGCGTATGACACGACTGTGTGACCCTACTCAGTAAGTTACGTGGGTGAGGACATGGGCTGAGATGCAACTGTGTATCCTTAGTTCGAAGGTTACACACGAGCGTATGACACGCCCGTGTGACCCTACTCAGTGAGCTATGCAAGTGAGGACATAGGCTGGGACACAGCCGTGTGTGCTTAGTTTGAAGGTTACACGGCCTGGCTACATGGCTGTGTGACCCGTTTTTCTAAAATCTTTTGAATTTTTCTTAAACTTTCCTAATATATTTGATTTAGTTCTGAATCATTTCTAAGGTAATTTTAGGGCCTCGAGGCTCGATTTAGGGACAATATGTGTGTGAATGATTACTTTATAATGTGTTTATGATAATTCATGAAATGTATGTTTGAATGTTTCGTTTCTTCAGTAATGCTCTGTAACCTTAATTTGGCGACAAATACAGGTTAGGGGTGTTACATTTTATGGTATCAGAGTTACGGTTTAGTCAACTCTCAGACTGAACGTAGCATGTATGGAGTCTAGAAATACATGTCATTATAAAACCTGTGATAGTGTGATAACTCCTTACTAAAATTGATTTATGTTTTCATATAGATAAACTTTCATCCAACCGAGCTGATTCCGATGAAGTAGAAAGTAATGCGCAAGCCTCCGTTCACAAACCAAGATCTAGCAGTAGTAGGCTCTTATTTGAGGGCTGGGGAGGAGAGGCTAAAGATGTCTTCTTCCAGATGATGTCCAAGTGGCTTTCAGAGTTCGTGCAAATGAACCCAATGGCTCAATGACCTCCACCCCCACCTGTACCCAAATCGGCCCCCGTAGTTCCCAAGGGTTTGGAACCAACCTCCAGTTGATAAAATCTAAAAGTATGGGGCTGAAGAGTTCTAAGGTACAACTGAAGATGATCCGGAGAGAGCTAATTTTTTGTTAGAAAACACGGTGAGAGTTTTTCATGAATTATCTTGTACTCTTGTGGAATGTTTGAAATATGTTGTTTCTTTGTTGAAAGACTCGGCTTATTAGTGGTGGAAGACCTTAGTTGTGGTTGTATTGAGAGATTGAGTAAACTGGGAACTCTTCTAGATAGAATTCAGAAAGAAATATATGAGTCAGAGATTCCTTGATAAGAAACACAAAGAGTTTCTTGAGTTGAAGCAGGGTTGTATGTCAATATTAGAGTATGAGAGGGATTTGTGCGACTCAATAAGTATGCCCAAGAATGTATACCGATAGAGGTTGCTATGTGCATTCAATTTGAAGATGGCCTAAATAAAGATATCAAGTTGTTAGTCGAGATTCTTGAGTTGAAAGATTTTGTAGTCTGATTGATAGAGCGCACAAAGCCAAGGAACTTAGTAAAGCAAAGAGAAAAGTTGATTTTGAGGTTCATGGTTTAGGAAAGTGACCTATGGGAAAATCATACTCATCGCCATCAAAGAAGTGGAAAGAATTTCATAGTCGTTCATTAGCTTCAGTGGGTTATTGTAACAACCCGATATAGGGCCTAGTCAGAACAATGGTCTCGAGACCACAAAACTGAAGTTGGGAAAATTATTTTTATTATTATTATGAAGTTATAGCATGAATATATTAGTGCATGAAAAATTTGGTGAGTTAATTTTGATGTTTGGAAGCCCGATTTCAAAAAAAGGACTAAATCGCATGAAAGAAAAAAGTTTCATTTTAGTGGCCAAATGTATTAAATAGCTAGAGAACTTAAAGTAGGGGTATTTAAAGGGAAAATATACCTTTAGGGTGTAGCTTGGCCAGCCATGTGATGAATTGAAACAAATAGTCAAAGGTTTAGGTAAATGATGTCAGGATTTGGTGATAACATAATTGTAACACCCCAAACCCGGCCCAGACGTTATGGCCGAATCTGACGTGCCACATTGGAGTTGAAAACCCACGTTCCGTTTTAGTGTTTTAAAACCATATATTTTGTTGAGTTAACAAAGTGTATAGAAGTCGGGCACCGGTAGGTATCGGAGAGAGGAGGTGAGCCATAAGGCTGCTTAAGTACCAAGCTCTTTGATCGGATCCAATCCTAGGCATGCCCACAACCATAGCCACACTTTGTTATATCGAGTTTAAATTTGTTTAAGTGGACGTCTTTGGAAAAAATCGATTAATCGTGGTGTTGAGATATTTTGAAAACAAGTATCACTTTGAAAACACGCCCTAAGTCTAGCCCATTTGAACAATTATCAACCGTTTTGAAGTTATTAAAATAAAATAATCCGAGAATAAATAAAAGAAAAGTTAAAATGGCCTTATTACAACCCAAAATAAATAATAATTAAAGAGAATTAAATGAAAACCAACGCTTATTTAAAGGTCCAAAGCGATCACCGTGGCCACTGAATCCCTCCTACCAAGTCCCCACATCAAGGCTCACCGCAAGGTTAAGGAAAGGGGGTGAGTTTGGGAAAACTCAGTGTACAGAAACCCATCCAAAGCCCAATTCAGCTCGAGCCCATTGGGCCTAAGCCCTATTCAGATAACAATACACAAGAGGTCAAGCCCTTTTCGAATCTGAGAGCAAGGCCTTAGCCCTTTTAACATAACAATGTGGCCCATAGGCCCGATTCGATAACATGAGTAACAACAAGAATAATGAATGCAAGCCCATCTGGGAGACTACTCAACCCACCAACCGCTACACCGCCTGCACCAGCCCTACACACCTTGTGGGGAATATCTCAACCCACCCAAACCCTACACACCACAGTTGCAAACAGAACACTCAAATTCAATCATTGAGGCAAAGCCTCCAAGACGTGGATGAACCACTTTCAATACTTCCTCCATTAATACCCCAATCCCATGCAACAGATATTAATAAATGCATATCATGCAAAATACGAGTAGTAATCAATCAAGCGTTCACCAACTTAAAACCCTAGGGGTATATCGGTAATTTTGCTCTTTAGGGTAATTTGGTAATTTTGCTCTTTAGGGTAATTTCGTGATCACGCTATCGCACAAGCTAATTCAGTAATTTTATCGGTTTTATGCAATTTGATTCCACCATCTACCTAATGTGCTAATTTTCACATCTCTTACCCATATTAGTCCGTAAGCCCATTGGGCGCAGATTTTGGCCCATCGAGCCCTTTTTCGAAATACGCTAAAACGTCACGCGAACGTGCTTACCACCTTATGTGCCAGATCTAACAATTACTCTATGACTTGAGAGCATTCGATACTCACATGACCATGAAATGCCGAATTTTGGCATTTCGGCTTTTCTTAATTGAACTAAGAAAGGGTGTTCTAGACACACCGATTTGCGACGATCGCATCTTGAGATCTCTTCCGATATCCTACAATTGATTAGCACAAGTGCTTATTTACAAACCATAATCACTAAACTCCAAAACTTAACTCACCCATGATCGAACCATGTCCCTACAAACCTTTGAAATCTTACCTTTTGCCAAAATCGATAGCTAGCTCGAATCCGATTGCTCCAATGATTCACGCTTTCAATCCAACACTTAAGAAGACACTAATTATTGATGTAAAACGTCGATTAAAAACCTTTAGAGCCACATGCCCAATTCGATGACCTCTCTATATTTTAGGGACTTGGCTTTTCCTAACTTTGTAAAATATAACCAGATCCGAGATGATGAACACTTACCCTTACTCCTTTTGATCTCCACGCAACAGTGCGATTTATCTTTCAAACGATGGTAAAACTCGACTCCGGAGTTCTAAAGTTTCGCTATAAGCCCCCAATTCTATGGTTTTTCGGCTTTTGTGTGATGAAGGAGATGATAATGCGGGGCTACAACCTTGAAGTAGAATTGCGGTCAGGAATCCAGGATTAAGAAAAGATAATTTGTAAATTAATAAAAGTAAAAGAATATAGGAGAACCTGGCTTTGAAGAAATCGGCACAAGTAGTGATCACAGGATTTCGGCTTTTATGGATTCGGCAGCAGTATTGATGAATAGTAGGTATGATGAATAGTTTGAAGAAGAAAAAATAGAAGAAGAAGAGTAGGGGAGGTGGTAGTTTCGGCTAGAGAGGAAAAAGAGAGAAAAGAACAATCCTAAGGTGTAAAAGCAGAAGAAAACGGCACCAACAATACCCTAAGTGCCGAAATACTACCCTCATAATCCCCCGCCGATTTTCCTCTTCAATTCCCCCATTCGCTAACTCCTAGCCTCATCCCAATCCCTTAAATCTCTCCCCTTATCACTCCTTAATCCAAGCAGTTAAACTGATCCAACTCTCCTCTAGCAGAATCCACCTGAACTCCAACACTTACCCCTCCTGCACTAAAAAAATAAATGCACCTATTTGCCAACAAAGGGAATCGAACCCAGGTCTTCCCCCAGCACTTACACGCCACCTTCATAGCTCCCTAGTGGCGTCACTTAGCCACTTTACCAAAGGCTCATTTGTGTCATAACTTACGCAGTTCTTCTTAAAAGCCCACTTAACCAAATCTCCTATTCACTTAAAAATCCCACCTTGATATTTTACCGTGTTTAGCTTAGTCTTGGGCCTTCTAAAGGTCTACTAACACATTTAAACATAATTCCAATATTTAGAACATGAAAATTTCAAGATTTACTAAAAATCACAAAACCCAAAAAAATCCCGAAAATCGTATGTTATAACTAATATTTTTTTCCTTTCCAATAATAATAATAATTTTATAAATATATCTAATAATAAAATTTCAAATATCAATAATACAGTAAATAATAATAATTTTCATAAAAATTTTCAAACATACATACAAGAATATTTTTCTAATAATAATAATTTTATCTCATAATACTAATTAAAATTTCATAAAAATTTAAAATATCCGTAATAATAAATACACAAGAAAATTTTCTAGTGGTAATTTAATAAAATAATTTTTTCGAAACAATAATATTTAAAACTTCCTAATTATTAGGGTTTTCTTCTATTGAATCCCGGACTCAAAACCCAACTCTTCTAGGCCCCAAATTTAGGATGTTACAATAATGACTAAGGCCTATCTATTATTTTTCTTCTTCATCATCTCTTCTCTCTACCAAAAATATCAGTAAATATGGAGGTTTGAAAGCTGAAAATTTACAGCAACTTATTTCTCTAATAATGTAAGTGATCTTGATGATTTTCTTATTGATTTTTACATTTTTTAGAATGCTTATATCATGGGCTTCCAAATGATAGGACTATCTTGCAAAATGGTAATAAGTTTAGGGTTTCACCATGTGAATGTTCATGTTATTTTCTAAAATTTTGTGGAAGAATATGAGTCTTAGAAGAGTTCTAAACAATCTTTGTTAAAGGTGTTAGCATGAAAACACCTAAACGGGCTATTTTGCGTAAGTTGCAAAATAAATGATTAGTGTATGAAATTGTGAGATTTTGAAGTTGCTATAAAAGTAAAAAGGGTTTGGTTAGGCTTGAGATGTGAAGAAATTCAATAAAAATCAATTTTCGAGCCTAGGGGAAAAATTGTCATTTTGCCAAGGCCTAGGGGCAAAATGGTCATTTTACCAAAGATGTAAAATTTTGATTGCCTAAATGTGATTAGTGGCTAAATGAGTACATTTTTCTAATATAGATCAAGATTTACCAAATTCGGCCCTAGATTTGGGGAAAGCCAAGCAAGTAGATTGATTGACTAGTTGTTTACATTTTGTAGTCCGAGGTAAATTGTATGTAAATAGTACAACTATGTTGTTGGTATATGTGTTTGAATTGTCATTGAATCGATATAGCTTGAATTGATTGATAATGATAATTGAGATAATAGAATTTCCATTGGAACCTTAGGAAGTAGACCGGACATTCATGCTATAATAATTGGGCCACTTGTGTGTGCTAGTGTAAGACATGTTTAGGACATGCATCGTCCACATTACGGAAGCTAGTGTAAGACCATGTCTGGGACATGGCTTCAGCACTGAGACGAGTGCTAGTGTAAGACATGTCTGGGACATACATCGGCCTCGAGATGTAAGCCAATGTAAGACATGCCTAGGACATGCATCGGCTACGAGATGATAGTCAGTGTAAGACCATGTCTGGGACATGGCATTGGCACCTTACCCATATTCAAGGTTTAATAAATATCCGGTGATACTCTGAATGGTTCAATGGTGGATGTTATGTTTTGAGTTAATGAGAAAAGTATAATTGTGTTGTGAATGGTAAAGGTACTTAATTGGTACGTATGAGATATAAGCTCATTATACATATTATATTATATGACTTTTATGGTTGGTGATGAGTAAGTTACATCTATGCCTACATCTGGGACATGAATACACTGATCATTGTGAAATTGTTGTTGTATATTTATTTATATGCAACTTACTAAGCTTTTATGCTTACTCCCTCCTCCTTTTAATTTTTCTTTCTGTGCCGCATAATTAGCTCAAGGATCACTTACAGTCAGAGATATCGATCACACTATCAGCCGAAACATTCGGTATAGTTGGATTTATATTTTTGAATATGGCATGTATAGGGTTTAGATTTTATCATTTTGTGTCTTTTAGATGTGATCAAATGTTCTGGCTTGGGATAGATCCCCACACTTTGCATTAAGCCTTGAATGATGGCTAACATTCATTTTGAGTTTATAAAAACAATGCATTTCCATGATTGCATGAATGTCTATGGTAGTTGAATTGATTATAGAAAATATGTTTGCTTTGGTATTGGTTGGTTTTAGTATGAAAATAGGTAAGCAAGGGTGGCAATGAGGCTTGGAAAATAGCCTTACATTGTCCACAGTAGACATCTGTGTGTGTCTAGGCCATGTGTGACACACGGTTAGCCCCATAGGCGTGTGGTTCAGCCGTGTGTCCCCTGCATCTAAAAATTTTAAGTCAGAATGCATGGTAGTATTCACACGGGCAGAGACACGACCGTATGTCTCAGCCGTGTGGAGGACACGGCCTAGCACACGGACGTGTGCCACGGCCTTGTGACAATTTGGAATTGCTGACGTCAGAAATAGAATGTCAAGATTTTTTCACATAGGTTACACCACCGGCGTGTTGAGGCCATGTGAGGGACACGGGCGTCTGGCCAACCCATGTGAAGTCTGCACTTGATTTATGAAAAAATTGTGGAAATAAATTGGCCACACGGGTAGGGGACACAGGCGTGTTACCCTTCCACACGGGCATGTTACCCCTCCATACGGGCGTATGCCCTGTTTTAAAGGCAAATTTTTCTAAGATTAGTTAATGACCCAAAATGGTCTCGAATAATTTCTAATGGTCAAATTGGGGATCGTAGGCTCGTAAATAGATGGTTAAGGTAGAAATTGAAAAAGTTTAGATTCGGACAGAGTCTTTGTTACTTAAAGTCATTCGAATGTATGAGATTGTGATGAGTAATACCTCATACTTCACCCCAGCGTGGGATACTAGTATGGGGTGTTACATTTAGTGGTATCAGAGCTATGGTTTAGTTAGTTCTAAGATTAACGTAGCGAAAGTACGAGTTTAGCTATACATGCCATAGTTGTACATTGATAGTGTGATGAATTCTAACGATTATAAATTATGCTTTTATATAGCAAATGGATCCTGACAGAGCTATGACAGATGACGTGGAAAGTAACAGGCCGGCACTCGCTAAAGGGACTGCGCCGGTTGAAAGGGAGCCTGTGACTATGGGCCAAGATGGAGGGGCTAGAAAAGCCTAGCTCCATATGATGGACGCTTGGTATACGGAGTTTGTTCGTGTGAATCCGAACACTCCACCTCTCCTACCTCCTTTAATTCCTCAGTATGCCTCGGTAGCTCTACAAGGTAAAGACATGTTTAGATGAGAGAAACCCTCGGTAGACAAGATCTTGAAATAAGGGGTCGAGGAATTCCGGGCTAGCCTTGATGATGACCCAGAGAGAGCAGAGTTTTGGCTAGAAAATACCATAAGGGTATTTGATGAACTGTCATGCACACCTGAAGAGTGCGTGAAGTGTACCGTATCACTCCTTCAGGACTCAGCTTATCAGTGATGGAACACTCTCGTGTCCGTAGCACCGAGAGAGAGGATCAATTGGGAATTTTTCCAAGAGGAATTTCGGAAAAAGTATATTAGCCAAAGATTCATTGACCAAAAGCGAAAGGAATTTCTAGAGCTTAAGCAGGGCCAATTGTCAGTGACAGAGTACGAGAGCAAATTTGTGAGGCTCAGCAAATATGCGAGAGAATACGTGTCTATAGAAGCCACAATGTCTAAGAGATTTGAGAACGACCTCAATGAAGATATTTGAGTGTTTGTCGGCATTTTATAACTGTGGAAGTTCGTAGCACTTGTTGAAAGAGCCTGTAAGGCAGAAGAGTTGATTAAAGAAAGGAGGAAAGTAGCTTTTGAGTTGCGGGATTCGAAGAAGAGGTAGATGGGGAAATCATACCAGTCCTCATCCAAGAGATCAAAGGAACTCTCTACACGATCAAATGCCTCAGTGGGGTATTCAAAAAAAATAAGAATCAGCAGAATTCAGCATCTAGAGCCCAAACCACTTCGGTTGCTAGTATTGGCAATGCTCGACCAAACCGGCTGGAGTGTCTGCAATGGGAGAAATGTCATTTCAGTGAGTGCTAAGGAAACGAGAGGGGCTGATTCAAGTGTGGGTTATTAGACGACTTTATCTGTGATTTTCCTGAAATGAAAGAGAGAGAAAATAAGCAAGAAATAAAGGCAAGTAGTGCATCGTTGAGGGGTAGACCAAAAAAGAACCCCAGAAGTGGGGCTAACAGTAGAGGCACATCAAGAGACGTCGTAGTGAGGTTTGAGGGAAGAGTGCTAGCAAGGACCTATGCTATATGTGCTCGGGAAGAGGCAGGGTCTCCTGATGTGATTATGGGTACTTTTTCTATCCACGATATCTCTGTTGTTGCTTTAATTGACCTGGGGTCTACTCACTCTTATATTTTTATGGATTTGATACCTCGTATAAACATGTTAGTAGAGTCCATCGGGTTTATGATAAAAGTGTCTAACCCTTTTGTTAGGCATTGCCGTTTAATGAATTTGATATAATCCTTGGGATGGATTGGTTGACTGCTCATAGTGTTGTAGTAGACTGTGGGAAAATGATAATATAATTGAAATGTGGAGACAGGAATGTTCTTCAGGTTGGACCAAGTGAGTCAAATAATCTGTCGATAGTAATATCGTCGTTGGCTGCTGAGAAATATTTAAAAAAAATATGAGGCTTACCTAGCTTTTGTGCTGAATACTCAAGTGACTGAATTGAAGATAGAATCAGTGTCAGTGGTTTGTGAGTTTACAGATGTGTTCCCGGAGGAATTACCCAGATTACCCCTAGTAAGGGAAGTAGAGTTTGGAATTGAGTTGGTCCTTGGAACGACACCTATCTCGATCACTCCGTATAGGATGGCTCCAACAGAGTTGAAAGAGTTGAAAGCATAGTTACAAGAGCTAACAGTAAGGGTTTTGCGAGACCGATTTATTCCTCGTGGGGTGCTCCAGTACTTTTTGTGAAGATGAAAGATGGGTCGATGAGGTTATGCATCGACTATAGACAACTCAACAAGGTAATAGTAAAGAACAAATATCCCTTACCAAAGATCGATGATTTGTTCGACCAGTTAAAGGGAGCCACGGTATTTTCTAAGATTGACTTGAGGTTGGGATACTACCAATTAAGGGTTAAAGAGCAAGATATGCTAAAGACTGCATTTCAGACAAGATATGGGCACTATGAGTTCCTTGTTATGCCTTTTGGTTTGACTAATGCCCCGATGGTGTTTATGGATTTGATGAATAGGTCATATCTGGATAAGTTTGTCATCGTCTTTATCGATGACATATTGATTTATTTGTATGATCAGAGCGAGCACGCAAAGCATCTGAGAGTTGTGTTGCAAACCTTGAGAGACAAGCAGTTATTCACCAAATTCAGTAAGAGTGGATTTTGGCTTAAGGAGGTCGGGTTCCTAGGACACATTGTGTCGGGTGATAGGATCTGGGTTGACCCAAACAAGATCTTAGCTATTATTGAGTGGAAACCACTGAAGAATGTGACAGAAGTTCGAAGCTTTTTGGGATTGGCTGGATACTATAGATGGTTTGTAAATGGATTCTCCATGATAGCTATCCCAATGATGAGATTACTACAGAAAGATGTCAAGTTTGATTGGAGAGAAATGTGTCAGCAAAGTTTCGAGAAATTAAAGGCTTTGTTAACTGAAGCCCCAGTGTTGGTACAACTGGAGTCAGGTAAGGAGTTCGTAATATATAGCGACGCATCCTTAAATTGGTTAGGGTGCGTACTTGTGTAAAAAGGTAAGGTCATAGCTTACGCTTCTAGACAATTGAAGCCACATGAGAAAAATTACCCGACGCACGATTTGGAGTTGGCCGCCATGGTGTTCGCGCTGAAGATTTGGAGACACCATTTGTATGGAAAGAAATTTCGGGTATTCACTGACCATAAAAGCTTAAAGTACTTTATGACTCAAAAGGAGTTGAATTTACGACAACGTCGATGGTTAGAGCTGATAAAGGATTATAATCTGATAATAGATTACCATCCGGGAAAGGCAAACGTGGTCGCTGATGCCTTGAGTAGAAAGTCATTTTTTGCATTGAGAGTAATGAATGTCAATATGGCTTTGTCTGATGAGGGTTCAGTTCTGATAGAATTGACAACTAGACCAATTTTTCTTCAAGAGATCCAAGAAGCTCAGAAAAGTGATGAGAAGTTGCAGGCCAAGAGAATTCAATGTGAGTTGGGAATTGAATCAGATTTTTGTATTAGTACCGATGGATGCATAATATTCAAAGATAGAGTTTGTGTACCCAAGAATAATGAGCTTGTTCAAAAGATTTTGAGACAGGGACATAGTGGCTGTTTGTCGGTCCACCCGGGTATTGTGAAAATGTACAACGACCTGAGGAAAACGTATTGGTGGTCGGGTATGAAAAGAGACATTTCTGAGTTTGTTTCCAAGTGCCTAATATGCCAACAAGTAAAGGCTGAACACCAAGTACCTTCAGCTCTACTTCAACCTATCATGGTCCCAGAGTGGAAGTGGGATCAGATCACTATGGATTTTGTGACGGGTTTGCCAGTAACCCCGAAAAAGAAAGATGCAGTATAAGTTATTGTGGATAGGCTAACTAAGTTGACACATTTCATACCAGTGTATACCGACTAATCTTTGATAGACTAGCTGACCTGTACGTATCCGAGATTATGAGACTACATGGAGTGCCCACATCGATTATTTCAGACGAAGACCCGAGGTTTACCTCGAGGTTTTGGAAAAAGTTACAAGAGGCATTAGAAACAAAGTTGAGTTTTAGTATACCTTTTCATCCGCAAACCGATGAACAGTCGGAGAGAGTAATACAAATATTAGAGGACATGTTACGGTGTTGCGTCCTTGAGTTCCAAGGCAGTTGGGATAAGTATCTACCATTGGTTGAATTCGCCTATAATAACAATTATCAGACAAGTCAGAAAATGGCGCCTTATGAGGCTTTATATGGACGAAAATGTAAAACACCATTGTATTGGACTGAACTTAGAAAGTGTCAGATTCACGGGGTCGATTTAGTCAAAGAGACTGAAGAAAAAGTTAAAATAATTCGTAAATGCTTAAAAATCACCTCAGATAGACAGAGATCATATGCGGATTTGAAACGGGAGAAAATTGAATTTCAAGTCGATGATAAAGTATTTTTGAAAGTATCTCCGTAGAGAAAAGTTATCAGATTTGGTAGAAAAGGCAAGTTGAGTCCTCGTTTCATATGACCTTATGAGGTTACCGAGAGAGTAGGGCCAGTTGCCTATCGATTGGATTTGCCACTAGAGTTGGAAAGGATTCACGACGTGTTTCATGTGTCTATTCTACGTCGATATAGATCAGATCCTTTGCATGTGATTGAGCTGACAGAGGTTGAGATTCTTCCGGATATGACTTATGGCGAAGAGCCAGTCAAAATTTTAGCCCGAGAAGTCAGATAATTGAGAAATAATAGTATAGCACTTGTGAAAGTTTTTTAGCATAGACATGGAGTTAAGGAAGCCACCTGGGAACCCGAGGAGTCTATGAGAGAGTAGTATCCAAACTTATTCACTGGTGAGATTTTGAGGACGAAAATCCCTAAGGGGGGAGAAATGTAACTGATACATGATATTCGTGACAGGTTTTAAATATTTATAATGAATCGTTCTTGAAACTAACTATTATCATGATGAAGGCAAGTGTACCTATCAAATAGTAATATATCTTTAGCAAGACCGGATTGTCGAACCCAAAGGAACTAAAGGTACTAGTAATGACTGTCTTTTTATTATCTAGCCTAAGAATAATGGGGTTTGTTTTAACTAACTAATTAACTAAACTAAGAATTCACAAAAAATAGAATTAGGGAATTACTTTTGGAAAACTCGATTGATTGAGACAATACCTAAGGAAAAATCCACCTAGACTTCACTTGTTATTTGACTCTGAATCGGACGATTTATTCATTTGACTTGATCCGTAGAAATCCCTAAGTTATATTATTATCTCTCTCAAGAGTAACAACGTCTAACCCTAGGTTGAATAATTGAAATCTCTTTTTAATTAACTCCCTAGGGTTGCATTAACTCGATCTATGGATCCCCTTATTAGGTTTCACCCTAATCCGATAAAATCTTGTCACCCTATCTTTAGGCGCGCAACCAAATTTGCTTAATTACGAAAAATGTACTCTTAGATAGGGTCTATTCCTCCTCTAAATAAGAGCTTAACTTGAGTCAATATCCTAGAATATCAAAACAAGAATTAAGAACACATAATTAAGAACAAGTCAATTATTTATCATACAATTCATATAATAATAACAAGATTTGTCTTAGGTTTCATTCCCCTTAGATATTTAAGGGTTTTAGTTCATAACTAAAAAGGTAAACATCTCAGAAGAATAATGAATACAAAACATAAAGAAAAACCTAAAACTCCTGAAGGGAAATTGAGAGGAGATCTTCAGTCTTAATGATGAATCCAATTTCTGATATGGATCAATCGGCGTTCCTTGAGCAATTCCCTTCTTCCTTCCCTATGTGTCCCCTTTTTCCTCCTCCTCTAGGGTGTATTTATAGCCTTTGGAATGCCTAAGAACCCTCAAAATTGGATTTTCTGAATTGGACTAAACTTGGGCTCGATAAGGACACGCCCGTGTGACATGCCTGTATGCGATTACTTCAGCTGTGGTCAAGCCTGTTAAATAGGCACGGGCATGTGGTCCACCGTGTAAGTTGTGCTTCGATTCTGCCAAATTGACACAGCCGTGTAGTCTGCCCGTGTGAGGAGGTCCTGGCCTGTTGATTTCGTACGTTGGCCCATTTTCTCTGTTGTTGGATCATTTCTTATTCCTTTCACTCTCTTATGCTCACCTAAGTATAAAAAATGAAATTAAGGCATTAAAAGCATCAAATTCACCAATTTTAAGGAAAAATCATCCATAAAATGTGCTAAGCATGGGATAGAAAATATGTATAAATTACGGTTTATCAGTAACAGTCCGATTTAGGGCCTAGTTGGAACAGTGGTCTCAGGACCACAAATCCAAAGTTGGGAAAATGATTTTTATTATTATTATGAAGTTATAGCATGAATATATTAGTGCATAAAAAATTTGGTGAGTTAATTTTGATGTTTGGAAGCCCGATTTCAAAAAAAGGACTAAATCGCATGAAAGACAAAAGTTACATTTTAGTGCCCAAATGTGTTAAATAGCTAGAGAACTTAAATTGGGGGTCTTTAAAGGGCAAATACACCCTTAGAGAGTAGCTTGGCCGGCCATGTGATGAATTAAAACAAATAGTCAAAGGTTTAGGTAAATGATGTCATGATTTGGTGATAAAATAATGCCTACGACCTATCAATCATTTTTCTTCTTCATCATCTATTCTCTCCACAAAAAATATCAGCAAATATGGAGGTTTAAAAGCTGAAATTTTACAGAAACTTATTCCTCTCATAATGTAAGTGATCTTGATGATTTTTTTGTTGATTTTTACATTTTTGGAATGCTTGTATCATAGGCTTTCAAATCATAGGACTATCTTGCAAAATGGTAATAAGTTTAGGATTTCACCATGTGAATGTTCATGTTATTTTCTAAAATTTTATGGAAGAATATGAGTCTTAGAAGAGTTCTAAATAACCTTAGTGAAGGTGTTAGCATGAAAACACCTAAAGGGGCTATTTTGCATAAGTTGCAAAATAAATGATTAGTGTATGAAATAGTGAGATTTTGAAGTTGCTATAAGAGTAAAAAGGGTTTGGTTAGGCTTGAGATGCGAAGAAATTCGATAAAAATTGATTTTCAAGCCTAGGGGAAAAATGGTCATTATACTAAGAACTAGAGGCAAAATGGTCATTTTACCAAAGATGTAAAATTTTGATTGCCTAAATGTGATTAGTGGCTAAATGAGTACATTTTTCTAATATAGATCAAGATTTACCAAATTCGGCCCTAGATCGGGGGAAAGCCAAGCAAGTAGATTGATTGACGAGTTGTCTACATTTTGTAGTCCGAGGTAAGTTGTATGTAAATAATACAACTATGTTGTTGATGTATGTGTTTGAATTGACATTGAATCGATAAGGCATAAATTGATTGACAATGATAATTGAGATAATAGAATTTCTGTTAGAACCTTAGGAAGTAGACTGGACATTCATGCCGTAATAATTGGGTCACTTGTGTGTGCTAGTGTAAGACATGTCTGGGACATGCATCGGCCATATTATGGAAGCAAGTGTAAGACCATGTCTAGGACATGGCATCGGCACTGAGACGAGTGCTAGTGTAAGACATGTCTGGGACATGCATCTGCTACGAGATGATAGTCAATGTAAGACCATGTCTGGGACATGGCATCGAGTTGAGATATGAGCCAGTGTAAGACCATATCTGGGACATGGCATTGGCACTTTATCGATATTCGAGGTTTAATGAATATCAGGTGATACTCTGAATGGTTCAACGGTGGATGTTATGTTTTGAGTTAATGAGATAAGTATAACCGTGTTGTGAATGGTACAGGTACCTAAATGGTACGTATGAGATATGAGCTCAATATAAATATTATATTATGTGACTTGTATGGTTGGTGATGAATAAGTTACATCTATGCCTACATCTGGGTCATGAATTTTTTGATTACTGTGAAATTGTTGTTGTATATTTATTTATATGCAACTTACTAAGCTTTTATGCTTACTCCCTCCTCCTTTCAATTTTCCTTTCAGTGCCGCCTAATTAGCTCAAGGATCACTTGCAATCAGAGATATCGATCACACTATCATCCGAAACATTCGGTATAGTTGGATTTATATTTTTGAATATGGCATGTATAGGGTTTAGATTTTATCATTTTGTGTCTTTTAGATGTGATCAAATGTTCTGGCTTGGGATAGATCCCCACACTTTGCATTAAGCCTTGAATGATGGCTAACATTCATTTTGAGTTTATAAAAAAAAATGTATTTCCATGATTGCATGAATGTCTATGGTAGTTGAATTGATTATAGAAAATATGTTTGCTTTGGTATTGGTTGGTTTTAGTATGAAAATAGGTAAGCAAGGGTGGCAATGAGGCTTGGAAAATAGCCTTACATTGTCCACACGAGTAGACATACGGGTGTGTGTCTAGGCTATGTGTGACACACGGTTAGCCCTATAGGCGTGTGGTTCAGCTGTGTGTCCCCTGCATCTAAAAATTTTAAGTCAGAATGCATGGTAGTATTCACACGGGCAGAGACACGACCGTGTGTCTCAGCCGTGTGGAGGACATGGCCTAGCACACGGGCGTGTGCCACGGCCTTGTGACAATTTGGAATTGCTGACGTCAGAAATAGAATGTCAAGATTTTTGCACACGGGCTACACCACGGGCGTGTCGAGGCCGTGTGAGGGACAAGGGTGTGTGGCAAGCTCGCGTGAAGTCTGCACTTGATTTATGAAAAACTTGTGGAAATAAATTGGCCATATGCGTAGGGGACACAGGCGTGTTACCCTTCCATACGGGCATGTGCCCTGTTTTAAAGGCAAATTTTTTTAAGATTAGTTAATGACCCAAAATGGTCCCGAATAATTTCTAATGGTCGAATTGGGGATCATAGGCTCATATATAGATGGTTAAGTTAGAAATTGAAAATGTTTAGATTTAGACAGATTCTTTGTTACTTAAAGTCATTCGAAATGTATGAGATTGTGATGAGTAATGCCTCGTACTTCACCCCAGTGTGGGATACGGGTATGGGGTGTTATAGTTATTCTGGAAAAGATAGAGGAAAATAACATTTGAGCTCGAAACCTCATGCTACATCCGTAGAAGTGTAGGCAGTGTCAGAAACAACAATCTTAAATGTCAGTAGTGTGATAGATGACACTTCGACGAATGCAGATTGAAAGACGGGTCATGTTTTAAATGTGGTTTTTATGAGTATTATCTTAGAGATTGCCCCAAAAGGTCCGATAAAGAAAAGGCTCAGGCTACTCGTTTGAGTAATATAGCTGCGAGAGGGAGGCCACCCCCAAACACTGATCCATGCTCGAAAGAAAGCTTCAGCACCTGATATGATCACCAATACTTTTTCTATATTTGATACTAATGTTAATGCTTTGATTGACCTAGGGTCAGCACACTTATATGTATGGACAACTTTAGTGTCAGATAAGAAAACACCTTTTGAGTCTACTGAGTTTGTGGTTAAAGTAACAAACCCTATAGGCATGTATTAGTTGATAAAGCCTATAAAAACTGTTCTTTGATATTGGGAGTTGCAACTTTCTGACTAATTTGATGTTACTACCATTTGATTAATTTAATGTGATTTTGGGTATAGACTAGTTGACTTTGCATGATGTCGTTGTGAACTGTAGATGAAAGCATATTCTGTTAAAGTGTCAGAATGGTGAAAAGCTTCAAATTGAATTAGATAGACTGGATAGTGTATCTAATGTTATTTCAGCTATGTCAGCACAAAAACATGTTAGAAAAGGGTCTGAAGTGTATCTCGCCTATATATTTGATTCCAGAGTTTCAAAATTGAAGTTAGAATTGACTCCGTTTGTATGTGAGTTTATAGATGTGTTTTTAGAAGAATTAGAAGGGTTACCACTAACCAAAAAGGTTGAGTTTGCTATTGAACTAATGCCGAGAACATCTCCAATATCGATAGCTTCGTACAGCATCACCAACAAAATTAAAAGAGTTGAAAACACAGTAGCAAGAGTTGATAGATAGGGGCTTTGCTCGGCCCAACTTTTCTCCTTAAGGTGCTCCTGTGTTATTTGTTAAGAAAAAGGACGAATCAATGCGACTATGTATTAACTACCGACAACTCAACAAAGTCCCGATCAAGAATAAGTATCCATTGCCACGTACCAATGATTTGTTTAACTAGTTCAAAGGTGCGACAGTATTCTTAAAGATCAATCTTCATTCTAGTTATTATCAACTACTGGCCAAAGACTCTAATGTGCCAAAAATTGTGTTCAGGACCAAGTACGAACATTATGTGTTTCTTGTAATGCCATTTGGTTTGACTAATGCACCTGTTGTGTTTATGAACTTGATGAACAGTCAGACCGTATTTAGACAGAGTCGTTGTGGTGTTCGTTGATGATATGTTGATCTATTCATGAGATGAGACAGAGCATGCCTAGCAATTGAGAATTGTTTTGCAAACTTTACGTAAAAAAATTGTTCGCTAAGTTCAGCAAATGTGAGTTCTCGCTTCAAGAAGTCAGATTTTTGGGACATGTGGTATTGGCAGATGGTATTAGGGTTGATCCGAGTAAGATCTCAGCTGTTGTGTACTGGAAAACTTTGAAAAATGTATTTGAAGTCAGAAGTTTTCTGGGCTTAGCCAGATATTACAGAAGATTTGTCAAGGGATTTTCTATGATTGCTACGCCATTGATGAAACTGTTGCAAAATGATGTTAAATTTGAATGGTCTGAAAAATGTCTACAAAGTTTTAATTAGTTGAAAGCTTTGTTAACCGAGGCACCTGTCTTTAGTTCAAACAAAGCCCAGTAAAGAATTTGTAATTTATAGTGATGCTTCATTGAATGGTTTGGACTGTGTTCTAATACAAGTGGGAAAAGTGATAGCATATGCTTCTCGACAGTTGAAACCGCACTAAAAGAATTATCCGACTCACAATTTAGAGCTTGCAGTTATCATATTTGCTTTAAAGATTTTACGACACCATTTGTAAGGAGAAAAATGTCATATCTTCACAGATCACAAAAGCCTAAAGTATTTGATGTCGCAAAAAGACTTAAACTTGAGGTAGTGTAGATGGCTTGAATTGTTGAAAGATTATGATTTGATTATCGACTATCATCTAGGAAAGGCTATTATCGTTATTGACACACTGAGTAGAAAATCTCCGTTTGCTTTGCGAGCTTTGAACACACGGTTAATGTTGATTGTTGACAGTTCAATTTTAGCTTAATTACAATCTAGACCGATGTTTCTGCAACATATTTGTGAAGCTCATTATTGTGACAAAAATTTGATTGTTAAATGGAAACAAATTGAGACAACATTTGATTCAGATTTTCATGTGGGTTTAGACAACAACTTGTACTTCAAAAAATAGAATTTGTGTTCTAAGACATTTTGCTGTCATTCATAAGATTTTATAGGAAGCTCACAGTAGTAACTTTTCGATTCATCTAGGTAGCAATAAAACATACAATGATTTGAAATAGATGTATTGGTGGTCAAGTATGAAAGGAGAGATTTCAAAGTTCGTATCGAAATGTTTGGTTTATCAACAAGTTAAAGCCGAGCATCAGGTACCTTCTAGTTTATTACAACTTGTGATGGTTCTAGAGTGGAAATGGGAACGTGTCATTATCGATTTCATATCGGGATTGCCTCTATCTTCGAAAAGGTAATATACCGTGTGAGTCATTGTAGATCGTTTGATAAAATCCGCGCATTCATTCCATTTTGTACAAATTTTTTACTTAAAAGATTGGCATAGTTGTATGTTGCTGAGATTGTTAGATTGCACGGTGTGCTAGTTTCTATTATCTCATACAGAGATCCATGCTTTACATCTCGATTCTGGAGAAAATTACATAAAGCTCTAAGTACTCAACTGCATTTTAGCACAACATTTCATCCACATATCGATGGTCAATCTAAGCGAGTAATTCAAATACTCGAAGATATGCTTTGATGTTGTGTTTTAGAGTTCAAAGGTAACTGGGAGAGATTTCTATCGTTAGTTGAATTTTCTTATAATAACAGTTATCAAGAAAGCATGGAAATCTCACTGTACAAAGCTTTGTATGGTCACAAGTGTCGAACTCTGTTATACTGGACTGAGCTAAGCGAGAAAAAATATTCAGTATTGATTTTATTCGAGAAACTGAAAAAAGGTCAAAGTGATTCGAGACAGTCTGAAAGCGGCTTCGAATCAACAGAAATCTTATGCAATTTTGAGAAGAAAAAAATATAGAATTTCAAGTCAGTGAAAAGGTATTTCTAGAAGTATCACCTTGGAAGAAAGTTCTTCGATTTTCCCAAAAAAGAAAGCTTAGTCCGTAGTTTATCAAGTTGTACGAGATCATTGAGAGAATCAGACCAGTAGCTTACAGATTGGCTTTGTCATCAGAGTTAGAAAAGATTCATAATGTCTTCCCTGTATCGGTGTTATGAAAGTATCGATTAGATCCTTCACACGTAATATCCCCAATTGATGTTGAGATTAAACCTGATAAGACGTACAATGAAAAACTGATCAGAATTCTAGCTCAAGAAAGTAAAGAATTGAGAAATAAAAGTATAACTTTAAAGTTCTCTAGTAGCAGCATAGAATATAAGAGGCTACATGGGAAATAGAAGAAGCTATAAAAGTGCAATACCCAAACTTATTTTCGGGTGAGATTTTTTAGGATGAAAATTTCTTTAGGGGGAGAGTTGTAATAGCCCGTTTTTAGTGAAATCAGAACAGTGGTTTTGGGTCCACAAATCTGACAAAAAAATTATTATTTTATTATTAATTTAGTGTTTATGGGATGTTATTGAGGTCGTATTAAAATTTTGTTAAGAAATTTTGATGTTTGCATGGTTAATTAAGTGAAAAGGACTAAATAGTAAAAAGTGTAAAAGTAGAGTTCCATTAGTTAAAAGGGTCAAATAGCTATGAAACCTTGAAGTGGATGGATTTAAATGGTCATTATACCATTTATAAAGCTATTGGACAATTATGGACACAATTTAAATGATTTTTAAGGTTAATAAGTAAGGTTAAAAATGTAATTTAATAATTTAAGTTAAATAAAATGTGGTAAAAACATAGTATCATCTTCTTGGATGAATTTCTCCACCGAATTTAGAGAAGGAAAACACTATTTATGCACTTTGAAGGTTTGACTATATTCAAGTTTTGCATGTAAGTGATTTTGCACCTCGTTTTTAATGATTTTTATGTTTTTGAAGTCGATGTAGCTTAATTTAGCTTGCCCGGGGATCAATTTGTAAAACTGTCAAAGATTTAGGGTTATCCATGAATTATTTTGTATGATTCTTGATGTTTAATGATAGATTATGAGTCCTTGTTGATAAATAAACAAGTTTTGTAAAGTGATTTTTGATGAAAATGACATTTAGGGACTTGTTTGTAAAAATGTAAAAGTTCATGCTAAATTTATGAAATGATGATAGGTATAGGTTGGTTTAATTGGTTAGCTTGAGAAGAGGATTAAAATGTTTAGATTTCAATTTATGAGCTTAATGACTAAATTGTGAAAAGGAAAAATATTAGGGGTAAAATGGTAATTTTACATAAATATGAATTGTGGACTGAATTGAATAATAGAAGTATTAAAAGTATTGAAACTATCTATCTTGATCAAGATAGACCATGTACGGATTTAGAATGGGGAAAAGCTAAGGCCTCGGATTAGTTGGATTTTGTTTTTACGCCCTAATTGTCGAGCTAAGTTCATATGTACGGATTACTTTATTTATGTAATTCAATTGTATGTATTTCTGTATTTGTAATGCTATTGAACAATGTATTTCCAAAGCAAAGCTATGGTGGTTATCGAGTCCTAGTTGAACCTTAGGAATTCTTAGGATACAAGTGACATGTCATTAGGGATTTCATGCTCGAGTGCTCGTCTTGAATGTCCTACAGATGGCTAAGGTCGTGCATTTGTTGTAGATACTCCATAGCTCGTGTGAGCAGCATTGTGTAGCTTACATTTTAATCCACAGCTCATGTGAGCAATGATGTGAAGGAAAGGTTACGGCTATATGTTTAAGCTCATGTGAGCTTTCCAGAATATCCGATGATATTCTAGTTGGTTTAACGGGCAAGAAAAGGGATTGAAATGGTAAGTTTCCAAATAGAATTATGCATATGCTCATGGAAAGGATGTATGAATCAAATGATGTATTTTCTTATGAAAATGGCTTATCATGTGGTTAATCCAAATGAGTTATGTATAAATGCAGTAACTTCTGTATTGATGATGATGTTAGGTTTGTGCCAAGCTTGTGGTTTGGGTTACATTAAGTTTATACTTATTATTATGCAGTGAAATGGTCAGTTGTGCTTCATATTCTATGAACTTACTAAGCATTATGTGCTTACGTAATTTCTTTCCTATGTTTTATAGATTATCGGAAGCTCGATTGGTTTGGAAGCTCGTTGGAAAGGTATCACACTATCCAGCATAAATTTCGATAGTTTTAGAATATTATGGCCAAGGTTATAATGGCATGTATAGGTGGGCTTGTAATGGTATTTAGTTGAATGTTTAATGGATGAATTGGTATGTATAACTTATGCAAGTTGTCTCGGTTGGTACCATTTGATACCTTGATGCCTTGATGGTTTGTGTCATTGTGCTATCCCATGTTGCATGTTTTGGAAGGGCTTATGTAGTATGTTTTGAGGTAGCTGGAGTATAGTGATGTTATGTGTAACACCCCAAACCTGGCCTGGATGTTATGACCGAATCTGGAAATGTCACATTAAAGTGTTTTATGTAAAGTGAGATATCATTGAAAAACCCCGTACTATAATTAACCTCTTTGTGATCTTAACAATGATTTTAAGATGTCTCGCTCATTTTCAAAATGTAAGTCGTTTGGCAAAAAGTTAATCATATTTAAACGTCATTATTTTTTTTAAAATGTTATTTCTTGCAGAAGCTAGTAAAATAGGTTGCATATTCGTGGTATTTTTTAAAAGCATCTATCTTTTTGAAAACCCACACCTTTCCCTACTACTTGCAGTTATAAATCAAAACAAATAAAAATCTTAGATTAAAGATAAAATTCGAAGAGGCCTTATTACAATAAAAAAACCCAAAATTAAATTAGTTATAATTTCAAATCAAATGAGAAAGCATGAGCGGCTGTGTGGCCACCTTTGAGTCCCTTCCAGCACCGATTTGCCTAAGACTGGGGATTACCTATATAGATAAACAAATGGGTGAGTTATGAAAACTCAGTGTGTAATCCCATATCAAATAAGGAAACGAAGAGCATTTACAGTCTGGGCCTAAGCCTAATTCAGTGATGGTTCAGTCTCAGTTAGGGCTTTAGCCCATTACAGTATCAGTATCAGTTTGGGCCTGAGCCCATCTCAGTGATAGTAACAGTACAAATATTCAATTAAGAGATCCTATGCAGGCAGCCTCTACACTCCATCTCCATCCAACCCTGCACTCCATGTGGGGATATAATTAACTCACCCATCCCTACACTCCAAATAGTACTGGTTGCGGCACTAAACAGTATTTGTAGCAGAGCTGCCAGTACAGTACACTTCCTCCAATAATAAAACCCAATCCCCATGCAACACATCATGCATCATGTCATGTCATGTCATAATATCATACATGTACTCAATACGTCTAAAGTGACATGCTTAACATAATCATACATCACATAGGGCATAATAGTCATTTTATCAATTAGGGGGTCTAGGTATACTTACTGACCCAACAGTAGTTCCACAGTCGTCTCGGGCAACCCGTGCAACCCTAACAGTGCAACAGTGAAAAATAGGCCCAAGCCTATATTGCGGGCCCATGTGGGCCCACACGCCAATGTGGCCCACATATCCCAAAAATAACCTTGGCCGTATGGATTACACAGCCTGGCCCAACATTCTCCACACATCAGTGTGGTTTATCCATGTGGGGCCCACATGCCTGTGGGGCCCACACATCCGTTTTGGTCTGAAATGGCCCAAGACAGTCTCGGCCCATGAAATCGCTCATGCTAGCCTCAACGATCAAATGCCCATGTTTAGTTACACGGACCACCACACGAGTAAGGGCACGCCCGTGTAGCGTCATCGTTCACTTATTCTGGCTTTTGCCAATTTGATATTTGAGATCGTGTTACACACCTTGGTTAGGAAAATGCGCGAATAGTCCACAAGCACCAAAACCTACATTCAATCAAGACACTCTATTAATCATTTAACAATAGGGTTAAACAACCCCTCTTAACACTTATTCAAAATATTACTCATCACTTGCCTTAGTCTATCGATTGAGGCTTGCACACTTAAACCGTCGCAAGAGATTGATTACAACCTGTAAAGATTACCTATATTCCAACTGAACTTGTTAACTATTACCATAAACGCAAGTAGTTTGAACCAAGTGTACAACAACTTACCAAAAGCGTAAAACTAAGAATGGGAGACAGAAGCAATTAGCTTTCACCCAAAAAAAACACACAATAAAATCGAAGCGCAAGATGGAACAATCGCACCCCTAGCAGTAATCGGCAGAGAAAAGAAGATATTAGATGGAAAATTATTACAACAGAGAGAGAGAGAAAGATAAAGAGAACAACTGTGAGCCTGAACAGAGATGGCAACAGAGGAAGGGTTCGGCTATAAACCAAGCATTCAACAGTCAGAAGGAAACACCACATTGACAAGGGAGAATTTCCCCAAAACAGAAAAAGTATAAGGAGAGAGAAGAAGAAGTGCTTGACCAAAGCCCCAAGGTGCAAGGAGAGGGAATTGTTGAAATTCGAAAGAATAGTAAAAATGGGGAGAAGGGTATTCGACCAAAGGCAGAACTGACTTGAGAGATGGAGAGAAGCAAAAATAATCGATCAAGACAACAAGAGGTAGAAGAGGGGGAATTGCTAGGCCCAAACGAATTGAGAGAGAGGGACAGAGAGCATTCAGCCAAGGAGAAAAGGGAAAGAAGAACGAAATGGCAAGCAAGGGACCCAAAATGCAAACCCAAAATAAGCAAAAATAAGAGACACAACAAAACTCCATAGCACAAATCGGTCTCCAAAGAAAAGAAAAGAACCAAAACTCTTGGTAGTAACCAAAAAGGAGTGCTAATGCTCACCAAAGCCAAAATTATTGAGTTCCACAATTCAAATTCGACACATCACTCCCTTTCACCTCAACTTACCATAATTTTCTCCCTAAATCCCTCCATGACGTCCACTACCCTCCCAACTACTTAATTCAAAATCCTCTCAAACACTTCAGTAGTTCAAGTTGACTAGAACTCCCACACGGCCTTACCAGCAAAATAAAACCCTCCCCTGCATTGCCAAGACTCGAACTCATGACCTTCAGTAGCAATGACACACCACCTATCCCCTAGACCAGCAAGCCCATTCTGACATGTTTTACCCATATTTATTTAAAAAGCCTACTGACTAGGGATAGGGTTTATTCATATCAAAAACAAAACTTTTGCACAAGCCAAGGCTCGAACCCGACTTCTCAGACTCTTCCCAGGACACTTAACCACTGAAGCATGTACACAGTTGTGTAACACAACATACGAAAATGAGCATTAAAGATTTTTGGGGCGTTACAACTCTACCCCCTAAAAGAAAATTTTGGCCTCAAAATTTTATCTGATCAAAACAGATGAGGGTATTGTTGTCGTATCGTCTCCTCAGGTTCCCACGTCGCCTCCTCAGAGCTATGGTTATGCCAAAGAACCTTAACCAGTGGTATAGACTTCCTCCTTAAAACATTTACATCTCGATCTAAAATCTGAACTGGCTCCTCCTCGAAAGTCAGGTCCGGTCTAACCTCAATCTCCTCAGCCGAAAATAACATGCGTGGGATTAGAGCGATAGCGCCTTAAAATAGAGATGTGGAACACATCATGAATCCAGTCTAACTCTGGAGGTAACTGTAGCTGATAGGCAACTGGTCCCACACGTTTCAGTATGTGATAAGGCCTAATGAACCTAGGGCTCAACTTGCCCTTCCGTCCAAACCTCAATACCTTCTTCCATGGTGAGACCTTATAAACACGAAGCCCCCCATAGAATACTCAATCTCCTTACGCTTCAGATCTGCATACGACTTCTGTCTGTCTGATGCCACCTTCAATCGATCCCAAATTAGTCTAACTTTATCCTCAGTATCAAAAACCAATTCAGTACCCAGAACATGCCGCTCGCCCAACTTAGTCCAACACGAAGGAGTATGACACTTATGACCATATAATGCCTCATAAGGTGCCATCTATATGCTAAACTGATAACAATTGTTATATGCAAATTCTGCTAACGGTAAGTATTCCTCCCAACTTCCTTGAAAATCAATCACACAACTTCTTAACATGTCCTCCAGTATTTGAATCACCTTCTTTGACTGACCATCTGTGTTAGGATGGAATATCGTACTGAAGTCCAACCTTGTTCCCAGAGCTTCATGCAACTTCTTCCAAAACTGAGACATGAAACGAGGATCCCTATCAGATATTATGGAAACTGGTACCCCATGTAGTCTCACTATCTCAAACACATACAGTTTAGCAAGCTTCTGCAAAGAGTAATCGGTACGACCTGGTATCAAATGGGCAGATTTGGTCAATCGATCCACAATGACCCATACTAAATCCTTCTTAGTAGGCGTTAAGGGTAGCCCACTAACGAAGTCCGTAGTCACTCTCACCCACTTCCAAAGCAGAATTTTAACTAGCTGAAGCAACCCTGAAGGTAATTGATGTTCAGCCTTAACCTGTTGGAAAGTTAGACATTTACCCACGAAGTCGGTAACATCACGCTTAAGACCCGACCACCAATATAACTCACGAAGGTCTCGGTACATCTTACTCCCACTAGGATGCATAGCATAAGGACTACTATGCACCTCTCGCAGTATAGACTACCTCAAGTCAGTATCCTTGGATTAGAGAATCGAAATCAAGAAGAAAAAGAACCCATAGGTGAAGGGGGTCTTGTATCAGATGCAGAAAAACAAGGAAATTTTAAATCCGTTCTCTCAAACTAAGAAAAAGATGTTGAAGAAGATTATGATAAATCGATAAAAAGAAAAAGCAATACAAGAGCAACACGGTATACAGATTCTCCCAAAGAAACAGAGCACCCCTTCGCTATTCAGTCCAAAATCCATAGTATCCCCACTCTCAACCTGTCAAAAACAAAGACCCAGCAACTCATCTTCCAACTGTTTACTTTTAATCTGCTCAATCCACATCTGTTTAACTTGGAGCTCAGCCAACAAGCTACCATCATTAAATAAACTGAGGCAAGCAAATATCACACTCAGAACAGTCATAGCTCTACGAATCAGTTCGTCTACCACCATGTTGGCCTTCCCAGGGTGGTATTCGATTGTACAGTCATAATCTTTTAGTAGCTCAATTCATCTACACTGTCTAAGAATTAGCTCCTTCTAAGTGAGGAGATATTTAATGCTCTTGTGATCAGTGTAAATGATACACTTCTCACCGTATAGGTAATGCCTCCAAATCCTCAGTGCGAATACCACTGCGGCCAACTCCAAGTCGTGCGTTAGATAATTCACCTTATGCGTCTTAAGTTGAGAGACACATATGCTACAGCCTTACCATCTTGCATCAATACACATCCCAAATCGACATGTGATGCATCGCTGTAAACAATGACTCTTTCCTAAACTCTGGCTGTATCAAAACAGGAGCCTCAGTCAAAACTTTCTTGTGAAGCTCTCTTGCTGTGAATCAGTCCAGTTAAACGGCACCCCTTTACTCAACAACTTAGTCAAGTGTGCTATAATCAGTGAAAACCCCTTTACAAATCGCCGATAATACCCTATCAGTCCCAGAAAACTGCAGATTTCAATTAGGTGGCTTCCAATCCAAAATAGCCTCAATCTTTCGAGGATCAACCCTAAACCCCTCAGTAGATACCACATGGCCTATAAATGTTACCTCTCGTAACCAGAACTCACACTTACTGAACTTGGCGTACAGTTGTTTCTCCCTCAAAATCTACAGAAGAACTCATAGATGTGCATCATGTTCATATTTAGTTCTCGAATACACCAGAATGTCATCAATAAAAATCACTACGAACCGATCCAGATAGGGTTGGAGCACTCGATTCATCAAATCCATAAAAAACTGCTGGTGCATTCCTCAGTCCAAACGACATCACTAGGAACTCGTAATAACCATAACGAGTCCTAAACGCTGTCTTGTAAACATCAGTCTCTTTAACCTTCAGTTGATGGTACCCTGATCGGAGATCAGTCTTAGAGAAAACTGAAGTTCCACAAAATTGATCAAACAGATCATCTATCCTCGGTAAGGGTACTTATTGTTAATGGTCAATTTATTCAATTGTCAGTAATCGATGCACATACGCATGGATCCATCCTTCTTTTTCACAAACAAAACCGGTGCTCCCCATGGAGACATACTAGGGTGGATGAACCCACTGTCTAACAACTCTTGAATCTGAGCTTTAAGCTCCACAAGCTCCTTCGGTGCCACTCTATAAGGGGCGATGGACGCCAAAGCTATACTAGGTAGAAGCTCAATCCCAAAATCAACTTCACGGTTCAGAGGTAACCCAATAAGCTCATCAGGAAAAGCATCTGAAAAGTCTTTAGCTGTTCTGATATCTTTAATAGAAGAAACCCCAGAATCTGGAACATTAATGTAGGCCAGGTACGCCTCACAACTCTTACGACCAACTTCTCAGCTCTTAATGCAGAAATCACATTTGTCAAGTAGTTCCAACGCTCCCTAATTACAACTACCTCGACATCCTCTGCAGTTCTCAGTACCATCCATTTAGTAGCACAATCCAAGCTCACTCGATGTTTAACCAGCCAGTCCATTCCCAAAATTAAATCAAATTCTCCAAAAGAAAGTCCCATCAAATCCGCTAAAAAGATAACCCCATGAACTTCCAAAGTTACATCCCTGAACAGTTTATTTACCCTCACTGACTACCCCAATGGACTCAACATAGTAACCTCAGTTGTATTGCTCTCAACCAAAATACCCTTAAAGTCTCAGACACATTACAAGCTATATAGGAATGAGTACATCCGACATCTATCAGTGTAGTCTAAGGTACATTATAGATAAAGAACATACTCGTGATAACATCTGGGGCATCTCTATCCTCTTGGTGGTGCCCAGCATAAACCAGAGCTGGCTTCCTCACCACAGTATGACCAGCACCTTTGCTTGGTGCCTTCTAACCACGACCCAAACTATTACCGCCTCTGGCCTAACCACGGCCTCTCGGCGGCTGCTGAACACCCCTCGGCGGTTGTACAGTACCCATACCCATAGCTTGCATCTGATCGGGCCTCTGTGGACAATCTCTGATATGATGCTCCAGTGATCCACATCTCAAACATACCCCAATCCTTTTCCAACACTCACCCTGATGGCGTCTTCCACAATCAGCACAGGGCTGCAGTCCAATAGCAGCAATAGGGCCCCCAACTCTGACCGGCCCATCCACTCTGGCCTTTTTCTTAAACCTCAGAAAAGAACTCAAGGGCTCTGAATCCCTCTTGTTCCTACCTCTCTCTTTCTCACGATTTTGGTGCTCAACATGCTTCACCTCTTCGGCGATCTTTGCCTTATCTACCAGAGTAGCAAATTCTTGCTCTCTCTGTGGAAGTATCAGCACCCGTAAACTATCTCTGAGACCGTCCTCGAAATGAACACATCGTTTGTACTCAATTGCCACCATCCCTCGCGCATAGCGGCTTAATCGCAAAAATTCAGCCTCATATTCAGCCACTGATTTATCCCCCTGAGTCAAATTCAGAAACTCTCTCCTCCGAGCATCCACATAACTGGCACCCACATACTTTCCCTGAAAAGCAGTCTTGAAAAATTCCCAGGTCAGTAGATCGAGCTGAGTGCCCTCTTTAACCGTAAGCCACCACTGGTAGGCCTCATCTCACAGCAATGACGCTGCACCCTTTAGTTTCTGCTCGGGGGTGCAGTCAAGATCATCCATGATCCTTTCTGTGGCCTTAATCCAATATTCAGCCACATTAGGGGCAACTCCAAGAGTACCCCTAAAAATCTTAGCTTTATTAGACAGGAGTCATTCCGTAACCGACCCACAACCCACAGCACCAGTATTGCGCTCGACAACCCTCTCCAAAATCAGCAACATAGCTTGGGATAGTGCATCGTCCCTAGCCACACAATCATGAGACCTAGTCTCAGCCACAGGTGAAGCCGCTACCTGTCCTTGGTTCACTTATTCTGGCTTTTGCCGATTCCATATTAGAGATCGTGTTACACACCTTGGTTAGGAAAATGCGCGAATAACCCACGAGCACCAAAACCTACATTCGATCAAGACACTCTATTAATCATTTGACAATAAGGTTAAACAACCCCTCTTAACACTTATCCAAAATATTACTCATCACTTGCCTTAGTCTATCGATTGAGGCTTGTACACTTAAACCGTCACAAGAAATTGATTACAACCCGTAAAGATTGAACTTGTTAACTATTACCATACACGTAAGTAGTTTGAACCAAGTGTACAAAAACTTACCGAAAGTGTAAAACTAATAATGGAAGACAGAAGCAATCGGCTTTCACCCAAAAACACACAATAAAATTGAGGCCCAAGATGGAACAATCGTACCCCCTAGCAGTAATCGGCAGAGAAAAGAAGATGTTAGATGGAAAATTATTACTGCAAAGAGAGAGAGAAAGAGAAAGAGAACAACCGTGAGCCTGAACAAAGATAGCAGCAAAGGCAGGGTTCGGCTATAAACCAAGCATTCAACAGTCGAAAGAAAACACCACAATGACAAGAGAGAATTTCCCCAAAACTGAAAAAGTAGAGGGTGAGAGAAGAAGAAGTGTTCGACCAAAGCCCTAAGGTGCAAGGAGAGGGAATTGTTAAAATCCGAAAGAATAGCAAAAAGGGGGAGAAAGGTATTTGGACAAAGGCAAAACCGACTTGAGAGAGGGAGAGAAGCAAAAAGAATCCGTCAAGACAACAAGATGTAGAAGAGGGGGAATTGCTAGCCAAACAAATTGAGAGAGAGGGATAGAGAGCATTCGACCAAGGAAAAAAGGGAAAGAAGAATGAAATGGCAAGCAAGGGACCAAAAATGCAAACCCAATATAAGCAAAAATGAGAGACACAACAAAACTCCCTAGCACAAATCAGTCTCCAAAGAAAAAAAAAGAACTAAAACTCTTGGCAATAGCCGAAAAAGAGTGCTAATACTCACCAAAGCCGAAATTCTTGAGTGCCACAATTCAAATTCGACACACCACTCCCTCTCACCTAAACTTCCCATAATTTTCTCCCCAAATCCCTCCATGCATTCCACTCCTCTCCTAACTATTTAATTCAAAATCCCCTCAAACACTTTAGTAGTTCAGGTTGACTAGAACTCCCACACGACCTTAGCAGCAAAATAAAACCCTCCCCTACATTCCTAAGGCTCAAACTCATGACCTTCAGTAGCAATGACACACCACCTATCCACTAGACCAGCAGACCCATTCTGACATTTTTAACCCATATTTATTTAAAAAGCCTACTGATTAGGGACAGGGTTTATTCATATCAAAAACAAAACTTTTGCACAAGCCAAGGCTTAAACCCAAGACTTCTAAGACTCTTCCCAGGACACTTAACCACTAAAGAAGATACACAGTTGTGTAACACAACATACGAAAATGGGCATTAAGGATTTTTGGGGCATTACATTATGGCATGGTTAGTAGTGGAATGGTAATGGTTAAATTGAGGTGTGTTTGGTAAGTTTTGAAGCTAGTAATTGATGAATGAAAAGTGGTAGAATATGCATGTTTAGGTAAGTCTTGATGATAGCATTTGAGGTGCCTTTGAATGGCATATTAGTTAGTTGAATTAGGATTTTGAAATGCTCATTAGACGTATGATTTGATAGGTTTTGATGTCTTGATTTTTATGCAAAAAAGGCTTAAAGGTTTATACATGATGTGGTGTTGGGAATAGCTTGATTTTGGGCAAAATTATGTCCACACGACTTAAGACACGGGTGTGTGACTCAGCCGTGTGTGACCCAAGGCCTGGCAACACTGCCATGTGTGTAAGTTCCTTTCCATGCAAGTCAATCAGTTACGTGGCCTAGCACAAGGCCTGGCACACGGGCGTGTGACACGGTCGTGTGACCCTACTCAATGAGTTACATGGGTGAGGACAAGGGTTGGAACACGGCTGTGTGTCTCAACCGTGTCAGGCACATGGTTGAGCGACCCCTGTTTTTAAAATCTTGTGAATTTTATTTAAACTTTTCTAATGTTTTTGATTTTGTCCTGAATTGTTTCTAAGATATTTTTAAGGCCTCGAGGGCTTGATTTAGGGACGATATGTGTGCTAATGATTTCTTTATAATGTTTTTATGATAGTGTATGAAATGTATGTTTAAATTTTCTGTTTGCTCGGTAATGCTTTGCAACCCTAATCTAATGATGGATACATGTCAGGGGTGTTACAAAAACTACCAACTTAAATGGATAGTTTGAGGTGATTTTTTTATCCTTCCAAGATGATAGCAACGATAAACTACAAAATAATCCACAAGAATCGAAAAGTTTACATAACTTAGAAAGGACATATTATAACATTTAATCTAAATACAATTAGACATATTTCACATATTATTTGACTCAGGGTTACCAAAGTACAAACAGGGGCACGTATGTGCATTCAGGGATAATTATCTATAAACAAATTAACTAAAGAACAATAATATAATGTTACAAGTAGAAATTTATTTATGTATTGAAATACTGTGGACTTATTTACGTATTGAAATACTATGGACTTACTTACGACTTAATTCTGGTCAATACGCAGGGACTATTCCGCTATTTTCTCTTTTCCTCGATTATTGTTTTGTTGATTCAAATCTTGATCTATATAATAATTAAACACACATTTCACATTCCATTCAATGCAAATGACCCTTAAATTTTCATCAATTACACATTTTCCCTAAATTTTTACAACTTTTGCAATTTAGTTCCCTAACCCGAAAATCATCAAATTAACCATTCCCTACGAATCAAATTACAGTCAAATATACTAGGCCCTTTGATAGTCCATATTATACATCAAGTTCACTATCAAACCTTGAAATTTTAACATTTTAACAATTTAATCCTTAAATCAAAATCTAACAAAAATCACTTCACAAAACAACCAAATACCACAATCAAAGATTCAAAGACATAACTATCATAAAAACTATTCATGATTCATCAATGGAAACTTCTAAAATTTTTAACAGATTCAAGAACGAAGGTATGGGCTAGCTGGACCTAGTTGCAACGATCTCAAAAACATAAAAATTACAAGAAATGTATTAATTTCACTTACATGCATCCACCTAAAACCACTGAAACTTCAAGCTTTTGAAAATGGAGGCTTCGACCATCCAAGAAGAAAAATGAAGAAAATGTTGGTGAATTTTCATTATGTTTTAAGTTAATTTCTACATATTTACAAAATTACCATTATCTACATTTTCTTTCAATTTTTTCCTTTAGTTTTCACTCCAATACTATCCACTAACAAACAATAAGGTCTAATTTGCCTTATTAGTCCTCCGTCATTTATTAGTTAATCTAGTAAATCATCTAAATGCAATAATTAACAAGTTTTACACCTTTTACAATTTAGTCCTTTTAGCTTAATTAAGTATCTAAACATTAAAATTTTTTAATCAAATTTTAATACGAGTCTAATAACTCTATAAATATTCTATAAATAATATTTACGAGTTGACACGACAAAAATTTGTGGTCCCGAAACCATTATTTCGTCACCATTATAAAACGAGTTGTTGCAACTCTTCACCCTTAGGAAATTTCATCCTCGAAATTATTACTTGAGAATAGATTCAGATATTATAATTTTATTGATTCCTTAGTTTCCTAGGTAGCCTCCTCAATACCATATCGATGCCACTAGACTTTTACCAATGGTACTTGTTTATTCTAAAGTTCTTTATAGCGCCCAATTTGGAATTACGTAAAAGTTGTAAAATTTAAAATTACGTATTACATTTTGTTATGTGTAGGATTAATCATGTTGGTGGGCCTCTAGAAGGCCCAAGTTTAGGATAAAACCGGTAGTTTTAATTAAATTTAATTCTATAAGAGAAAGGGTTACGATAAATTGGGCTTTTAGGAATTATTTGTGAAAAATGGATCACAAGGAAGCAAGTGGTAAGTGGCATGTGACGCCTTGGGAAGGATGTAGTGGCGTGTGGAAGCTTGGGAGGACCTGTGTTCAAGTCATAATGACAACAAATTAAGTGATTAATTTTTATGTACAGGAAAGGAAGTGATGGGCTGGAATAAAAGTCTGTCAGGAAGAGTTTAAGAGGGTAAGGGGATTGAATAAGGATAGAGATAAGGGAGGAAATCTAGGAGCTGATTTGGGTGAGCTGTGTTGGCCGAATTTTGGACTCTTGAGGAGCAAGAGGTGGCTGGCCAAGGGTTTCTTTAGGGGGTAAATTCGGCTAGGTTAAAGTGCTTGTATAAATTCGGCAATAGGGAGGGAGTTGTGCCGTTTGCTGCTTTTCTCACCTTCTCCCTTTAGCCATTTTTGCTTTCTTCTTATTCTCTTTCTCCATATCCGAACCTTTCAAACCTCTTGTCCATCTCCACCCTGCTCTACATCACTTTCCTCCATTAATTTTCTTAGACTAAAGCCGAACCTCAAATCTCAAAATCCCGAAAGCTATATTCTTGTGCCATTTTTCCAAAGCCATATTCCTCAATATGTTTTCCTTTTGACCAACATTCCTCTCCTCTAAACCCCTAGCATCGTCGACAACATTACCGGGGTTATAGCCTCAAATCATTATTTTCTATATCACCTAGAAAAGTCGAAACTACTATAGAGTTAGGGACTTGTAGCCGAAACTTCAAAGCTTCTAGATTCAAGTTTTACCGTTGTTTAAAGGTTGAATCTGCATCAGATCTACGTAGAAAGCAGGAAGGAATAAGTGTTAAGTGCTCATCACTCCAAATCTAGTCTTATTTTTCAAGTTAGGAAAAGCCGAAGTCCCTAAAATCTAGGGAGGCTATCGATTTGGGCATAGGGCATAAAGGGTCTTTAACTGATGATTTATTTTGATGACTAGTTTCTTCTCAAGGGTTGGATCGAAGGCTTGGATCTTTGGAGCGATCAGACTTGGATCTAGCCATCGGATTTCGGCAAGAAGGTAAAGTTTTAAAGGCTTTTAGGGATAGAGTCGAATATGGGTAAGTAATTATAGAGATTAGTGTTGTCATTTGCAATCTAAGAATTGTAGCAACGTAATTGCAGGCAGTTCGTGCGTGGATCTTGTCAGTAAGTTGTCACAAATCAGGTGTGTAACTGACACCCTTTCATAGGCTAGATCGGCAAAAGCGAAAAGTCAAATCTGAAAAAGCGGTATTTTGGGCGCTTGCGAGTGTCTGAATGCTCGTGAGACGTATGGGTAATTATTACTGGTAATCGAAAGTGATGAAAGCGTAGTGTAGCGATTTCTTGCGTTGTGATATTTTGGGCTTAATGGGCCAAAAGCGGGTTAATGGGCCAAGGGCCCAATTGATAAACGCTTCGGTAAGTGTTTTTGGCTAAGCGTAATAGCTACGATATGCATGAAAACCTTAGAAATAGTTAGATTTACTAGAATACCCCTATGTATGCAAAATTACCATTATACCCTATGTATGCAAAATTACCTTTATACCCCTAGGGTTAATTTTGTGCGAAAAGCATGATGAATTAAATCGTATGATGTATGCCATGAATGTATATCATTGCATGGGGACATGGGTTATATTATGGAGGAAGCGTCCCGGTGGCTATGCCACAAATTATCTGATACGGTGGCCACCGCCACAATTTATCTGATACGGTGGCACCGCCACAAAATATCAGATCCGTGACTCTGTCACATTTTCTATATCTGGCGACCATCTTTGTATATTTCGTGGCATGTAGCGGTTGGGTGGGTCGAGTAGTCTCCCACATGGTGAAAGGATGGTATGGGGGTGCACATGGTTGGATATGGTTGGGTTTCTACATAAGCATGATATATCTATTCTGATCTGTTCTAGGCCTATGGGCTTTATTACGATATCATTGCGGTGAGGCCAACTTATTCTCTCTGTGGTTTGAACTGATTTAGGCTATGGTTGGGTTGAATTACACCTTGAGTTTTCCAAAACTCACCCTTATTTTCATCCTCGCGGGTAATCCTCAACCATAGTGGGCTTGGAGCTGTGAGGGATTTGGACTGGCCACATGTTTCTACAAACCTGGTTTCTTTCTGGTGAATTGGACGTTCTTTAATTTCATCTATGGTTTTGGGTTTTAAGTGTAATAAGGCCTTTTAATTATTTTTATGGTTTTGTTTTACTTTTATTATTTTATTTTACTATGATGAAAAAAACTATGATGTCTAAGGAAAATGGGTTAGCTTTAGGACGCGTTTTCAAAAACATTAAGGGACTTCAAAATAACACGATTACAAGTAAGACTTCCGCTAAGCAAACGTTTTAAAACTTAATCATTTTCTTAAGATAGACATAGCAGACGGTTTCTCAAAATTATACGAGTCGTTAAGGTGTGGCAATGGTGGTGTGCATGTCTAGGATTGGATCCGAAGGAGCTTGGTACTTAAGTAGTCCGACGGACTCACCTCCTCTTCTTCACGGTTTCCTACGGTGCATGACTTCTATTCACCTTAACACGCTTTAAAAGTATCTTTACAACCCCAACTAAGTTTTCCAAAGCGAAGTAAAGCGGAACGTTTTGAATTCATCGATGTGGCGCACCGGATCCGATCATAACGTCTAGGTCAGGTTTGGGGTGTTACATTTAGTGGTATCAGAGCCAAGTTGCAACAACTCGACTGTGGAATGGGTTTACAAAAACGAAGATTTTCAAAAAAAAATCGATTTTTAAAACTGGACTTCTGAAGGTGGCATTAGAATCTCCACCCAAGCACTGTAAGTATTCTGAATTTTTCTGAATATATTTTGAATTATCTGTCATCTTGAAACTTTACTAGAATACTCTAGATAGGATGCTCTGAAACCCTAGAAAAGCTTGCTAAAAGACTGAAGCGTAGTTAGGCGTCGATTCTCGAAAACCATCTACGAATTACTATTTGAATCATAAAACATCTGTAATAATCACTGGAATGCTAAAATTAATGCATAAAATTCGTAATAAGATTATACGATATGAGTACGCGAGCAGCTCGAGGTAGAGCCGTAGACGAGGCCGAGGAAGAGCTCGGCGGGATCTTCGTCTTGAGGACATATGCCAGTGGTAGAAGCACCGGTACCTTGACAGCGAAGTGGAATCTCATGATCATGGTGCGGGGATGGCATACTGTCATGAGCAATGCTTTGAGTTCTAGAAAGGGTTGCGGGGCAAGTTCGAACAGCGGAATTCGAGGGTCGATTTACGAGCGACTCGAGCTAATGGGCGAGATCTTTAGGGGTGTATCTGGTGTAGCCCGAATGTGGCGGAATATTGGTTGGAGGCCACGAACAATTATGGATGACTTGGACATTACGTGGAGCGAAGGTGAAGGAAAATATCGTTCTTTGCGAGATGAGGCTTATCAGTGGTGGCTCACCGTGAAGGATGGAACCCCAGCTGATAGGGTTACTTGGGAGCTGTTTAAGACAGCCTTTAAAGGAAAATACGTCGGGGCAAGTTATGTGGATGCCGTAGGAAAGAATTCTGAATCTGGTCCAAGGAGGCAAAAGCTTCTTCGGGTGCGATTTGAATTTACGAGGTGAGTAGGTATCTTTGTGGGAATAGTTGCTACGGAGTATGAGCGTAGTGTTCGCTTTGAGGATGGACTCAGAGATGACCTTAAGGTCTGATTGCTCCGCAGAGGGAGCGTGACTTCGCGGTTCTGGTGGAAAAAGCTAAGATCGTTGAGGAGGTAAAGCGTCTGCGAGGTAGAATCGTGAGACGGATCGGAACCGTTTAGGAGGATTCGGACCTTGGTGGAGCAAACAAGAATGCCAAAAAGGCGAGTGGAGGAGCGATTCGAGCCGTTCCGATGAATGGGGTTAAGCGCCAATCTGTGGGACTGTGGTAAGGTACACTGGGTGAGTGTAGGAAATGTTCGGTGCTTGTTTCGATCGCGGATCTATGGAGCCTGAGTTAAGGACATCCTGAGAGTGATCGAGGCTCAAAGTTCTTGTCTGAGGGTTGTTCAACCCATGAGAGGTAGACCACAACCACCGAGAGGGCGTGGACAAGGTAGGGGCGAAATGGGAATGGAAATGGTCGAGGTCGAGGCGCTGGCGAGGAGCCAAAATCTTTGAGGCTCGACGGCCAGCGTTGGTATATCTGACTTATCGTCGAGAGGAGGGTGGCCTTTTGATGTCATAAGTGGTACATTCTTAGTTTCTAATATGCCGTATACTGCCTTGGTGGATATTGGATCTACTCATTCTTATGTTGCGTGTGCCATATTTGGGTCTTTGGGAGTGCATTCTGAGGAGATAGTGAGTGGGGTATCTGTGCTAAGTCCCTTGGGTCAATCGGTTAGGGTAGACAAGCTGTATAAGGATGTACCCCTAGAAACTCAAGGTAGGATGATACGAGTAACTCAGCCCAATTCAAAGGCCATAATAGAGATGAGTTTAGTTTTCCTCAAGGCCCAATTACGAGATCCAAATCCAAACAAATAAAGTCAAAACTCAACTTAGTGGTTCAAGACTTTATCACGAAAAAAATTCAAGAAGAAGAGTTGAAGTTTCAAGACAATAAATTCGGAGTAATGATGAATTAGAAGAGACTAATTATGTTTGTGGGCCTAAACTCTCAATCTATGATGACAAGCCCATGTGGAAAATGCTAACAAGCTTAAGCATTTCACTTCAAGAACCCCAATTGATCTTACAAGCTTAGACATTTCATATTGGGTTTAAGTTTTAGGCTTAATTTTTATTATATATAAGCACAATATTTTGTTTATTAGCTCTTATTATTTTATTATTATTTTATTCCGAATTTTGATAATTATTAAGTATTTTAAGTTATTTAGAATTTTATGTTAACAAGAAAGTTTAGTTTAAAACTACTTCTTGTTTAGATTAAATTAGAGTTCTAGTATACTTAGGAGTTTTATTTAGATTTATTTATCTAGCCTATATATAGGCCTTTGCATTGTATCTGAGGGGACAATTGATTATTATTCTATTTCTCTTTTGAGTTAATAAATTCTCTTTGAGTTTTTTCTTTTCAAGAATTTCTCTTGAGTTTCTTTTAGAAGAGTTTTAACAATCTTTTTAGATTGTGGGGATCATCTTCAAACTTTTTCTTGCCAAGGTTTTTATCTTGGAGGGGAAATTAGAGCCGCTTGAAGGGGGTTGTGGATTCTTCGTGTTTCCAAGGCTTCTTAGGACTTCTACACGCCACGTTCTATCTTTCCATTTATCTTCTTTATTCACTTCCTGAATCCTTGATTTATTATTTGTTTTAATTATTTTATCTAACTTGGATTTAATTTCGTTTCAGGTTGTGTCAAGAAAAATCCAAGTTTCTTTCCGAACATCTAGAGCCCTAAGTCAAATCCGCGACTTTGACAAACTTTACGATCCGCTTTCGCGTTCATCCTTCTCAGCCTTTATCATTTGGTATCAGATTTGGGCGTTTTAGGTGTTCTTTTTTTAAACTGATTTCTAGAAAACAGCCTCAAAATAAATTTTACCCCTACAGTTTTTATGTAACACCCCGAACCCGAGACCGTCGCCGGAGTCGAACACGAGGTGTTAACAGACTTCAACCCACTTATTGAGAGTTTCCAGACAAGCTGCCAATCTGTGTACTTGAGTTTTACAACTCGAAAATCAGTTTCGCAAATTTTCCATGAAACTAGACTCATATTTCCATCTACATATTTTTTTCTAGAATTTTTGGTCGAGCCAATTGGTACAGTTTATTAGTTAAAGTCTCCCCTGTTGCAGGGATCAACTACACTGACCTTTGAGCATTACGAATTGGATATCTCCCTGTACAGGGCTTCAATACTGATGCCGTTTGTTTCTATAGAAACTAGACTCAGAGAGGAATCTACACATATATGGCATGACTCCTAATTATCTCTGGTTAATTTAAAATGATTTTCCAAAGTCGGGATAGGGGATCCAGAAACCGTTCTGGCCCTGTTTCACAAGAACTTTAATATCTGTTAACTTATAACTCATATGACCATTTCGTTTCTTCTATATAAAAGTAGATTCATCAAGGTACATTTACATAATTTATTTACTATTTAATACCATTCCTACTATTTTTAGTGATTTTTCAATCTCACGTTACTGCTGCTGCCAGCACACTGTCACTAAAGCAACTATGCTTATTTCATGATTTCCTTTGATCTAACTAGTGATTCATCATACATGTCACAAATCATGATCATGACTAGCCATACCAGAGGCTAATCATTATCCAACATCTCCCTACTACACTATTGCCATAACATGCATTTTAATACCAAAATAATCAACCATGGCATAAGGCATGGAAATCAATTACCAAGACTTGTGACTTAACATTGGAGAACTAAATCCAACCGAGCATTTATGCCATTTTCGCATGGCTAAAAGTTTACATACCAAAGTTCAACAAAGCATATTAGCCTATACATGCCAAAATGTTCTCCTAAACTGACTACACAAAAAAGATACCAAAAGTTGATAGCCGGTGTGATGACTCCAATGACGATCACGAGCACGCAAAAAGGACGAGTCCGAGAAACCTAAAATGGCGACAAGCAAACACCGGGTGAGTATATAACTCAGTAAGCCATAAGCATTATATTGCCGTTCAGTAATAATATACCATAAAAGAAAATAATTAATGCGGGATTAAAATCCTCCATCCACACCCCAAACGGTACTATAATTCTTTAGGCATTTCGGTTTGGTCACATACCAAGCCCTACTTGATATTTCATACATTCGCCATATGACATTGCATGCATTTATTTTCGAGCAATATCACCACATAGATCAAGACTTACCAAACCAAAATTCCAAATATAAATAAAATGTCCATTCCTCATGAGCTCAAGGTGTTTACTCGTGCGCTGTCCATGATTGACTCGGTAAGGCCGCGCACGTAGAACATGTCGTTTATTAGAGGATGTGCCATAAGCCCGCACACTTAGTGCTTAATAGTCGAACTCACACACTTAGTGCTATATAATCAAACTTGCACACTTAGTGCTGTATAATTTGAACCCGCACACTTAGTGCCAATTTGTGATTATAAATGTTTACACCGCACACTTAGTGCCGAACCGATCATTCAATACATCTCACCTCTTTTCTTTCAATTCAATATTTTTATCACCACATACATACATGTTTATATATATATTCTACCATTCCATTCAGCATCATTACTTAGACATTACGACCCTTTAAATTAGTACAAATAAGTGCTTAATGACTTACCTTATATCGGATGAAATGATTCCCAATCTACTACTCGATTATCTTCGCTTTGCCTTTGCTTGGTTCTCCTCTTTGATGTCTTGATCTAAAATGAATACATTTAGTAGTTTAATCTTCTTGCTGGATTTTTATGTGTATAACTTAATGGTTTTCACCCCATTTCACAACTATCTTTGTTCAAAATATCAAAATCTCAACCAACCTTTGTTTAATGCTTCAAGGTCGAATGCATGGTCACCATTAAGCTAATCTAGTCTCAAGTATTTTAATCCTAACATACAACATCATGAATCAACTCAACCTTATAAGCCAATATTACTCCTACAACCGATTGTAAGGAGTTAACAAAGAAAATATATTTTTACAAACATATACACCCATATGGCCGATTTTACCAAATCAAATTTAACCTTACTTATCTCAAATTTTCATTTCATACTATCATCCCCATGACATAGCAAGGTTTTGAATCATGGACTAATTAGAACTAAAACTAGCAACTAAGAACATGCATGAATCTCATGGCACCATATTAAACATACCTTAATCTAGCTACAAGGATGGCCAACCTATTCCAAACCAACCATGAGCAAGGACCCTTTCTTCTCCTTGAGATTTTCGGCCAAAAGGATGGAAAAAAGATGAACAAAGCTTTTTTTTTTTTCTTTCTCACTTGCGGCAATGGGGAGGGAGGAAAGCCTTCACACACACACTTTTTTTTTTTACTCATGCACCTTATTTTATTTATTTCAACATAAACCACTCACCCAACATGTTTCATGACATGTCTTGCCCATGCTTCCTTGTCATGGCCGGCCACTAGCACTTGGGGGGATTTTGACATGCAAGTCCTCCTTTTGACTACATGTATTATTAGGTCCTTATAGATTAGCCTATCATTTTCAAAAGTGACATACAAGTCCTACTAACTGAATTCACATGCAATCGACTAAACCGAAGCTTGAAATTTTTACACATTCGTAAATACATATTCTAGACAATAAATATTACGTTCAAACATTTGGTGACTCGGTTTAGTGGTCCCAAACCACTTCCGACTAGGGTCAATTTTGAAGTTTGTCACATTTTAGAAAAATATTTTTCAATTGGGTAAACGATTTTCAAATGATCTAAAATTTGTATCCTATTTCTTGGCACTATTTTAAAGTATAAAAAACATTTCCCACAAAAAAGTGATAAAAAAAGTACAAAAAATAAAATACGAAAAAAATAAAAAAAAATTCTGTGGGTTGAATTTTGTGCCGAAACTTTCCAGATCAAATCTACATTATTTGAGGAGGCTTCAGTTTAAATTTTGTGATTTTTGGAAATCGGAACACCTTGAACGAAGTTTGTCAAGTTGCTTCAGCTTTTTTGGTTTTCGAGTTTCAACAATTTTCATTGACTCTTAGCTTTAAGTATTCATTTGTTTTCCTTTTTATTTGTTCCTTACGCATTCTAACACTTTCTTGTTTCTTGTGTTAGGAGGTTAAAGCACGTTGCATATTCCTTCATCCGTGCAACAAAATTCTTTGATGTCTAAGCACATTTTGGACTCATAGTGCTATTAGGTTTGCTTTGATAGTTTGATTCTAAAAATCTTGATTGATTGATATAGACACTTTTAAAAGACTCACAAGATTAATTCTTACCTCATTGAGAATTTATTTTTTTTGAGTGCATATAGGTGAGGTTTGCTTAATTTTTTCTTTTGAAGTGTTGTGCTTTTCCAGGCTTTCACTATGACTCGTGACACTCGTGCCCGTAAAAACCATGATGAGATAATCTGATGACAAAGAACAAGATGTTACATTGGAGAATATTGTGGGGATGGTAAAATTGCAACATCAACAATTGAACGAGGTACGTGATACATTTGAGGCCAATTTGACTACGTGTCGAGCAGAACTACAAGAGAACATTAATCGACTTTCCAATCATATTCAATTGCTCACTCAAGTTGTTGCTCGTTTGGAGACTTCTTGAATCGACGATCTCGTGCTCGTGATAGTGATCATGATAGGGATAATGAACAACTTCGTATTCGTTCTAATCCTGGTAGACACGAATATCGTCACATTGATGAAACTTTGGGTATTTCTAATCAAGGTAATCCTTCTGTCGCTAAACCAAAGTTCAACATTCCACCATTCCAAGGAAAGTATGATCCAGATGCGTATTGCGATTGGGAGGATAAAATGGAGATCATGTTCTGTTGTTATAAGTGTCCGGAGGAGGAGAAAGTTCCATTAGCTATATTGGCATTTTCTAATTATGCATTGAGTTGGTGGACTCAACTTGTGTTGAACCGCCAAAGGAATCGTGAACGAGATGTTGATTCATGGGAACAGTTGACACAAATCATGCGAAAACGTTTTATCCCACCTCATTATTATAGGGATATTAAACGAAGACTTCAACGCCTTGTTCAAGGTAATCGATCATTGATGAGTACTTTAAAGAGATGGAGATGCTTATGCATAGAGCAAATATCCAAGAAGATGAGGAGACTACCATGGTGCGGTTTGTAGATGGTTTGAATGTTTCGATAGCCAATGTTCTTGATCTTCAAACCTACAATGATCTTGAAGATACGATGCATAAGGCAATTGAGATTGAGCGACAATTTCAACAACGTCAATCTCGTTCATTTAGTACTTCACAATATTATAGAGGTACGAGTTCTAATTCTACTTTTAAGAATTGAAATTTCCTTTTGCTACTAATAAGTTCTTTGCCAAAACATGATGAGACTAAATCTTTTGAGGGAAAAGTAGGGCTCCTACAAAACCTTCTTCTTCATCTTCTAAGCGGTTCACTTCTACTACTTCACCAAAAACAACGAGCTCGTGAAATTGAATGTTTTAAGTGCAAAGGCGTGGGCACTATAGCGTGATTGTGCCAACACAAGACTTTTGTTGATCAAAGAAGATGGTGATTATACTTCTGATTCCGATAAAACAGACCCAGATATGCCCGAATTAATTGATGATGTCAACGATTGCGGTAAATTTTATGGTGAAGAAGAGTTGGTGGAACCACTAACTCATCCCCGATGTTTAGTTGTGAGGCGACACTCAACATCCAATTGAAGGATGATCATGATCTTCAGCGAGTAATATATTCCATTCGAGGTGTTTGATTAAAGGTACACTTTGCTCATTTATCATTGATAGTGGAAGTTGTGCTAACGTTGTGAGCAGCTACCTTGTGGATTCTCTTGCTTTGCCATGTAGCAAACACCCTACACCATACCATCTTCAATGGCTTAACGAAGGTTCGGAGGTCCGTGTGGTAAAACAGTGCTTGATCACTTTTAAACTTGGGACTTACATTGATGATGTTTGGTGTGATGTTGTTCCCATGCATGCCGCCCACTTGTTACTTGGTAGACCATGGTAGTACGATCGTGATGTCATTCATCATGGTAAATTAAATCGATATTCTTTTATTTTCCGTGGGAAAAAGTACACTTTCACCCCTTTGAATCCGAAAGATATTCACAATGATCAAATCGACATGATGAAGTTTTGTAAGGAGGTTATGGGAAGTAAGACACAAAATTCAAAAAAGGCTGAGAGAAAAGAGGTCTCTAGTGAAAAAAGCCAAATTAATAATGACCCAATGGTGAGTGCACCCTCTTGTGAGAAAAAAAGTGTGGTTCCTAATTTTTATGCGAGTGGAAAAGATGTGCGACGAGCCTTACTCACTAAACAAACTTGCATCATTATCCGATTTAGGCAAAACTGTTTATCTTTGACTAACCTTCATAACTCTTTGCCTAGTGTTTTTATGTCTCTTTTACAGGAATATGAAGATATTTTTGAAGAAGCACCTAAAGGATTGCCACCTTTGAGGGGTATTGAGCATCAAATTGACTTAATACCTGGGTCAACAATTCCAAATCGACCAGCTTATAGAAGCAATCCCGATGAGACGAAGGAGTTACAAAAGCAAGTAGATGAACTTTTGGCGAAGGATCACATTCGTGAAAGTTTAAGTCCTTGTGCAGTGCCGGTAATTTTGGTGCCAAAGAAAGATGGTTTTATAGTAAGTGCTCAAGGTATTCATGTCGATGAGGACAAAGTAAAGGCAATTAGAGAATGGCCCACTCCTAAATCAATTACCGAGGTGAGATCTTTCCATGGTTTAGCAAGTTTTTATAGACGCTTTGTGAAGGATTTCTCCACTATTGCTGCTCCATTAACTGAGATTATTAAAAAATCTGTGGGTTTTAAATGGGAAGAAGTTCAGGAAAAGGCTTTTCAAACTTTAAAGGATAAGTTATGTTCTGCTCCGGTTCTTAAATTACTTGATTTTTCTAATACTTTTGAACTTGAATGTGATGCTTCAGGTATTGGAATTGGTGCCGTGTTGATGCAAGAAAAAAGGCCAATTGCATATTTTAGTGAAAAATTGACAGGGGCACAATTAAACTACTCAACTTATGATAAGGAGTTGTTGGCATTAGTCCGAGCTCTACAAGTTTGGCAACATTACTTGTTGCCAAATGAGTTCGTTATCCATACAGATCATGAATCCCTCAAATGGTTAAAGGGACAAGGTAAGTTAAGCAAGAGACACGCTCGATGGGTGGAATTCATAGAGACATTTCCATATACAATTAAGTATAAAATAGGTAGAGAAAATGTAGTTGCTGATGCCTTATCTTGTAGATATTCTTTGATAACTACATTAAATGCTAAAGTCTTAGGGTTTGAACATATAAAAGATTTATACTTAAATGATATTGATTTTGCAAATGTTTTTTCTAATTGTGGGAATGGTGCCTTTAACAAGTTTTATCTTGTAGATGGGTTTCTTTTTCGCCTAAACAGGTTATGTGTTCCACAATGTTCAATGAGAGAGTTATTAATTAAGTGAAGCACATAGTGGAGGCCTCATGGGACACTTGATTGTCGCCAAAACACTAGATATTCTACATGAACATTTTTATTGGCCGCACATGAAAAAGGCGTTGAAAAGGTCTGTTCTAATTGTATTACTTGTAAACAAGCAAAATCTAAGGTAATGCCTCGTGGACTTTATACTCCTTTACCGATCCTTCTTCGCCATGGGTAGACTTATCTATGGATTTCATTCTTGGTTTACCACGAACAAAAAAGGGTCGAGATAGTATCTTTGTTGTTGTTTATAGGTTTTCCAAGATGGCTCACTTTATTCCTTGTCACAAAACGGACGATGCTACACATGTGGCTGACTTGTTCTTTCGAGAGGTGGTGCGCCTACATGGGATACCTCGCACCATTGTATCGGACAGAGACGTAAAGTTCCTAAGCCACTTTTGGAAAGTATTGTGGGGTAAGCTTGGTACTAAATTATTATAATCTACTACATGTCACCCCCAAACAGATGGACAAACTGAGGTAGTCAATCGAGTCTTAGGTGCTTTACTACGAACTGTTGTGGGTAAGAACCTTAAAAGTTGGGAAGAATATTTGCTATTTGTTGAGTTTGCATATAACCGATCTATTCACTCTACAACTGCATATTCCCCATTTGAACTTGTTTATGGTTTTAATCCACTAAGCGTATTTGATCTTGCACCATTGCCTATAGAAAACATTTCTAGTTTAGACGGTGAGAAGAAAGCTGAATTGGTGAAATCCATGCATGCGAAAGCAAGACAACGAATCGCCAAAACAAATGAAACAACTGCCAACAAAGCTAACAAGGGGCGCAAGCAAATTATCTTTGAGCCGTTGGATCGGGTTTGGGTCCACATGCGAAAAGAGCGATTTCCAACTAAGCATAAAACAAAATTGGACCCACGTGGCGATGGACCTTTTCAAGTACTCAAGCGCATTAATGACAATGCATATCAAATCGACCTTCCCGGTGAGTATAATGTTAGTGCCACTTTTAATGTCGCTGACCTTTCTCCTTTTGATATTGCAGATTCGAGGGCGAATCCTTTTGTGGAAGAGGGGAATGATCTGAGTAACTCAGCCCAATTCAAAGGCCATAATAGAGATGAGTTTAGTTTTCCTCAAGGCCCAATTACGAGATCCAAATCCAAACAAATAAAGTCAAAACTCAACTTAGTGGTTCAAGACTTTATCACGAAAAAATTCAAGAAGAAGAGTTGAAGTTTCAAGACAATAAATTCGGAGTAATGATGAATTAGAAGAGACTAATTATGTTTGTGGGCCTAAACTCTCAATCTATGACGACAAGCCCATGTGGAAAATGCTAACAAGCTTAAGCATTTCACTTCAAGAACCCCAATTGATCTTACAAGCTTAGACATTTCATATTGGGTTTAAGTTTTAGGCTTAATTTTTATTATATATAAGCACAATATTTTGTTTATTAGCTCTTATTATTTTATTATTATTTTATTCCGAATTTTGATAATTATTCAAGATTTTAAGTTATTTAGAATTTTATGTTAACAAGAAAGTTTAGTTTAAAACTACTTCTTGTTTAGATTAAATTAGAGTTCTAGTATACTTAGGAGTTTTATTTAGATTTATTTATCTAGCCTATATATAGGCCTTTGCATTGTATCTGGGGACAATTGATTATTATTCTATTTCTCTTTTGAGTTAATAAATTCTCTTTGAGTTTTTTTCTTTTCAAGAATTTCTCTTGAGTTTCTTTTAGAAGAGTTTTAACAATCTTTTTAGATTGTGGGGATCATCTTCAAACTTTTTCTTGCCAAGGTTTTTATCTTGGAGGGGAAATTAAAGCCGCTTGAAGGGGGTTGTGGATTCTTCGTGTTTCTAAGGCTTCTTAGGACTTCTACACGTCACGTTCTATCTTTCCATTTATCTTCTTTATTCACTTCCTGAATCCTTGATTTATTATTTGTTTTAATTATTTTATCTAACTTGGATTTAATTTCGTTTCAGGTTGTGTCAAGAAAAATCCAAGTTTCTTTCCGAACATCTAGAGCCTTAAGTCAAATCCGCGACTTTGACAAACTTTACGATCCGCTTTCGCGTTCATCCTTCTCAGCCTTTATCATAGGATCTTTCCTGGCGATCTAATGGAGTTGCCGTTTGGAGAATTTGACATCATTCTAGGAATGGACTGGCTTGTTAAGAATAAGGCGACTCTGGACTGTGCTGCTAAGCGAATGGTGCTAAGGACCACGGAAGGGGATGAGGTTATGGTGATAGGTGAGCGAAGGGATTATTTGTCTAATGTGATATCGGCATTGAGGGCTGAAAAGTGGATTCGGAAAGGTTGTGAGGCCTATTTGGCATTTGTAAGTCAAACAGATGTAGAGGGGCTGACAGTAGATAAGATTAGAACTGTAAAAGAGTTCTAAGATGTCTTTCCGGAGGAGCTTCCGGGATTGCCTCCAAATCGGGAAGTCGAATTTGGAATCGACATGTTGCCTGGGACAGCACCAGTGTCCGTTGCACCATATAGGATGGCACCGAAGGAGTTAGTGGAGTTAAAGGCGCAAATTCAGGGATTGTTGGATAGGGGCTTTATTAGGCCAAGTGTGTCTCCATGGGGAGCACCGGTGCTATTCGTGAAGAAGAAGGATGGGACGATGCGCATGTGCATTGACTATCGCCAGTTGAACAAACTGACGTTTAAGAATAAGTACCCTCTGCCGAGGATTGATGATCTGTTCGATCAGCTTAAAGGAGCTTCAGATTTTCCAAGATCGATCTTGATCCGGATATCATCGATTAAGGGTCAAGGAGGCGATATTCATAAGACAGCATTCAGGACTCGTTATGGTCATTATGAGTTTCTGGTTATGCCATTTGGACTAACAAACGCTCCTACAGCGTTTATGGATTTGATGAATCGTGTGTTCCAACCATTTCTGGATCGGTTCATGGTTGTCTTTATTGATGATATTCTGGTATATTCTGAGACCGAAGCAAAACATGATGAGTATCTCCGCACTGTGTTACAAGTGTTAAGGGAGAAGGAACTTTATGCGAAGTTCAGCAAGTGTGAGTTCTGGTTGAGGGAGGTAACCTTTTTGGGGCATGGTGTCTCTGCAGAGGGGATTAGAGTGGATCCTCGAAAGATTGAAGCAATTTTGGAATGGAAGCCACCTAGGTCGATTTCAGAAATTCGAAGTTTCCTAGGATTGGCAGGTTACTACAGAAGGTTTATGGAAGGTTTTTCTGTGATGGCAGCACCTCTCACAAAACTTATAAGGAAAGGAGTACCGTTTGTTTGGACGGAGAAGCAGCAAGAAGCTTTTGAGAGGTTGAAGAAAGTTCTGACTGAAGCACCTGTGTTAATTCAACCAGAGTCTGGAAAAGATTTTCAGGTGCGGTGATGCATCATCGTGAGGTTTGGGTTGTGTGTTGATGCAAGAGGGTAAGGTGGTTGCTTATGCGTCTCGACAGCTTAAGCCTCACAAAGGGAACTATCCTACTCATGATTTAGAGTTAGCAGCAGTGATCTTTGCGCTTAAAATCTGGAGACATTACTTGTATGGAGAAAGGTGTATTATAGACACAGATCATAAGAGTCTCAAGTATTTGATGACTCAGAAGGAACTGAACCTTAGGCAAAGGAGATGGATCGAGTTGCTTAAGGATTATGATTGTTCAATCGAATATCACCCAGGCAGGGCTAATGTGGTAGCCAATGCTCTAAGTCGTAGAGATTCGATCCGAGAGCAATGTTTGCTCGTCTAAGTCTGTATGATGATGGAAGTCTGTTGGCTGAATTGCAAGTAAGGCCAACCTGGGTGGATCAGATTAAGGAAAAGCAGTTGAAAGATGAGTCTTTGGTCCCTCGTTTTCAACAAGTTAAGGAAGGGGAAACTTCTGAGTTTGGGATAAATGATGAAGGGGTTCTGTGTTTCCGAGGAAGAATTTGTGTTCCGAAGGACTCTGACTTGAGACAGTCAATTTTGAAGGAAGCTCATGGAGGACTTTGTGCCATGCATCCTGGAGAGAATAAATTGTACCATGACTTGCAAAAACTGTATTGGTGGCCTGGACTTAAGTGAGAGGTAACTGAATTTGTGGGGAAATGTCTGACATGCCAGCAAGTGAAAGCTGAGCATCAGTTACCTTCTGGATTATTGTAGCCAGTAAAAATACCACTTTGGAAGTGGGAGAGGGTAACCATGGATTTTGTGAGTGGGCTACCCTTGTCACCATCAAAGAAAGACTCGATATGGGTGATTGTGGATAGGTTGACCAAGTCGGCTCATTTTATACCTGTTTGAACAGACTTTTCTCTTCAGAAGTTAGCCAAGTTGTATGTGGCAGAGATTGTGCGACTGCATGGAGTTCCGGTTTCGATTATCTCTGATTGGGATCCTAGATTCACATCTCGGTTTTGGAAAAAGTTGCATGAGGCGTTGGGAACGCGATTGAACTTTAGTACGGCTTTCCATCCCCAAACTGATGGTCAATCGGAAAGAGTTATTCAGATTCTGGAAGACATGTTGAGGGGATGTGTTGTTGATTTCCGAGGTAGTTGGGAGGATTACTTGCCTTTGGCAGAGTTTGCATACAACAATAGTTATCATTCGAGTATTCGAATGGCACCTTATGAAGCACTGTATGGGCGAAGGTGTCGAACACCTAGTTGTTGGACTGAACTGGGGGAGCGACAAGTTCTTGGACCTGAGTTGGTGGCAAATACTGAGGATAAGGTCAAGTTAATTAGAGATCAATTAAAGGAAGCGTCTGATAGGCAAAAGTCATATGCAGATCTGAAGCGCAAGGAGATTGAATACTCAGTGGGCGATATGGTCTTCTTGAAGGTTTCACCTTGGAAGAAGATACTAAGGTTTGGCAAGAAGGGCAAGTTGAGTCCGCGATTTATTGGGCCTTATCGGATTTTGAATCGAGTAGGCCCAGTGGCTTATCAGTTGGAATTGCCTTCAGAGTTAGACAGGATTCACGATGTTTTTCACGTCTCCATGTTAAGGCGCTATCGTTCGACCCTACTCATGTCGTGCGGTTGCGAAATTGAGGTGCGGTGATTTGACCTTTGAGGAGGAGCGGTACAAATATTGGATCGAGGCGTTAAGGTTTTTGAGGAAATCGGTACCATTAGTGAAAGTGCTTTGGCGTAACCATGGCGGAGAAGAAGCTACTTGGGAGCAGAGGAGGCAATGCAACAACAATACCCTCATCTGTTCGGATCGTAAATTTCATCCTCGAAATTTTTTAAGGAGGGTAGAGTTATAACGCCCAATTTTCGGGAATTACGTAAAAGTTGTAAAATTTAAAATTACGTGTTACATTTGTTATGTGTAGGATTAATCATGTTGGTGGGCCTCTAGAAGGCCCAAGTTTAGGATAAAACCGGTAGTTTTAATTAAATTTAATTCTATAAGAGAAAGGGTTACGATAAATTGGGCTTTTAGGAATTATTTGTGAAAAATGGATCACAAGGAAGCAAATGGTAAAGTGGCATGAGGCATGCTTGGGAAGGATGTAGTGGTGTATGGAAGCTTGGGAGGACCCGGTTCAAGTCACAATGACAACAAATTAAGTGATTAATTTTATGTACAGAAAGGGAAGTGATGGGCCGAAATAAAATCATTAGGAAGAGTTTAAGAGGGTAAGGGGATTGAATAAGGATAGAGATAAGGAGGAAATCTAGGAGCTGATTGGGGTGGTGTGTTGGCGAATTTTGGACTCTTCTTGGAGAAAGAGGTGGCGCCAAGGGTTTCTTTAGGGGGTAAATTCGGTTAGGTTAAAGTGCCAGTATAAATTCGGCAATAGGGAGGAGTTGTGCCGTTTTTCGCTTTTCTCACCTTCTCCCTTTAGCCATTTTGCTTTCTTCTTATTCTCTTTCTCCATAGCCGAACCTTTCAAACCTCTTGTCCATCTCCACCCTACTCTACATCACTTTCCTCCATTAATTTTCTTAGACTAAAGCCGAACCTCAAATCTCAAAATCCTGAAAGCTATATTCTTGTGCCGTTTTTCCAAAGCCATATTCCTCAATATGTTTTCCTTTTTGACCAACATTCCTCTCCTCTAAACCCCTAGCATCTGTCGACAACATTACCCACGGTTATAGCCTCAAATCATTATTTTCTATATCACCTAGAAAAGCCGAAACTACTATAGAGTTAGGGACTTGTAGCCAAAACTTCAAAGCTTCTAGATTCAAGTTTTACCGTCGTTTAAAGGTTGAATCTGCATCAGATCTACGTGGAAAGTAGGAAGGAATAAGTGGTAAGTGCTCATCACTCCAAATCTAGTCTTATTTTTCAAGTTAGGAAAAGCCGAAGTCCCTAAAATCTAGGGAGGCTATCTATTTGGGCATAGGGCATAAAGGGTCTTTAACCGATGATTTATTTTGATGACTAGTGTCTTCTCAAGGGTTGGATCGAAGGCTTAGATCTTTGGAGCGATCAGACTTGGATCTAGCCATCGGATTTCGGCAAGAAGGTAAAGTTTTAAAGGCTTTTAGGGACAGAGTCGAATATGAGTAAGTAATTATGGAGATTAGTGTTGTGATTTGCAATCTAAGAATTGTAGCAACGTAATTGTAGGCGTTAGATGCGTGGATCTTGTCGACAAGTCGTCACAAATCGGTGTAATCGACACCCTTTCATAGGCTAGATCGGCAAAAGCCGAAAAGTCGAAATACTAAAAAACTGGTATTTTGGGCGCTTGCGAGTGTGCGAATGCTCGTGAGACGTATGGGTAATTATTACTGGTAATCGAAAGTGATGAAACTGCAGTACGCGCGATTTCGTGCTTTGTGATATTTTGGGCTTAATGGGCCAAAACTGGGTTAATGGGCCAACGGGCCCAATTGATAAACGCTTCGGTAAGTGTTTTGGCTAAACATAATAGCTACGATATGCATGAAAACCTTAGAAATAGTTAGATTTACTAGAATACCCTATGTATGCAAAATTACCATTATACCCCTATGTATGCAAAATGACCTTTATACCCCAGGGTTAATTTTGTCGAAAAGCATGATGAATTAAATCGTATGATGTATGCCATGAATGTATATCTCATTGCATGGGGACATGGGTTATATTATGGAGGAAGCGTCACGGTGGCTATGCCACAAATTATCTGATACGGTGGCCTGCCACAAATTATTTGTTCGGTGGCACCGCCACAAAATATCAGATCTGGTGACTCTGTCACATTTTACGTATCCGCAACCATGCTGCATATTTACGTGGCGTGTAGCGGTTGGGTGGGTCGAGTAGTCTCCCACATGGTGAAAGGATGGTATGGGGTGCACATGGTTGGATATGGTTGGGTTTACGCATAAGCATGATATATACGTTACGATGCATTCGGGCCTATGGGCTTTATTACGATATACATTGCAATGAGGCCAACTTATTACATCTCTGTGGTTTGAACTGATTTAGGCTATGGTTGGGTTGAATTACACAATCGAGTTTTCCAAAACTCACCCTTATTTTCATCCTCGCAGTAATCCTCAACCATAGTGGGCTTGGAGCCGTGAGGGATTTGGATCGCCACATGTTTCTCTGAACTGGTTTCTTTACGTGAAGCTGGGCGTCCTTTAATTTCATCTATGGTTTTGGGTTTTAAGTGTAATAAGGCCTTTTAATTATTTTTATGGTTTTGTTTTACTTTTATTATTTTATTTTACTATGATGAAAAAACTATGATGACTAAGGAAAATGGGTTAGCTTTAGGATGCGTTTTCAAAAATATTAAGGGACTTCAAAATAACACGATTACAAGTAAGACTTCCGCTAAGCAAACGTTTTCAAACTTAATAATTTTCTTAAGATAGACATAACCAGACGGTTTTCTCAAAATTATCTGAGTCGTTAAGGTGTGGAAATGGTGGTGTGCATGTCTAGGATTGGATCCGAAGGAGCTTGGTATTAGCGGTCAAGCGGACTCACCTCTTCTTCTTCCTGGTTTCCTACCTAGTGCACAGCTTCTATTCACCTTAACCTGCTTTAAAAAGTATCTTTTACAACCCCAACTAAGTTTTCCAAACTAAGTAAAACGGAACGTTTTGAACGCATCGATGTGGCGCACCGGATCCGGTCATAACGTCTAGGCCGGGTTTGGGGTGTTACATTCTTTGACTTCTTGAGCCAAAATTTTCACTAGTTCTTCAAAATAAGTCAAATCTAGCTGTAATTCAATTTCGCTATGATCAAATCTATACTGTCTTAGCATTGAAACGTGGAACATGTTATGAATTTTCTCGAGTTTAGGAAGTAAAGCTAATCTATAAGCAACAAGACCGATTCTATTGTTAATCTCGTACAGCCCGATAAATCTCAGATTCAAGTTTCCTTTCTTGTCGAATCGCAGCACTTTCTTCCACGGAGAAACTTTTAAAAATACCTGATTGCCAACAATAAATTCTATATCTTTTCTTTTCAAATCTGCGTACGACTTTTGACGATCAAATGCATCTTTCAAACAATCTCGCGTAATTCAAACCTTGTCTTCATTTTCTCGAATCAAATTATTCCCTACCATTTTGGATTCGCTTAGCTCAAACAATACAATGGTGTTTTATATTTTCTTCCATATAAAGCTTCGAACGATGCCATTTTGACACTGGATTGATAATAGTTATTATAAGCAAACTCAGCTAACGGTAGATATTTTTCCTAGCTACCCTCAAACTCGAGTATACAACATCTTAACATGTCTTCCAGAATCTGTATTACTCATTCTGATTACCCATCCATCTGAGGATGAAACACTGTACTGAAATTCAGTTTAGTGCCTAAAGTCTCGTAAAGTTTACTCCAAAATCTTGATGTAAACTATGGATCACAATAAAAAATAATAGATGTCAGAACTCCATGTAATCTCACAATCTCTGATACATATAATTCCGCTAACCGCACAAGTGAGTTATCTGTTCTAAATGGAATAAAGTAGGCTAAATTAGTTAATATGTCAACAATCACCCAGATCGAATCTTTCTTTTTCAGAGTTACAGACAAACTGAATACGAAATCCATCGTGGCTTACGCCCACTTCCACTTAGGAATCATGACAGGCTGTAATAATCTCTACGACACTTGATGCTCTACTTTTACTTGCTAAGAAATCAAACATTTAGCTACGAACTCACAAATCTCACGTTTCATACCCGACCACCAGTACATCTATTTCAAATCACAATACATCTTCGTGCTACCCGAATTAATAAAATATAGGCTACTGTGAGCCTCTGATAGAATATCACATTTCAAATTTAAATTATTTAGAACATAAATTCTATTGTGGTAATGCAATGTACCATCATCACCAATACTGTCTTCAGTAGTCAAATTATTATGGACCAAGTTTTCTTTCATTATCAACTTTGGATCGTCATTTTGTAAGTCTCAAATTCGTTGTAGAAACAAGGGTTTAGTCCTCAATTTTTCCAATACAGAACCATCTGCATTCAGAGCCAAATGAGCATTCAACGCTAGAAGTGAAACAATGATGACTTTCGGTTGAGAGCATCTGTAACACCCCAAACTGGGCCCAGACCTTGTGGTCGAATCTGGCGATGTCACATTGAAGTGTTTTCCGAAAATCATAATTTCGTTGAAAATTTGTTCTATATTAAAACCTCTTTTTGATCTTAATGAGAATTTAAAATATCTCGTTCATTGTTAAAACTCAAGTCGTTTAAGCAAAATGTTAATCATATTAGATTGTTATTACACTTTAAAACATTGTTTGTAGCGGAAGCTTTTAAAGTATGTTGCGTGAATGTGGTTTTTTGAAAAGCATTTATCTTTTTGAAAAGCATTTATCTTTTTGAAAATTCGGATCCTATTACTAATAGATATAATTCAAAATAAATAAAATCCCAAATTAAAAGTGAAAACTTTTCAGAAGCCTTATTACATAAAAATTCCCAAATTTAAATTACTTATAAATTAAAAATCCAGTATAAAGGCATGAGCAGATGTGTGGCCACCTTCGAATCCCTCGAAGCACTAATCCGCCTAAAGATTACATGCGTAGATAAACAGAAAGGGTGAGTTTATGAAAGTCAGTGTGTAATCCCTTAAAAAATAGGTAATCAGTCGTACAATAGGCAATTACAGTCTGGGCCTAAGTATAGTACACTTTTTTCAATGAATAATAAACCTGTCCCCATGCAACATATCATAATATCATACATGTATGCAATATATATAAAATAGCATGCTCGATTATAGTCATCCATACATAAGGGCATAACAGTCATTTTACCTCATAAGGACATAACAGTTACTTATCAATTTGGGGTCAAGGTATACTTACTGACTAAACAGTAGGTCCACAGTCCTCTCGGGTGACCAGTGCAACCTTAACAGTTAAATAGTGAAAATGGGCCCAAGGCCTATAGTGCGGGCCCATGTGGGCCCACTTGCCCACATGGCCGACTTAGCCTACAAATGGCCCTGGCCATGTGAACTACACAGCCTAGCCCAATATTCTTCATACTTTCATGTGGTTTACCCATGTTAGGCGCACCAGTTTGTGGGGTGCACACGGTTCATTTCGGCCCAACATGGCCCAAATCGGCCTAAACCCATAAGATCGCTCATGGTGGCCTCTACAATCAAACACCCACGTTTATGCATTCGTATTCCCACATGATCGAGTGCACGCCCATGTAGCGAGAATAGTCACGATTTTTGGCTTTTACCGATTTACATTTTGAACATTGATTACACACTTGATTACGAACGTGCACGAGTAACCCACGAGAACTCCAACATATCACAATCAGAAACTTTGGTTAGTCGCTTATCAATTAATTGAAAAGAACCCAAACCTAAAACACTTGTTCAAGAGATTACCTATCACTCACCTTGATCGATCACACTAAAACCGTTGCAGGAGATTGCTTAGAATCCTTAAAGACTACCTGCATCCCATTCGCGACTCCTTAACTAATATCATACACGTAAATAATTGAACCAAGTGTATAGAAACTTACCCAAAATGTAAAACTAAGATTGAGAGACAAAAGTATTTGGCCACACCCAAAACAAACCTTTAAACCGAGGCACAAGAAGGAACAGTCACACTCCCTAGCAGAAAATGACAGAAAAAAAGGGTGTTAAATAAAAGGCTATTACAATAGAAGAGGAGAAAAGATAAAAACTGAGCACCCAAACCTAAGATGAAGTATTCAGCTAACACAAAAGTTGAGAGGGTATTCGGCTCTAACAAAGGACAAAGTGTTCGACCAAAACGTATCAACCGATTAAGGAAGGGCAAAGGTATTCGGCAAAGGAACAAAGCCAAGGGAGAGAGCAAGGGGCAAGGAGAATCGGCCAAAGACCAAGGCTAACAACCAAAAGAGTTTGAGAGAAGGGAGGGAATATTCGGCAATAGTATGAAAAGATAGAGGAAAGAAAAAGAACAGTTAGATAAGGGTTTGTAGGGGAAAGCAAAATCAACAAACGAAAAGAATCTAAATAGTACTCGAAATAAGCCAGAAACGGAAGATGCCGAAAGACTTTACTAGAGCAATTCGGTCTCTAAAGAACAGAAAAGAACCAATGTTGACAGTTACCAAACAAAAGAAGAGAAATTTGCCAACCCTAAAACCGAATGCATAGAGAGACAATAATTCCCATTCGCACCAACTCTTTTCCCACCACAAATCCCAACAATTTTCTCCTAAAATCTCTCCTAAAATCCCTCTAACCGATCACACCTCCCCTCAACAACTCAATTTGAATTCCCCTCAACCTCTTCAGTGTTTCAGTCAACCCACAAAACTCCCACGGCACAGCAGCAAAATGAAACACCCACTGCACCCACCAGGATTCGAACCTCAGAATTTAGGCAAACACTACACGCCACCTATCCCTTAGACCAACAGGCCCATTCTGTCATGTTTTATGAACATTTATTTAAGAAGCTTACTAACTAGAGACTAGGTTTATTCAAGTAAAAACAAAATTTTTTACAAGCCAAGGCTTGAACCCAAGACTCCTTAGACACTTCCCAGAACACTTAACCACTGAAACAGATACACATTTGTGTAACACAACATACAAAAAATAAATGCTTAGATTTTGGGGCATTACAACTCTACCCCCTAAAAGTAAATTTCAGCCTTGAAATTTACCTGATCAAAACAAATGAGAGTATTATTGTCGCATCACCTCCTCAGGTTCCCACGTGGCTTCCTCTGAGTTGTGATTACGCCAAAGTACCTTAACCAGTGGGATAGACTTCTTTCTTAACACTTTTACATTACGCTCTAGAATCTGAACTAGCTCCTCTTCAAAAGTCAGATCTTGTCTAACCTTAATCTCCTCAGTCGAGATAATATGCGTTGGATCAAAGCAGTAATGCCTCAGCATAGAGACGTGCACACATCGTCAATTCGGTCCAACTCTGGAGGTAACTCAAGTCGATAGGCAGCTGATCCCACACGTTTCAGTATGCGGTAAGGCCCAATGAACCTAGGGCTTAGCTTGCCCTTCCATCCAATTCTCAGTACCTTCTTCCATGGTGAGACCTTGAGAAATACCAAGTCACCCACAGAATTCTAAATCTCCTTACATTTTAGATCTGCATACGACTTCTGTCTATCAAATGCTGCCTTCAGTCGATCCCAAATTAGTCTAACTTTATCCTTGGTATCAAAAACCAATTCAGGGCTCAAAACATGCAGCTCACCTAATTTACTCCAACACAAAGGAGTACGACACCTACGACCATATAATGCTTCATATGGTGCCATCTGTATGCTAGACTGATAGCTATTATTATATGCAAACTCTTCTAACGGCAAGTAATCCTCCCAATTGCCTCAAAAATCTATCACACAACTCCTTAACATGTCCTCCAGTATCTGAATCACCCTCTCTGACTGACCATCTGCTTGACGATGGAATGTAGTACTAAAGTCCAACCTTGTCCCCAAAGCCTCGACTAATTTCTTCCAGAATCGAGAAGTGAAACGAGGATCTCTATCAGATATAATGGAAATCGATACCCCATACAGTCTCACTATCTCAGTCACATACAGTTTAGCCAGCTTCTACAACGAGTAATCAGTACGAACTGGTATGAAATGAGCAGATTTGGTCAATCCATCCATGATGACCCATATCAAATCCTTCTTAGCAGGTGTTAGGGGTAGCCCACTAATGAAATCCATAGTCACTCTCTCCCACTTCCAAAGTGGAATCTTAATTGGCTGAAGCAAACCCGAAGGTAACTTATGTTCAGCCTTAACCTGTTGGCAAGTCAGACATTTACCCACAAAGTTAGTAACTTCACGCTTAAGACCCAACCACCAATATAACTCACGAAGGTTTCAATACATCTTATTCCTACTAGGATGTATAGCATAAGGGCTACTATGCGCCTCTCGCAGTATAGACTGCCTCAAATCAGTATCCCTCGGTACACAGACTCTTCCATGGAAACATAGTACCCCTTCGCTATTCAATCTAAAATCTAAATTTCCCCCACTCTTATGCTGTTGGAACCGAGGACCCAGTGGCTCATCCTCCAATTGTTTACCATTAATCTACTCAATCCATTTCAGTTTAACCTGAAGTTCAACTAACAGACTACCATCATCAAATAAGCTCAGACGAGCAAACATTGCCCTCAAATCTGTCATAGCCCTATGGCTCAGTCCGTCTGCCACCACATTGGCCTTACCAATATGGTATTCAATCGAACAGTCATCATCCTTAAGTAGCTCAATCCATCTACGATGCCTATGATTTAGCTCCTTCTGAGTGTGGAGATACTTGAGGCCCTTGTAATTCGTGTGATACACTTCTCACCGTACAGGTAATGCCTCTAAATTTTCAGTGTGAATACCATCACGGCCAACTCCATGTCATGCATTGGATAATTTGCCTCATGAGTCTTAAGCTAGTGACACACATAAGCCACCACCTTACCCTCTTGCATCAACACGCAACCCAAACCAATGTGTGATGCATCGCTATAGATAGTAAACTCTTTCCTAGACTCTGGCTGTATCAAGACAGGGGCCTCATCAGAACTTTCTTTAGTTTCTTAAAACTTTCTTACTGAGCATCAGTCCAGTTAAACGACATCCTTACGCAACAACTTAGTCAGAGGTGCAGCAATCAATGAAAACCCCTCAACAAACCGACTATAATACCCTGGCAAACCCAGAAAACTTTGAATCTTAGATACCGTCTTAGGTGGCTTCTAATCCAGGATAGCTTTAATTTTTCAAGGATCAACCCTAATCCCTTCAGCAGATACCACATGGCCTAGAAATGTTACCTTTCGTAACTAGAACTCGCATTTACTAAACTTGGCGTACTACTATTTCTCCCTTAGAAGCTGCAAAACAACTCGGAGATGTGCATCATGGTCATCTTCAGTTTTTGAATATACCAGGATGTCATCTATGAAAAACACTACGAACCGATCCAGATAGAGCTGGAACACTCGGTTCATCAAATCCATAAAAGCCACTGGTCCATTCATCAGTCCAAATGACATCACTAGGAACTCATAATAACCATAACGAGTCCTAAATGCTGTCTTGTAAACATCAGCCTCTCTGACTCTCAGTTGATGGTACCCTGATTGGAGATCAATCCTAGAGACGACCGAAGCTCCTCGAAACTGGTCGAATAGATCATCAATCCTCGGTAGGGATACTTATTCTTAATAGTTAATTTATTCAGTTGCCGTTTTTCGATGTACATACGCATAGATCCATCCTTCTTTTTCACAAATAAAATTGGTGCTCCCCATGGAGACACTCTAGGTTGGATAAACCCTCGATCCAGTAACTCTTGAATCTGAGCCTTAAGCTCCACGAGCTCCTTCGATGCCATTCTATGAGGGGTGATAGAGGCTAGATACGCCTCACAACCCTTATGAACCAATTTCTCGACCTTCAGTGTAGAAACCACATTTGACAGACAATTCCAACGCTCCTCAATTACAACTACCTCATCACCCTCCGTAGTTTTCAGTACCACTCATTTAGTAGTGCAATCCAAATTCACTTGATGTTTAACCAGCTAGTCCATACCCAGTATTAAATCAAATTCTCTGAAAGGGAGTTCCATTAAATCTGCCAAAAAGATAGTTCATTGAACCTCCAAAGGTACATCTCTGAACAATTTATTTACCTTCACTCACTGCCCTAATGGACTCAACACAATGACCTCATTGGTAGTGCTCTCAACCATTATACCCAAAGTTTTAGATACAGTGCATGCTATATAAGAATGTGTAGACCCAACATCAATCAGTGCAGTATAAGGTACATTATGGATAAAGAACGTACCTATAATAACATCTGAGGCATCTTCATCCTCTCGGTGACATGTAGCATAAACCAGTACTAGCTGTCTTACCTCAGTATGACCAGTACCTCTGCCCGGTGCTCCACGACCACAGCCCATACCATTTCCACCTTTGGCCTGACCACGGCCTTTTGATGGCTGCTGCACAGCTCTCGGCAGTTGAACAGTACCTATACTAGTAGCTTGCATCTGATCTGGCCTCTGTGGACAATCTCTGATACGGTGCTCTAATGATCCGCACCTCAGACATGCTCCAATCCTTTTCCAACATTCGCCCTAATGGTGTCTCCCACAATCGCATAGAAATTGCGGTCCAACAAAGACAAGGGGGTCCCAACTCTAACACCTTGACAACTCGGCCTTTTTCTTAGGGCTCTGAATCCCTCTTGTTCCTACCTCTTTCCTTTTCACGGTTCTGGCACTCAGCACGCTTCACATCCTCAGCGTTCTTTGCCTTATCCACTAAAGCAGCAAAATCTCACTCCCTCTGTGGAGCTATCAAAACCTTTAAATCATCCCTGAGATCGTCCTCGAATCAAACACAATGCTCATATTTGGTTGCCACTATCCCACACGCGTAATGGCTAAGTCGTAAAAATTTAGCCTTGTATTTAGCCACAGATTTAACCCCCTGAGACAAATTCAGAAACTCTCTCCTCTAGGCATCCACATAACTAGCACCCACATATTTTTCTTGGAATGCAGTCTTGAAAAATTCCCAGGTCAACCGGTCGGGCTGAGTACCCTCTTTAATTGTAAGCCACCTTGATAGGCTTCATCTCATTGCAATGACAATGCATCGAGGTCGTCCATAATCCTCTCTATGGACTCAATCCAATAGTCAACCACATTAGGGGCTACTCCAGCAATACCCCTAAAAATCTCAGCCCCGTTAGACTGAGTCGTTTCGTGACCGACCCACGGCCCACAATACCATTATTGGGCCCAGCGACCCACTTTAGAATTCACAACATAGCTTGGGATAGTACGTCATCCCCAACTGCACAATCGTGGGACCCAGTCTTAGTCACAGGTGAAGGTGGTACCTCTCTAGCGTTAACGTTAGGCATGTGGCTCGATGATGAAGACCCAGCCCGAGTACCTCCACGGCCTCTGTCGCGACCTCTTGCACCCCTTCCATAAATACCTGTAACACCCCAAACCCAGCCTAAACGTTATGGCCGGATCCGACATGCTACATCAAAGCGTTCAAAAACATTTCAGGTCGTTGTTCAAAAAACTTACTTAGTGTTTTAAAAGATAATTTTAAATACAGGTTAAGGTGAATGGAAGCTGAGCACCAGGTAGGGAAACTGGAAAGGAGGAGGTGAGTCCATCGAATTGCTTAAGTACCAAGCTCCATTCGGATCCAATCCTAGACATGCACACCGCCATTGCCACACCTTAACGTCATGTATATTTTTAGGAAACCAATTTGATTAAGTCCTTTTTAGGAAAAGTGATTAATCTTAAAAAATATTTTCATTGCAGAAGCTTTACTTGTTGTCGTGTTATTTTGAAATCAATTACTGTTTTTGAAAACACGTCCTAAAGTTATCCAATTCCAACAGTTAAATATAAGTATTACCTACTTTAACAAAACATATTAAAACCATAAAAAATAATCAAGCGGCCTTATTACAAATTTAAAAAAAAAATCGAAACCTTAAACGTAAAATAAATGTCCAGTTCATTTAAGAGAGTCAAACTTGCGAGCGTGTGGCCACTCTGAATCCCTCACACTCCAAGCCCACTATGGTTGGGGATTACTGCGTGGATGAAAAATAAAGGGGTGAGTTTGGGAAACTCGGTGTAAATTAACCCAACCATAGCCTATATCGGCTCAACCACGAATGAATAAGTTGCCCTTAGCCCGAGCGAAGTCGAGAATAAAGCCCATAGGCCCATAACGAGCAGAATAGATATTACATGTCTATGCAAAACCCAACCCATATCCAACCACATGCACCCCATACCAACCTTTCACCATGTGGGAGACTACTCGACCCACCCAATCGCTACGCCACGAAATATGCAAAGCCGCATTGCCGAGCAGATAATGTGACAGAGTCGTGAGCAGATAATTGTGGCGAGCCACCGAATCAGATATATGTGGCGAGCCACCAGATCGAATAGTTGTGGCATAGCCACCGGGCGCTTCCTCCATAATATAATCCATGTCCCCATGCGCGAGATATACAATCATGGCATACATCATACAGAATTAAATTATCATGCTTTCAGTCAAAAGTAACCCTAGGGGTATAATGGTAATTTTGCACCTAAGGTATATCAGTAATTTCCATACATAGGGGTATTCAAGTAATTTAACTATTCTTAAGGTTTTCATGCATAGCATAGCCATTTACGTACGACCAGAAACACTCATCGCTTTTTCTTACCGAATTGGGCCCGTTGGCCTACTATCCCGTTTTTGGCCCATCAAGCCCAAAAACATCGAAATGCACAGAATCGTGCACTCTATAGTCTTATCACTTTAATCTACCATATACACCAAACTACTAATCTCACGAGCATTCGCTTTTCGCATGCTCTTAAAATGCCGACTTTTTAAGCATTTCAGCTTTTCGGCTTTTGCCGATCTAGTCTATAAGAGGGTGTCAGTTACACACCTGATTGCGATGATATGTTGACGAGATCCACACACGTACTACCTATAGTTGAATTACTAACACGTTAATCTAACTTATCTAAAATGAACTACGTAATAACCCCTTACCACATTCGGCCAAAGGCACCTTAGGCACTAGCGATCCTACCTTTGCCAAAGTTAGCGATTATGTTTAGATCAAGTCGCTCCGCTTGTCCAAGCCTTCGATCAGCAGCCTTTAGATCCCACTATTATCAAAATAAAACAGTTATAACATCCCTTAGAGCTACATTCCCAAATGACAACCCCCTAACCTTTAGGGGTTTCGACTTTTCTAAAACCCAAAATAAGGATTAAGTTAAAAAACTTACCACTGGTTCCTTCAGTCAATGACTCCAATTAACTCCTACTCGATTCTGACGCAGATCTACCCCTCAAATGATAACAAAATTCGAGCCTTTAGTGATCTTAAAATTCAGCTATGACCCTATGGCTATGCGTTTTTAGCTTTTTGTGACAGTGAAGAAAAGATGAGGTTTTGTAGTGGCTTTGTCGACAGAAACTTGAGGTTTAGAGGACAAGAGAATCGGTCAAGAAAATAAGGGAAAAATAAGATGGTTTTGCCTAGAAGAAAACGGCACAAAAGAAATCAGGCCTTCGGGATTTTGGCTTTTTGAGGCAATCAACTATAGGCTTAAAACAATGGTAAGAAAGTAGTGTAGGGTAGAGTGGTGGAAGGATTCGGCTATGGAGAAAAGAAGAGGAGAAAGTAGATGGAGAGAAAAAGAAAAGAAGAGAAGAGGAGGAAGGATGGTCAAAAAAACGACACAACTTACCCCTAATGTCAAACTTATACTGGCATTTAACCTAGCCGAAATTGCCCTCCCTAAAGCACCCCTTGGCCGGCCAACTCTTACTCCTTAAAAGTCCACCATTTGCCCAACACTGTTCTCCCTAATCAACTCCTAAATCCTCTCCGTTATCAGCTCCTAAATCCTATCCCTTATCAACTCCTAAATCCTATCCCTTATCAACTCCTAAATCCTCTCCTGACAGACTTTCACTTCAGTTCCATTTCTTACCTTTTCTGTACATAAAAATTAATATTACTAATTTGCTTACCTTACGGCTCGAACCTCAGCTCTCCTTGGTCATCCACACGCCACCTCTAAAGCCCCCCAAGTGGCGTCACATGCCAACTTACTACAGGCTTCCTTGTGTTTAATTTTACCCAATTAATACTTAAAAGCCCAATTAAGCAGAACCCATTTTTCTTATGGAACTAAAATTAAACCCCTTTTTCCTATGGAACTAAAATTAACTAAAGCTCCGAGTTTTAACTTAAGCTTGGGTCTTCTAGAGGCCCACTAACATAATTAACCTATGCCAAATAGATAAAACATAGGAAATTTAAAAAATTCATTGAAAATCCCGAAAATCCCGAAAATTGGGCGTTACAACTCTACCCTCCTTAAAGAAATTTAGTCCTCGAAATTTTACGATTCAAACAGATGAGGGTATTCTTTGTTGCATCGCCTCTTACGGCTCCCACGTAGCTTCCTCTACGCCATGATTACGCCTAAAGCACTTTCACTAATGGAATGATTTCCTTCGAGAACCTTAACATCTCGAGCCAATATTTGCAGGCTCCTCCTCAAAGGTCAAATCGACCGAACTTCAATATCTCGCAACCGCACGACATGAGCGTGGTCGAATGATAACGCCTTAACATGGAGCGTGAAAACATCATGAATCCTGTCTAACTCTGGAGGCAATTCCAATTGATAAGCTACTAGGCCTACTCGCTTCAAAATCCGATAAGGCCCAATGAACCGCGGGCTCAGCTTGCCCTTCTTACCAAACCTTAATATCTTCTTCCAAGGAGAAACCTTCAAGAAAACCATATCACCTACTCGAGTACTCAATCTCCTTCCGCTTCAAATCAGATACAACTTTTCCTATCGAAGCTTCTTTTAACCGATCCTAATTATTTCGACCTTATCCTCGATGATCGCCTACCAACTCTGGTCCAAGAACTTGTCGCTCTCCTAGTTCAGTCCAACAACTAGGGGTACAACACCTTCGTCCATATAATGCTTCATACGGTGCCATTCGGATACTTGCCTGGTAACTGTTATTGTACGCAAATTCTGCCAATGGCAAGTAATCCTCCCAACTACCTCGAAAGTCCGTCACGCATCCCCTCAACATATCCTCCAGAATCTGAATAACCCTTTCCGACTGACCATCAGTTTGGGGATGGAAAGCCTTGCTAAAGTTCAATCACGTCCCCAATACCTCATGCAGCTTTTGCCAAAATCGAGATATGAATCTAGGATCCCGGTCAGAGATAATCAAAACTGGGGCTCCATGAAGTCACACAATCTCTGCCACATACAGCTTGGCTAACCTTTGAAGTGAGAAATCAGTACGTACAGGTATGAAATGGGCTGATTTGGTCAACCTATCCACGACCACCCACACCGAGTCTTTCTTCGATGGTGTCAAGGGCAGCCCACTCACAAAGTCCATGGTTACCCTCTCCCACTTCCAAAGTGGTATCTTCACCAGCTGCAATAGTCCAGAAGGTAATTGATGCTCAGCTTTCACTTGCTGGCATGTCAGACATTTTCCTACAAACTCCGTTACTTCTCATTTAAGTCCAGGCCACCAGTACACTTCTCGCAAGTCATGATACAACTTGTTCCCTCCAGGATGCATGGCACACAGTCCCCCATGAGCTTCCTTCAATATTGCCTGCCTCAAGTCAGAGTCCTTCGGAACACAAATTCTTCCTCGGAAACACAGAACTCCTTCGTTATTTAACCCAAACTCCGAAGTTTCCCCTTCTTTACCTTGTTGAAAACGAGCAACCAAAGACTCGTCATTCAATTTCTTTTCCTTAATCTGTTCCACCCAGGTTGGTCTCACTTGCAACTCAACCAACAGACTTCCAACATCATACAGACTCAAACGAGCAAACATTGCTCTCAGATCAGATACAATTCTACGACTTAGAGCATCGGCTACCACATTAGCCTTGCCTGGGTGATACTCGATTGAACAATCATAATCCTTAAGCAACTCAATCCATCTCCTTTGCCTAAGGTTTAGCTCCTTCTAAGTCAACAAATACTTAAGACTCTTGTGGTCTGTGTATATAATACACCTTTCTCCGTACAAGTAATGTCTCCAAATCTTAAGTGCAAATATCACGTCGCCAACTCCAAATCATGAGTAGGATAGTTCCCCTCGTGAGGCTTAAGCTGTCGTGATACATATGCAACCACCTTACCCTCTTGCATCAACACGCAGCCCAAACCTACATGTGATGCGTCCTTACATACCGTAAAATCCTTCCGGACACTGGTGAATTAACACAGGTGCTTTAGTCAGAACTTTCTTCAACTTCTCAAAAGCTTCCTACTGCTTCTCAGTCCATACAAACGGTACTCCTTTCCTTATGAGTTTTCTCAGAGGTGCTGCCATCACAGAAAAACCGTCCACAAACTTCTTTGTAGTATCCGCCAATACTAAAAACTCCGTATTTCGACATCGACCTAGGCGGCTTCCACTCCAAAATCGCTTCAATCTTTCGAGGTCCACCTTAATCCCTCGGCAGAACAACATGACCTAAGAAGGTTACCTCCTCAACCAGAATTCACACTTGCTGAACTTCGCATAAATTTCCTTCTCCCTTAACACTTGCAGCACTATACGAAGATGCTCATCATGCTTCGCTTCCGTTTCAGAATATACCAGGATGTCGTCAATAAAGACGACTACGAACTGATCCAAGAATGGTTGGAACACACAATTCATCAGATCCATAAATCTTTGCAGAGGCGTTAAATCGGTCCAAATGGCATAACCGAAACTTCGTAATGACCATACCGAGTCCTGACTGCCATCTTATGGATATCTGCCTCCTTGACCCTTAACTGATGATATCCAGATCGAAGGTCGATCTTGGAAAATACAGAAGCTCCTCTAAGCTAGTCGAATAGATCGTCAATCCTTGGCAGTGGATACTTATTCTTAATCGTCAGTTTGTTCAACTGGCGATAATCAATGCACATCCGCATCGTACCATCCTTCTTTTTCACGAATAGCACCGGTGCTCCCCAAGGAGACACACTTGGCCTAATGAAGCCCCTATCCAGCAACTCCTGAATTTGGGCCTTTAACTCTACTAACTCCTTCGGTGCCATCTATGCGGTGCAATGGACACGGGTGTCGTTCCAGGCAACAAGTCGATTCCAAACTCAACTTCTCGGTTCGGAGGCAATCCTGGAAGCTCCTCCGAAAAAACATCTTAGAACTCTTTTATAGTCCTGACCTTATCCACCGTCAGTCCCTCCTCTTCCAACTGACTTACCAATGCCAAATAAGCCTCACAACCTTTCCGAATCCACTTTTCGACTCTTAACGCCGACACCACATTGGACAAATAATCCCTTCGTTCCCCTATCACCATAACCTCCTCACCTTCCGCAGTCCTTAACACCATTCGTTTAGCTGCACAATCCAGAGTCGCCTTATGCTTAACAAGCCAGTCCATTCCCAGAATGAGGTCAACTTCCTCGAATGGTAACTCCATCAGATCTCCAGGGAAAGCCCTACCTTGAGTTTCTAAGGGTACATCCCTATACAGTTTGTCTACCCTAACCGAGTGACCCAAAGGACTTAGCACAGATACCCCACTCACAATCTTCTCAGAATGCACACCCAACGACCCAAATATAGCACATGCAACATAGGAATGAGTAGATCTAATATCCACCAAAGCAGTACACGGCATGCTAGAAACCAAAAACATACCCGTTATGACGTCAGGTGCGTCGCCCTCCTCTCGACGACAATTTGCATATATACCATTTGGTCGTCGAGCTTGACATTTTCGGCACCTGCCGGTGCCCTCGACCTCGACCATTTCCATTCCTACCTTGCCCATGTCCTCTCGATGGTTGTGGTCCACCTCTCATGGGTTGAGCAACCCTCTGTACAGCAACCTGAGCCTGATCAGCTCTCTAAGGACAGTCCTTAACTCTATGTTCCATAGATCCACATCGAAAACAAGCACTGGAACATTTCTTACACTCACCCAAATGTACCTTACCACAGTCTCCACAGATTGGTGGTCTAACCACTTCATCGGCAGTGCTCGAACTGGTTCCTCCACTCTTGCTCTCTTAACATTCCTATTAGCACCACCTGAGGGCTGTGAATCCCTCTGAAAATGGTTCTGATCCTTCTCTCGATTCTGCTTTTCAGCCCGCTTAACCTCCTCAGCTATCTTTGCCTTCTCCACCAAGACCGCAAAGTCCCGCTCCCTCTGCGGAGCAATCAACACCCTAAGGTCATCCCTAAGACCATCCTCAAAGCGCACACTACGCTTCTATTCCGTAGCGACTATACCCACGGCATACCGGCTCAGCCTCAGAAACTCGGCCTCGTACTCAGCAACTGTTTTACCTCCTTGCACCAGATTCAAGAATTCTTTTCTGCGAGCGTCCACATAACTTGCCCCAATATACTTCCCTTTAAAGGCCGTCTTAAATAATTCCCAAGTTACCCGATCAGCTGGGGTCCCTTCTCTCACAGTGAGCCATCACTGATAGGCCTCGTCCCGCAGCAACGATATGGCTCCCTTTAGCTTCTGGTCCACCGAGCAGTCCAAGTCGTCCATAATCTATTCCATGGCCTCCAACCAATATTCCGCCACATTCGGAGCTACACCAAACACACCCTTAAAGATCTCCGCACCGTTAGCCCGAAGTCGTTTAGAAATGGATCCCCAAATTTCGTTGCCCGTACTTGCCCCAGTAACCCTTTCCAGAACCCGAAGCATTACCTGTGACAGGACATCATCCCCGACACCGCGGTCATGAGACTCCACCTCCGTTGCCGGTCGTACTGGTGCATTCGCAGTCGGCATATATCTCGAACATGAAGATCTCGCTCGAGCACTTCCTCGGCCCCGTCCACGGCCTCTTCCACGAGTAGCTTTTGTACTCATATCGTATTATTTGATTACGAATTTTACGCATTAATTCAATATTCTAGTGCTTATTACAGATTTTTTATGAATCAGGCAGTAATTCAAAGTTTGTTTTCACAGAATTGAAGTCTAGCTACAATTTCAGTCTCTTATCAAATTTTCCTAAGGTTTCAGTATCATCCTATCCTAGTAGGATTTCAGTACAAACAGATATTTCAATAAAATATTCAGAGAAGTTTAGAGTAATACTTACAGGCTTGGGCCGGAGATTCGGAATGCCACCTTCTAAAGTCTAAATTTTGAAAATCGAGTTTTTTTCAAAAATCTTTATTTTTGTAAACCCATTCCACAGCCGAGTTGTTGTAACTTGGCTCTGATACCACTAAATATAACACCCCAAACCCGGCCTAGACGTTATGGTCTGATCTGACATGCCACATCAAAGCGTTCAAAAACATTTCAGGTCACTTACTTAGTGTTTTAAAAGATAATTTTAAATGCAGGTTAAGGTGAATGGAAGCTGAGCACCAGGTAGGGAAACCGGAAAGGAGGAGGTGAGTCCATCAAACTGCTTAAGTAACAAGCTCCCTTCGATCCAATCCTAGACATGCACACCGCCATTGCGACACCTTAACGTCATGTATATTTCAAGGAAACCAATTAGATTAAGTCCTTTTTAGGAAAAGTGATTAATCTTGGAAAATATTTTCATTGCAGAAGCTTTACTTGTTGTCGTGTTATTTTGACATCAATTACTATTTTTGAAAACACGTCCTAAAGTTATCCAATTCCAACAGTTAAATATAAGTATTACCTACTTTAACAAAACATATGAAAACAATTAAAAATAATCAAGCGGCCTTATTACAAATTTAAAAAAAATCGAAACCTTAAACTTAAAATAAATGTCCAGTTCACCGAAAGAGAGTCAAACTTGCAGAACATGTGGCCACTCCGAATCCCTCACAGCTCCAAGCCCACTATGGTTGGGGATTACCTGCGTGGATGAAAAATAAAGGGGTGAGTTCGGGGAAACTCAGTGTGTAGATTAACCCAACCATAGCCTATATCAGCTCAACCACAGAAACAGAATAAGTTGCCCTTAGCCCAGAACAGAAGTCAGAATAAAGCCCATAGGCCCATAACAGAACAGAACAGATATTACATGTCTATGTAAAACCCAACCCATATCCAACCACATGCACCCCCATACCAACCTTTCACTATGTGGGGAGACTACTCGACCCACTCAACCGCTACACGCCATAGAAATATGTAGCACGGCTGCCAGAACAGATAATGTGACAGAGTCACCAGAATAGATAATTGTGGCAGAGCCACCAGAACAGATATATTTGGCAGAGCCACCAGATCAGATAGTTGTGGCATAGCCACCAAGACGCTTCCTCCATAATATAACCCATGTCCCCATGCAGCAGATATACAATCATGGCATACATCATACAGAATTAAATTATCATGCTTTCAATCAAAAGTAACCCTAGGGGTATAATGGTAATTTTGCACCTAGGGTATATCAGTAATTTCCATACATAGGGGTATTCAAGTAATTTAACTATTCTTAAGGTTTTCATGCATAGCATAGCCATTTACGTACGACTAGAAACACTCACCGCTTTTTCTTACCAAATTGGGCTCGTTGGCCTACTATCCCGTTTTTGGCCCATCAAGCCCAAAAACATCGAACTGCACAGAATCGTGCACTCTACAGTCTTATCACTTTAACCTACCATATACACCAAACTAGTAATATCACGAGCATTCGCACACTCGCATGCTCTTAAAATGCCAGCTTTTCGGCATTTGACTTTTAAACTTTTGCCGATCTAGTCTATAAGAGGTGTCGATTACACACGATTGCGATGATATGTTGACGAGATCCACACGTACTACCTACAGTTGAATTACTAACACGTTAATCTAACTTATCTAAAATGAACTACATAATAACCCCTTACCACATTCGGCCAAAGGCACCTTAGGCACTAGCGATCCTACCTTTGCCAAAGTTAGCGATTATGTTTAGATCCAGTCGCTCCGCTTGTCCAAGCCATCGATCAGCAGCCTTTAGATCCCACTATTATCAAAATAAAATAGTTATAACATCCCTTAGAGCTACATACCCAAATCGACAACCCCCCTAACCTTTAGGGGTTTCGACTTTTTTGAAACCCGAAATAAGGATTAAGTTAAAAACTTACCACTGGTTCCTTCTTTCAATGACTCCAATTAACTCCTACTCGATTCTGACGCAGATCTACCCCTCAAATGATAACAAAATTTGAGCCTTTAGTGATCTTAAAATTCAGCTATGACCCATGGCTATGCGTTTTCAGCTTTTTGTAACAGTAAAGAAAAGATGAGGTTTTGTAGTCGATTTGTCGACAGAAACTTGGGGTTTAGAGGACAAGAGAATTGGTCAAGAAAATGAGGGAAAAATAAGAGGGTTTTGCCTAGAAGAAAACGGCACAAAAGAAATCAGGCCTTCGGGATTTCGGCTTCTTGAGGCAATCAACTATAGGCTTAAAATAATGGTAAGAAAGTAGTGTAGGGTAGAGTGGTGGAAGGATTCAGCTATGGAGAAAAGAAGAGGAGAAAGTAGATGGAGAGAAAAAGAAAAGAAGAGAAGATGAGGAAGAATGGTCAGAAAAATGGCACAACTTACCCCTAATGCCTAACTTATACTGGCACTTATCCTTGTCGAAATTGCCCCTCCAAAGCACCCCTTGGCCGGCCAACTCTTGCTCCTCAAAAGTCCACCATTCGGCCAACACTGTTCTCCCTAATCATCTCCTAAATCCTCTCCCTTATCAGCTCCTAAATCTTATCCCTTATCAACTCCTAAATCCTATCCCTTATCAACTCCTAAATCCTCTCTTGACAGACTTTCACTTCAGTTCCACTGCTTACCTTTTCTGTACATAAAAATTAATATTACTAATTTGCTTACCTTGCGACTCGAACCTTAGCTCTCCTTGGTCATCCACACGCCACCTCTAAATCCCCCCAAGTGGCGTCACATGCCAACTTACCACAGGCTTCCTTGTGTTTTATTTTACCCAATTAATATTTAAAAGCCCAATTAAGCAGAACCCCTTTTTCCTATGGAACTAAAATTAACTAAAGTTCTGAGTTTTAACTTAAGCTTGGGTCTTCTAGAGGCCCACTAACATAATTAACCTACGCCAAATAGACAAAACACAGGAATTTTTAAAAATTCATTGAAAATCATAGAAATCCCAGAAATCTCGAAAATTGAGGCATTACAATACCTCTGGTGCTCATTATTGATTGTGTATTATCTGTATTAACAATTTTATGAATCTGTTTATAGTTCCAGTGTTTATTAATGGATATTTTATGAAAAGCAGTATCAATTGTTCAAAGTTTTGTTTTCGCAGATCGCAGTCTTACTACAATTTCAGTTTACCCTAAATAGAGTATTTAAGTACAGTCTATTGCCTATAATAGTCTCAGTATTTTAGTTTAAACAAATAGTAGTTTTAGAGGACTTACAGAATCGGCGCCGGGGACTCGGTGTACCACACACTCAGTAAAACATTTCCAAGTATTTCAAATCATTTGAAATAGTATTTTAAAATAAACCCAAATCCACAGCTGAGCTTTGTAGCCTGGCTCTGATACCACTAAATGTAAAACCCTAAACCCGGCCTAGACGTTATAGCCGAACCTGGTGATGTCACATTAAAGTGTTTTCCGAAAAACATAATTTAGTTGAAAATTTGTTCTATATTTAGTAATTTTTATGTTTTTTAGATCTTTGTAGCTTAATCTAGCTAACCCATGGACTATTTTGTAAAAATTTTAAAGATTTTGAAACTTGCCATTGGTGAATTGTAAGTGTTCTTGAGATTAAATGATGAATTTGTGAGCCTGATTGTTAAATAGGACTATTTTATAAAGGAATTTTTGATATTTTTTAACCTATGGACTAATTTAAAATTATGTAAAAATCTAGCATATCAATTTGTAAATTTTCAAATGATTAAGGGCTTTATAGAAGTGTTGTTAAATTTGATTTTGAGTATTAAGGGTTAAATGTGAAAATTTAAATAGTTTTGATTTTAAGAACTAAATTGAATAAAGCGAAAACGTTCAGGGAAAATTGTAAAATGAAATTTAAAGGTCACATGCATAGAAATGAGTTTGATAATGCATGTGAATTTGATAAATTGAATTTAATTATTATATAGATCAAGATTTGAATCATAAGGTGGATAACCAGGGAAAAGGAAAAATCGTGGATTAGTCTCTACGAGTTAACCAATAGCATATTTTAGGTAAGTTCATAGTATAAATAAATTTATTTATTTTATATAACTTGTTCTAATATGTTTTGGTTCAATTGTATTTGATGTTGAATTTAGATATTAAGTTGTAAATTTTAAAATGCTTACAATTAAGTACAGGTGAGAAAATAGATATTTGGTAGTTGATGAATATTTGGGATATTACAATTCTATGATATTGAAATGAACTTAGCTGATTGATAGCATGGGTACGAGTGTTATTCTGGAAGTGCCTCTATATTATAATCATAATAAACTCTATTAAAATGCTAGTGTGAACATAGTAAACGATTAGGATACGATTAACATACCAATAGGGCTAGAATGCGTGCTTGTACGGGATTGCACTTTGGTGCCTCTGATTGCACTTCAGTGCCTCTTTTAGCATTTCAATGCTCTATGGTGTGTTTTGGGGAACCTGAGTATCCAAGTCATGTTGTTATAATTCATTGGGCTATGAAAATTATGATTTGTCTTAAGATGATTTGTTATTTATGGTATTTATCCATTAAAAGGTGTGTATCAAAGTAAAATCATGCTAGAATGTTCTATTTGGCATCTATGCAATGAAATGTATATGTATATTATATTAAGGGTTTGGTAAAATCATTGATGAGCATGAATTATTTGATGAACTCATTCTATACTAATCATATGTATTCTCATAAATGATTGTCAAGTTTAATTAATCTAAGTTAAATTGTTTGCACATTGTTTAATTGAGGTAAGTTGATTTGAATTCCATATATGAACTTACTAAGATACTTAAGCTTACTCTGTTTATTCTGTATTTCTGTAGTTAAAGTTTTGCAGAATTGGTCGGGCAGATCAACTTTAGAGTTCACACTAACAAGCTTCTATTTCGGTTCTTTTTTATTTGGTTATTTCAGTGTTGTGGCATGTATATAGGGTTTTGATGTTGATGAATTTATAATTCTAGTCAGATTTGTAAGTTTGGTTAAAATTGATATGTAATGTTAAGATCATGCTTCATGTTAAATTTATGATGAATGTAGAGATATTTCTTAAAATATCATGTTGGCTTTACTTTGTGAAATAATGCTTCATGCCATTGGACTAGTAAACATAAGTTGGTATTTGATATATTGATAAGGTAGTTTCTTATTTGATGTCTTAATTGGTGATCTGTTGTGGAAACTGTTATTATGGTTTTGGTAACCTATGATTTTGGGATAGAACATATTTGCTTTTGAAAGTGGTATAACTGATTGATTTTTCCATATGGTATTTGGAATTTTATTGATGATTGAATGAGATCAACATATTAAATATATCTTTGGCTTGAATAATTGTTGTTTATGGTTGAATTGTGGTGCTAATGAGAGCATATTGGTTAGGCACATAGGTTGATTGTGAATTGGCATATTTTGGCATGTTTTGGCACATTTTGAATATGTAACACCTCTTACCTGTACATGAGATCGGGACCTGGTACGAGGCATTACCAGACATGTACTCGGACATTTTCAAAAAATACGGCTATAAAATTTCATTTCAATATAAAACCAATCAAACAACATCTTAATGTCCCTATTATGGGCCTATAGGCCCTAAACATACATTGGGTACAGTTCAGAACTAAACCGAGAACTTGCAAAAGTTCTTGGAAAATTTTCTAGATCTTATCTCACACACTCGTGTGGAGGCAATGCACACACAAGTGTGCTTTGGGACATGCTCATGTGCTTTGGGACACGCCCGTGTCCCCTAATGTGTCGAATTCATTGAATTTATTTTCTATTTCGAACCTACAGGGGTTTTCACACAGCCAAGCACACGCCTGTGTCCCTGACTCGTGTACTTCACATGTGACAACCCGAATTAGGGCCTAATCGGAATAGTGGTTTCGTGACCACAAATCCGAGATAGAAATAATTGTTTTATAATTATTTTGGGGTTTATGATATGATTGCATGATTGTGTGAAAATTTCGTGATGAAATTCTATGCCTAAAGTGCTTAAATTGAAAGTAGGGACTAAATCGAATAAGTTGCAAAATTTGCATCCCGGAAGTTTTTAGTATGAAATTGTTTTGGAATATTAATTAGGAGGCCTTAAATAGCAATTTGACCAATTTTAAGTTCATGGACAAAATTAGGACATGGAAGGAATTTTTGAAAGTTTAGTAAGGAGGGCATTTTGGTCATTTGGATATTAAATGAAATAAAATGGGAAAAATAACACAAAATTGATCATCATCCTCCTTAGTTGCTGCCGAATTCTCCTCTCTCCATAGCTAGGGTTTCTTCAATTTTCAAGCTCCATAATCAAGAAAGACGTGGAATTGATCTCGAGCGGGGAAGGAAAAGTTTTGGACTAAATTGCAAAATTTCCACATTTTGCACCAAGGTAAGTTGTATGTAAATATTACAATAATTTCATGTACATTCTTATATTTCACCTATTATATAAATATACTAGTGATGTTAAAATATAAATCGACTATTGGAAGAATGGAAATAAATCTGAGAGAGAGATCCGGTTGAACATTTGAGAGATCGAATGAAATAGAGGGAGCGTAGCTAGGTCACATGTATGATGCTGAGTGCACATCATGTGTACAAGAAAGCTACGAGACACCCTGTAGTAGCTAGGTCACATGTGTGATACGAGATGTATCCCATGTAGACAAGAGAGCTACGTGAAAGATAAATGTAGCTAGGTCGCATGCGTGATTCCAAGTGAAGGACACCATGTAGACAAGAGAGCTACGAGACAAATCGGTTAGGTCGCATGAGTGGTACTAAATGTTCACCATGTGTACAAGAGAGCCGAACTAAGCGAAGTATGATGGTGAAATGTGTCTTGAAACCATTAAATATCGAGGATTGATCCGAATTGTTCAACGGGATGGTTTTGTGGTGATATTGTGGTTTGGACCTACACTTATGGTGAATGAAATGTGGTGAAAATGATTTGTGGTATATACATATATAAGAAAAAATGGGGTTAGCATAAAGAATGTGTGAAAGAGTGAAATTAGCATTAAAACTGTTTTGGATGATAGCAGTGACGTGATTTTGAAAAATCACCAAAAATAGAAGGAATATAATTAGAGGTTGAATGAGATGTGAAATTAAAGTGTAATGAGTCTACTTTCATATAAAAGAAACAGAGAAAGCAAAGGAATTCTATATTTTGAGATATTTACAATTGTACGTGACTTGCTCAGGATGAATATGTGATCCCCTGTTCCAACTTTGAAAAATCATTAAAAATTGTACAAAGCAAATTAAGAAATATAGTTTACATTCCTAAATTCCTTATTGAGACTAGTTTTAAATGAAACAGACTTCAGGGTTGTTTGAATTGTGTACTGAGAGAAATTCAATTCGTAGTGAACAGAGGTCAGATCAGTCGAGCTGTGTAACAGGGAAACTTTAACTAATAAACTGTACTAATCGGCTGAACCAAAATTATAGAAAAATTTAGCAAAAGATTTATGAGTCTAGATTCAGGAAATTTTACGGATTTGAATTTCGAGTTTTTAACTCGAGTTATGATTTATTTAGTGAATATGACGCAGCAGAGACAGCTTAATCAAAGTGGAATGAATAGTGAAGTTAAAGTAGATATACTTGAATTGTTGTGTAAACATGTTAGATTCTTTAATTAGTATTTACATACTTACTTACTAAGCTATAAGCTTACTTTGTTTCTCTCTTTCGTCTTATAGTGTCCTTGGCTTGCTCGGGAGTTAAGGATCGTGAAGATCTACCGCACTATCATACTTTAGGGTATTTGAACTAAACGTTTTGAATTATGGCATGTATAGTAGGCTTAATTATTTTGTTACGTGTCATATTTGTCTAGGTTTAAAATATTAGTTATAGTACTCGACCAGCTACTTTGTACAAGCCATTAAAGTTGGCTAATATTGTTCAAGACATATATTATACGATGCACTATCAAATTGGATGACATATTTATATCTTGGTTATGTTTAATGGTATGTGTTATGTTCGGTAATACCTTGTATCTGTTAAATGCGACAGTAGCAGGTAAGGGTGTTACATTTAGTGGTATCGAGCTATGGTTTAGTCGGTTCTCGGACTAATAAAGTGTGTGTAAAAGTCTAGCTATACATGCCATAAAAATATTGTGATAGTGTGGTGACTCTGATTATTCTAAAGCGTGTTTTGTTTTAATATAGTAATGGATCTGAAGGAACTGCGGTGATGATCTTTGCTAATGTAATGCGGCGGCTCCGTACAAGGGACCGCGCTGTGGAAAGTAGACTGAGACATTGAGACAAGGAGATGAGGCTCGGGATGCCTTTCTCCAAATGATGAACAATTGGTATACTAAATTTATTCGAGCAAATCCAAATGCTCAACCTCCTCCACCCCTCCTATACCTCGAGACGATTCCTTTAGTGCTCAAGGTATAGATTTGGTAAGAATGAACAAGCCTCCGGTTGACAAGATTAGAAAACAAGGGCCAAGAGTTTAGAGCAAAGGTCGATGATGATCCTGAGAAAGCGGAATTCGGCTTGAAAATTCTACCGTGTATTTGATGAGCTCTCATGTACACCGAGGAATGCTTAAAGTGTCTTTGTATCACTTTTGAGAGATTCGACTTACCAGCGGTAGAAGACTTTGGTTGCAGTGGTGCCAAAAGAAAAAGTTACTTGGGATTTCTTCCGGAAGAATTTAGAAAGAAATACATAAGTCATGATTTATTGATCAAAACGGAAAGAGTTCCTTGAATTGAAGCAGGGAAAATGTGCGTAGCGAGTATGAACCCGAATTTGTAAGACTAAAGCAAGTATGCCCAGGAATGTGTGTCCACCGAGGCCATTATGTGTAGAAAATTTGAAGATGGGCTGAATGAGGACATTAAAGTGCTTGTAGGAATTTTGGAGTTGAAAGAATTTGTAGTATTGGTTGATCGAGCTCTTAAAGCGAAGAATTGAACAAAGAAAGAAGAAAAGTCGCTATTGAGGCCGAGATGTCGAAAAAGAGCAGATAAGCAAGCCATTTCAATCTCAACCAAAGAGGTCCAAAGAGACAAACCCTCAAATGACAGTTTCAATTGGGGATTCACACGAGAGATCGTGGTAGAGCATATTCGGGTCTAAAGCTCAAGCTACTTGATTGGTAAGTGTGGGTAATGTGCGACCTAGAAAGCCCGAGTGTCGACAATGTGGCGAGCAACATTATGGTGAGTGTTGGGGACCGAGTGAGCTTGTTTGGTGGTGCGGTTCTCGCGAGCATTTTATTAGAGATTGTCCGGAGAAAGTTAAAGAAGAAAGATTTGAGTGCTAGATGAATACCACCGCTAGTAGAGGTAGACCACCGAGAAATCTTGGAGGTGGGACTAGTAGTAAAGCTGTGATGAAAGATTTAACGGCAAGATCGGAAGCTAGAGCACTGCTAGAGCTTATGCTATACGTGCGAGAAGATGCATCATCTCCGATGTCATTCTTGGTACATTTCTCTCTATGATACTATTGTTATTGCATTGATTGATCCGGGTCCACTCATTCCTATATTTGCATGAATTTAGTATCCAAGAAAAAGTTGCTGTTGAATTTCTTGAGTTTACGATTAAAGTGTCGAACCCTTAGGCCAATATGTGCTAGTTGACAAGGTTTGCAAGAATTGCTCATTAATGATTCAAGGTCATTTTTTCGGCCAACTTGATCTTGTTACCATTTGGTGAGTTTGACGTTATCTTGGGAATGGACTGGTTAACATTGTATGATGCTAAGGTAGATTGTAAACAAAAGACACTAGAGTTGAAATGTGAAAATGGAGAAATTACGTGGGTTGAAGCAGATGAATCAAATAAATTGCCTATGGTGATTTCGCACATGTCTGCACGTAAATACATGAGAAAAGGGTGTGAAGCTTATAAAGCTTATGTAATGAATATTGAGTTGCCTCAACTGAAATTTGAATCGTCATCGATAGTCTGTGAGTTTCGGATGTATTTCGGAGGAATTGCAGGTTGCCTCCGAGCGAGAGATAGATTTTGCCATTGATTTGTTGCGGCATCGCATCGATCTCGATTGCTCCATATAGAATGGCTCATTGAATTAAAAGAATTGAAGGCTCGATTCAGGAGTTAACAGACAAGGATTTGTGAGACCGAGTTTCTCTCCTGGGGTGCTCTGTATTATTCAGAAGAAGAAGGATGGTTCAATGAGACTTTGCATTGATTACCGTCGACTTAATAAGGTGACTATAAAGAACAAGTACCCATTGCCGAGGATTGATGATTTATTCGATCGGTTAAAGGGGCCACAGTGTTTTCAAAGATTGATTTGAGGTCCGGTTACTACCAATTGAGAGTTAAGGAGTCGGATGTCGAAACCGCCTTTAGGACAAGGATATGTGTGTGAAAAACGATAAATTGATTCAGAAAATATTACATGAGGCGCACAATGGTTTATCGAGTTCATCTGGTAGCACAAAATGTATAATGATTTAAAGAAGTCTGTATTGGTGGCGGTATGAAAAGGGACATTTCGAATTTGTAACCAAGTGTTTGATTTGTCAACAAGTAAAAGTTGAACATCAAGTGCCTTGGGATTACTTCAACCGGTAATGGTGCACGAGTGGAAATGGGACAAGATTACCATGGATTTTGTAACCGGTTTGCCTTTAACTCCTAAAAGAAGGATCTTTGTTTGGGTAGTGGTTGATAGATTAACAAAGTCAGCCCATTTTATACCAAGACGTCACCGATTACTCACTTGATAAATTAGCCAAATTATATATTGCTGAAATTGTGAAGTTGCACTGAGTACCTATGTCTATAATATCGAGATAGAGATCCAAGATTTACCTCGAGATTTTGGAAAAAGTTACAAGAAGCTTTGGGTACAAAATTGAACTTTAGTACCGCATTTCATCCACAAACAGATGGTCAAGCGGAAAGAGTAATCCGGTACTCGAAGATATGCTTAGATCTTGTGTTTTAGAATTTGGAGGTAGTTGGGAGAAATATCTATCTTTGATTGAGTTTGCCTACAATAACGCTTATCAATCAAGTATACAAATGGCACCGTATGAAGCCTTGTATGGTCGTAAGTGTCGAACTCCTTTATATTGGACCGATCTTAGTGAGAAGCAGATTCATGGAGTTGATCTAGTTAAAGAAACCAAGAGAAAATAAAAGTAATTGGGATTGCTTGAAAGTCGCTTGGATCGACAAAAGTCATATGCGATTTAAAAAGAAAAGAGATTGAATTCGGTGGGTGATAAAGTGTTCTTGAAGGTGTCACCATGGAAAAAGATTCGAGATTTAGTCGAAAAGGCAAGTTGAGTCCGCGTTTTATTGGGCGTCGAGATTATTGAGAGAATTGGACGATGGCATATCGGTTGGCCTTACCGACGAGTTAGAAAGAATTCATAACGTGTTTCATGTATCAATGTTGCGACGTTATCGTTCGATCCTTCACATGTGATTTCCCAACAGAAATTGAGATTCGATCGGATATGACCTATCGGGAGGAACCAATAAAGATTTTGGCTCGAGAGGTTAAGCAGTTAAGAAATAAAAGTATAGCTTTAGTGAAAGTATTGTGGCACGACATGGGATAGAAGAGGCTACGTGGGAACCCGAGGAAGCTATGAGGAAACAGTACCCAAACCTCTTTCTGGGTAAGATTTTTGGGACGAAAATCTCAAAAGGGGGAGAATTGTGACAACCCGAATTAGGGCCTAATCGGAATAGTGGTTTCGTGACCACAAATCCGAGATAGAAATAATTGTTTTATAATTATTTTGGGGTTTATGATATGATTGCATGATTGTGTGAAAATTTCGTGATGAAATTCTATGCCTAAAGTGCTTAAATTGAAAGTAGGGACTAAATCGAATAAGTTGCAAAATTTGCATCCGGAAGTTTTAGTATGAAATTGTTTTGGAATATTAATTAGAGGCCTTAAATAGCAATTTGACCAATTTTAAGTTCATGGACAAAATTAGGACATGGAAGGAATTTTGAAAGTTTAGTAAGGAGGGCATTTTGGTCATTTGGATATTAAATGAAATAAAATGGGAAAAATAACACAAAATTGATCATCATCCTCCTTAGTTGCTGCCGAATTCTCCCTCTCTCCATAGCTAGGGTTTCTTCAATTTTCAAGCTCCATAATCAAGAAAGACGTGGAATTGATCTCGAACGGGGGAAGGAAAAAGTTTTGGACTAAATTGCAAAATTTCCACATTTTGCACCAAGGTAAGTTTGTATGTAAATATTACAATAATTTCATGTACATTCTTATATTTCACCTATTATATAAATATACTAGTGATGTTAAAATATAAATCGACTATTGGAAGAATGGAAATAAATACTGAGAGAGAGATCCGGTTGAACATTGGAGAGATCGAATGAAATAGAGGGCGTAGCTAGGTCACATGTATGATCTGAGTGCACATCATGTGTACAAGAAAGCTACGAGACACCCAGTAGTAGCTAGGTCACATGTGTGATACGAGATGTATCCCATGTAGACAAGAGAGCTACGTGAAAGATAAATGTAGCTAGGTCGCATGCGTGATTCCAAGTGAAGGACACCATGTAGACAAGAGAGCTACGAGACAAATCGGTTAGGTCGCATGAGTGGTACTAAATGTTCACCATGTGTACAAGAGAGCCGAACTAAGCGAAGTATGATGGTGGGGTGTGTCTTTGAAACCATTAAATATTGAGGATTGATCCGAATTGTTCAACGGGATGGTTTTGTGGTGATATTGTGGTTTGGACCTACACTTATGGTGAATGAAATGTGGTGAAAATGATTTGTGGTATATACATATATAAGAAAAAATGAGGTTAGCATAAAGAATGTGTGAAAGAGTGAAATTAGCATTAAAACTGTTTTGGATGGTAGCAGTGACGTGATTTTGAAAAATCACCAAAAATAGAAGGAATATAATTAGAGGTTGAATGAGATGTGAAATTAAAGTGTAATGAGTCTACTTTCATATAAAAGAAACAGAGAAAGCAAAGGAATTCTATATTTTGAGATATTTACAATTGTACGTGACTTGCTCAGGATGAATATGTGATCCCCTGTTCCAACTTTGAAAAATCATTAAACATTGTACAAAGCAAATTAAGAAATATAGTTTACATGCCTAAATTCCTTATTGAGACTAGTTTTAAATGAAACAGACTTCAGGGTTGTTTGAATTGTGTACTAAGATAAATTCAATTCGTAGTGAACAGACGTCAGATCAGTCGAGCTGTGTAACAGGGAAACTTTAACTAATAAACTGTACTAATCGGCTGAACCAAAATTATAGAAAAATTTAGCAAAAAGCTTTATGAGTCTAGATTCAGGAAATTTTACGGATTTGAATTTCGAGTTTTTAACTCGAGTTATGATTTATTTAGTGAATATGACGCAGCAGAGACAGCTTAATCAAAGTGGAATGAATAGTGAAGTTAAAGTAGATATACTTGAATTGTTGTGTAAACATGTTAGATTCTTTAATTAGTATTTACATACTTACTTACTAAGCTATAAGCTTACTTTTTTCTCTCTTTTGTCTTATAGTGTCCTTGGCTTGCTCGGGAGTTAAGGATCGTGAAGATCTACCGCACTATCATACTTTAGGGTATTTGAACTAAACGTTTTGAATTATGGCATGTATAGTAGGCTTAATTATTTTGTTACGTGTCATATTTGTCTAGGTTTAAAATATTAGTTATAGTACTCGACCAGCTACTTTGTACAAGCCATTAAAGTTGGCTAATATTGTTCAAGACATATATTATACGATGCACTATCAAATTGGATGACATATTTATATCTTGGTTATGTTTAATGGTATGTGTTATGTTCTGGTAATACCTTGTATCCTGTTCCGGCGACGGTAACGGGTAAGGGGTGTTACATCACACGACCTAGACATCCTTGTGTGGTCGCCCGTGTCCAAAAACTAGAGCATTCTATTTATGATGTCAGCATGGATTTAAGGGCACACGGCTAAGACACACGCCAGTGTGCTAGGCTGTGCCCTCCACACAGTTGAGACACATGGCCATGCCTTTACCCGTGTGTTTACTACCATGCATTCTGACTTAAATATTTTAGGTACAGGGGACACACGGACGGACTACATGCCCATGAGGCTATCCGTGTGTCACACATGGCCTATACACATGCCCGTGTGTCTACCCATGTAGACATTATTGGGCTATTTTCCAAGCCTTTGGTCACCCTCTAATACTCATATCCACTTATAGTTTTCAATAAAATATAACATGGTCTAAATATACTCTTAACTGACCTTAATATACCTCATTGCATGTAAACCTCATCTCATCAGTTTTTATACATGCAAGGTTATCCCTTTTATATTAAGGATTTCCATGACTTGTAACTCAATTAAGCTTGGCTCGTTATCTTAACTCATTGCCAAATTGTGGCCTAACCACCCCATGTGATTTGGTCATAATATCTATAACTAATTTGTACCACACCATATTTAATCATTGCAAGAACGTTGGAACATAACATGCACAATTTGGTAGGTCATAACCTACACCAAAATGAGCCAATTCCCATGGCCATATACAAGTGAATATGTATACTTTTATAAGCAGTCATATTGGCTAAAAAATTGACACATATAACAAAATAACAAAAGCTCTATACATGCCATTGAACAAAATAAGAGTATCTATATACCAAAGCTAGACAAGATGATAGTGTGTTGATTCTCCAACCGTCTCTCAATCTTCGCGAGTCTCCGAGCTCTGTAAGACAGAGAAAAAAGGGGGTAAGCATTTACATGCTTAGTAAGCCCAAATAACTGGAAAGTAAACTTATCGATTAATTAGCATACATCAATATTAGGCAATAAGACCAACAAGCATGAAGTAATTTCCCTATCACATGCACTTAATCAACAAGTTAGTCCCATAACAATACACCAGGTAATTTGTCTTAGATGAGCTCATCATCCAACATTTTCATTTTTATATATCTCATGTTAATCCCGTTGAGTTTCTCGAAAATCTCGATGGATTATCCATTTACCGTCAAGTCATAAGAGCGATCATATCAAGCACATCGCGAACCTCACATTATACGGCAGGATTACCAATCTAGGCTAAATCCCTCGTAATCTAAACTCATAGGGTGATGTCAGGATTACCAGTCCAGGATAAATCCCTTATATAGCGACAAACGCACTTAATGAGCTCGGATCTCAATTACCAGTCCAGGCTAAATTCAGACCCTAATCGAATTACCCGTTCGGGCTAAATCCATAATGCACACATATTCTTTGGGAGGCTCGATCACTCAAGGAACACATGTCCGGGTTAGATCCTTTTCTATATTTGAGATCAACAGATTACCCGTCCAAGCTAAATCCTTTTCTGCAACACATGTAGGATCTTAAGTTATATAAGCCAAGGTTTATCCATCGAATTTCCCTTTTTACTTTAACCGGGACATTTATTCTCATATCGTTATTATTAACACATTTCATGGATTTTCATGCCATTTTTATAACCAATTTTCATACATTCATAAAACATGCAATTAGAAATATTAATAGTTTACTTAAAGTTATTCGGACTTACCTGGTACTCGTTTTGGTTTCGCGTTTCGATTATTCTGAAACCTTTCATTTTCCTCGATTGGCCTCAAAAATTTGTTCCTTGGGGTCTATAACAATAAAATTGAATCATTAATACCTCACATTATTCTTTTCAAGCCTAAATTACACCCCCAGACAAAATAACCGTTTTGCCCCTAACTTTTCACATTTTTACAATTTAGTCCCTAGGCTCGTATAATGAAATGCATGAAATTTCTACATTACCCAAGCCTAACCGAAAGTTTTTCCCTCTTATGGCAGCCACATTTCCCATTATTTCACATTTCTAACACATATTTTGTACCTTTTGCAAAAAGGTCGTTTTGGGGTTTTTTCATGAAATTTACCTAGGAAAATATGTTTAACACACATCCAACTTTCATATTCCTCCATAAATCATCAAAGACTAATCATGTCACACATGGGTCACTTTACCTACATGAACCCTAACTCAAAATATGGGTAGAAATGGAGAGAGTAAGCTATTGGAATTTCAAAAATACGAAGAAAATTAAAAACGGGGCTTGGGAGCACTTACTATTGAGCTTGAAAATGTTGAAAACCCTAGCTACGAGGGCTTGAGAAATCCGGTTGGATGAGGGAGAAGAATAGCTGATTTTTGCGTTCATTTTCCCATTTTATTTCATTAATTAGCCAAATGACCAAAATGCCATTGAGCCCTTTATTTCTAATTTTATCCATACATGTCCATTTTTGTCCAGAAACTTGGAAATTGGGAAAATTTCTCTTTAAGACATTCTAATTAATAATCTAAAGCAATTTCATACAAATTGCTTCTAGAATCCAAGTTTTACAATTTATTCAATTTGGCCTTTATTTTCCAATTGAACACTTTACTCATAGAATTTCTTCATGAAACTTTAACACATGCATATTCTCATATTCTGGACCTCATAATAACCATAAAACAAACATTTCAACGTTAGATTTGTGGTCTCGAACCACTGTTCCAACTAGGCCCTATTTTGGGATGTCACATTTCTCCCTCCTTTTAAGGACTTGATACGTGATATTCGCGAAAGGTTTTAAATATTTATAATTAATCGTTCTTGAAACTAACTATTATCACGATGAAGGCAAGTGTACCTATCGAACAGTAGTATACTTTAGCAAGACCAGATTGTCGAACCCAAAGGAACCAAGAGTACTAGTAATTACCTTCTTTTTTATTATCTAGCCTAAAAATTAAGGGATTTGGTTATCTAAACTAATTACTAAACTAAGAGTGCACAGAGAGAAGATTGGGAAAAATCTTTTGGGAAAACTCGATTGATTAAGACAATACCTAAGGAAAAATCCACCTAGACTTCACTTGTTATTTGACTTTGAATCAGACAATTTATTCATTTGACTTGATCCGTAGAAATCCCTAAGTTATATTATTACCTCTCTCGAGACTAGTAACGTCTAACCCTAGGTTGATTAATTAAAATCTCTTTCTAATTAACACTTAGTGTTGCATTAACTCGATCTATGGATCCCCTTATTAGGTTTCACCCTAATCTGGTAAAATCTTATCACCCTATCTCTAGGCGTGCAATCAACTTCGCTTAATTATGAAAAATTTACTCTTAGACAGGGTTTATTCCTCCTCTAAATAAGAGCATTAACTCGAATCAATATCTTGGAATATTAAAACAAGAATTAAGAACACATAATTAAGAACAAGTCAAATATTTATCATACAATTTAGATAATAATAACAAGATCCGTCTTAGGTTTCATTCCCCTTAGGTATTTAGGGGGTTTAGTTCATAATTATAGAATAAAAAATCTCAGAAGAATAATGAATACAAAACATAAAGAAAACCCAAAACCCTTGAATGGAAATTGAAGGGAGATCTTCAGTCTTGATGATGAATCCAGCTTCTGAGATGGAACAGTCGGCTTCCCTTGAGTAATTCCTTACCTCCTACTCTGCGTCCCCCTTCCTAAATGCCTCCTCAAGTGTTTAAATAGGCTTTAGAATGCCTAAGATCCCTCAAAATTGTCCTTTTCTGAATAGGGTTATACTCGGGCTCGGCAGGGACATGCCCGTATGACACGCCCGTGTGTGATTACTCCAGCCCGTGGTCAAGGCTGTTGAATAGGCACGGACGTGTAGTCTACCCGCGTAAGTCGTGCTTCAATCCTACCAAAGGGACACAGCCGTGGGACACGCTCGTGTGAGGAAGTCCAAGCCGTGTTGATTTCCCATGTGGGTCTATTTTCTCCGTTTTTGGCCCGTTTCTCGCTCTTTTTACTCTCCTATGCTCACCTAAGTATAAAACATGAAATTAAAGAATTAGGAGCATCAAATTCACCAAATATAAGGAGAAACCATCCATAAATGTACTAAGCATAGGATAAAAACATGTATAAATTACGGTTTATCAAGACTTTCGTCCTTGAAAGTCTTACCAATAAACAGGTTCAGATATTGGCTTCTCATGATTTCTTCTGGCTCCCATGTAGCCTCTTTCACACCATGTCGATGCCACAAGACTTTTACCAAAACCACATATTTATTCCTCAACTGTTTAACCTCACGAGCCAAAATTTGGATCGGTTCCTCACCATAGGTCATGTCCGATCTAATTTCAACTCCGTCAGTGAAATCACATGAGAGGGGTCTGATCAATATCGCCTTAACATAGATACATGGAACACATCATGAATCTTTTCTAGTTCTGGTGGCAATGCCAAAAGATAGGCTAATGGTCCAACTCTTTCAGTGATTTCGTATGGTCCGATAAATCGCGGACTCAGTTTGCCTTTCCGGCCAAATCTCAATACCTGTTTCCATGGAGATACTTTCAAGAATACTCTATCTCCCACTTGAAATTCGATCTCTTTTCTTTTCAATTAAACATATGACTTTTGCCTATCCGATGCCGCTTTTAAATAGTCACGTATCACTTTAACCTTTTCTTCAGTTTCCTTAATTAGATCAACTCTGTGAATCTAACTCTCTTTGAGTTCTACCCAATTCAATAGAGTTCGGCACTTTCTGCCATACAAGGCTTCGTAAGGTGCCATCTTTAAACTCGTTTGAAAACTATTGTTGTAGGCGAACTCTACCAATGGCGGGTATTTTTCCCAATTGCCTTGAAATTGGAGGATACAACATCGCAACATATCCTGAAGAATCTGAATCATCCGCTCAGACTAGCCATCAGTCTGCGGGTGAAAAGTTATACTAAAGCTCAATCTAGTACCCAAGGCTTCTTGTAACTTCTTCCAGATCTCGAAGTGAATCTCGGATCTCTGTCTGAAATAATCGAAAACAGTACCCCGTGTAATTTCACAATCTCAGATATATACAAGTCGGCCAACTTATGTCCTTACCGGAATAAAATGAGCCGACTTTGTCAACTTATCAACCACAACCCATATAGCATTTTTCTTTTTCGGGGTCAATGTAATCCTGTCACGAAGTCCATAGTGATTCTGTCCCACTTCTATTCGGGCACCATCATAGGCTGTAGTAAACCTGAAGGTACTTTATGTTCAACTTTGACTTACTAACATATCAAGAATTTCGATACAAATTCGGAGATGTCTCTCTTCATGCTGTTCCACCAGTACATTTTTTTTAAATCATTGTACATTTTGGTACTACCCGGATGAATAGACAAATGGCTATCATGTGCCTCTTGCAAGATTTTCTGAATAATTTCATCGTTCCTTGGTACCCAAATTCTGTCTCTGAACATCAAACATCCATTAGAACTGATCTAAAATTCTATTCAATGCCCGACTCACATTGAGCTCTTTTAGCTTGCAGGACACTATCATTAGTCTAAGCATCATAAATTTCCTGAAGAAATGTCGACCTAACCCTTAGCTCTGCCAAGACTGAACCATCATCAAACAAAACCAATCGAGCATTCATGGCCTTCAGTGCAAACAAAGATTTTCTGTTTAACGTATTGATGACCACATTCGCCTTCCTCGGGTGATAATCGATGATCAGCTCGTAATCCTTAATTAGTTCTAACCATATACGCTGCCTTAGATTCAATTCTTTTTGAGTCATCAAATACTTCAAACTCTTGTGGTCTGTGAATATACGACAAGTCTCACCATGTAAATAATGCCTCCAAATTTTCAAGGCAAAAACAATGGTGGCAAGCTCTAAGTCGTGCATCGGATAATTCTTCTCATGCGGTTTCAACTGTCGTGAGGCATAGGCTATCACTTTGCCACCTTGCATCGCTGTACAAACTCTTTTCCCAACTCGGGTAATACTAGAACTGGAGCTTCAGTCAGTAATGTCTTCAACTTCTTGAAACTCTACTGACACTTTTCTGTCCACTCAAACTTAACGTCTTTCTGTAGCAACCTCGTCATTGGAGTTGCTATTATGGAAAATCCTTACAAAAATCTTCGGTAGTAACAGGCTAAGCCCAACAAGCTTCTAACATCGGTTACATTTTTAGGTGTTTTCCATTTGACAATAGCAGAGATCTTACTTGGATCAACTCAGAGACCATCACCCGAAACAATGTGACCCAAAAACCCTACTTCTTGAAGCCAAAATTCACTCTTGCTAAACTTAGCATACAATTGATTTTCCCGTAAGGTTTGCAACACAATCCTCAAATGCTTCGCATGTTCTATCTCATCTTTGGAATAGATCAAAATGTCATCAATGAATACAACGACGAACTTGTCCAAGTATGGCCAAAATATCCTATTCATTAGGTCCATAAATACGGCCAATGCTGTAACACCACTATCCCGTAACCATCGCCGGAATAAGTAAGGGGCATTACCGGACTTGTAACTCATGACAGAACGGTAAAACTTTTTTTTTTTTAAGATCATTCATTTGGATAAACACTAAACACAACCAGGGATAAAATGTAAACTTCTATAAGTAAACATCCAAAGGATGCCATTTTCATATGGCTTATATACAATAGTCAAAATATCATTCTACTATATTGTCTATCCTATACATGCCATAAGCTAAGTCTAATTACATAGTTGCCGTGATGGTAGATAGTGTGACGAAGTGCTGATGATCCCCGAACTGGTAGTCAGAATCCACAACCTATAAACCAAAACATGATCGAGCAGAGTAAGCTTTTGTAAGCTTAGTAAGTTTTAAGCAAAACAAAGTGTTCTCATTCACTATCATTGGTCATTCATTTCAACTGTTCGATGAAGTTAATCTAGAGCTTCATCTCGAACTATAATATCAATAAACGCATCACTTGGTCATCACATATATACTTTCGAATGATAATGACCTAGATGGTCAAATATTTCCAAAGCACATTCTTCATCAATTTTCAACTTTCAATAATCCTTTCCACTTGTTCATAATCACATCCATATTTTAAGTATTTCAACATGACAAGTACTAAATTACCGTAGGCACATAAAGAACCAAACATATTCCTTATCACATATCGTAAGCTTACAAAACATAATCCTTACCTTGTCTTGGCACATCTAGTGAACCCAACCCATACTCAAATCATAAGGCTTTTGGGTAGAATATGCACTAATACATAAGAATATTTCATCACATACTTCATTATACAAGCATACCATTACCAATTAGATCATTCTCATATTTGGAGTTATAATATTAATCACATTTACCTACCTCTTTGATCTCGATAATTCACCTCGAAATCACTCCACCGATGAGTAAGTAATCGTACTGAACATCTTAAATACATAATACTTATTTGATGGTAACTTATTGCGATACTCAATACCAAAGTCTTACTTGAATCCTAGCATTTAGCCGTCGGGTCTTTAAAGCTCGGATATAGTGCGAGCACGAAGCCTCTGAGACATTAATCAGATAATATTCTCGCATAAAGCTGCGGGGTTTTAACCCGGATATAATCTCGACACAAATGCCCTTCGGGACTTATCACATTTATACACTTTCACATCCATCACATTGGCCATTCGGCCTTATCACATATATACACCTTCACATCCATCACATCGGCCATTAGGTCTTATCTCATATATACACTTTCACATTCACATTGGCCATTAGGTCTTATCTCATATATACACTTTCACATTCATCACATTGGCCATTCGGCCTTATCACATATATACACTTTCACATTCATCACATGGCCACTCGGCCTTATCACATATATACACTTTCACATTCATCACATTGGCCATTCGGCCTTATCACATATATACACTTTCACATTCATCACATCGGCCATTAGCCCTTATCACATATACACACTTTCACATTCATCACATTGGCCATTCGGCCTTATCACATATATACACTTTCACATTCATCACATCGGCCATTAGGCCTTATCACATATACACACCTTGTACATCAATTTCATCATAACAAAATTGACTAGGTATACTAGTCATTTATGGCTTATAGCTTCACTTTAATACGGATTTGGTACTTTGATTACCAATATTTAATCGATAGCTTATAAGCAACTCAAATAGTTTTATTAAGGTTTACAACATAATCACAAATTCAGCACAAGCTGTTTTTCCTGAGCAACAGTCATTAAATTATTCGTAAATGGAGCTACAAAACTCCAAATGAAGTACCGTTAATTTTCCCTGAAAATAGACTCATACATATTTTATCCAATAAATTTTCAGAATTTTTGGTTTGGCCAATCAATGCCAGATTTTTCTTCAAGTTTCCACTATTTCATTGTTTGACTATTCTGACCACTCTTCACTACGAATCAAATTTCTCATTGTACAAAATTCAAAATATGTTCTAGTTTATTTCATTTGAAACTAGACTCACTAAGGCATCTAGAATATAAATTTTGTCTTTTAAAAATTTTTTTACAATTTATAATGATTTTCTAAAAACAGAACAGAGGATTACAGTGTCATTCTGCACTGTCTCACACAACTTTAAATATCTCATTATCGGAAATTCCTTTGCTTACACGGTTTCTTTTATAAGAAACTAGACTCATTAAGCTTTAATTTAATGTTTCATTCAGCCTATAATTCAAGTCCATAAATTTATGGTGATTTTCTAAAGTCACATTACTGCTGCTGTCCTAAGCAGACTATTTCAAATTACACTTAAATTCCCAAGCTCAAACACTTAAGAACTTACCATTTGAGCTTAGAACATAACATGGCCACATCATATCTTATTAAATCAACTCATCATGTCCTATTATGATTGAATTTATTCAATGTTTAATCACTTAAAACTTACCTCGGAAGTGGTCGACGACTAGATATCCGCGGCTATTCGTTTACTTTCTCTTTATCCAAAATTGCCCCTCTATGCTCTTGAGTCTAATTAACAAAATTTAAACTATTTTAATCACCTTGTTATATCATTAAAAACAACAAGGTAAATCTTCTCAATGAAACTCATACATAAGGCAACACCTCGATACATCTGCACACATTCGGTATTTCATAAAAACCATCCCAAATACATTTACCTAGGTATCACCATGTCGCCTTATATACATATACTAGTTATGTGGTCAATTTTACCGATGACCTATGCATATAACTAATTACACCTTTAATAATATTCACAAACCTGATTATCCACATGACTACCTTAGCATATTATTAGTTAGCTTCTTATCCAAATTTGCCATAAAGAAAATTAACTCATATACCCTCAAGTGCATAAGCAATTGCATCCAAAGTACACTTTAAATGCATGTTATGAAAGTAACCGAATGCACATATATTTATACTAAGACATCATATACTTCAAAACCAACTATCAAGGCATAAAGCCGAACCTTCAAAATCAATTATCAATACACGTTCAAACATGCCCTCCTACAAATATACAAGTTCTCCCTTGGTTAAACTAAATCATGCTTTAAGGTTTAACACATTTAACCATTAGAGAGTTAATCAAATTAGCATTCAATTATTCTATACACCCACCATTAACCGAATCTCATTTAATCAAATTTATTTCTTGACAATTTCATCACATTCGGTCATTGGTAATTTAATCCTATAAAGAGTCAAATTTTACTTCAATTCACTAAGGTGAGGTTATTATAATTTAACCTCTATTTCGAATGCCCCCTTCTCCATAAAACCATCAAATTTTCAAATTATAATAGGTTCATAACTCATTTAACCACTAATTCCATGCCAAGCATAAAAAGGCCATGGGTTTTACACCTAACTTACAAGACCATAAAACATAAAGGTTTAATGTTCATCTTTAACACAATTACCACACTTCAAACTAAATTTTCAGCTTCATATATCCCACACGATTTTTTTTCCATGCTCAATTTCCATGGCGAATGAAATTATGCCCTAATTCATGAACTTAAACAACATCGGCCAACTTTCCAAGCTCATTTGAGCCATCAAGCACATTTAGTTTGTTCATACTCAACTAGAATCAATTATCCTCCCAAAATCATCAAACATACAAAATATACCCCATTAAGCTCATGACCGATTGCTACATGCTTCATGAACACAAAAATTTTCACATGGGTCTTGTTGCAAGCTTCAAAACCAACCAAAATTAACAACTTTTCAGAGAAAATAACATGAACCTTACCTTATTTGAAGCCTTCTTTTGCCGAATGCCCTAAGCTCAAAGGTTTCTATTTTCTTTCTCAACTCACGGCAAGAAGAAGAAGAAATGGCCTTGTTATTTTCACCTCAAACATGTTTTATTCATTTATTTCATTAACTTTTATTATTTCTATTTTATGAAACCATTTTCTTTAATATAAACAAATATATTATTAACATTATTTACTAACATACAAAGCACAAAATGCCAAAATGTGTCATTCATGCCCATCCTTGCCGTCCACTACCAAGAAAAAGGAATGTTTGACATGCAAGTCCCTCATGCTTCAAACCATGCAATTTTTAGCCACTTCCAATTAACCTATGACATTTTCAAGATTTTTCACATAAGCCCCTTTTTTATTTATTTCACATCCAAATGACAAAATTTAAAGCATGAAATTTTCACACATACTTATTCATAAATAATAAGCATAAAATATAACAATTAATTATTTTTGTGACTCGATTTTGTGGTCCCGAAACCACTTTCCGACTAGGGTCAAATTAGGGGTGTCACAGATGCATTCATTAACCCAAATGGCATGACAAGGAGTTCATAGTGACCATACCTCGTTCTGAAAGCAATCTTAGGCACATCTGATTCCTTAACTCGCAACTAATAGTAGCCGGATCTCAGGTCTATCTTAGAGAATACGGTGGCTCCCCTCAACTGGTCGAACAAATCATCGATCCTTGGCAAAAGATACTTATTCTTGATAGTTACCTTATTCAATTGCCGACAATCTATACTTAGCCTTATTGAACCATCTTTTTTCTTTACAAATAATACGGGATCACCCCAAGGCGAAAAGCGCGGCCTTGCAAAACCTTTATCCGTCAGTTCTTGCAACTGTGCTTTTAATTCTTTCAACTCGGTTGGTGCCATCCTGTATGGAGCAATAGAAATAGGAGCTATTCTTGGCACTAGCTCAATACCAAACTCTACCTCTCTATCTGGAGGTAATCTGGGTAATTCCTCTAGGAACACGTCTGAGTATTCACATACTATTGGTACAGACTCAATCTTCAGCTCTGTTTCCTTAGTGTTCAGTACGAAGGAAAGGTAGGCTTCATACCCTTTTCTCACATAACTCTGAGCCCTTATTGAGGTAATTACAACCGACGGTGCACCCAATTCTCCTGAATCAACTCGTAGGATCTCACCATCTGGGCACTTCAATTAAATATACTTGCTACCACAATTTACAATTACATCATGCAAGGCTAACTAATCCATGCTAAGTATTACATCAAACTCATCAAATGGTAATAACATAAGGTTAGCTGGAAAACAATGACCCTGAATCGTCAAAGGACAATTCTTATAGATTTATCAACCAGGACTGACCTGCCAAATGGGTTCGACACTCTGATAATAAATTTCATAAGTTCAATAGATATATTCATACTAGACACCAATCTCATGCAAATGTATGAATGCGTCGATCTCGGATCAATTAAGGCAACAACACAAGTATTAAAAAGAGAAAATGTACCCGTGATGACATTAGGAGCAGAGGCTTCCTCTCGAGCGCGTATTGTATACATTTTTGTCAGGGCTCAAGCCTCTGATTTTGCAGTGTCCTTAGTCACAACTCGACTGCCACTAGCACTTCCAGGATATCTTAGAGGTCTACCTCGTGGAGTAGGAGTACTCGACTTCGGGGATAATTTCATCTCTTTATCTGAGGAAGTGGTCAAGAGAACCACATCTGTAGCATACACCACTTTTCATTCGGCACTCTCCGAAGTAAAATTTATTGAAGCTTTTACACTTCGGCTTTTGATCATCTACATTCCCCACACTAATCACCATCGGGGAAGAAGATTTCTGGTTATGCCGTTTGGAGCTTCTTACTCTACCTGAATATCCTACCAACGAAGTGGAGCGTTCATATTGGCTCCTTAATTTCTTTGTGGAAAATGAGAGCGCCCTACCGCTGGATCTATTGCTCGAAACTCGAGCTTCACTCTTAGCTTGCTTCCTTTCATTATTGAGCTCTTCGGCCTTCTTAGCCTAATCTGCTAGTGCAGCAAACTCTCGTATCTCAAGTATCCCAATCAACAGCTTGATTTTTTCATTCAGACCTTCCTCGAAGTGTTTACACATTTTTGACTCTGTTTGAACCCATTTAGTCGCATACTGACTTAGCCTTACAAACTCATTTTCGTATTCCGCTATAGTCTTATTTCCTTGTTTGAGTTCCAGGAACTCCTTTTTCTTTGAGTCTAGGAACCTCTGACTGATGTATTTCTTCCTAAATTCTATTTGGAAAAATTCCCAAGTGACGTTTTCCTTTGGTATCACTGAAGATACAATCTTCCACCAGTGGTATACAGTATCCTTCAAGAGAGATACAGCACACTAAAAACACTCCTCAGGTGTACACGATAACTCGTTCAATACTTGTGTAGTATTCTCGAGCCAGAACTCAGCTCGTTTAGCATCATCATCAATTTTAGCTCTAAATTCCTCAGCCTCATACTTTTTAAGCTTGTCCACTGGGGCTTTGCCAACTCTTACAGGTGTCATACCTCATGGCACTTCCTCCTCTGGTCGATTAGGGGGCGGGGGAGGTCGTGGTATGTTAGGGTGATTTCTCAAATAATCCCCAAACCACTCATTCATCATGTCAAAGAAGGTGACTCTGGCCTCTTCCCGACCTTCAGACATAGGCGTTCTACTACTACTAGAAACAGATCGTTGTACGGAAGCTAGAACATGACTCTTGGCTCCCTCGGACTCATCTTGAGCTTGATTGGAAGACATTTACTATATTCAAAGATGATTAAACAGTTATAAGATATCACACTATCAACGTTCATATAATGGCATGTATAGCTAAACTTAATACACTCTATAGTAGTCCTACAACTGACTAAACCATAGCTCTGATACCATTAAATGTAACACCCCTTACCTGTACCCGAGATCGGGACTCAGTACGAGGCGTTGCCAGACATGTACTTGGATATTTTTGAAGAATACGACTATAAAATTTCGTTCCAATATAAAACCAATCAAACGACATCTTAATGTCCCTATTATGGGCCTACGAGGCCCTAAACATACATTAGGTACAGTCTGGAACTAAACCGAGAACTTGCAAAAATTTCTTGGAAAATTTTCTAGGTTAAGCCTCACACGCTCGTGTGCTTTGGGACACGCCCGTGTCCCCTAACCATGTCGAATTAATTGAATTTATTTTCTATTTCAAACCTACATGGGTTTTCACACGGTCAAGCACACGCCTGTGTCCCTGACCGGTGTCCTTCACATGGCCTAGACACACCCGTGTGGTCGCCCGTGTCCAAAAACTTGAGCATTCTATTTATGACGTCAGTATGCATTTAAGGGCACACAGCCAAGACACACGCCCTTGTGCTAGGCCGTGCCTTCCACACGGTTGAGACACATGTCCATGCATTTACCTGTGTGTTTACTACCATGCATTCTGGCTTAAAAATTTTATGTGCAAGGGACACACGTGGGGCGATCTGTGTGTCACACATGGCCTAGACACACGCCCGTGTGTCTACCCGTGTGGACCTTATTGCACTATTTTCTAAGCCTTTGGTCACCCTCTAATACTCATATCCACTTATAGTTTTCAATAAAACTTAACATGGTCTAAATATACTCTTAAATGACCTTAATATACCTCACTGCATGTAAACCTCATCTCATCGATTTTTATACATTCTAGGTTATCCCCTTTATATTAAGGATTTCCATGACTTGTAACTCAATTAAGCTTGGCTCGTTATCTTAACTCATTGCCAAATTGTGGCCTAACCACCCCATGTGATTTGGTCATATTATATATGACTAATTGTAACCCACCATATTTAATCATCGCAAGAACGTTGGAACGTAACATGCACAATTTGGTATGTCATAACCTACACCAAAATGAGCCAATTCTCATGGTCATATACAAGTGAATATGTATACTTTTATAAGTCGTCATATTGGCTAAACAAATGACATATATAACAAAATAACAAAAGCCCTATACATGCTATTGAACAAAATAAGAGTATCTATATACCAAAGCTAGACAAGATGATAGTGTATTGATTCTCCAACCGTTTCTCAATCTTCACGAGTCTACGAGCTCTGTAAGACAGGGAAAAGAGGGGGTAAGCATTTACATGCTTAGTAAGCCCAAATAACTAGAAAGTAAACTTACTAATTAATTAGTATACATCCATATTAGGCAATAAAACCAACAACCATGAAATAATTTCTCTATCACATGCACTCAATCAACAAGTTAGTCCCATAACAATACACCATGTAATTTTCTTAGATGGGCTTATCATCCAATATTTTTATTTTTATATATCTTATGTTAATCCCATTGAGTTTCTCGAAAATCTCAATGGATTATCCATTTACTGTCAAGTCATAAGAGCGATCATCTCAAGTACGCACTCCTGCGAACCTCACATTATACGGTGGGATTACCAGTCCAGGCTAAATCCCTCGTAATGTAAACTCATAGGGTGATGTCAGGATTACCAGTCCAGGCTAAATCCCTTATAGCGAAAAACACCCTTAATGAGCTCGGATCTAAATTACCAGTCCAGGCTAAATTCAGACCCTAATTGGATTACCTGTCTGGGCTAAATCCACAATGCACACATATTCTTCGGGAGGCTTGATCACTCAAAGAACACATGTTCGGGTTAGATCCTTTTCTATATTTGAGATCAATGGATTACCCATCCGAGATAAATCCTTTTCTGCAACACATGCAGGATCTTAAGTCATATAGCCATGGTTTATCCATCGAATTTCCCTTTTTACTTCAACCGGGACATTTATTCTCATATCATTATTATTATTAACACATTTCATGGATTTTCATGCCATTATTATAACCAATTTTCATACATTCGTAAAACATGCAATTAGACATATTAATAGGTTACTTAAAGTTATTTGAACTTACATGGTACTCGTTTTGGTTTCGCGTTTCGGTTATTCCGAAACCTTTCGTTTTCCTCGATTAACCTCCGAAATTTGTTCCTCGGGGTCTATAACAATAAAATTGAATCATTAATACCTCACATTATTCTTTTCGAGCCTAAATTACACCCCCAGACAAAATAATCGTTTTGCCCCTAACTTTTCACATTTTTACGATTTAGTCCCTAGGCTCGTATGATGTAATGCATGAAATTTCTACATTACCCAAGCCTGGCTAAAAGTTTTTCCCTCTTATGGCAGCCCACATTTCCCATTATTTCACATTTCTACCACATATTTTGTACCTTTTGCAAAAAGGTTGTTTGGGGGTTTTTTCATGAAAATTACCTAGGAAAAGATGTTTGACACACATCCAACTTTCATATTCCTCCATAAATCATCAAAGACTAATCATGTCACACATGGGTCACTTTACCTACATGAACCCTAACTCAAAATATGGGTAGAAATGGAGAAAGTTAGCTATTGGGATTTCAAAAATACGAAGAACATTAAAAACGGGGCTTGGGAGCACTTACTATTGAGCTTGAAATTGTTGAAAACCCTAGCTACAGAGGGCTTGAGAAATTCAGTTGGATGAGGGAGAAGAATGGCTGATTTTTGCGTTCATTTTCCCATTTTATTTCATTAATTAGCCAAATGACCAAAATACCCTTGAGCCATTTCTTTCTAATTTTATCCATACATGACCATTTTTGTCCAAAAATTTAGAAATTGGGAAAGTTTCTCTTTAAGACCTTCTAATTAATAATCTAAAACAATTTCATACAAATTGCTTCTAGAATCCAAGTTTTGCAATTTATTCAATTTGGCCCTTATTTTCCAATTGGACACTTTACTCATAGAATTTCTTCATGAAACTTTAACACATGCATATTCTCATATTCTAGACCTCATAATAATCATAAAAAAAATTCAACGTTGGATTTGTGGTCCCGAATCACTGTTTTGACTAGGCCCTATTTTAAGATGTTACAGAATAGGTTTGGATGTTGGTTAATGCATGGCTTGGAACCTAAGAAAGGGTGCGTGACATGGCTTGTGATTGAAGGTGTTTTTGGGTATACGCGGCCTATGACACAATCTGCCACATGGTTGTTTGCCCCACGCAATTGTATGACACGATTGTGTGCTTAATTTTGGTTATTTTAAGTTCACATGGTCTCCGAAAGTTACACGGCCTGCACAAGTAGTTACATGGTTTGGCCAGATGACCATATCTCTACACCACATAGGATAAGCCCTGTTACATAGCCTGACCACACGACCGTGTGACCTTTGTTTTCGGTTTTACCTTATTTTCATATTTTTTATTTAATTTAATCCTTGGTTGTTTCTTAATAACTTTTAATGCTTTGTAGGCTCGATTTAAGTCTCGTTTTAATTTGAATGACATGTTAATTGATTAAAATTATTGATGATTGATTTAAAAGTAATTTTTTTATTTGAAATAATCTATGTTTGTTCTGTTAATTGTTGTAACTTCCCATAACCCTAATTTAGTGATGAAGACGAGTAAAGGGTGTTACAAGTGAATTAAAAAAAATATAGAATTGAGGGGTTTTAAATAGTTTTTTTTTTAACCATTGGGGTGGGAAGTTGCTGTTGGAATTAGACTATTGTGGGGTAGCCATTAGGGAAAACACGCTGAGCTGGTAGCGTTTTGCTGAGAGAGCAGGAAAGCGTGTCTAGCTAGAAGCGGTTTCTTGCAACGTTAGCTGAAAATGCATTCAGCTCAGCTCATTTTCTTGCCAAGTACGCTACAAACATATCCAGCACAACACGTTTTAAAAAAAAAAATCGACTTAATCCCATAAATATTTTTAAAAAGGCCTAATTCAATAAATATTAAAAAAATAGCATTTTCTGTTAATTCACTCTTATTGCCGTGCATATAACTTTTTTAATATTTTTAATTATAATATATATAAATATTATTTTTTATCTTAATTTACATTACTTGCAATACAAGCTTTCATGTACTTTAAAAATAACAAAATCACTTAAAAATTAAAATTTATAACATTGAAAATATTTGTTCCTTTTTAATTATAAACTTCAAATCATTGTTTTTAAATTAAAAATTATTTTAATCATCAAACATTGAAAATTTGTAAAAAAGTTTAGCAAATATATTTAACATAAGAAAACTATTTTATGTCTATAAAAATTTTAAAAATTTCATCCACTTCAAAAAATATTTATGTCTGCAAATATAGGGTTTTTTACTAAAAAATATAAAAAAAATTTAAAAATTCGAAAATAATACATAAAAAAATGTAATTACGAAAATGGTATGTCAGGGTGGTCAAGCCAATCTGACAGGCGGCACCACCCTGACAAACAATACCAAAACAGTAAAAAAACTGAAAAAAAAAAGGGGGACATGTTGGTGCCAGAGGAGGCACCAGTGTTGCCTCTGGCAGAGGAAGACTGTGTCATTGCTTTAGTGCCGATTTGACCCCTCATGCAGAGGGGTTTTGTTTTTTTGTTTGGGGGACCATAATATATGGTCCCCAAGCTTCATTTTCGGCAAAGAAGAAGAAAAAAAAGAGAGAAGAAGGGAAGAAGGAAGAAGAGAAGAAGAAGAAAGAAAAGAAGGAGAGGAGGAGAAGGAGGCTCATGGTGAGAGAAGAAAAAGAAAAGAAAAGAGAAGGAGAAGAAGAAGAGGGAAGGAAAAGAAGGAAAGAAAAGGTAATTTTTTATAAATTTGAATAATTAATGTTAGTTTAATAACGTTTTAGATTTAAATCGATATAATTTTTATTTTATTTTTTCTAAGGTGTTATTTGGTTAAGAAGAGATATTAAGGTATGTTCGTATTTATTTTATATTTTCATTGAAGTATTAAGCATTTATGTGTAAAGAATATTTTTTGTTATTATTTTATGTAATTTATTTGTTAAGTGTGTGTTTTAGGTTGTTTAAAAAGATTTTTTAATTTATTTGACTTATTATAGAATTTTTTTATTTTTTATTTTTATGTGATCGTGGTTTTAAACTTTTTACAAAAATAGTAAAAATTTAAAATTAAAAATATATTAATGAAAAAAAATACGAGAAGAAATAAAATACTGAAAAAACTTTATTGGGGAAAGTGGTGATGACGAGTTTTTGTTAAAATAATATAAAAAATAAAATATGAAAATAGTATAATTAAAAAATAAAATCCGAAAATAAAAAATACGAACAAGGTGCCAAAGTCAGTTACTTATTAAATTAATATAAAAAACTTAAATAATACATTTGAAAGATTTTATGCTAAAATAAAATACCAAAATAATATATTTTAAAAAATAATATACTGAAAAAAATACGAATAAAGTGCTAAAATCAGGGTTATTTATTAAAAATATAAAAATACTTAAATAATACATTTGAAGCATTATGTACTAAAATAATATAAAGAAATAAAATACGAAAATAATATATTTTAAAAATAATATACGGAAATAAAAAATTACGAAGAAAGTATCAAAATCAGGTTATTTAGTAAAAAACCCTTAATATAAAGAAACAGTTAATTAATACATTTGAATTTTTTTTTGCTAAAATAATATAAAAAATAAAATAAGAAAATAATATATTTTAAAAAATAATATCTGAAAAAAATACGAATAAAGTGCTAAAATCAGGGATATTTATTGAAAAAATATAAAAAATACTGAAATAATACATTTGAAACATTATGTACTAAAATAATATGAAGAAATAAAATACTGAAAATAATATATTTTAAAAATAAGATACAAAAAATACAAAAAAAGTGTCAAAATCAGGTTATTTATTAAATTAGTATAAAAAAACTTACATAATATACATAATACATTTGAAACATTTTTGCTAAAATAATATAAAAAATAAAATAGGAAAATAATATATTTTAAAAATAATATACTGAAAAAATATGAATAAAGTGCTAAAATCAGGTTATTTATTAAAAAATATTTAAAACACTTAAATAATATATTTAAAACATTATGTACTAAAATAAGGGTTTTAAAATTAAATAATCTGAAAGTAATATATTTAAAAAAGATACGAAAAAGTGTCAAAATCAGTGTTATTTATTAAATTAATATAAAAAATACTTACATAATACATTTAAAACATTTTTGCTAAAATAATATAAAAAATAATATCTGAAAATATTTTACTTATTATCATTTTAAAATAATAATAATATTTGTATTTAAATTGGATATATTTAATTTTTAATGTAGTATAGCAAAAGAAAATGTTGTCGAAAAAATTGTTTGCTATTTTTTATTAAGTTATTCTAATAAATATTTAAAATCTATCAAACAATAAAATTAATAACCGAAATTTATTTTGAAATTACAGCATCATAATGGCTTCATTGATCAATAAGAAACTTTCTCACATATGTGACACGCTTAATAATACGGTAATATATTGTTATTTGTTACGCAAGGGTTTCATTAAAAAAAATCTACGTAATTTAAGAAAATAAATTATGTTATTATAACTATTTTTTGTAATTTAACACTGTCAGGACTCGTACCGCATATTAAGGGGCCGGGTGAATGGTGTAGGATATTCCCCGGATGCACGATCGATGCCGCATTTAGAGCTAATGGATTCGGATCGCAGCATTGACCGGACATTCGATTTGCGGTGCGATTTAATATTCGCATTGGTCGGCGTTGGCGACGGAGACCCACACTTTTCATTTACCGTGTGGGGAGTGCACTGATTACTCGGAGGATGTTGCATTGCGTTTGGGCTCCCAATCGACGGGATGCCGCCACGGGCGTAAGTGCGATATTGAGCAGCTACTGCACTTTGTTCTGACCTACTAGGAGCCTCGCCCGAAATCTTGAGTCTACTTTTTTGAGTTGAAATTTACATGGCTAAAAGCCAATTTTCAACATTTATCAGATAATGCCACCGAAGAAGAGTTGGTGTCCGCAGCTCGAGCGTACATTATGCATATCATAGGGGGTGTATTGATGCCCAATTCGAACAACAACAAGGTGCATATCCAGTATTTACCTCTGTTAACTGATCTGCGTAGTGTTCGCTCCTATAGTTGGGGTTCCGCAGTTCTGGCAATGTTGTATCGTGAGCTTTGTCGGACGACAAAGCCTAATGCTGTAGACATGAGCGGATGCCTTATATTGTTGCAATCATGGGCTCTTTATCGGATGCCATTCTTGGCATCGGTTAGTCACCAACCATACGTATATCCGCTAGTTAACAGGTGATAAAATTTAACTTGTTAGTAATTGGCAATTTCTTTATAATAATACTATTCTAATGAAACTATATTTACTTGAAAATTGTTTTCGTAGATGGAGTATTTATCCGGGTATCGGGAGGTCGTACACTGTCCCGATATACCATTTGATGATTGAACAACATGCCGGGGAAGGAGTAAGCTATTCAAATATTCGTGACATGTAATTGCTTTTTATATCTTACTCCAACCGTGTTAAATTTTAATCATGGTATTAATCGTGCAGTTTATATGGATGCCATACCGTAGACCAGAAATTGCGGCTATTATACCCTCGTCTGCCTACGTTGATTCTTAGTTGTGGTGCACAAACGCACCAATTATTAGTTTCAATGTAGTCGAGTGGTACCACGGAGATCGAGTACTACGACAGTTTGGTTGCATCCAGTACATCTCGGATCTGCCAATGCAGGTGGGGGAGGAGGTTCACGGTAAGAACAAGAGAGGGAGACATGGACAGCATTGGGGGGTTACGCACCGGAGATATATTGCGGTGTGGGGGAGTCAGATGGCTCGAAGACCTCAGATGGATATGTCTTCCAATTTGCGCCCATCGTTAGAGTACATACAATGGTACTTTAGTATGGGGAAGCTATATTTACTTGGTGGGCAGTCGACTATAGTCCCCCCGCACGTGCAGCGATCTGGGGCATACGAGCCAGTGGCCGATATAGAGCCCGATCCACAGCCAGATGCCGAGCATGACCCAGAGCCGGAGCTCGAGGTACAGCCGGAGGTCGAGTCCAAGCGATCGCATTCACATTCGACTGATACTTCTTATCATCCGGATTTGGCAGGCAATGACTATTTCTCGGGCTCGTCATCGCATTCACTTTCGGCTGATACTTCTTATCATCCAGATTTTGCGGGCAATGACAATTTCTTGGGCTCATCGAGGGGCGGATACCATTACAGATTTGATATGTTTGGGTCGTACACACCGCAGCATAGCACCTCTCCCGGCCCATATCCACCGCATTATAGCACCGCCCTACCGTATCCACCTGCGAGACTCCACTCCCTACCGGGTTGTATCCACCGCAAGATGGCACTCCTCCGGCTCAAGTTCATCGATGCCATTCGAGCCATATGATTTTTCTTCTATGTATCAGACACCCTCACCTGCGACTGAAGAGGATGTTGGTCGTCGCGATCACCCACAACGTGAACGTCGACCTCCGCAGAAATATACCCCTAGGACCACACCATCGAACCATCAATTTTAGGGGTTTCTTCGATTTTGATATTAAAAAGTTTGTATTTTTTGTATATATTTAATTAGATTAATTGAAACTTTTAAACGTGGAACAAAATTTGACCATAACTTAAATTAGATTAATTTGGACATTTTTGAACATTAAAACACTAAAACTTGTATCAAACTTAGTCTTGTAATATAAATTGGAACAAACTTTAAATACATTACAACAAGAATCTAATTTGAACATTAATTAAATTGGAACATACTATTACCAGTATATATAGAGATTTCATGGGCGTATGAAATAGATGATACATATTTAGTTATATATGCAAGTTGAGTAAATGTAAACTCAACTAGTACCTTATTTGTATATGTCAATTTGTTGATTGAGTGTAGGTAATTGGTAAAAATGTTTGGTTATGTGTGCTTCATGAGAATTAAATGATGATTATATTAAGTTTTATTGTGTAATTGACCATGGGATCCATGGAATGGTGAGTTCATGATTAGTTGTAAATGATATTATGATAAATATCATTATCCAAATCCTGTACTATAATATAATTTGTTTTAGTTAATAAGGGCCTGAGTGTGGAACAAAGAAAGCAAGGGTAACTTTAAAGAATAAATTGTACTAATTGGCTAAATAAAAATTCTAAAAATTTATGGTAAAAAGATATGTGAGCTTAGTTTCTAGAAAAATTAACGGATCTTAATTTAGAGTTCTGTAGCTCCAGATATAAATAAATTCGTAACTGTAACTCCAAAAAACAGCTTGATAGATTTTTAACAAATAGAGGAATATTTGCAATATAATTTTTTTCATATAAAATAAATACATTACAACATAAGTTCAATTCCTACCTGATCATGACGATTTTCCGACATGATAGTTTCGCTGCGGGCATTTACTCTGATTATGACCAGCTAACCTGCATAATCCACAATGCATACCATCGAATTTCTCACTAATGTCCATTTCATTACGGACTCTAGTTGATTGCGGACGACCTCTTGGATTCCTGCGTAGCCCTCTGTCTGGGACAAGTTCGAAAGTTATCGGAGGCACTTCCCATGTAGACAGGTCGGGCAGGACAGGGAATTCGTTTTCCCATACACGTAACGTGCGATTGAGTGTGTACACATCTTCGACAAATTGTTCAACATTAAGGTTCACTTCAAAGACACGCCGCAACGACATGCGCACGGGTAATGAAGTGTTTGGAATCTCCTACAATCGCATTGTCTATTCCGAGATCAACTCAGAGGACCTAGGTGGTAGACCGGTCGACGACCAATGGTCTCCGTAACTCGAACGTTTCAAGGCGCCGTGAATATATTTCTACATTCATCGACCTCGCCATCCGATGGTTTGCAACCATTGCATCCCTAATATCTTCGACAAATATGTGTCCCGCCTCAATCTGGTTAACTTGTTGCTGACCCATTCTTGGCATCAAGGTAGCCAACCTGTAGAATGTAGCCGAGAAGACTGTTGAAATCGGAAGGTGTCGTGTTTTCAACAATACAGCGTTGACCCCCTCAACTAAGTTTGTGGTCATTTGACCATAACGAAAGCCCTCGTCAAAACTTTGAGCCCATTGCCACGGCTCCATAGTACCCAACCACTGTCGGAAAGATGTATTTGTTTGACCCTCCATGTCACTCTCAAGTCGAGTCATCATTTGGCGAAAAATGTGTGGCTCTAGCTCGACTGTCAGATATGTATTAAGAATAGATAAGTTACAGATGTGCCCTAAAACTTATATTGAAAGGATAAGGCAATCGTTTACCTATTTTCACAAATTGTCTTTTCCATCTGCATTTTATAATCTCTAATGAAGTTAGGCTGCGATGTGACGAGATGCAAGAACGGATCTCCATGGTACACCGGAACGTCTAATGGCGGCAATTAATCCTTTCCCTCTATCAGAGATAATACAAATATTATCGTTGCTAATAACATACCTCCGCAGGTTGGTAAGGAAGAATTCCTACGATTCCATGTTCTCCTTATCTACAATGGCAAATGCAATCGGGAGCACGTTCCTATTGCCGTCTTGAGCAACCGCAATAAGTAAGATCTGTGTATATTTTCCATATAGCCAGGTCCCATCCACTTGCACAAATGGCTTGTAGTGGGGAAATGCGCGCACACATGGATCAAACGTCCAAAACATCCGATGGAAAATTTGTTTTCCCAACTGTAGTTGGTCATCCGGGCCGTAATAAGGTCGTGTTTATAACTCAATAATGGTCCCTGGTACGTACTCCCGCATAGCGGCTATCCATCCCTGTAACTCGTTATACGACGCATCGAAATCCCCATACAATTGCTCCATTGCCATCTGTTTTGCTATCCATGCCTTTCGATATGGCACTCGACATCGAATCGTGCTTGTATTTCGCAATCAATCGATCAAACTTTAATGGTCGGCATGTCCTTCACCATTGGCATGATACACGTCATGATAGTTTTAGAATCAAGTTTTCGATGATCTTCATCATACGTGTTGATGTGCATGTGTGAGGCCCAACAAATTTGCGTATCTCTCACATCTGCGAATTTTGAATAAATGCAATTCGTACCGCCAATTGCGCCTTCCCCGACTTCCAACACTCCCAATATATAATGTCGGTTTCGACATCGCAACTTTATAATCTCTCGATATATTCATGCTATACCGCTTAATAGCAACACGCACTCTTCTTTACTTTGAATCTCGTCGACGAATAACTCCTCGGGATCGAATTTACGGCACGGTCGGTGAGCGTGAAGTATTTCGGTACTCTGGAAACTTCGGCTACATCGCGCCGCGTCGGGTCTATGAGCGACATGTGTGGCCCAGATTATTGTGAATCACAACACGTCGATCGGTTCCCGATCAAGACGCGTTAATGTTTCTATCGTCATTCACGTCTTCATCATCAATATCATCGGGACATCGTCCACATCGGGATCACTATCACTATCGACTTCTTGATAACAAGGATCACTACTATCGTAACCATCATCACCAACTACATCCATATCGGTGTAACATTAAGATCGATATCGATCCCACCTATAGTCGATTCACTATCAACGTACGATCTTGGAGCCACCATGCACGGTTCTTGAGCTCTATGTTCTTCACCATATGCAAGTGAGATTTTCATTTTCCTCCATACCGCTAACTCAAAGCAAATAAGTGAATCGGTGCATTTTGTCACTCCCATTCCCACAAAGAAAGAGCGATCATTGTCTCCACGTCTTCGTCGTCTAGAAGTTCCATTTCAAGTGAATTTGATTGGATCTGTTAAACCGGAAACTTGTAGAAAAGTTTCAAGATCCTTCTCCCACAACGTCGACAATTTTTACGTTAATTCTTCCTTCATATCATCCAACGAGACATTTCTATTAAATCTCATTGCTATTTGTTGCCGACATTCAAATATACATCCAACGGTTGTTGTCAAGATAATTCCATCGAAATAAACGCATACTAAAAACCGATTATCCATCTTCAATGCTCAATCATTAAAAATAAATAAACTTTCTCAAAATAATTTGAACACCAAATAAACTACTTAAATAAAAATTTAATTACTCAATATGCAATTTTGTCATTCATAAGCTCATAGTTTTTCAGTTCTCATTTTATACATAAATAACATTTATCTTTACATTTAACCATTTAAAATCAACCTAAAACGAGTTTTTACCTAATAATATAAAAATAAAATAAAATACTAAAATAGGTTGTTTGAAAGATTAAGTGCCAAAAGTGCCAAAATGGTACTTAATCTTTCAAACAACTTATTTCGCTATTTTTTTATTTTTATATAATATGGGTAAAAATCTACCTAAAACACATATAAGAAAATAATATATTCTTTACATAACATAAATAGGCTTTTTAGGTTTTTTAACAATAATAATAACTAACAATAATTATGGTTTTTACTAACAATAATAACAATATTCATAATCGACAACAAAAATAATAAAATCAACAATAATAATAAAAGAAAAGCACATTAACAATATAAAATTCATTATTTAAAAAATTTATACCTTCTTTTTTCTTCTCCTTCTTTTTCTTCCTTCTCTTCTCCTTTCTTTCCTTTTATTTTCTTCTTCTTCTTCTTTGAATCTTGCTCCCGGGTTCTTTGGTCGCTTGGTTTTATAGTGCTTAGGTGCCGCTTTGTGGGACCCACATTAATCTAGTGCCGCTCTGCTAGAGGCAACACTGTGCCGCCTCGCACCCACATGTCCAATATTTTATTTTATTTTTTCCGTTTTTAGCTTTTTTTTTTTTGTTTTGGTCTTGTTTGTCGTAGTAGTCTTGCTTTGTCGAGTGGCGTGACCACCCTGACTATATCATTTTCGTATTTACTTTTTTTACTGTATTATTTTCGAATTTTTTTAATTTTTGTATATTTTTTAGTAAAAAACCCGCAAATATATTATCAATAAAAAAACTAAATAATAAATAAAATTGCTAAAAATATTGTTAGGCGTTAGATAGCGAGCTGGTGCTAGGAGCTTCCGCTCTTTATTACCATGTTTGCCCTTTTAAGATTGCGGTTCTTACATCATGTTCAGAACTACTATTTGAATCCCCAAAATGCCCTCACCTTCCATCTTTATTTCATTATTCCCAACTACCTTGCTTGCAGCTCCTGCTTGAGTTTGCAGATGCCCGGTTGCGTTGGAAAAAAACAACTGTAAGATTTTATCTTTTTGAGAAAAAAATATGGGATCTTGAACTTCAAGTGCTTTTCATTTCGATTGCATGATTTATATACTGATGCTGCTAATTTGGGTTACTTAGCTTTACTTTGTCGTTCATTTCTGAATTCTGATTAGAAGTTGGCTAGTTCTTTATGGTAATCAGTGTACATTTCGGAAAAGATAGCTGAGATGTTGGGTAATTTTGAGGTTGAACAGTGTTCATTTAGCAAGTTGAGACAATTTCATGAAAGGGTTTTGAGTTTTAGTGACAGATTTGTAAAGATTCACTGTAAGCATTGTGTTTCTGAATCAATCAGTGCACTTATTGTTATTGGTTTAATTTTATCGTTCCTTTTAGCAATGGTATGCACATATTTTCATGTCTTTCCAATATATCAGCCAGCTGTTCGTACTTATACAGTTCATGAGTCTGATGATTTAGTTGCCAAATGCAATATTTTTTATGGCAAATGGATCCCTGATGAAAGTTACCCTTTATATAATGCTTCACAATGTCCTTTTGCTGAGCGTGGGTTTGATTGTGTGGTTAATGGAAGAAGAGATAGGGGTTATCAAAAATGGAGATGGCAGCCTAAAAACTGTGAAATTCCAAGGTTTAATGTGCAAGAGATTCTTGGAAAGCTTCATGGGAAACGGATTGTTTTTGTTGGTGATTCATTGAGCAGAACACAATGGGAGTCTATGATATGTTTGCTTATGCAAGGTGTGCAGGATAAGAGGAATGTCTATGAAATTAATGGAAATAAGATCACTAAGCGAATTAGGTTTTTAGGAGTGTATTTCAGTTCATATAATTTACGTATTGACTTTTATCGGTCAGTTTTCCTAGTGCAGCCTGGTTCAGCACCAAGGCATGCACCTAAGAGGGTTAAATCAACAGTCAAACTTGACAAGCTGGATGATATGAGCAAGGAGTGGATTGACTCTGATTTCTTGATATTTAATTCAGGTCATTGGTGGACGCCAACTAAGCTTTTTGATATGTAAGTTATCTAGATATCTTTAACTGCATATATTGGTGTTCTTTGGTGGATGCAACAGAAATTTTCCAGTTAAAATTTTGGTTTCAATTTTTAGTTCATTTAGTTTCATGAAAGTTTACTTGCATCAATTTATGTTCCAAGCTGAGTCATTAAAACTTGATATATGTCTTAATGTCTGAGTCATTGTTTTTTAGGTGGCAATGCATCAAAGGTTGCTAATGCACAGGCATGGTAAATTTGCAATAATGTGATTTGTGTTGATATATATCTTTTCATCTATTTCTATGTTTACCAACCTATATGATATGTTCTGCTTGTTTGAATTTACACCTATAGTGCAGTTTATGCCTCATTTTCTCCTTGCTGTTCTAATATAGTGACAAAGTACCGAACTGTTCGCACTGTTGCTTTTAGGACTAAATTACAAATCTATATGCATGTTTCATTTTTATGTAGAAATCTCCTAACAGAATTTACCAGACAGGGGTCGCTATTTTCAGGCAGGTAGATCACTAAAGCTTGGAATGGGGATCGCATCTGCCTTTAGAACTGCATTGGAGACATGGGTATCTTGGGTTGAGTCTTCAGTCAACAGAAACAGAACTAGGGTGTTCTTCCGGACTTTTGAATCTTCGCATTGGATGTAAGCCATTCTACTTTCTACCAGGTTTTTTCCTTTTGTCTTTTTGCTTTAGAAAATAAGGCATCTACAAAGCAAGTATTCCACCTTAGCTGAAAAAGATAATAATTATTTGGGTGCTAAGTGGGGTGATGCATAAAGACAAAAAATTTTTGTGTGTTTAAAAGTTGTTACTATAAACATTATTTTAAACAAAAAGAGCAATATAGCATTCTCAATTCTAGTGATGAGCTTAGTTCTTCTACATAAGAACCTCCAGGTTTGGAAAGGCTTTGGCTTCAGTGTGTCAAGGTATGGCTTTGCATTTTTGTCATGGTAAATTAAGAAGAGTAAATTGAATGGAAATTTTGCAAGATTTTTAGGTGAAAAAGAAAAAACTGAATGATATGCCAAACTTTTTTGCCTGTTGAAATTATAATATAAACACCATTTTTCAAATGATACTTGTTTATTTATTTAATAACTAAACACTTCAGTTATGCCATATTGCTATGATTTAAATTTTTTTTTTTTTGAAATACTCATATCTGACACATATTAGATATAAGCATGTAGACATTGAGAAAAATCAAAAGAAGTGAACATACTCGTACTCATATCAAACCAAAGCATAAAACCCCCTTCTAAAAAGTATAAGAAGAAGATATACCATTGAAAAGGGCAATTAAAATTGATCTAAAATCATTACTTACAACAATATGTCCAATTAAGACGTTAAAGAAGTATGGAATTTCACATATTATATTATATTACAATATCTTCAGCTTTTAGTTGACGTGGTCAATTTAATTTTAAAATAATTTAAAAGCTTGGACTTTGGTAGTAGCATAAGTATTTAAAATAAGATTAAATTATGCTTCAAATTTATGTACTCTTGTATATTAGGAATTTAGTCTCTTTATTTTTATATTAAGGATTAAGTTTCTAAAAATAAAACAAAATAGAAAAGCTTTTTAAAAATATTTAAAACATTTATTATAAATAGATTTCATAAATAACAAATTAATGAATTCCATAAATACTTTTTCATCTGTTTAATCTAGGAAATTGTATATATCATGCATATATAATAATTTAATACGTTATTTTTATCAAATAAAATATTGAATTACAAAAATATAAAAGAAATTATAAATTTTTTATAATACCAATCATATAATTAAATTTATGTAAAATTATATAATAATTTAAATATATTTTAATTGAAACATTTACTCATGTACAAAACATTTACTCAAACCCATGTATCGCTGGTAAGAAAATTAGTACATATATATAAGATGTACAAAATTTATCCTCTTTGCAACATTTACTCATTACACAAAAGAAGTAGGAGATGTAAAAGAAAAAAAGTATATACGAGCATACGTGTTTTTAATTGCTGGATGAAAGAAAAAGAAATAAATCTCAAAACTATATTTGGACATTAATTTAATGTCTAATTTTATACTTAAAATTTGAAATTTGATGTTGCACAAATTTATATATGTAACTTTAATTTGATTCATTTTAATAAATTATTAACTCAAATTGATATAACATACATAAATAATTATATTTAGGTAATCTATAAAATAGTCACTTTTGTTTGCCTCATATTACATTTTAGTCACTTATGTTTGAAATGTTACGTTTTAGTCACTTATGTTATTATTTTGTTACGAAGTGATCACTTTACCGTTAAGTTCCGCTATCTCTCTAAAGGTAATCCTACGTGGCAGTCCAACTAGATTTTAGATGTTAACTTGAATTTCTAAATGGGATGAAAATAGATTTTTAATTAAAAAATTTAATTAATTAAAATTTTTAAACCTTAACCTTAACTAAAAAAACTGTTCATCTTCTCTTTTTAATTTTTCTTCAGTCTCTTCTTTTTTTCAATGATTTTTTTTTCATTTGACTGGAAAAACTATTATTAAGATCAAAATAGTTGAAATCAAATTGATTGCTTCATAAAGATGGAGGTATGTCTCCTTCGCATTCTTCTATCTTTTTTATTCAATACTGAAAAATAAAAGATTGAATTTTTTATTATTTAATAAAAATCCTAAATTAAAATTATTGATATGAATATTAACAATTAAAAGAATTTTAGATAAAAAAAGGGATACCCACAAAGGGATGTGAACAAACAAGCCGATTCAGATCAGAAAAAATCGGATTGAGACACTAATTATTCAAGAATGTGAAGAATTGGAAAATACAATGATTAGGAACAAAAGCGATTACCATTTTCTTATTTGTCGACAACCACTTCATTTTAAGTTTTAGGACATAAATTTGTCGGTGAAGAAGACATACCTGGACTCTCTATTGAATCCTCTTTTGTTTTTGTACGTGAATACAAAATTTTGATGATAATAGCTTTTTTAGTCAATTGAAAAAGAAAACTAAAAAAAGGCGGAGATGAACGGTTTTTTAACTAAATTTAGGGTTTAAAATTTTTAATTAATTAAATTTATTTAATAAAAAATCTATTATTATCTCATTAAGAAATTTAAATTGGCACTTAAAATCTAGTTAGACTGCCACATAGGATTACCGTTAGGGAGATAACGAAACTTAATGGAAGAGTGATCACTTCGTAACAAAATAATAACATAAGTGACTAAAACCTAACATTTCAAACATAAGTGACTAAAATATAACCTAAAACAAACAAAAGTGACTATTTTTGTAGTTTACCCTTATATTTATTTAATATAAAAACAAGAATTTGTTAAACTTGCTTGGTCGCATCTCCCTCAGATCTTTAGGTGGTGATCTCTGTGTGACTAATTTGCACACTCATCTGGCTAACTAACTGGTCTTTTCACTTGCAGAGGTCGAAACCGTAATTCATGCAAAGTGACTCGACGCCCTTGGCTGAAAACTAAAGGGAGAGATCATAGCCGAATTTCTGACATTATAATTGATGTTGTAAAGAAAATGACAACTCCTGTGACAGTGTTACATGTAACCCCCATGGGAGCTTTCCGTAGTGATGCTCATGTTGGCACTTGGAGCGATAAGCAGTCGGTAGCTGATTGCAGCCACTGGTGTCTTCCTGGAGTGCCTGATACATGGAATGAAATTCTCCTATCAATGATGCTCTCCAAGGATGGAGTAACCGTTCAGTGAACAAGAACTTGCAATCCTTTTACTTCTCCTTCCCACCCCCCTCCTCCGTCACTGCATAAGAACATTTGCTGTGAAGTCCCCTCTTGAGAAGAAAGATGAATAATTATGGTAGTCGTAGCATGATGTAATGCATGTTTATTAACTATTACTAACTGAAAGGCAGGCAAAAATAAAAAATAGACAAGTTTCAGGAGTTTTCTTTTCGTTCTTTATTTGGTGGAAATTTCTATGTTATTTTGTAAGAAGAGCAAAACTGTATGTCATCTGGCAAACATCTGATCCGTATACTGATTTGGTCTTCTGGCTGAATTCAAGGGTTCACCTGCTAATCAAACTCGTAGTTTATTTCTTTCATCAATCTATAGTAAGATTCTAGTCAAAACTCTCACCTTACCAATTGCAACATATCATTAAGGTAGAAGCAATAATAGTTACTTTTCTAGTTAAATGGCTACTGGTTGTGAGGTTTCAATAAAGGAATTAACCTTGTTGGTCCAAGCCCTCTGTATTCCATGATTTCCCTCTTCATCAGGTGATCATCATTCCTTTAGATTCTAGAAATATTTTCAGCCGATTGAAATACTCTGAACTAATTTGTTGGCCAAATTATGGTTTTTCTTTTATACTTTCGTTTCTTTTTTGACCCGGCGATCTTTTCTCACCTCGTATGTCTTTAGGAGTTTGGATTTCGTGTTAGCTTTAGGAGAAAACCAAGGAAAGTTTTAAGGAGTGTTTTACAATACAAACAAACCCCATTAGCCCATCCTGTCTAAACTTAGAATGAGAGCCAAGTCACTTGATACTGCATATGAATCCAAATGCCATAGAAAATACACAATATCACTACAAAAAGACTCCCAGTCTAGGAAGCACCGAAACGGGGAAAATCCCCTCGTACCAGTGTCGTATTGGTGTCCGATAGGGACACGCCGCCGACACGGCCAGATACGTACCGGACACGCCTTGAAGCGTGTCAAAAAAGGACACTCCCGGTTTTAACTTTGGCTTGAATCAGAAACGGAAAAAAAAAACTCATATGCAAGAATAGAACTTTAGTAAACAGATAAAAAGAACTAACATTTAATCGTGATAATTTATGGGATTTTTAACATACTTGATTCACTTATATGAAGATGATGATGCTGGGTTTTTTTTTTTTTTGTAGAGAATGAAATACAGAGCAAAGGTAAGGATAGTAAATGAGAAGGGAAAAAAAAGGGGTAAATGGGGAAGAAAATAAAGGGGCTGCATAACAAAGAAAAAAAAACAGTTAATGCTGCGTAAGAAATAACAAAAAATAGTTAATGCTGTCTAAGAACCAAAAAAAAAATAGTTAATGTATTGTATTATATAGTTATAAATTTATAATGGAGTAAGAAAGTAAAAACAAATTGATTATATATTAATGAAAAATATTAATGTTTTTATTTATATTGAGTATTTTAACATAAAATATATATATAAAATAATAAAAATATTTTTTATTACTATATTTTATTGTATTCGTGTCTTCATTTTTTAAAAATTACCGTGTTGCCATATCCGTATCGTATTGTACCCTTATTACGTGTCCGTATCTATGCTTCATAGCTCCCAGTTCTCCCAATTACTGCACCAAAGTTAAATCAATATAAACTTCACTGCATCTTCTGATATTGCGGTTATAATTGTTGTGTTTTTCTCATGCGGTGGCTTTTTCCTCGCATTCCTTGCAGTCACTCTGTTTTGTTTTCTCAATAGAAAGTGTTCATTTTGATGAACATCTGAAAGTGAAGGAGGCTACCTTCCCTGGTTCTCCTGGGCCGCACGCTGTGATCCAGATATTGAGGATGATATTCAAGTTGCTGAAGAGATTGTAAAGACCAAGAAAGTCGAACGAGGTTCGAGATTGGAGGAAAATCTTAAGACCGAGAAAGCAGCTTCAAGCTATGATCACAAGTTATAACAGTGTTATATTCATTTAATATTTAACATAATTGGTGAAATAAACATAAAGAAAACTGGGTGCAATTAAATTAATGTCCACTTTATCTTCTGTTATTTAGTGAATTAGCAAATATTCTTCAATGTTTAATTGTTTCAATGATTCTCCAATAAGTTTTGATAGTTTAAATTCTTATTTAAAACAAAATTTAACTTATTTTCAGTTGACATTAACATTAAATTGCATTTGTGGTGGTAATTTCAAAATATTTAATACATTGTGGGTGCATAAGTTTCATATATCATCGGTGAATAATAATATGATATCGACCATTAAATAAAATAAAAAATAGTAGAAGACTTATAGATAAATATTAGTAACTTTTTAAACATAATTAAATAGTAATTAATTATAAATAAATGCTAAAACCTAAACCGATTCTAAATCCTTAAATCTATGATCTAAATCCCAAGAGTTATTAATATTTATTTATAATAGTTACTAATGTTTAATTATATTTAAATTTTTATAAAATAAAGAGATATAGAGAGAATAAAGAACAAAGAAAATATGAAAGTAATAGAGAATGTAATTTATTGATCAAAATGGGTGATTACAATGCTTCATCAGAGTCTCTATTTATAGGCATAAGAAGTATAAAAGAAGTAGAGATCTAATTCTAATAACTATTAGAATTTAAAGTACATTAAAACTTTATCTTGATCATGATGGACACCCACTTAATAAGATATTCATAACACTCCCCCTTGGATGTCCATTGATAAATAATGTGCCTCGTTAAAACCTTATTAGGAAAAACCCTATCGGATAAAAACCTAATGAAGGAAAAAGAGTACACAATCTATAATACGCATAATATGCTGCCTCATTAAAAACCTTACCAGGAAAACCCAATGGAACAAAACCTCGATTAAGGGAAAAAAAGTGCAATGTGTATTTACTCCTCCTTATGAAAACATCACATATTTTCTCATATTCTACGTATTCAATCTTGAATACTAGTTTTTCAAATGACTATTTGAATGTATTTGCTAAGCATTTATATTACCATTCTTTTAAAAGTCATGAGTAAGGGAAGTTTGGGGAAATATATTTTGATCTCTTCAGGAGATTCAAAAATAATCATAACAAACTTTAATCATGATTCTTTTATAAAAACACAAATAGGTATTTTGTGTAACACCCCAAACCCAGCCTAGACGTTATGGTTGAATCTAGTGATGTCACATTGAATGGGTTTTAAAAATAACTAACACGATAAAACTATTTCGGATCTGCTAACTCTATTTGCATAGAATAATTATCAAAACATTCATTCCTGTTTAATTAACTTGCCTTAAAAGTGTTTAAAAGCGGATGTTTACGAAAAACCATTATAATTAAGTAAAACTGTTTGTGATTTAAAAAAAAAAACATTTGCTTTTGGTAAAATCTCGGTTGTTATTGAGTTTTACAGTTATAAGATCATAAACACTGTAAAACCCAAATTTAAGCAAAACAGTCCATAAAGTCCCAATTACAAAAGAAATATCCAACAAATTGAAATGAACCCATAAAACAAAAGTGTAACAGTTTTAAAAGAGTGGTCAACGTCGAGTCCATCGCTGCAACGATCTGCCTAACTCTATGGATTACTTGTACAGGAAAGACAAAAGAAATGGTGAGTTTACGTAAACTCGGTGTGTAACCCCACAGAATTAAGCATGCATACATATAGAATAGCAGATATCAATCAGAAACAGTCTTAAGCCTAAGCCCATTACAGATTCAGATATAGATTTAGGCTTTAGCCCATCTCAGATACAGATACAGATATGTAGCCAGAAACAAATCAGGATCCTACCCCCAGCCTCTACACACCATCTTCGACCATCCCTACACACCATGTGAGGTTTAAAACACCCACCCAACCCTACACACCATGCAGTACCAAATGCAGACATATTAGATATATTGCAGCTGAGCTGCCAGATAATAGGCGTAAACTCCTCTCAGAACACTTCCTCCAATATACATACCTTCCCCAACCCCAAAACAGATACTGTAAATGTAGAACCAGGTTGGACTATTGGTAACGACAAAAGTATTAGAGTGTGGCACTATAATTGGGGATTTGAAGGTCTGTCGGGTAAGTCCATTTGTCTTGACAAAAGGTTGGTCAAAGAGGAAAATGTGTGTGATTTGTTCAACGATAGCAAGGATGACTGGGACAAGAAAATGGTTCTAGATATCTATGGTGAAAATATAGGGGACCAAATTTGCAATATCCCCATTCTTCATAATGGCCCTGAAGATCAACGTACCTGGTTTCATAACCCTCATGAAAACAAGTAGGATTCAGCCCTCACAGGATCTTCTGGAGAATCATTTGGAAATTAAAAACCCTTCTGAAAATCTGGGTTTTTTGCTGGACATTAGGCCAAATATCTTGCTTATGTTCGACAAAATTTCCAGTTTCCGTAATTGTTTTGATGATACTTACCTGAGATGCGGCAAAGATAAGGAGACCCTTATTTATGCGATGAAGGATTGTCCGCTGGCCCGTAAAGTGCTTGAGTATGGTGGGTTTAATCATAAGTTCCTGGTCGGGAATTACTCCAGATGCATTGATTGGATTGAAGATATGGTCAGAGAGTTGGACTATAAGGCGGTCTCTGACCTCATCACCGTCCTCTGGAATATTTGAAACTGTAGAAATAACCAGAACTTTAAGGAGGCTGAGGAAGGGGCCAAAGTGACCTGGAAGAGAGCAGCGGCTTTGAGCAAGGACATTCGAATTTTAGCTTGTTGGGGGAGTCGATGTTACCAAGGAAAGTGAAGGATAAAGTTTGGCGAAAACCGTCTCAGGAGGTGGTGAAGATTAATTTTGACGCCTCTGTTCATGGGAAGAAAATGTACTATGGGTTGGTTGCTAGGGATTCTGATGGTTTTTTTCATGGGGGGTAGATGGGGGTTGTGGATAAGGAGATGCAAATTGAATGGGATGAAATGCTAGCCATGAAAGAAAGCTTAAAGGTTGCTCAGTCAAATAATTGGAATTCTTTGGAGTTAGATTTGACTGTGCTAGCCTTGTGAACCGTTTCAAAAATCAAAGCTATGATTTGACTATGCTGGGCCATCGTATGCTGGAGATCTAGAGGCAAATTCATTATTTTAGTTATTTCAATTTTAAATGGGCCCCTCGTTGTTGTAATAAAGTGGCTGATTATCTTTGTAGTTGGGCCAAAACAAATGATTGTACTAAGGATTTTAAAATGGACTATCCGTCGGAAGTCCATGAGTTTGTTTTAAATGATGCAATAAATTGAGGTTGACCTTTGGGTCTTTTTATCAAAAACAAATGTAGAACCAGACTTACAGAATAACCGTGCTTACATGCTTAATTACAGATAAAGATTTATGGAATAGATCAGTCAGATACGCATGATATTAACATGCTCAGAACACAATATCAGTCATACAGATCATACAAGTTAGGGTCTAATTACCCCTTACCGATTCTACAATAGGCTCACAGTTGTTTGGGACGACCCGTGCAACCCTAGGAAAGATTTCGGTTAAATGGGCTCACACGCCCATGTGGCTAGCCCGTGTAGGCCCACACACCCAATTTGGCATAGCTCGTATGGCCCACATGGCTACACCCTGGCCATCACACAACCGTGTCTTGCGTACGGCTTGGCCTTCGTCAATCAACAGCCGTGTCGTTGCACATGGCCTACCACACGACCGTGTGGCGTCGACAGAGGGGTTTTTTGGCTTTTGTTGAATCTCGTTTTCTGCGTTTCGAGTACACACCTGGTACATTTTCACAGCAAACGCAGTCCCTTCAATCACACTACGATGAATTCACACTACTAGGATGCCGATTAGCAGCCTCGAACCTCTTGATCCACTTTGGTATCGAACAAAGAGTACCAATACTAAAGAAAAGTGAAAATTCGACAGTAGGTAGAGAGCCAAAACAAAAATAATGACTGTAGGACAAAAGAGAAACGGTAGCAAGCAAAGAGAGGAAATTCTCATGTAAAAAACTTTTGGGAATTGGAGGAGAAATGGAATTTTGAAAAAAATAGAAAAGATGTGAAACAGATTCCTAAATTCTCTCCCACTAACACCACAACTCAAAATTCAACTTCTACCCAAACTTTATCTTAGAACCGAGTCAAAAATAAATACCCACGTTCGCTCAGGGATTCAAACACCTGACCATCAGCAAACTAACACTCCACTTAACCACTAGACCAACAGGACTATTGTATTAAGATTTTACAAAAAATTTAATATAAGCCCACTCCTCAAGTGCAAGGCCTAGTTCAGAAAAAATATCAAAATTTTCCAAAGGTAAGACTTGAACTTGGGACCTCACACACATAAACCTAGAACACTTAACCACTGAAGCATATACACATTTATGTTACATTTTCACAAAAGCAAAAATAAAATTTTGGGGCGTTACAACTCTAACCCCCTTAAAAGAAATTTTGACCTCGAAATTTACCTGGTCAAACAGATAATGATACTGCTGATGCATCGAGTCTTTAGGTTCCCACGTGGCCTTCTTAGTGCTATGATTCCACCACAGAACCTTCAATAATGGAATAGACTTCCTCCTTAGGGCATTAACGTCTCACTCCAGAATCTAAACTGTCTCCTCCTCAAAGGTCAAATCCAGCCTAACCTCGATATCCTCTACCGCGACAACATGGGATGGATCATAATGGTACCACCTCAACATCGAGATGTGAAACACATCATGAATAAGGTCTAGTTTAGGGGGTAACTCCAACTGATAGTGAACTGGTCCCACACGCTTCAGAATCCGGTACGGTCCAATAAACCTAAGGCTCAACTTGCCCTTCCGACCGAACCTCAGAACTTTCTTCCACGGAGAGACCTTAAGAAACATGAAGTCCCTCACAAAATACTCTATCTCATTCCTCTTGAAATCTGCATATGATTTCTGTCTATCAGAGGCCACTTTCAGACGATCCCGAATCAGTCTAACCTTATCCTCAGTCTCGAAAACCAATTCAGGACCCAAAACTTGATGTTCACCTAACTCAGTCCAACACAAAGGAGTACGACACTTACGGCCATACAGAGCCTTGTAAGGTGCCATCTAAATACTAGCTTGAAAACTATTGTTGTAGGGGAATTCAGCTAGCAGTAGATAATCCTCCCAACTACCTCAGAAATCAATCACGCAACTTCGAAGCATATCCTCTAATATCTAAATCACCCTTTCAGATTGACCATCGGTCTGAGGATGGAATGCGGTATTGAAGTCCAACTGCAAACCTAGTGCATTGTGCAATTTCTTCTAGAACCGAGAAGTGAAGCGAGGATCTCTATTAGAAATGATCGATACAAGGACCCTATGTAGTCTTACTATCTCAGAAATGTACAACTTCACTAGCTTTTGCAGAGAGTAATTAGTTCGAACCGAAATGATGTGAGCAGATATGGTCAATCGATCCACGATGACCCAAAAATAATCCTTCTTAGTGCTTGTCAAGGGCAACCCACTAATAAAGTCCATAGTAACCTCGCGCTTCAAACCCAACCACCAGTATAACTCACGAAGGTCGCGATACATCTTATTATCGCTAAGCTGCATAGCATAAGGGCTACTATGCACCTCCCTTAGAATTGACTGCCTCAGATCCACATCGTTCGATACAAAACCCTGACCACAGAAACATATACCCTATCATTATTTAGTTCAAAATTTGAAGTGCTGCCACTCTCAACCTGACGAAACCGTAAACCCAATGACTCATCCCCTAATTGTTTATCTCAAATATGCTCAATCCAAGTTGGCTTAACCTATAACTCAGCCAAAAAACTCCCATATTTATTCTTAAAAAATAGTACTGGTGCTCTCCATGAAGACACACTCGGCCGGAAGAAGCCACGGTCCAACAACTCCTGCAATTGAGCCTTAAGTTCCACAAGCTCCTTCTGTAACAACTCACTTTAGATCCTAGTCAGAGCAGTGGTTTTGAGACCATAAATCTGAGTCAGAAAAATATTTTAATATTATTTTTGTGTTTATAGTATGTGGTTAAGCATGTATGAAAGTTTCGTATGAAAATTTTATCGTTTGTGTGCTTAATTTGCAAAAAGGACTAAATCACAGAAAATGGAAAAGTGGCCTTCTATTTGATTAAGTGCTGAACTAATGTGTCTTATTAAGTGTGAGGTCCTTATTAAGGAAATGGACCATTAACATGGTTAATGGACTTTTATAGACATCCATTATAAATTTTTAAAGGTTATTCATTAAGGGTGAAAATGGAAATTAATTAATATGTTAATATTAGTTAAAAAAAAACATATTGGTGGCCATTTATTATCTTTTTACACCAATTATTGAAATAAAAAGAAAGCATAAAAGCTTGCTAGGGTTTGGTTATGGTTTTTGATGATTTCAATGTTTTTGTGATTGTTGCATCTTGCTCTGATAGCCCATGCTTGAATTTCTAAATTTGATGATGATTTTGAGAAGTGCCATGGATGAATCCATGAGTTTTGTGATTTTAAATGGTGAAATATAAAAGTTTGATGATAGACAAATATGTTTTATATTGAGATTTTTGATAAATTTGATTATTATGGGCTAATTTGTGAAAATGAGAAATTGAAAGACTAAAATGTGGAATAAATGAAATATATGGGCCTATATGAACTATTATAATATTCGTCCTAGCTTGTGTAATATGAAATTATGCATATTTTATGATTTTGTTAATTAGGGACTAAAATGTCAAAATGTGAAAATATGAGGGCTAATTTGTAAAATGCCCTAAATATGTGTATATGGATTGAATTGAATGATTTGGTGAATAAAAGAGTTAAAAATTTGAATGTGTATAGATCAAAAACCACAGAAAATAGAAATCGAAAGTAGTTGAATAGCCGTTTGTTTCCATTCATTTCCTTATGAGGTAGGAAATAAGTGTGTTTGAATTGAATTATTGTTGCTTATATGTTAATGAATAATGATGAATGGCTATTTTGAGTTGAATATGAGAAATCTGAGAAAGTTCCGACAATGTGATGACGTCCGAAAAGTCCCGTACGAACCATAGGAATAGTTAGGATACATATGTCATGACATAGGATTCCGATATGTAATTTCGTGTAAGACCATGTCTGGGACGTTGGCATCGATTTGAGACTTACGTGTAAGACCCTGTCTGGGATAGTGGCATTGATATTTGATTACATGTAAGACCACGTCTGGGATGTTGGCATTGTACGAGCTTTCTGAGCTATTCACGTATCTTATTTGATTCCGTATGGTTCAACGGGCATTCCAAGAAATACATGATTGAATGAATGAATATCTGGTTCAGGTACATTGAAATGTGTTCAACATTTGTTAATGTGAAGTAAGTATATGTGCAAGTGATGATATGTGATTTAAGTATGAGAAAATATGCTATATGTAAAAATGAATTGGAAATATGTGAAATGTATATGAACTATGAGGTTTGTGATAGTATTTGGCTATGGAGTATATGTATTTTATGATGCTTATATGCTTAAAATGATATGTTTATTTGTATATGGCTTACTAAGCTTTTGAAAGCTCACTTTGTGTGTGTTTGCATTGTTTTATAAATATCGGAGCTACTGGAAGCTTGGGGATCGTCGAGGATCATCACCACACTATCGAGTTACATATGGTATCATATGAAAATGTAAATGTTGAAGTATGGCATGTATAGGCTAAAGAGATTTGGATAAGTCTTGAGATATGTATATCTAGCCATGTGATATAGCTTGATTATGGTTGAATTTATGGTTTAGTTTTGGTATATGATATGTGATGCAAAAATGATATATTTGGTGCATATATATATGGCCTAATGAAATGGTCTTTTTGTTAAATTAGCTGTATGGTTATAAATGTGATATGAATCATATGTTTTTATATGAATTTAGTACTTTGGTTTGGTATGTTTTTGAATGCCTTTGGGACATGAAATATGCTTGGTTTAATGCTTGTAGGGATAACCTAATTTGGGTGGCAAAGTGGCCTTATAATTGGCCTATTTTTGTCCACACAGGAAGAGACACAGGTGTGTGTCTCAGTCGTGTGCGACACACGGTCATGTTACACGGTCCTGTGTCCTCTAGGGTACCCTTTTTGAATTCAGGCAGTATATCCTGTAGTTTTAACACGACCTAGATAGACGGGTGTGTTGGTGGCCATGTGAGGCACACAGCCTTGGTACATGGATGTGTTTGGCCATTTCGAAGGGTACACGGGCTAGACACACGGGTGTGTGGTCAGTCATGTGAGTGTAGTCAGTTTTGACCATGGCCAAGGCACACGGGCATGTTTCCGGTCGTGTGGTACAAGTCAATATGTACACTCTATTTTCACACGGTCTAGGGCACGGGCGTGTCTGGTAACCGTGTGAGGCACATGGCCTGCTCACACGGGCGTGTGTCTCTTGAAATGTTGAAAATTTTCTAAGTCCTTGAAATGTTTATATGTTACCAATTTAGTCCCGAATGTATGATTAAAGCTTGTATGCTTGATTTGAATACATATGGAATGTGAATGATATTGACTAAAATATGAGGATTATTTGATAAATATTTGTTTTGAACTGAGTTACGAGTCTGGTAATGCCTCTTAACCTATTCCGGCGACGGTTACGGGTTAGAGGTGTTACATTTATTAGTATCAGAGATACGATTTAGTCGATTCTAGGACTAACGTAGCGTATGTGAGTCTAGCTATACATACTATATATATGAACTGTGATAGTGTGATGAATCCCGACAAACAAAATGTGTTCTTCGTATAGTAATGGATTCTGAACGAGCCGTATTTGACGATGCCAAAAGTAATGTGCCTGCTCTCGCCCAAGGGACAGCACCGTCTGATTCTAGACCTGTTACTAGTAGCCATGAGGGAAAGGCTAAGCAAGCCTTCTTCCAAATGATGAATGAGTGGTTCACTCAGTATGTTAGAACAAACCCGACTGTTCCCCAACCTCTGCCCCTATAACAACCCGATTTAGACCCTATTCAGAATGGTTGTTTCGGGACTATGAATTCGAGTCAAAAAAATTTTAAAAATTATTTTCTGTGTTTATTATTTGTGAATTTATATCCGTGAAATTTTCGTGTCTTAATTTTGTCGTTTGAGTTCCCAATTTAATAAAAGGGCTTAATCGCATAAAATGAAAATGTGAATGGGTAAATGAAAATTTATAATGCAATATTACCATAGTTAAAGTGATAGACGGTTTAAGACATGGTTTATAATGGTTTCTTATTTTATAACAAAGGTTAAATAGGTAAAATGATAATAATGTTATAATAATAGAACATAAAAAAAAATCAAAACCATGTGTTCATCTTTCCTACTTGACCGAATATGAAAGAAAGAAAAAAATAAAGCTTTAAGGTTCGGCCATCGTTGAATCTTGATTAAGGTATGTAACTAGCTCAGTTTTTGATAATTTTTACGTTTTTGAGATCGTTGTAGTGTAATGTACAAAGCCCATGCTTGAATTTCTGATTTTTGATAAATGTTTTGAGTTATGAAATTGATGAATAATTGAGCTTTGTGATGTTAGATGATGAATTATGAAAGATATGTTTTGGATTAATATATTTTGTATTGAAATTTTTGATGAAATTGAGTAATTAGGGCTAAATTTCAAAAATAATAAATTAAGGGACTAAAATGTGAAATAAATGAAATTTATGGACTTGTATGAGCATGGGTAACATTTAGCCTGTGACAACCCGAATTAGGGCCTAATCGGAATAGTGGTTTCGTGACCACAAATCCGAGATAGAAATAATTGTTTTATAAATATTTTGGGGTTTATGATATGATTGCATGATTGTGTGAAAATTTCGTGATGAAATTCTATGCCTAAAGTGTTTAAATTGAAAGTAGGGACTAAATCGAATAAGTTGCAAAATTTGCATACTAGAAATTTTTAGTATGAAATTGTTTTGAAATATTTATTAGGAGGTCTTAAATAGCAATTCTACCAATTTTAAGTTCATGGACAAATTTAGGACATGGAAGGAATTTTGGAAAGTTTAGTAGTAAGGGTATTTTAGTCATTTTGATATTAAATGAAATAAAATGGGAAAAATAACACAAAATAGTCATCTTCCCCATTTAGTTGCTGCGAAACTTCACTCTCTCCATAGCTAGGGATTCTTCAACTTTCAAGCTCCATAGTAAGTGATTCTAAGCCCGCTTTTAATGTTCTTTACGTTTTGGAATCCGGAAGCTCGATTAAGCTTATGCTAGTAATAATTTAACCTAGGGTTCATATTTGGAAAAATACCCATAGGTGAAATTTGTGTATTTTGATGTTTTATGATAGAATATGAGGTTTTAAATTGTGTTAAATAATTTGTGCTACTCGGTTTTAAGTGAAAGCGAGTAAAACGACATAATCGGTAAAAATACCTAATGTTCATAACTATATGATAGAGTGGGAATTTGATGTTGTTGTAGAAGAGAAAATGTTCAGCATATCATAAAACATAAGAATAAGGGCTGAAATTAAATTCCGAGCCTAGGGGCAAAATTGTAATTTTGTAAAAGTTAGGGGCAAAATGTAATTTTTCTACAATGTGATTTTTGGATTGAAATAAATAGTATGAGTATTAAATGAGCTAAATGTGTTATTATAGATCAAGAAAGGCGCTGAACCCGACCTCGAGCAGGGAAAGAAAAAGTTTTGGACTAAATTGCAAAATTTCCATATTTTGCACCAAGGTAAGTTGTATGTAAATATTACAATAATTTCATGTACATTCTTATATTTCAGCCTATTATATAAATATACTAGCTGATGTTAAAATATAAATTGACTATGGGAAGAATGGAAATAAATACGAGAGAGAGATCCGGTTGAACATTGGAGAGATCGAATGAAATAGAGGAGCGTAGCTAGGTCACATGTATGATGCTGAGTGCACATCATGTGTACAAGAAAGCTACGAGACACCCTGTAGTAGCTAGGTCACATGCGTGATACGAGATGTATCCCATGTAGACAAGAGAGCTACGTGAAAGATAAATGTAGCTAGGTCGCATGCGTGATTCCAAGTGAAGGACACCATGTAGACAAGAGAGCTACGTGAAAGATAAATGTAGCTAGGTCGCATGCGTGATTCCAAGTGAAGGACACCATGTAGACAAGAGAGCTACGAGACAAATCGGCTAGGTCGCATGAGTGGTACTAAGTGTTCCCCATGTGTACAAGAGAGCCGAACTAAATGAAGTATGATGGTGGGGCGTGTCTTTGAAACCGTTAAATATCGAGGATTGATCCGAATTGTTCAATGGGATGGTTTTGTGGTGACATTGTGGTTTGGACCTACACTTATAGTGAATGAAATGTGGTGAAAATGAATTGTGGCATATACATATATACGATAAAATGAGGTTAGCATAAAGAATGTGTGAAAGAGTGAAATTAGTATTAAAACTGTTTTTAGATGGCAGCAGTGACGTGATTTTGAAAAATCACCAAAAATAGGAGGAATATAATTAGAGGTTGAATGAGATGTGAAATTAAAGCTTAATGAGTCTACTTTCATATAAAAGAAGCAGGGCAAGCAAAGGAATTCTATATTTTGAGATATTTACAATTGTAACTGACTTGCTCAGGATGAATACGTGATCCCATGTTTCCACTTTGAAAAATCATTAAAAATTGTACAAAGCAAACTAAGAAATATAGTTTACATGCCTAAATTCCTTATTGAGACTAGTTTTAAATACAACAGACTTCAGGGTTGTTTGAGTTATGTACTGAGAGAAATTCAATTCGTAGTGGACAGAGGTCAGGCCAGTCGAGCTGTGTAACAGGGAAACTTTAACTAATAAACTGTACTAATCTGCTGAACCAAAAATTATAAAAAAATTTAGCAAGAAGCTTTATGAGTCTAGATTCAGGAAATTTTACGGATATGAATTTCGAGTTTTGTGACTCGAGTTATGATTTATTTAGTGAATATGACACAGCAGAGAGACAGCTTAATCGAAGTGGAATAAGTAGTGAAGTTAAAGTAGACATACTTGAATTGTTGTGTAAACATGTTAGATTCTTAAATTAGTATTTACATACTACTTACTAAGCTATAAGCTTACTTCGTTTTCTCTCTTTTGTCTTATAGTGTTCTCCACTTGCTCAGAGTCAAGGATCGTGAAGATCTACCCGCACTATCATACTTTGGGGTATTTGAACTAAATGTTTTGAATTATGGCATGTATAGTAGGCAAAAATTATTTTGTTATGTGTCATATTTGTCTAGGTTTAAAATATTAGTTACAAGATACTCGACCAGTTACTTTGTACAAGCCATAAAAGTTGGCTAATATTGTTCAAGATATATGTTATACGATGCATTATCAAATGGGATGACATATTTCTATCTTGGTATATGTTATGTTCGGTAATACCTTGTATCTGTTCATACGACGATGTAACGGGTAAGGGTGTTACATTTAGTGGTATCGAGCTATGGTTTAGTCGGTTCTCGGACTAATAAAGTGTGTGTAAAAGTCTAGCTATACATGCCATAAAAATATTGTGATAGTGTGGTGACTCGATTATTCTAAACTGTGTTTTATTTTAATATAGTAATGGATCTGAAGGGCTACGGTGATGATCTTTGCTAGTAATGCGCCGGCTCCGCACAAGGGACCGCTACTGTGGAAAGTAGACTGAGACATTGGGACAAGGAGATGAGGCTCGGGACGCCTTTCTCCAAATGATGAACAATTGGTATCTTGAATTTATTCGAGCAAATCCAAATGCTCAACCTCCTCCACCCCTCCTATACCTCGGACGATTCTCTGAGTGCTCAAGGTATAAATTTGGTAAGAATGAACAAGGCTCCGGTTGACAAGATTCGAAAACAAGGGGTCAAGAGTTTAGAGCAAAGGTTGATGATGATCCTGAGAAAGCGGAATTCTGGCTTGAAAATTCTACCGTGTATTTGATAAGCTCTCATGTACACCTGAGGAATGCTTAAAGTGTGCTGTATCACTTTTGAGAGATTCGGCCTACCACTGGTGGAAGACTTTGGTTGCAGTGGTGCCAAAAGAAAAAGTTACTTGGGATTTCTTCCAGGAAGAATTTAGAAAGAAATACATAAGTCAGCGATTTATTGATCAAAAACGGAAGGAGTTCCTTGAATTGAAGCAAGGAAAAATGTCTGTCGCAGAGTATGAACGCGAATTTGTAAGACTCAACAAGTATGCCTGAGAATGTGTGTCCACCGAGGCCATTATGTGTAGAAGATTTGAAGATGGGCTGAATGAGGACATTAAAGTGTTTGTAGGGATTTTGGAGTTGAAAGAATTTGTAGTATTGGTTGATCGAGCTCTTAAAGCCGAAGAATTGAACAAAGAAAGAAGAAAAGTCGCTATTGAGGCTCGAGATGTCGAGAAAAGACAGATAAGTAAGCCATTTCAATCTCAACCAAAGAGGTCCAAAGAGACAAACCCTCGAATGACAGTTTCAATTGGGGATTTACAGAGATCGTGGTAGAGCATATTCGGGTCTAAAGCTCAAGCTACTTGGTGGCAAGTGTGGGTAATGTGCGACCTAGAAAGCCCGAGTGTCGACAATGTGGCGAGCAACATTATGGTGAGTGTTGGGGACCGAGCGAGCTTGTTTCAAAGCGGTTCTCATGAGCATTTTATTAGAGACTGTCCGGAGAAGGTTAAAGAAGAAAGATTTGAGTGTTAGATGAATACCACCGCTAGTAGAGGTAGACCACCGAGAAATCTGGAGGTGGGACTAGTAGTAGAACTGTGATGAAAGATTTAACGGCAAGATCGAAGCTAGAGCACTGCTAGAGCTTATGCTATACGTGCTCGAGAAGATGCATCATCTCCGATGTCATTCTTGGTACATTTTCTCTTTATGATACTATTGTTATTGCATTGATTGATCCCGGTCCACCCATTCCTATATTTGCATGAATTTAGTATCCAATAAAAAGTTGCTGTTGAATTTCTTGAGTTTACGATTAAAGTGTCGAACCCTTAGGCCAATATGTGCTAGTTGACAAGGTTTGCAAGAATTGCCCATTAATGATTCAAGGTCACTGTTTTCCGGCCAACTTGATGTTGTTACCATTTGGTGAGTTTGACGTTATCTTGGGAATGGGTGGTTAACATTGTATGATGCTAAGGTAGATTGTAAACAAAAGACACTAGAGTTAAAATGTGAAAATGGAGAAATTCGTGGGTTGAAGCAGATTTAATCAAATAAATTGCCTATGGTGATTTCGCACATGTCCGCACGTAAATACATGAGAAAAGGGTGTGAAGCTTATCCGGCTTATGTAATGAATGTTGAGATGTCTCAACTGAAATTTGAATCGATACCTATAGTCTGTGAGTTTCGGATGTATTTCGGAGGAATTGCACAGGTTGCCTCCAAACAGAGAGATAGATTTTGCCATTGATTTGTTGCCGCATCTTGCACCGATCTCGATTGCTCCATATAGAATGGCTCCGATGAATTAAAAGAATTGAAGGCTCGATTGCAGGAGTTAATGACAAGGGATTTGTGAGACCGAGTTTCTCTCCCTGGGTGCTCTGTATTATTCAGAAGAAGAAGGATGGTTCAATGAGACTTTGCATTGATTACCGTCGACAATAAGGTGACTATAAAGAACAAGTACCCATTGCCGAGGATTGATGATTTATTCGATCGGTTAAAGGGGCCACAGTGTTTTCAAAGATTGATTTGAGGTCCGGTTACTATCACCGAGAGTTAAGGAGTCGATGTGCGAAAACCGCCTTTAGGACAAGGTATGGACATTATGAGTTTCGGTGATACCTTTTGGCTTAACAAATGCTCCACCATATTTATGGACTTAATGAATCGGATTTTCCGGCCATATTTGGATAAGTTTGTAGTAGTGTTTATAGATGACATTTTAATTTATTCTCGAGATGAGTTTGAACATGCCGAACACTTGAGAACTATATTGCAGATCTTGAGAGAAAAGAAACTGTTTGCCAAGTTTAGTAAAAGTGAGTTCTGGCTTCGTGAAGTCGGATTTTTGGGGCATATAGTCTCAGGTGATGGTATTCGGTGGATCCAAGCAAGATTTCTGCGATCGTTGATTGGAAACCGCCAAGAATGTATCTGAGGTTAGAAGCTTTTAGGCTTGGTCGGGTATTATAGGCGTTTTGTTGAAGGATTTTCGATAATTGCCTCTCCTATGACTAAATTGTTGCGAGAAGAATGTTAAGTTTGAATGGATGATAAATGTCAACGAGTTTTGAAAAGTTGAAAGCACGATTGATGAAGCACCAATTTTAGTACTGACCGAGTCGAGAAAGGAGTTCGTAATTTATAGTGATGCATCATTGATGTGCCTTGGATGTGTGTTGATGCAAGAGGGCAAAGTAGTAGCTTATGCTTCGAGGCGCTTAAAACCGCATGAGAAGAACTATCCTACACATGATTTGAACCGGCATTGTTGTTTTTGCCTTGAAGATTTGGCGACATTATTTATACGGTGAAAATGCGAATTTTTACCGATCACAAAAGTTTGAAGTACTTGATGAATCAAAAGGACCTAAATTTGCGACGGCGAAGATGGCTTGAATTATTAAAGGATTATGATCTAGTGATTGATTATCATCCGGAAAAGCAAATGTAGTTCTTGGCGCCTTGAGCGAAAATTTCTTTTCACTTTGAGAGCCATGAACACGGGTTAGCATTGTCGATGACGGGTCAATTTTAGCGAGAGATGAGAGCTAAACCGTTATTTCTCCAGTTGATTTGTGATGCTCAAAAGAATGATAGTGAGTTGCGGATCAAGAGAACTCAATGCGAATCGAGTTATGACTCAGATTTTGAGTTGGACCGGATGAGTATTTGATGTTTGAGACGAGAATATGTGTGCCGAAAAATGATAAATTGATTCGAGAAAATATTACATGAGGCGCACAATGGTCATTTATTATCGTTCACCTGGTAGCACAAAATGTATAATGATTTAAAGAAGTCTGTATTGGTGGCGGTATGAAAAGGACATTTCGAATTTGTAACTAAGTGTTTGATCATCAACAAGTAAAAGTGAACATCAAGTACCTTCAGGATTACTTCAACCGTAATGGTGCTCGAGTGGAAATGGGACAAGATTACCATGGATTTTGTAACCGGTTTGCCTTTAACTCCTAAAAAGAAGGATCTTGTTTGGGTAGTGGTTGATAGATTAACAAAGTCACCCACTTTATACCGAAGACGCACCGATTACTCACTTGATAAATTAGCGAATTATATATTGCTGAAATTGTGAAGTTGCACGGAGTACCTATGTCTATAATATCGATAGAGATCCAAGATTTACCTCGAGATTTTGGAAAAAGTTACAAGAAGCTTTGGGTACAAAATTGAACTTTAGTACCGCATTTCATCCACAAACAGATGGTCAAACGGAAAGAGTAATCCGGTACTCGAAGATATGCTTAGATCTTGTGTTTTAGAATTTGGAGGTAGTTGGGAGAAATATCTATCTTTGATTGAGTTTGCCTACAATAACAGCTTATCAATCAAGTATACAAATGGCACCGTCTGAAGCCTTATATGGTCGTAAGTGTCGGACTCCTTTATATTGGACCGAGCTTAGTGAGAAAGCAGATTCACGGAGTTGATCTAGTTAAAGAAATCAAGAGAAAATAAAAGTAATTCGGGATTGCTTGAAAGTCGCTTGGATCGACAAAAGTCATATGCGATTTAAAAGAAAAGAGATTGAATTTCAAGTGGGTGATAAAGTGTTCTTGAAGGTGTCACCATGGAAAAAGATTCGAGATTTAGTCGAAAAGGCAAGTTGAGTCCGCGTTTTATTGGGCCGTCTGAGATTCTTGAGAGAATTGGACCATGGCATATCGGTTGGCCTTACCGCAGAGTTAGAAAAGATTCATAACGTGTTTCATGTATCAATGTTGCGACGTTATCGTTCGATCCTTCACATGTGATTTCCCAACGAAATTGAGATTCGATCGGATATGACCTATGAGGAGGAACCAATAAAGATTTTGGCTCGAGAAGTTAAGCAGTTAAGAAACAAAAGTATAGCCTTAGTGAAAGTATTGTGGCACAGACATGGGATAGAAGAGGCTACGTGGGAACCCGAGGAAGCTATGAGGAAACAAGACCCAAACCTCTTTCTAGGTAAGATTTTGGGACGAAAATCTCTAAAGGGGAGAATTGTGACAACCCGAATTAGGGCCTAATCGGAATAGTGGTTTCGTGACCACAAATCCGAGATAGAAATAATTTTTTATAAATATTTTGGGGTTTATGATATGATTGCATGATTGTGTGAAAATTTCGTGATGAAATTCTATGCCTAAAGTGTTTAAATTGAAAGTAGGGACTAAATCGAATAAGTTGCAAAATTTGCATACTAGAAATTTTAGTATGAAATTGTTTTGAAATATTTATTAGGAGGTCTTAAATAGCAATTCTACCAATTTTAAGTTCATGGACAAATTTAGGACATGGAAGGAATTTTGGAAAGTTTAGTAGTAAGGGTATTTTAGTCATTTTGATATTAAATGAAATAAAATGGGAAAAATAACACAAAATAGTCATCTTCCCCATTTAGTTGCTGCGAAACTTCACTCTCTCCATAGCTAGGATTCTTCAACTTTCAAGCTCCATAGTAAGTGATTCTAAGCCCGCTTTTAATGTTCTTTACGTTTTGGAATCCGGAAGCTCGATTAAGCTTATGCTAGTAATAATTTAACCTAGGGTTCATATTTGGAAAAATACCCATAGGTGAAATTTGTGTATTTTGATGTTTTATGATAGAATATGAGGTTTTAAATTGTGTTAAATAATTTGTGCTACTCGGTTTTAAGTGAAAACGAGTAAAAGCAAGATAATCGGTAAAAATACCTAATGTTCATAACTATATGATAGAGTGGGAATTTGATGTTGTTGTAGAAGAGAAAATGTTCAGCATATCATAAAACATAAGAATAAGGGCTGAAATTAAATTCCGAGCCTAGGGGCAAAATTGTAATTTTGTAAAAGTTAGGGGCAAAATGTAATTTTTCTACAATGTGATTTTGGATTGAAATAAATAGTATGAGTATTAAATGAGCTAAATGTGTTATTATAGATCAAGAAAGGCTGAACCGACCTCGAGCAGGGGAAAGAAAAAGTTTTGGACTAAATTGCAAAATTTCCATATTTTGCACCAAGGTAAGTTGTATGTAAATATTACAATAATTTCATGTACATTCTTATATTTCAGCCTATTATATAAATATACTAGCTGATGTTAAAATATAAATTGACTATGGGAAGAATGGAAATAAATACGAGAGAGAGATCCGGTTGAACATTGGAGAGATCGAATGAAATAGAGGGCGTAGCTAGGTCACATGTATGATCTTGAGTGCACATCATGTGTACAAGAAAGCTACGAGACACCCTGTAGTAGCTAGGTCACATGCGTGATACGAGATGTATCCCATGTAGACAAGAGAGCTACGTGAAAGATAAATGTAGCTAGGTCGCATGCGTGATTCCAAGTGAAGGACACCATGTAGACAAGAGAGCTACGTGAAAGATAAATGTAGCTAGGTCGCATGCGTGATTCCAAGTGAAGGACACCATGTAGACAAGAGAGCTACGAGACAAATCGGCTAGGTCGCATGAGTGGTACTAAGTGTTCCCCATGTGTACAAGAGAGCCGAACTAAATGAAGTATGATGGTGGGGTGTCTGTCAAACCGTTAAATATCGAGGATTGATCCAAATTGTTCAACGGGATGGTTTTGTGGTGACATTGTGGTTTGGACCTACACTTATAGTGAATGAAATGTGGTGAAAATGAATTGTGGCATATACATATATACGATAAAATGAGGTTAGCATAAAGAATGTGTGAAAGAGTGAAATTAGTATTAAAACTGTTTTTAGATGGCAGCAGTGACGTGATTTTGAAAAATCACCAAAAATAGGAGGAATATAATTAGAGGTTGAATGAGATGTGAAATTAAAGCTTAATGAGTCTACTTTCATATAAAAGAAGCAGGGCAAGCAAAGGAATTCTATATTTTGAGATATTTACAATTGTAACTGACTTGCTCAGGATGAATACGTGATCCCATGTTTCCACTTTGGAAAATCATTAAAAATTGTACAAAGCAAACTAAGAAATATAGTTTACATGCCTAAATTCCTTATTGAGACTAGTTTTAAATACAACAGACTTCAGGGTTTTTTGAGTTATGTACTGAGAGAAATTCAATTCGTAGTGGACAGAGGTCAGGCCAGTCGAGCTGTGTAACAGGGGAAACTTTAACTAATAAACTGTACTAATATGCTGAACCAAAAATTATAAAAAAAAATTTAGCAAGAAGATTTATGAGTCTAGATTCAGGGAAATTTTACGGATATGAATTTCGAGTTTTGTAACTCGAGTTATGTTTTATTTAGTGAATATGACACAGCAGAGACAGCTTAATCGAAGTGGAATAAGTAGTGAAGTTAAAGTAGACATACTTGAATTGTTGTGTAAACATGTTAGATTCTTAAATTAGTATTTACATACTACTTACTAAGCTATAAGCTTACTTCGTTTTCTCTCTTTTGTCTTATAGTGTTCTCCAGCTTGCTCAGGAGTCAAGGATCGTGAAGATCTACCCGCACTATCATACTTTGGGGTATTTGAACTAAATGTTTTGAATTATGGCATGTATAGTAGGCAAAAATTATTTTGTTATGTGTCATATTTGTCTAGGTTTAAAATATTAGTTACAGTACTCGACCAGTTACTTTGTACAAGCCATAAAAGTTGGCTAATATTGTTCAAGATATATGTTATACGATGCATTATCAAATGGGATGACATATTTCTATCTTGGTATATGTTATGTTCTGGTAATACCTTGTATCCTGTTCCGGCGACGGTAACGGGTAAGGGGTGTTACATAGCCTAAGCATGGTGTGTGTAAATTTTGCATGTTTTGTGTTTTGTGCAATTTGGACTAAATTGTAAAAAGTGTAAAATGTCAGGGGCAAGATGGTAATTTTCCCATTTATGCATTGTCGGACTAAATTGAATGAAATTATATTTGAATGAGTTTAATTTGAATATGTTTAGATCAAGAACCAAAGAAATCGGATTTGGATCGGGGGAAAACCAAAGTTGCCGAATAATCGTTCTGTTCCGATTGTCGTTGTCTGAGGTAAGTTTATAAGCAAATAGATGTTGTAAATTTTAAATAAATACAAGTTACATATGCTGAAATGAATTATGTGAAAGTATATATGTGGTAGCCGAATGTGTATTGCTTGGGAGCTATGTTTATGAACTTGATTAGCCCGAGATACAACGTCCGAAAGCACCATACGAACCTTATGAATAGCTAGGGTACATATGTCATGACATAGGATTTTCGATATGTGATTACGTGTAAGACCATGTCTAGGACGTTAGCATCGATATGTGATTCCGTGTAAGACCACGTCTTGGACGTTGGCATCGATATGTGATTACGTGTAAGACCACGTTTGGGATGTTGCCATCGATATGTGATTTTGATATGTGTGTGCAAGTAAGACCACGTTTAATACATTGGCATCGATATGTAATTCCGATATGTGTGTGTGAGTAAGACCACATTTACTACGTTGGCATCGATATATGTTACGATATGCGTGTGTGAGTAAGACTGTAATATCCTAAATTAGGGCCTAATCGGAATAGTGGTTTCGTGACCACAAATTCGAGATAGAAATAATTATTTTATAATTATTTTGAGGTTTATGATATGATTGCATGATTGTGTGAAAATTTCGTGATGAAATTCTATGCATAAAGTGCTTAAGTTGAGATTAGGGACTAAATCGAATAATTTGCAAAACTTGCATTCTAGAAGTTTTTAGTATGAAATTGCTTTGGAATATAAATGAGGAGGTCTTAAATAGCAATTAGAATAATTTCTAAAATTTTGGCCAAAAAGGGCTTATACATAAAAATTTTCAAAGAAAGGTATTAAGGGTATTTTAGTCATTTTGTAATTAAAATTAATTAAAAGGGAAATTAAGGCCAAAATGTGTTCATTGTGACAGCCCTAATTTGACCTAGTCAGAAAGTGGTTTCGGGACCACAAAACTGAGTCACAAAAATAATTAAATGTTATGTTCTGTGTTTATTATATGTGAAAGTTTCATGCTTTGATCTTGTCAATTGTATGTGAAATTATTAAATAGGACTTATGTGAAAATTTTTGAAAATGCTATAGGTTATTTTGTAGTGGCCAAATAATTTTATGGTGTAAAATAGGTGGATTTGCATGTCAAAATTCCCACTTTAATGTATAGTGCCGGCCATAATGATAGTGATAAATAAAATATGCATTTTAAATTAGCATTATTAAATTTAATGGCTTTATTATCATAAAATAAAGATAAATAAAATAACAAAAAGAGGAAAAGGACAAAGCTTGTTCATCTTTGTTCTTCATAGCCGAAATTAGGAGAGAAAAGAAACTCAAGCAACATTCAGTCATTTACTACATGGTTCAAAGCTCAAAGCATAGAGAACCAAGGTTGGACAAGGGAAAAGAGAAAGTAGTTGAATAGCTGAACCGAGACTGTTCGAAAATATATTCGAGGTAAGTTTTAAGTAGTTAAATATATATTATATTCGATAATGACATGACAGATTATGAGAATTAAGAATTACTTGTCATATATATATATGGCCGAATGGCAATTGTAATGGAAGTAAAATGTGATATGCTTTCATGATCAAATGATAGTGTTAGATGAATATGAGTAAGATGTTATGTGTAAACTATCAAATGATAAATGTGAGTGATGAATCGAGATAAAAGTGAATAAAATGTAGGATGATTTATTCGAATGATGTTGGTACCCAATTTAGTGTGATTGTGTTATATGAAACTTGTTGATTTGAATATCGCACAATACTATTCGGGCCTTTGAGCCTAGCAGGCTATAATGCCAGTGAGATACTATTCGGGCCTTTGCGCCTAGCAGGCTATAATGCCGGTGAGATACTATTCAGGCTTCGAGCCTAGCAGGCGAAATGCCGGTGAGATATTATTTGGGCTTTCGAGCCTAGCAGGCTATAATGCCGGTGAAATGATATCGGGCTTCGAGCCTAGGAGGCGAAATGCCAATGAATGAATTCGGGTTTTTAAACCTAGTAGGCTGAATGCCGGTGATTTGATAAAAGTCTGAAACTAAGATATCTCGTGTTAGAACGACAAATGAATACATTCAATACATTAAGTTGGCCAGGTACGTATTATGTATTTATATGTGAGTATGATTTGAATTGAATCATAAGTGTATAATGTGATACATGTGTGAATAAATGTTATATCTATATCTATGATCATGATACATTCGGTCAAGGTGTGAAAGTATGCGAAAATATTCGATTTATTTATGCCATATGAATTCAGATTAAGTGAAATTAGAATGCTAATTGTGCATTACGTGCTTGTGTATATTCAGCCAAATGGTAATATATCTAGAAAATGACCTCTTGAGAAATTGAATAATTGATGTATAATTGAGTTTATTTGTTGCATTGCTTAAAACTTACTAAGATTATGAAAGCTTACTCTGTTTGTTACTTTTCTCTGTTTTATAGATTGTTGACTCCAGTCACCTGCTCGGGAAGGGATCGTCAGCAACTCGTCACACTATCTATCATTTTGGTACTGCTATATTTTGGAGCTTGTATGGCACGTATAGAAATAGACTTAAGTGAATGATATTTTGAGACGTCTTTGTATATAAGCCATGTAACACCCCGTACCCGAGACCGTTGCCGGAGTCGGACACGAGGGGTTAACGGGCTTAATCCACTTACTTTCACAGTCCATTTTAAAGATTTCCAGGCAGTTGGCTAACTGCGTCACTGTCACTTTAAAAATCATAACTTAAGTTCCAAAACTCAAAAATTAGTTTCGTAATTTTTCCCTGAAACTAGACTTATATGTCCATCTACAGATTTTTTTCTAGAATTTTTGGTCGGGCTAATTAGTACAGTTTATTAGTTAAAGTCTCCCCATTATGTGGTGCGACTACACTGACCTTCATGCATTACGACTTGGATATCTCCTGCACAGGGCTTCAATCTCGATGGCGTTTGTTTCTATAGAAACTAGAGTCAAAAGGAATCTATTCTAAATGTCTCGGTTAATTTATAATAAATTTCCAAAGTCGATCGTGGAATCCGAAACCCTTACGCCCTGTCTCACAAAAACTTTAACATCTCATAATATACTATTCATATGAATGTTTCGTTACTTTCCTATGAAAATAGATTCATCAAGGTTCGATTACATAATTTATTCACTATTTAATTCCATTCATTCTATTTTTAGTGATTTTTCACATCAACATCACTGCTGCTACCAGCATCTATTTTTTTTAGGTAAACTTTACCTATTTCGTGATCCTCTATGGATCGACTAGAGTTTGTCATGCATATACCAAAAGTGATCATGAATAACCATTCCCATGGCTAACCGTTACCAACATTTCCATACCTCTGACGGACAACATACAAAACGATTATAATGCTATGATCAAAGTATATTTAAGCCATTTTCGCATGGCTATCCAAATTTACACAAAACCGAAAGGTACATGACCTACAACAAAAGGGTAGTCCTATACATGCCATTTCAAAGTTCAACCAAAAATATACCAAAAGGAGCTTTGATAGTGTGGGCGACTTCGACTTCAAAAATCCCGAGTCCGACAATTTGAAGAACCAAAATCTATAAAACAGAGAATCAAAGAAACGGAGTAAGCATTTAATGCTTAGCAAGTTTGAGTCATGAATTTAGACACAACCAAAGTATAGCATTTATGTAGCTAAACAGATAATTTCATATGCACAAATTCTCAATATCATACTTACTTCACATTACCAACCCTTATATTCATACACAAAGATCAACTTAGCTAAAGGCCGGTAGCTCATTTATCAACCGGCGAATACTTATTTGTAAGGGCTCAACTAATTCAAAGCACATACTGAAACATACCTCATTGTTGGGATGTTACAAGTGTATTAACTGAAATTTTACAGCAAGATCATTCATTCCGAATCACGTACCTTGAATTTAACCGGATATAGCTACTGTTCAAATGCCTTGGGACATAGCCCGATTATAGTAACTTCGCACAAATGCCTTGGGACTTAACCCGGATTTAGTAACTCACACAAATGCCTTCGGACTTAGCCCGGAATTAGTAACTTGCACGAATGCCTTCGGACTTAGCCCGGAATTAGTAACTCATACGGATGCCTTGGATCTTAGTCCGGATATAGTCACTTAGCACAAAGCCTTGGGACTTAGCCGGACATCATTGAATAACCATGCACATTTATCAATAAATCATGACACATTCAGTATTTCATTTTCATTAGCAAAACTCAAACACAAGGCACTTTTCACACTTGCAATTTCGGCTCAATAGCCACACACAAAGAGCATGATTTTGATTTGCTTAAAACATGATCTAATCAAATCATAATCTAAGTTCTATTACTCAAAAACTTACCTCGGATGTTGTTGAACGATTTCGATGGCTATTCGACCACTTTTTCCTTCCCTTTATCGGATTTAGATCCCCTTTGCTCTTGAGCTTAATTAAACAAATAAATTAATTTAATCATTTGAGCATCGAAAAGAGGAACACAAGGCACTTAGCCCATATTTATACATTAGACATTAAAGTCACATACATGTGAAATCATGCATCAACTCAACATATTAACCCACACTCCCTTTTAGCCGATTGTCCTAACCAAGATAAAGGCATCAATATGCTTGCCTCTAACCGAATGCATGCAACACTAATCTTCTCATGTGGCCGAGTATGCGTGTATATGTTGAGGCCAATTATATGCTTAATACTTCCTACAAGTATGGTTACTTGTATTGATTATATATCGTTTTGTTTCAAATTCAAAACTCGGCTAATACGCATTTATACACTAGTAATCAAATACTAACATTTTGCATTTCATCTTACTCCCTTTTCACATCTACTTTCTACCATGGCCGAATGCATCAAAACACCATCTACCCTTACAAGGCATAAATTTCACCATCAAAACTAACAAGCTTATAATCCCATGACCGAAACCTCTAACAACACCAATTAAAATACTTCATGGGTTTGAGGTAAAACCAAGAAAGAAACTCATGAATATCGAGATATAAGCACTAACATTGTTCATCTAGATTTAGCATGACACAACATCCATCACCCTTATTTTTACCATAGTCGAAAACCTTACTCATTCCAAAATTCAAATCTCATCTTGGTCACAAAAATAACTTGATATCTCTCCAACACAACATCAACACCAAGCAAGAATGATGCATCCATGGCCGAGTGTCATTTCCATCACATAGCAAGATTTAGACCATGGGCTAGGTAGAACTCAAGCTAACAACTAAAACATGCATGCATCTCATGGAACATCATCAAACATACCTTAGCCTAGTTACATGCATGGCCGAACCTCTTCAACCTTTCTTCTTCCTTCCTCCTTAAAATTTTCGGCCAGGGATGAACCAAAGGATGAACATTTTTTTTTTGTTTTCTTTCCTTCAACTCACGGCAATGGGGGGCATGGATGAGACCATTTTTTTTTCATCACTCCTCCCTTTCATTATTTAATTACCATGCTCATTATTTTATTTTTTTCTTACATAATGCATTAAGCCAACATGTCTATGACATGTTTTTTTAGCCATAACACTTTGTCCACCCATGCTCATGGCCGACCACTACATATTAGGGGGGAAAATTGACATGCAAGTCCTCCCTTTTGATTACATGCACTATTAGATCCTTATAGATTAGCCTATCACATTTCAAAAGTGTCACACAAGTCCTATGTACTCCATTCACATGAAATTAACTAAATCGAAGCTTAAAAATTTTCGCACATTCATATTCGCATATTTTAGACAATAATTATCACATTCAAATAATTTGGTGACTCGGTTTAGCGGTCCCGAAACTGCTTTTCGACTAGGGTCACTTTAGGGCTGTCACAAGCCATGTGAATATGGCAACTTTTGAATGTCGATATAAGTTTGAATTTCTATCTTTGATTGTGTTTGGCTATGCATATAATTTCTAATGTTCTTATATCAATGTGTTTGTACAAATGTGGAATTTTGGGTTGGTAACACTTCATAACCCATTTCGGCGACGGATACGGGTTATAGGGGTGTTACATTTTATTGGTATCAGAGCTACGATTTAGTCAATTCTAGGACTAACGTAGCATGTTTGAGTCTAGCTATACATGCCATAAAGTGTTAATTGATATTGTGATGATTTTTGACAGTTGAAACGTGTTTTTCGTATAGTAATGAATTTCGATCCCGATCGAGCAGTAGTTGATAATGTAGAGAGCGTAGCGCCTGCTCCCGCGCTAGGGACAGCACCGTTGGACTCTCAACCGAATGCTAGTAATCAAAATGATGAGGCTAAACAAGCCTTCTATGCTATGATGAACGATTGGTTTACTCAGTATATTCGGACTAATCCGACTGTTTCACATCCTCCACCCCCGACTAATGCAACCCCTGCACCTGTGGTACCTCCTGTAATTGACCCGTTGAGGTTGAGCAAGCCCTTGGTTGATAGAATTCGAAAGTACAGGGCTACTGAGTTCAAGGCTACTGACAGTGATGATGTCGAGTAGGTTTAGTTTTGGCTCGATAATACCATTCGTGTGTTTGATGAATTATCGTGCACACCCAATGAATGCTTAAAATGTGTTATATCTCTATTACGTGATTCTGCCTACTATTGGTGGAATACCTTGGTTTCAGTTGTGCCGAGAGAATGGGTTACTTGGGAATTCTTTCAAACCAAGTTTCGCAAGAAATATATTAGTCAAAGATTCATCGATCAGAAACGGAAAGAATTTCTTGAGCTCAAATAGGGTTCTATGTCAGTTACCGATTACGAGCGAAAGTTTGTCAGGCTTGGGAATGTGTTTCATCTGAGGCTATCATGTGTAAATGCTTCGAGGACGGGTTGAATTAAGACATCAAATTGTTGGTGGGTATTCTGGAAATCAAAGAGTTTGTGGTGCTTGTCGAGAGAGCTTGTAAAGCCGAAGAGCTCAGTAAAGAGAAAAGAAAAGCTGATGATGGAGCTAGAGTGTTCTATAAAAGATCTTCAGGAAAATCCTTTCATCAGTCATCGAAGAAATTTAGAGATGACTCAGGCCGATCTAAGAATACTTTGGGTTTTTCCAGACGGGACCGTGATCAACCCCTAGTGAGTACGCGGGCCACCTCTATTGGCAGTGTTAGTAATGATCGTCAGAACAATTAGAGTGCAAGCATTGTGGTAAATGGCATTCAGGAAGCTGTAGATTTCATCACCGCTCTTGTTTCAAGTGTGGATCAGCTGATCACTTTATCAGAGACTGTCCGAAACTAGCTGAACAGAATACTGATCTGAATGGGAGACCTAGTAACACTGCAACACGAGGTAGACCACCTAGACATACGGGTAATGCTAGTGGAAATTAGAGAGGGACCAAAGATACGACTGTACGTTCTGAGGCTCGTGCTCCTTCCAGAGCTTATGCTATACACGCACGCGAAGATACTTCTTCACCAGATTTTATTACTGGTACTTTCACTCTTTTTAATACTGATGTTATTGCTTTGATTGATCCCAGTTCTACCCATTCGTATGTGTGTGAAACTTTGGCATCCAGCAAGACTCTACCTATTGAGTCTACTGAGTTTGTGATTCGGGTGTCGAATCCTTTGGGCCGTTATGTGCTAGATGATAAAGTGTGAAAGAAATGTCCTCTGATGATTAAAGATTCTTGCTTTCCAGCTAATCTAATGCTATTACCATTTGATGAGTTTGACATCATTCTCGGTATGGATTGGTTAACTGTGCATGATGCGGTAGTGAGCTGTAAGCGAAAGACAATTGACTTGAGATGTTCGAATGACGTGATAATCCGAGTTGAGTCTACAAATTTAAATGGATTACTGGCAGTAATATCTTTGATGTTAGCTCAAAAATATGTAAAAAAAGGGGTGTGAAACTTATCTTGCATATGTACTGGATAGTAAAGAGTCAGAAAAGAAACTTGAGACAGTGCCAGTGGTTTGTGAGTTTCTGGATGTATTCCCCGAGGAACTACCTGGATTACCACCTATTCGGGAAGTAGAGTTTGGTATTGAACTAGTGCCAGGGGCTACACCTATTTCGATAGCTCTGTATTGTATGGCACCAACCAAACTAAAAGAATTGAAATCTCAGTTGCAAGAGTTGACAGATAGAGGTTTTGCTCGACCTATTTTTTCTCCCTGAGGTGCACCAATGCTGTTTTCGAAAAAGAAAGACGGAACCATGAGAATGTGCATTGACTATCGTCAGCTTAATAAGGTAATGATAAAGAATAAATATCCATTACCACGAATCAATGATTTGTTTGATCAACTGAAAGGAGCCTCAGTATTTTTGAAGATAGACTTGAGATCGGGTTATTATCAGTTGCGAGTTAGAGACTCTGACGTGCCTAAAACTGCTTTCAGAACGAGATACAGACATTATGTGTTCATAGTGATGCCATTTGGGCTCACTAATGTCCCTACTGTTTTCATGGATTTAATGAATCAAATTTTTAGACAGTATTTGGATCTGTTTGTAGTCGTGTTTATAGATGACATTTTGATCTATTCACGCGATGAAACTGAACATGCCGAGCACTTGAAGTTAGTATTGTAGATTTTGCGAGATAAGCAATTATATGCGAAGTTCAGTAAATGTGAATTCTGGTTGAGAGAAGTCAGGTTTTTGGGGCATATTGTATCTGCATCGGGCATCCGGGTTGATCCGAGTAAAAATTCAGCTATACTCGATTGGAAGCCTCCAAGAAATGTTTTAGAAGTTCAAAGCTTTTTGGGACTTGCCTGGTACTACAGACGGTTTGTGAAAGGTTTCTCGATGATAGCAACACCGATGACAAAGCTGCTTCAGAAAGATATTAAGTTTAAGTGCTTGAAAAAGTGCCAGAAAAGTTTTGATCAATTGAAAACTCTTTTGACTGAAGCTCTAGTGTTAGTTCAGCCAGAATCCGGTAAAGAATTTGTGATCTACAGTGATGCGTCTTTGAATGGTTTGGGCTGTGTGTTGATGCAAGAGGGTAGAGTTGTAGCGTACCTTTGAGACAATTGAAGCCACATGAGAAAAAATATCCGACTCATGATCTCGAATTAGCTACTATTGTTTTTACTTTGAAAATTTGGCGCCACTACTTGTTCAGGAAAAAATGCCATGTGTATTCCAATCACAAAAGTCTCAAATACTTGATGACTCAAAGAGATTTGAATTTGAGACAAAGACGTTGGCTAGAATTATTGAAAGATTACGAGCTTGTCATTGATTATCATCTGGGAAAGGCTAATGTGGTTGCTGATGCTTTAAGCTGTAAATCACTGTTTGTTTTGTGAACAATGAATGTGCATCTGTCTGTGTCCGCTGATGATGTGTTAGTAGCCTAGTTAAAAGCTAAACCGTTATTGATGCAACAAATCCGTGAAGCTCAAAAAGTTGATGATGAATTAGTTGAAAAACGAGCACTATGTGTTTCAAAAGAGAATTTAGAGTTTTTGATTGATAGTAATGATTGTTTGAGGTTCAAAAATCGATTATGTGTTCCGAGAAATTCAGAGCTTATTCCGATGATTTTGAGCGAGGCTCATAGCAGCCGAATGTCAGCTCACCCAGGTAGTACGAAAATGTAAAACGATCTGAAACGTCAGTATTGGTGGCATGGTATGAAACGAGACATTTCTAACTTTGTTTTGAAGTGTTTGATATGTCAACAAGTGAAAGCGGAACATCAAGTGCCTTCGGAATTACTTCAGCCGATCATGATACCCGAGTGGAAGTGGGATCGAATCACGATGGATTTTGTATCTGGGTGCCATTGTCTCCGAGCAAGAAAGATGCGATCTGGGTTGTGGTTGATAGATCGAAAAAGTTGGCTCATTTTATTCCCGTACGTATGGATTATTCACTTGATAGGTTAGCCGAATTGTATGTTTCTCAGATCGTAAGGTTACACAGGGTACCTACTTCTATTGTGTCGGATAGAGATCCGAGATTCACATCGCGGTTTTGGAAGAAATTGCAAAAGCATTGGGTACTAAGTTGCATTTTAGCACCGCTTTTCATCCCCAGACCGATGGTCAGTCAGAGTGAATTATTCAGATACTCGAGGATATGTTGAGATGTTGCATCCTTGAGTTTAGTGCCTCGTGGGAATGATATTTGCCTTTGATTGAATTCGCATATAATAATAGTTTTCAATCGAGCATCAAGATGGCACCTTACGAGGCTTTGTACGGTCGTAAATGTCGTGCACCTTTGTTTTGGACCGAACTCAGTGAAAATAAGATTTACGGAGTTGATTTGATTAGAGAGGCCGAACAGAAAGTAAAAGTAATCCATGAAAGTTTGAAAGCAGCATCAGATCGTCAGAAATCGTATGCAGACTTAAAACGGAAAGATATTGAGTATCAAGTCGGAGACAAAGTGTTTCTTAAAGTTTCATCATGGAAAAAGGTACTCAGATTTGGCCGTAGAGGCAAATTGAGCCCGAGATTTAGCGGACCGTATGAGATATCCGAACGGATTGGGCCGGTTGCTTATAGACTACTTTTACCACCTGAACTTGAAAAGATGCACGATGTTTTTCATGTTTCGATGCTCCGTCCAATCCTTCTCATGTGATTAATCCATTAGAAATTGAAATTCAGTCTGATTTAAGTTATGAAGAGGAACCAGTTCGTATTTTGGCTCGGGAAGTAAAAGAACTATGAAATAAGAAAATCTTATTAGTGAAAGTACTGTGGCTCAAACACGGGGTTGAAGGAGCGACTTGGGAGCCAGAGGACTAAATGAAGGAATGTTATCCTAACCTTTTCACTGAAAAGATTTTCGAGACGAAAATTTCTTAAGGGGGGGAGAGTTGTGACAATCCTAATTTGACCTTAGTCGGAAAGTGGTTTCGGGACCACAAAACAGAGTCACAAAAATAATTAAATGTTATGTTCTGTGTTTATTATATGTGAAAGTGCATGTGTGAAAATTTCATGCTTTGATCTTGTCAATTGTATGTGAAATTATTAAATAGGACTGATGTGAAAATTTTTGAAAATGCTATAGGTTATTTTGTAGTGGCCAAATAATATTATGGTGTAAAATAGGTGGATTTGGATGTCAAAATTCCCACTTTAATGTATAGTGGCCGGCCATAATGATGGTGATAAATAAAATATGCATTTTAAATTAGCATTATTAAATTTAATAGCTTTACTATCATAAAATAAAGAGAAATAAAATAACAAAAAGAGGAAAAGGACAAAGCTTGTTCATCTTTGTTCTTCATAGCTGAAATTAGGAGAGAAAAGAAACTCAAGCAACATTCGGTCATTTACTACATGATTCAAAGCTCAAGAGCATAGAGAACGAAGGTTGGATAGGGGAAAAGAGAAAGTAGTTGAATAGTCGAATCGAGACTGTTCAAAAATATATTCGAGGAAAGTTTTAAGTAGTTAAATATATATAATATTCGATAATGACATGACAGATTATGAGAATTAAGTATTACTTGTCATATATGTATATGGCCGAATGACAATTGTAATGGAAGTAAAATGTGATATGCTTTCATGATCAAATGATAGTGTTAGATGAATATGAGTAAGATGTTACGTGTAAACTATCAAATGATAAATGTGAGTGATGAAATGAGATAAAAGTGAATAAAATGTAGGATGATATATTCGAATGATGCTGGTACCCAATTTAGTGTGATTGTGTTATATGAAACTTGTTGATTTGAATATCGCACAATACTATTCGGGCCTTTGAGCCTAGTAGGCTATAATGCTGGTGAGATACTATTCGGACTTCGAGCCTAGCAGGCAAAATGCCGGTGAGATACTATTTAGGCGTTCAAGCCTAGTAGGCGAAATGCCAGTGAATGAATTCGGGTTTTTAAACCTAGCAGGCTGAATGCTGGTGATTTGATAACAGTCTGAAACTAAGATACCTCATGTTAGAACGACAAATGACTACATTCAATACGTTAAGTTGGCCAGGTACGTATTATGTATTTATATGTGAGTATGATTTGAATTGAATCATAAGTGTATAATGTGATACATATGTGAATAAATGTTATATCTATATCTATGATCATGATACATTCGGTCAAGGTGTGAAAGTATGCGAAAATATTCGATTTATTTATGCCATATGAATTCAGATTAAGTGAAATTAGAATGCTAATTGTGCATTACGTGCTTGTGTATATTCGGCCAAATGGTAATATATCTAGAAAATGACCTCTTGAGAAATTGAATAATTAATGTATAATTGAGTTTATTTGTTGCATTGCTTAAAACTTACTAAGCTTATGAAAGCTTACTCTGTTTGTTACGTTTATCTGTTTTATAGATTGTTGACTCCAGTCACCTGCTCGGGAAGGATCGTCAGTAACTCGTCACACTATCTATCATTTTGGTACTACTATATTTTAGAGCTTGTATGGCATGTATAGAATAAACTTAAGTGAATGATATTTTGAGACGTCTTTGTATATAAGCCATGTGAATATGGCAACTTTTGAATGTCGATATAAGTTTGAATTTCTATCTTTGATTGTGTTTGGCTATGCATATAATTTCTAATGTTCTTATATCAATGTGTTTGTACAAATGTGGTATTTTGGGTTGGTAACACTTCATAACCCATTCCGGCGATGGATACGGGTTATAGGGGTGTCACATTCATCTTCATCAAGCCTTGGCCGAACCTTACCTCTCTCCATAGCTAGGGTTTCTTCAACTTCCAAGCTTCATAGTAAGTGATTTCAAGCCCGTTTTTAATGATTTTTATGTTTTTGAAATCTCGATAGCTCGATTTAGCTTATGCTAGAAATAATTCAACCTAGGGTTCATATTTGGAAAAATACCCATTGGTGAAATTTGTGTATCATGGTGTTTTATGATAGAATATGAGGTTTTGAATTATGTTAGACAACTTGTGCTACTCGGTTTTAAGTGAAAATGAGTAAAAGGGCTTAATCGGTAAAAATACCTAATATTCATAAGTACATGTTAGAGTGTGAATTTGATGTTGCCATAGAAGGGAAAAATGATCAGTATGTCATAAAACATAAGAAAATAGGATGAGGTTTAATTTACGAGCCTTGGGGCAAAAGTGTAAATATGTGAAAGTTTAGGGGCAAAATGGTAATTTTGCCAAAGTTCGTATTAGGGGCTGTTTTGATGAATGTATGTATTAAATAAAATTAATTTGGTATTAGGGGCTGTTTTGATGAATGTATGTATTAAATAAAATTAATTTGGTATTATAGATCAAGAGACACAAGATTCAAGTCGTGATCGAGGGAAAAACAAAGTTTACGAGGAATAGGCTCGATTGCTAATATTTTGTATCGAGGTAAGTTCATGTGTAAATAAGGTAACATAATTTTTATTTTAAGTGATTTAATGATATTTATATGATATGATATTTATTATCATGAAATATTATGCTTTGTGAATTATTGTTTGGTAATATGCAAATTATATGAATAACTTGATAAGTATATGATGCTAGCAAATATCAGTTTCTATGTTTCGAAGAAGGTGATCAAAATGTAAAATTGAGAAGAATCTCGTTTGAACCTTGGGAATAGATTAGGGTACAAGTGACATGTCACTAGGATGGTTGAGTTCCGAACTCATTGAGTTGAGTCTGAGTTCGTGAGATGTAACTAGGCTTCCAAGCTCGTTGAGTTAAGTCTGAGTTCACTTATGGATGCGAACGCCCGAGCTCGTTGAGTTGAGTCTGAGTTCATTTAAGGGCAGGTTACATGGTAGATTGGCTACATAGATTCAAAAGCTATTGAGCTTGTTCAGTTATGAGTATAGCACTTACGTGCACATTATCCGCGTATCCGAAATTATATTCCTATGTGTTCAACGGGAGAATCCTAAGAGAATATGGAGAATGCTTAAAACGAAAGCGATTCGATGATGAATGTGTTGAAGAAGTGAAAATGGACAGGTATGAGTTTAATTCTTGGTTGAGAACTTGGTGAGACAAAATTGTGGTAAGATAGTAAGTATTCTTATGTTATGTGTGTCTTATTGATGTTTATATTGGATTGCATGATCATGTTACTTATTATTTGCATGTGAACTTACTAAGCATTTATGCTTATTCCCTCCTTTTCATTCATTGTAGTTTTAACAAGCCGGCTTGAGAATCGGGATAGGTTGAAGGCTCGTTCACACTATCCGAATACCTAAATTGGTAAAATGGCTTGTATATTTTGAGTGTGGCATGTATAGCAATATACTCACTTTATATAAATGATCTTATGATATGGTTATAGTTTGGTAAGAAAAGGGTATGTAAATGATTAGCTGTTGGAGTGGCTAATCAAGTTTATATATGATAACATGTATGCTTTATGTCTTAACTAAACCGTGAAAATCCTTGGAAAGTTAAAATTGGCTACAAAACAGAATCAGACAGCAGCAGTGATGTGAATTTGAAAATTCACTAAAAATAGTAAAAATAGAATTAAATGATTAATAAGTTATGAAATTCAATCATGTTGAGTCTATTTTCATATGGATGAAACAAAATGGGTAAATGAGTTATATTTTATGAGATATTTAAGTTTTGGTGGAACAGGGTCAGAGTGGTCTCTAAATCCCCTGTTTTGAATTTGAAAAAATACCATAAATTGTAAAAAAATAATTAGGAGTTTTTTTTTATATTTTAATATTCCTTATTGAGTCTAGTTTTATGAGAAACAAACGGAATAATCATTAAAACTTTGTACAGGGAGATATCTGATTCGTAATACACAGGGGTCAGAGTAGTCAAACCCTGAAATAGGGGAGAATTTAACTAATAAAGTTTACTAATTGGCCTGACCAAAAATTCTAGAAATAAATTAGCAGATAGATATATAAATCTAGTTTCAGGTAAAATTTACGGATCTTAATTTTTAGTTTTTGAACTTGAGATATGAATTTTTAAGCGACTATGACGCAGTTATCCAGCTTGACTGAAAATTTTAAAAATAAATTGTTTGAGTTGTTTAATTAATGAATTAAGTTTAGTAACACCTCAAGCTTGACTCTGGCAATGGTCTCGGGCGTGAGGGCCTTACATTTAGTGGTATCAGAGCAAGTTTAGTCAGTTCTCGGACTAACGTGTTGTATGTACGGGTTTTACTATACATGCCATATATATATTATGATAGTGTGACGACTTCTAACCTTTTAAATGATTTTTTTATAGTAAATGGATCCCAATCCAGCTGTGGCTGATGATGTAGAGAGTAAAGCACCAGCTCCGACTGAAGGGGCGGTGCCAACTGAAAATCCACCTCCTACTGTTGGTCAAGGAGGAGGTAAAGGGGCTCAAGAAGCCTTTCTCCAGATGATGAATGCCTAGTATACTTAGTTCGTTCGTACGAACCCGAATGTACAACCTCCCCCACATCTCTTGATTCCTCAACCTGTACCCCTAATGCCTCAAGGTGTGGATTTGATGAAATTTCACAGAACTCTAGTTGACAGAATTCGTAAGCAAGGGGTAGAAGAATTCAGGGCAAATGTTGATGATGATGCCGAGAAAGCAGAGTTTTGGCTTGAGAATTCTATTCAGGTATTTGATGGATTGTCTTGTACACCTGAGGAATGCTTGAAATGTGCTATATCATTGTTGAGGGATTCAGCCTATCATTGGTGGAAGACATTGATTTCAGTAGTACCGAAAGAGAAAGTAACTTGGGAGTTCTTTCAAGAAGAATTTCAGAAGAAATACATTAGTGAAAGATTTGTTGATCAGAAGCGCAAAGAGTTTCTTAAGTTAAAGCAGGGCAACATGACAGTTACTGAATATGAAAGGGAGTTTGTCAGGTTAAGTAAGTATGCTAGAGAATATGTTCCTACAGAGGCTAAAATGTGCAGACGATTTGAAGACGGACTCAATGAAGACATTAAAGTATTTTTCGGGATTCTTGAATTAAAAGAAATGATAGTACTTGTTGATCGGGCTTGTAAGGCTGAAGAACTACTTAAAGAGAAGAAAAAAGTAGAGGCTGAGACTAGAAATTGGAAGAAAAGATCGACGAGCAGTTCATTCTCACAGCAATCTAGAAAATCTAGAAATATGAATCCTTGTTCTCAGGTTTCGGTCAGACAATCATATGGAAATTTTAAGAAGCAAAATGTGGGTCTTAAATCTCAGACTACTTCCGTGGCTAGTGTGGGGAATTCGAGATTTGTTAAGCTCGAGTGACAACGGTGTGGTAGAAATCATTTTGGCACATGTAGAGTGAATGAATGTTTTCGGTGTGGTTCTCCGGATCATTTTATTAGAGACTGCCCAGAGAGAGTTCAGAAAGAAAATTTGAGTGTAAAAGCTAGTGGTGCGACTCGAGGGAAGATATTCAAGAAAAGTCGAAATGAAGCAAGCAAAGCAAGAATGTAGTTAGAGATTCAAGCTCTAAACTAAAGCAAGGACTCCAGCTAGAACTTATGCCATAAAGGCACGTGAAGATGCTTCATCACCCGATGTGATTACTGGTATATTTTCTCTTTATGATGTTAATGTTATTGCTTTGATTGATCTCGGTTCTACTCATTCATATGTATGCATGAAATTGGTGTCTAGTATGAATATACCTATTGAGTACACAGAATTTATGATCAGAGTGTCGAATCCATTAAGCAAATGTGTGATAGTTGATAAAGTATGCAAGAAATGCCCTTTAATGATTCGGGGTCATTACTTTCTGGGCAACTTGATGTTGTTGCCATTTGATGAATTTGATGTTATTTTGGGTATAGATTGGTTGACATTGCATGAAGCTATAGTAAATTGCAAAGAAAAGGTTATAGATTTAAAGTGTGAAAGTGGTAAAATTTTGCGGGTGGAACCAGGCAAATCAGAGGCATTATCTAGTGTGATTTCTTCGATGTCTGCTCAGAGATATTTGAGGAAGGGTTATGAAGCTTATTTGGCGTATGTAATTAATACAAAAGAAATTGAAAAGAAAGTCAAATTAGTGCCGATTGTGTGTGAGTTCGCGAATGTATTTCCAGAAGAGTTGTCGGGTTTGCCTCCAGTCAGGGAAGTAGAATTTGGAATTGAGTTGATACCGGGAACAGCTCCAATCTCGATTGCTCCGTATAGAATGGCACCAGCAAAGTTGAAAGAACTAAAGTCGCAATTGCAAGAGTTGACTGATAAAGGCTTTGTGAGATCGAGTTTTTCACCTTGGGGTGCTCCCGTGTTATTTGTGAAAAAGAAGGATGGTTCTATGAGATTGTGTGTTGACTATCAGCAATTAAACAAGGTGACAATCAAGAACAAGTATCCATTGTCGAGAATTGATGATTTGTTTGATCAGCTGAAAGGAGTGACATGGTTTTAGAACAAGGTACGATCATTATGAATTTTTAGTTATGCCATTCGGGTTAACAAATGCTCCTGCTGTGTTTATGGATTTGATGAATCGCATGTTTCGGCCATATTTGGACAAATTTGTTGTGGTATTTATAGATGACATCTTAATTTATTCGAAAGATGAGACAGCGCATGCCGAACACTTGAAGATAGTTTTGCAAAGTTTGAGAAATAAGCAGTTATATGCTAAGTTTAGTAAAAGTAAATTTTGGCTTCGAGAAGTTGGATTTTTGGGTCACATTTTTTCAGGTGATGGTATAAGGGTTGATCCTAGTAAAATTTCAGCCATTTTTGATTGGAAACCACCGAAAAATGTAACCGAGGTTAGAAGTTTCTTGGGGCTAGCTGGGTATTATCGGCGGTTTGTAAATGGATTTTCTATAATTGCTGTTCCTATGACTAGACTACTCCAAAAGGATGTTAAATTTGAGTGGACGGAAGAATGTCAACAGAGTTTTGAAGAATTGAAAAAGTTATTAACTGAAGCACCAGTGTTGGTACAACCCGAATCAGGTAAAGAATTTGTGGTGTACACTGATGCTTCTCGAAATGGCTTAGGATGTGTACTTATATGCAAGAAGGAAAAGTGGTGGCTTATGCTTCGAGGCAGTTAAAATCTCACGAGAGGAATTATCTGACTCATGGTTTAGAATTGGCTGCTATAGTGTTTGCTTTGAAGATTTGGCGACATTATCTGTATGGTGAAAAATGCCGAGTATATACCGACCACAAAAGTCTTAAGTACTTGATGTCACAAAAAGACTTGAATTTGAGACAGCGAAGATAGTTGGAGTTATTGAAAGATTACGAGCTTGTTATTGACTACCATCCGGGAAAAGCGAATGTGGTTGCCAATGCTTTAAGCAGAAAGTTGCTATTTGCTTTGAGAGCTATGAATACTCAGTTAAAGGTATCAGATGATGGTTCGATTCTAGCAGAGTTAAGAGCAAGACTGATGTTTTTACAAGAGATTTTTGAAGCTTAGAAAAGTGATGAAAAATTGCAAGCCAAAAGAAAACAATGTGAGGTTGATACAAGGTTAGATTTCAGAATTGGTTCTGATGGTTGGTTGATGTTTAAAAACTGGATTTGTGTACCGAAAAATGATGAGTTGATTCAAAAGATTTTGCATGAAGCACATAATGGTTGTTTGGCGGTTCACCCGGCAGTACGAAAATGTATAATGACTTGAAGAAAATGATAGGTGGAGTGGAATGAAAAGAGATATCTCCGAGTTTGTATCAAAGTGCTTAATTTGTCAACAAGTGAAAGTTGAACACCAAGTACCTTCGGGACTACTCCAGCCTGTCATGATTCCTGAATGGAAATGGGATCGAATTACTATGGATTTTGTATCAGGGTTGCCATTAACTCCAGGGAAGAAAGATGCCATCTGGGTAATAGTTGACAGACTGACTAAATCGGCTCATTTTATTCTGGTACGTACAGATTATTCTCTTAATAAGTTGGCTAAATTGTATATCAGTGATATTGTCAGACTTCACGGAATACCTTTGTCAATCATTTCGGATAGAGATCCGAGATTTACTTCGCGGTTTTGGTAAAAGTTGCAAGAGGCATTAGGTACGAAGTTAAATTTCAACATTGCCTTTCATCCACAAATTGATGGACAGTCAGAGAGAGTGATTCAGATTCTTGAAGACATGCTCAGATGTTGTGTATTGGAATTTCAGGGTAGTTGGGAAAGGTATTTGCAATTGGTAGAATTTGCTTATAATAATAGTTATTAGACGAGTTTGAAGATGGCACCTTATGAGGCATTGTATGGTCGAAAATGTCAGACGCCATTGTATTGGACTGAACTCAAGGAAAATTAGATTTATGGAGTTGATCTAAAAAAAGAAACTGAAGAAAAAGTGAAAGTGATTCGAGATTGTGTGAAGGCTGCTTCGGATAGACAAAAATCTTATGCGGATTTGAAACGATAGGAAATCGAGTTTCAAGTTGGTGATAAATTATTTTTAAAAGTGTCTCTATGGAAAAAAGTTCTTAGATTTGGACGGAAGGGCAACTTAAGTCCACATTTTATTGGACCATATGAAATAATTGAAAAAGTTGGACCAGTAGCTTATCGGTTAGCATTGCCATCTGAATACAGAAGATGCATGATGTTATGCTACGTCGGTATCGTTCGGATCCTTCACATATAATTTCACCGACAGAAATTGAACTACGACCGGATATGATTTACAAAGAAGAACCGATTAAGATTTTAGCTCGAGAGGTCAAACAACTAAGAAATAAAATGTCGCTCTATTGAAAGTATTGTGGCAAAAGCACGGGGTAGAAGAGACTACATGGGAACCTGAGGAAACTATGAGAAATCAATATCCACACTTGTTTACTGGTAAGATTTTCGAGGATGAAAATCCTTAAAGGGGGGGAGAGTTGTAATATCCCGAATTAGGGCCTAATCAGAATAGTGGTTTTGTGACCACAAATCTGAGATAGAAATAATTACTTTATAATTATTTTGAGGTTTATGATATGATTGCATGATTGTGTGAAAATTTCGTGATGAAATTCGATGCATAAAGTGCTTAAGTTGAGATTAGGGACTAAATCGAATAATTTGAAAACTTGCATTCTAGAAGTTTTTAGTATGAAATTGCTTTGAAATATTAATGAGGAGGTCCTAAATAGCAATTTGACCAATTTATAAAATTTTGGACAAAAATGGGCTTATACATAAAAATTTTCAAAGAAAGGTATTAAGGGAATTTTAGTCATTTTGGAATTAAAATTAATTAAAAGGGAAATTAAGGCCAAAATGTGTTCATCATCATCAAGCCTTGGCCAAACCTTACCTCTCTCCATATCTAGGGTTTCTTCAACTTCCAAGCTTCATAGTAAGTGATTTCAAGCCCGTTTTTAATGATTTTTATGTTTTTGAAATCTCGGTAGCTCGATTTAGCTTATGCTAGCAATAATTAAACCTAAGGTTCATATTTGGAAAAATACCCATAAGTTAAATTTGTGTATTTTGGTGTTTTTTGATAGAATATGAGGTTTTGAATTATGTTAGACAACTTGTGCTACTCGGTTTCAAGTGAAAACGAGTAAAATGTCTTAATCGGTAAAAATACCTAATATTCATAAGTACATGTTAGAGTGTGAATTTGATGTTGCCATAGAAGGGAAAAATGATCAGTATGTCATAAAACATAAGAAAATAGGATGAGGTTTAATTTACGAGCCTTGGGGCAAAAGTGTAAATATGTGAAAGTTTAGCGGCAAAATGGTAATTTTGCCAAAGTTCGTATTAAGGGCTGTTTTGATGAATGTATGTATTAAATAAAATTAATTTGGTATTATAGATCAAGAGAAACAAAATTCTAGTCGTGATCGAGGGAAAAACAAAGTTTACATGGAATAGGCTCGATTGTTAATACTTTGTATCGAGGTAAGTTCATGTGTAAATAAGGTAACATAATTTTTATTTTAAGTGATTTAATGATATTTATATGATATGATATTTATTATCATGAAATATTATGCTTTATGAATTATTGTTTGGTAATATGCAAATTATATGAATAACTTGATAAGTATGAGATGCTAGCAAATATCAGTTTCTATGTTTCAAAGAAGGTGATCAAAATGTAAAATTGAGAAGAATCCCATTTGAACCTTGGGAATAGATTAGGGTACAAGTGACATGTCACTAGGATGGTTGAGTTCCGAACTCGTTGAGTTGAGTCTGAGTTCATGAGATGTAACTAGGCTTCCGAGCTCATTGAGTTGAGTCTGAGTTCACTTATGGATACGAACGCCCGAGCTCGTTGAGTTGAGTCCGAGTTCATTTATGGGCGGGTTACATGGTAGCTTGGCTACATAGATTCAAAAGCTATTGAGCTTGTTCAGTTATGAGTATAGCACTTACGTGCACATTATCCGCGTATTCGAAATTATATTCCTATGTGTTCAACGGGAGAATCCTAAGAGAATATGGAGAATGCTTAAAACGAAAGCGATTCGATGATGAATGTGTTGAAGAAGTGAAAATGGACAGGTATGAGTTTAATTCTTAGTTGAGAACTTGGTGAGACAAAATTGTGGTAAGATAGTAAGTATTCTTATGTTATGTGTGTCTTAATGATGTTTATTTTGGATTGCATGATCATGTTACTTATTATTTGCATGTGAACTTACTAAGCATTTATTCCCTCCTTTTCATTCATTGTAGTTTTAACAAGCCGGCTTGAGAATCGGGATAGGTTGAAGGCTCGTTCACACTATCCGAAGACCTAAATTGGTAAAATGACTTGTATATTTTGAGTGTGGCATGTATAGCAATATACTCACTTTGTATAAATAATCTTATGATATGGTTATGGTTTGGTAAGAAAAGGGTATGTAAATGATTAACTATTGGAATGACTAATCAAGTTTATATATGATAACATGTATGCTTTATGTCTTAACTAAACCGTGAAAATCCTTGGAAAGGTAAAATTGGCTACAAAACAAAATCAGACAGCAACAGTGATGTGAATTTGAAAAATCACTAAAAATAGAAAAAATGGAATTAAATTATGACTAAGTCATGAAATTTAATGTTGATGAGTCTATTTTCATATGGATGAAACAAACCGGGTAAATGAGTTATATTTTATGAGATATTTAAGTTTTGGTGGAACAGGGTCAGTGTGGTCTCTGAATCCCCTATTCTGAATTTGAAAATCTACCATAAATTTTAAAAAAATAATTAGGAGTTGTAATTTATATGTACAGATTCCTTATTGAGTTTAGTTTTATTAGAAGCAAACGTTATAATCATTAAAACTCTGTACAAGGAGATATCCGATTTGTAAAACACAGGGATCAGAGTAGTCGAACCCTGAAATAGGGGAGACTTTAACTAATAAACTGTACTAATTGACCTGACCAAAAATTCTAGAAATAAATTAGTAAATAGATATATGAATCTAGTTTTAGGAAAAATTTATGGATCTTAATTTCTAGTTTCAGAACTCGAGATATGAATTTTTAAGCGACTGTGACGCAGTTAGCCTGCTTGTCTGGAAATTTTAAAAATAAATTGTTTGAGCTGTTTAATTAATGAATTAAGTTTAATAACACCTCAAGCTCGACACTGGTGACGGTCTCGGGCGTGAGGGCGTTACAAAACCACGTTTAATATGTTGGCATCGATATGTGATTCCAATATGTGTGTGCGAGTAAGACCACGTTTAATACGTTGGCATCGATAGGTGATTCCGATATGTGTTTACAAGTAAGACCTTGTCTAGGACAGTGGCTTCGATATGTAATTACATGTAAGACCATGTCTGGGACGTTGGCATTGTACGATATGTGCGACTATCTGAGTATCCTATTTAATTCTGAATGATTCAATAGGCAATGTTAAGTAAAGACCGAATGCGAAATCGAATTAAAAGGTACAGGTATGTGTTAGCTAATGTATTGAAATTAAGGTAAGTTTTGGTATTTGAAGTGAGATATGAATTATGTTATAAAATCTGTTATATGTATATTGAATGCAAATCTATATTCAGTAAAATGATATAAGTATGTGATATTAAAGTGTGAATATGTATATATATTCGTCTATATGATGATATTATGACCTTCGAAGTAAATGATAACTTTGATAATGGATATTGGGTATATATGTATTTCGGCCAAGTTAAAGTTGATACATGAATATACATGTTGTATATGAATTTGCAAGTTTGAGATTAAATGTGATTATGATAGCATGAATCAGTTTGGTTAAATTGAATTGATTATGTCATTGAGATGTTTATTTGCTTATGAATTACTAAGCTGTGATAGCTTACTGTGTGTGTATGTTTGCTTCTGTTTTATAGATTTTGGATACTAGTTACAGGCTCAGGGATTGTCAACGAAGTCTATCACACTATCGTCTATTTATCAGTATTTTTAAAAGCTAAATTTCAAACCTATGGCATGTATAAGCTATACTACTTTTCGGATATGTTTGAAGTGTTATATATAATATGCCATGCGAAAATGGCTAATTTGATATATAAGTATTTGCTATCTTGATCATGATTCTTGTGTGTGCTAAGTTTGGTTGTATGCTATGCTCAAATGATGATTTTATTTGGTTTGGTTGAATCTGCTATGATATATATATAAGTATGAATTATGCTTGATATGTTACCTATTGTTTAATGATTCGACTATGTCTTGTATTTGATAGTAATGATTTAATTTGGTTGATGAGTGTATTCAGTTAAATGTTGCATTTAGGTAATGAAATTATTGAATTGATGATTCGACAATGTTATTTATATATATAAATATATGTGAAACATGTTTTATTTAGTTTTGCCATGTATTTTGGTAACAAGGTGATTTGGTTATGGCATGTGATAAGAATAAGTTCAATATGCTTTCATTAAGTGAAGAAATGAATATGAATTATGTTAGTAAATTAATCATGATTCGGCACTTATATATATATAAGCATATGATGTGTTGGTTTGATATATATATTTATATGTGCTTATCCAAACATGTAATCATTGAATTGGTATTGAATATGACCTTTTTTATTTTGCAAGAGAAGTGATATTAACATGTTTAGATTCGGTTTTGGTATTTGGTATTTTAAAGTATTAAACAAGTGTTTTCTATGTTATATGTATATATATATACATATTTGTGATGTGTTTGATGTGAAATGCAAATTATGGTTAATATATGGATTTGATTCTACGTGAGATTACATGCATGTAATGTGATTGAGTAAAGTTGAAAGTGGACATTATAATAAATATAAGTAATAAGCATGATTACATTCAGCTAAGGCTTTGTAAAATGACCAAATGAATAGTAATTTAAGTTATAAGGAGTCATGATTGTTTTTATGCAAAATAGGTGAATGTGAATGGTTATATGTACTTTGATGGTTAGACCATTTGGTGTTCTTTTAATATATGTCTAAATTGATACAGGACCTTTTAGTCTTGCGAAATCTACTTAAATGAACTTATAAGTAGACTTTTTTATGATTTAGCCATTTGAAACCATATAAATATATAGTAATGTACTTATGCCATGAATGATTTGGTTAAATTTATTATGTCCTTATTGTATTGAATAGAGTTTTGATAAAATGATATGTACTTAAATATGTTTACTTTATATAATTCATGTTTGTAATAATTGATTGAATTATTTATAATATCTTTGATATCGCATATGCTATGTGGTAAAATGATATATTTGGCAAAATTTGCTTATGAATTAAATAACTGGATATATGTTTGAAAAATGTTATGATATGATTCATAAATAATTTAAATTAGTTATATATGTTAATATTTGATTGTTTTAAGAGTTTGAGCAATGTACGCATACGATTTTTCAGAATTTGTGTCTTGTCCGGTAATACCTCGTAACCCTATTCCGACGATAGATATAAGTTAGGGGTGTTACAGCCCCTGCAAGTTCCCGCAGCACCCCAAGTGGTAGATCCGATTCGTCTAAATAAGCCTCTAGTTGATAAAATTAGAAAATATGGAGCTGAAGAATTCCGTGCTACTACTGATGATGATGCTGAGAGAGTTGAGTTCTGGCTTGAGAATACGATGCGAGTATTCGATGAATTATCCTGTACTCTAGAAGAATGTGTTAAATATGCTGTTTCACTTTTGAGGGATACCGCGTACCATTGGTGGAAAACTTTGATATCAGTGGTTCTAAGAGAATGAATCACCTGTGATTTCTTTCAAACCGAGTTCCGAAAGAAATACATAAGTGAAAGATTCATAGATTAAAAACACAAAGAGTTTCTTGAACTGAAACAAGGCTGTATGTCTGTTACAGAATACGATTGAGAGTTTGTTAGATTGAGTTAATATGCACAAGAATGTTTCTCGATTGTAGTAATAATGTGTAAAAGGTTTGAAGACAGCTTGAATGAAGACATTCGTTTGTTAGCAGGGATTCTGGAAATACAAGAGTTTGTTGTGCTTGTTGAATGAGCGTGTAAAGTTGAGGAACTCAAGAAAGAGAAAAGAAAAGCTGACTCAGAATCTAGAGAAGTACGAAAAAGATCATCAAATAAGTTATTTCAGTCAGCATCAAAGAGATTTTGAGATGATTCTAGTCATTCAAAGGCTATTTGCGAGTTATTCGAGATGAGATTGAGAGAGACCACTTGTGAATTCAAAAGCTACTTCAATAGCTAATGTGCGAAGTGTCAACCAACACCACTTGAGTGCAAATATTGTAGTAAATGACATCCCGATAGTTGTAGATTGAATGATCGAGCTTGTTTTAAATGTGGATCCTTAGATCACTTTATTTGAGATTGCCCCGAATTTATTGAACAAAAATTGTACAAAATCTGAGATCAAGTAGCACTTCAGGCCTCTCAGAAATATGGGAAATGTGAGTGGTAGCCGAAGAGCTACTAAAGATACGGCTGTTCGATCTGAGGCTAGAGCACCTACCAGAGCCTACGCCATTTGAGCTCGTGAGGAAGCTTCGTCTTCGGATGTGATTATGGGTACATTTACTCTTTACGATACTTCTATGATTGCATTGATAGATCCAGGATCAACATATTCGTATATATGCATGAATTCAGTATCCAGTAAGACTTTACCTGTAGAGTCTACTGAATTTGTGATTAGAGTATCGAAGCCCTTAGGCAAAAGTGTCCTAGTTGATAAAGTGTACAAGAATTGTCCATTGATGATTCGAGATAATTGTTTTTCGGCTGATCTGATGCTATTACCTTTTGATAAATTTGATATAATTTTGGGTATGGATTGGCTAACTTTGCATGATGCTATTATGAACTGTAAACGAAAAACTATTGATTTGAGATGCAAGAATGATGAGATAATCCAAATTAATTCCAGTGATTTAAACGGGTTGTTGACTGTGATATCTGCAATGAAAGCTCAAAAATATGTGAAAAAGGATTGTGAAGCCTACTTTGCCTATGTGATTGATTTGAAAGTGACAGAAAAGAAAATAGAATCTGTACCAGTTGTCTGTAAGTTCCCTAATGTGTTTCCTGAAGAACTTCTAAGTTTACCTCCGATTCAAGAGGTTGATTTTGGCATTGATTTAGTAGTGGGAACTACTCCGATTTTGATAGCTCTGTATAGAATGGCTCCGACTGAGTTGAAAGAATTGAAGTCTCAGTTGCAAGAATTAACCGATAGAGGATTTGCATGACCTAGTTTTTCACCTTGGGGTGCTCCGGTTCTGTTTGTGAAAAAGAAAGATGGCACGATAAGAATCTGTATTAGTTATCATCAGTTAAATAAAGTGAGTATTAAGAACAAATATCTTCTACCCAGAATTGATGATTTGTTTGATCAGTTGAAAGGTGCTACTGTGTTTTCAAAGATAAATGTAAGATCGGACTATTATCTATAACGCCCCAAAAATCAAAGCAATTATTTTTGTATGTTATGTTACACAACAGTGTATCTGCTTCAGTGGTTAAGTGTTTTGGGAAGTGTCTGAGAAGTCTTGGGTTCAAGCCTTGGCTTGTACAAAATTTTGTTTTCTTGAATTAACCCTGTCTCTAGTTAGTAGGCTTCATAAATAAATATGGGTGTTTTGTGTCATAAAAACCCTACTGATCTAGGGGATGAAGACGTGTGGAGTGTTCTAGGGGATCTGAGGTTCGAGGCCTGGTAACGTAAAAGAATATTTTGTTTTGCTTTGATACTGATGTTGGGAAAGTGTTGTAGTTGGACTGAAATTGGGGTGTTGGAGGAGTGTGAGGAGTTGTGGCTGAATTCTAGGGATTTGTTGGAGGGAATTTCGGCTGGTAGGGATTTGGATGAGTGGGATAGGGTTGAGTGATCTTAGGAGCGATATGAGGAGAGAAATTAGGAGTTTTAAAGGGAATGGTAGAGGGTGTACCGAATTTGGACTCTCACTCTTTGTAATTTTTGGCTTTTGAGCAATAACTGGGGGTTTGGTCATTCTTTTTTCAGTTCTTTTCTCCTTGGTGCCGAATTCCTACCTATTGGTTTTGGTTGTTTCATATTTTTCATTTGTGGGATGGTTTGGTAGTAGTAATCATTCAGGGCTTACTCATTTTAGTCTTTTTCAGATTGTTCTCCTCTAATGTCCTTGTCCACCGATTGCCTTTGCTCCTCTTCTCTCTCATAATCAACCCTTTTTGGTCGAATACCTCTACCTTGGTGGTGAGTCGACTTCTTTCTTCCTCTCCCTTACTCCGACGTTTCCCTTTTGGCTGAGTACACCCTCTTTTCTTCACCTTCCCTCTTTTCTTTCTCCCTATGCCTTTCCTTTTTCATTTTGGTACCTTTTCCGAATACCCCATCTCACCTTGTTATTTTTCTTTCGGTTAGCAGGTGTGTTGTGATCAGTTGGGTTGGGCGCAGGGTTCTCTTCTCTCATTCTAGTGCTTTTATGTTGGCCGAGTAGTGATAGGTAAGTCTCAGATTCAGTTCTCCCCCTTTCGACTTTTCACCTTGTTGAACCATATTTTTACTTTGTCTCTTCTTGCCGGTTACCCCTCTATTTATCTTTTAGATCAATTCTTATTCTTGGTTCTGTGTGCGTTACATCTTTGGTATATAATCTGTGCAGTCGTTGTTGGTAAGTGTGGTACGGTTATGATGGTATTTTACTTCAAGTGCGTGTCTAACATAAGAAGGTGTTGTCTTTTGTGTAGATGGTGGTCGAAGTTGACTAACACATCCCCTATGAATGGGTGGGATTATTGGAGGCTTTCAGGTAAGTAGATGGTGATTGTTTTGGAACTCTGTTAGTTTCCAATTTGGAACATGGGTTAAATAACTGATTAGTTGTTATTAATTGTTCTTTAGGTATAAGAGTGTTCGGAGCGCGGGCTAACTCCAAATCACATCAGGTGTGTAATCACACTGTAACAACTGTTAATCGGAAAAAGCTGGAAAATATGTCTATAGACACTATAGGAGCATGCACTCGCTCGTGTACTGATCTGAACGCATAAAACGTGAGCGTTTGATCGTAGAGGCCACCATGAGAGAATTCATGGGCTAAGGTCGTTTTGGGCCAGGTCGGGCCAAAATGGGCCGTGTGGGCCCACGGGCTCGTGGGCCCCACACAGGTAAACCACACGGATGTGTGGAGATTGTTGGGCCAGGCTGTGTAGTCCACACGGCCAAGGCCATTTTTGGGCTTTATGGGCCAAACGGGCGTGTGGGCTCACATGGGTCGCATTATGGGCTTTAGGCCCATTATTACTGTTTGACTGTTAAGGTTGCACGGGTTGCTTGAGGCGATTGTGGACCTATTGTTGGGTTGGTAATACAATTAGACCCTATACTAATGAAATGACTGATATACCCCTGCGAGGTAAAATGGCTGATATACCTCTATGATATGTATGACTGTATTCGAGCATGACATTCTTGCATACACGTATGATATTATGACATGACATGTTGCATGGGTGTGGGTTTGATATATTTGGAGGAAGTGTACTGCACTGGCAGCTCTGCTGCAATCACTATTTAGTGCCGCAACCGGGGCTATATTTTGGAGTGTAGAGATGGGTGGGTCAATTTTATCCTCACATGGAGTGTAGGGCTGGACGGAGTGGAGTGTAGAGGATGGATGGGTAGGATTTCTGATTGCATTACTGTTACTATTACTATATTGGGCTAAGGCCCACACTGATACTGATACTGCAATGGACTATGGCCCTAATTGATACTGGATTGTCATTGAAACGGGCTTAGGCCCAAACTGATTTTGCCTACGGTCTAGTTGATTAATGTAAACGGATTACACACTGAGTTTTTCATAAACTCACCCTTTTGCTTTCCTGTGCAGGTAATCCTTAGGCAGGTCGGTGCTGCGAGGAACTCGATGGAGGCCGCACAACTACTTTGTTACTATTTTAAATTTTTATTCTTTAAGCTATTTAATTTGGGTATTTTCTATGTAATAAGGCCTCTTTAAATTTTTACTTTAATTTGGGATTTACTTATTTTGATTTATATCTGCTGGTAGTAGGACACAAATTTTCAAAGAGATAAATATATTTCAAAACACCACGCTATTACAACATATTTCAAAAAGCTTCCGCAACAATCATTGTTTTTAAAGTGTAATAACAACCCGAAATGATTAAATTTTTGCTAAACCTACTTGAGTTTTTAACGACGATCAAGATACCTAAAAGTTTGTAAAAGATCACTACAAGGGTTTTGATATAGTACAGACTTTTGAAACAGAACGATGCTTTTCAAAACACACTTCAATGTGACATCGCAGATTTGGCCATAATGTTTAGGCCGGGTTTGAGGTGTTACATTATCAGTTAAGAGTAAAGATTCTGATACTCCAAAAATAGCTTTCCAAATGAGGTACGAACACTATGAATTCTTAGTTATGTCTTTTGGATTAACAAATGCACCTGCTATTTTTATGGACCTGATGAACAGAATTTTTAGACCGTAGTTAGACCAATTTGTTGTCGTATTCATTGATGACATTTTGATTTACTCGCGTGATGAAAGTGAGTATGCCAAGCATTTGAGAGTAGTGCTACAGACTCTGTGTGATAAGCAACTATTTGCAAAGTTTAGTAAATGAGAGTTTTGGTTACGTGAAGTCAGTTTTCTAGGCCATATTGTGTCAGCATCTGGTATACGAGTTGATTCGAGAAAAATTTTCGTGATTTTAGATTGGACGTCTCCGAGAAATGTTTCTGAAGTCCGCAGTTTTCTGGGACTTGTTGGTTATTACCGATGGTTCATAAAAGACTTTTTGATGATTGCAACTTCGTTGAAAAAATTGCTACAGAAAGATGTTAAGTTTGAATGGTCCAAAAAGTGTCAGAAAAGCTTTGAACAGTTGAAAGCCTTATTGACTGAAGCTCCAGTGTTAGTACAACTAGAATCCGGGAAAGAATTTGTGATATATAGTGATGCTTCGCTGAACGGTCTGGGATGGGTTTTGATACAGGAAGGCAAAGTTATAGCTTATGCCTCGAGACAATTAAAGATGCATGAAAAGAACTATCCGACACATGACCTTGAATTAGCCATGATTGTGTTTGCTTTGAAGATTTGGCGTCACTATCTGTTTGTTGAGAAATGACACGTGTTAAAAGCCTGAAATATCTGATGACTCAGAAAGATTTGAATTTACAACAGAGAAGATAACTAGAACTATTAAAAGACTACGAGCTAGTTATTGATTACCCTCCGGGAAAAGCAAATGTTGTTGCTGAGGCTTTGAGTCAGAAATCACTTTTTGCGCTACGTTCAATGAACGCTCATTTAGTTCTATCTGATAATGTTTCAATTTTAGCCGAATTGAAAACTAAACCGTTGTTTTTACAATAGATTATTGATGTTCAAAAAGTTGATAATGAAATAATAAAAAAACAAGCTCAATGTGATTTGAATTTTGATTTTGAGTTTCAAATTGATAATGATGATTTTCTGAGATTCCGAGATTGAATTTGTGTTCCGAAAATCCATAGTTAATTCAGATGATTTTGCATAAAGCTTATAACAGTCGTTTATTTGTACATCCGGGAGCTACGAAAATGTATAATAACTTGAAACAGTTATACTGGTGGCCTGGAATGAAAAGAAATATCTTTGATTTTGTTTCAAAATGTTTGATTTGTCAACAAGTTAAAGCTGAACATCAAGTGCCTTCTGTGATACAGCCTATTATGAATCCCGAGTGGAAATGGGATACAGTGACGATGGATTTTGTTTCGGGTTTACCCCTATCTCAGAGAAAGAAAGATGCAATCTGGGTTGTAGTTGATAGATTGACGAAATCAGCTCATTTTGTTCCGGTTCGAATAGATTACTTGCTTGATAAGTTAGCTGAGTTATACATTTCTAAAAGTGTGAGATTACACGGGGTACCACTCCACTGTCTATTGTGTCAGATAGAGAACTGAGATTCACTTCGAGGTTTTGGAAGAAACTACAAGATGCTTTAGGTACGAAATTGTGTTTTAGTATTACTTTTCACCCACAAACAGATGATCAATCCAAGCGGATTATTCAGATACTCAAGGATATGTTGAGATGTTGTATTCTTGAGTTTGAAGTTTGTGGGAACAATATTTACCATTGATTGAATTCGCATATACTAATAGTTTTCAATTGAGCATTAAAATGACACCGTACGAAGCTTTATACAGTCGTAAATGTCGAACACCGTTATACTGGTCTGAGCTTAGTGAGAATAAGATTCACGAGGTAGATTTGATGAAAGAGACTAAACAAAAAATAAAAGTAATTTGAAATAGGTTGAAAGCAGCATCAGATCGTCAAAAATCATATGCAGACTTGAAATAAAAGGATATTAAGTTTGAAATTAGGGATAATGTGTTTCTAAAAATATCTCTGTGAAAGAAAATACTCTGATTCGGCAGAAAAGGAAAATTGAGTTTGAGGTTCATCAGACCGTTTGAGACTATTGAGCGTATCGGGCCAGTTGCATATAGATTATTATTGCAATCCAACCTAGAAAAGATTCATAATGTGTTTCACGTATCGATGCTTCAACGATACAGATCAGATCCCTCACATGTGATTTCACCATCTAAGATAGAAATTTAGTTTGATATGACTTATGAAGAGGAACAAATCCGTATATTAGCTCACGAGGTTAAAGAACTGTGAAATAAGAAAATTCTATTAGTAAAAGTAATGTGGCATCGACACGGTGTCGAAGAGGCTACATGGGAGCCCGAAGATGCTATGAGACAACAATACCCAGATCTGTTCAACGGTAAGATTTTCGAGGATGAAAATCCCTAAAAGGGGAGAGTTGTAACAACTCGGTTTAGACCTTAGGCGGAACAGTGGTTTGGGACCACAAATATGAGTCAGAAAAATATTTTAATATTATTTTCAGTGTTTACAATATGTGGTTAAACATGTATGAAAGTTTCATATGAAAATTTTATCGTTTGTGTGCTTAATTTGCAAAAAGGACTAAATCGCAGAAAATGTAAAAGTGGCCTTTTATTTGATTAAGTGCTGAATTGATGTGTCTTATTAAGTGTGAGGTCCTTATTAAGGAAATGGACCATTAACATGGTTAATGGATTTTTTTGGACATCCATTATAAGTTTTTAAAGGTTATTCATTAAGGGTAAAATTAGAAATTGATTAATATGTTAATATTAGTTAAAACAAAACATCTTGCTAGCCATTTATCATCTTTTTACATCGATTATTAAAAGAAAAAGAAAGCATAAAAGCTTGCTAGGGTTTGGTTATGGTTTTGGCTTAATATGTGTTTTGTTTGGTTTTTGACGGTTTCTATGTTTTTGTGATTGTTGTCTCTTGCTCTAGATAGCCAATGCTTGAATTTCTAAATTTGATGATGATTTTAAGAAGTGCCATGGATGAATCCTTGAGTTTTTTGATGTTAAATGGTGAAATATGAAAGCTTGATGATAGATAAATATGTTTTATATTGGGATTTTTGATGATTTGATTATTATGGGCTAATTTGTGAAAATGAGAAATTGAAGGACTAAAATGTGGAATAAATAAAATATATGGGTTTATATGAACTAGTGTAAAGTTCGGCTTAGCTTATGTAATATGAAATTATGCATATTTTGTGATTTTGTTAATTAGGGACTAAAATGTCAAAATTTGAAAATATGAGGGTTAATTTGCAAAATGCCCTAAATATGTGTTTATGGATTGAATTGAATGATTTGGTGAATAAAAGAGTTAAATTGGAATGTTTATAGATCAAGAACCAAAGAAAATAAAATTAGATCGGGGGAAATTGAAAGTAGTTGAATAGCCATTCATTTCCGTTCATTTTCGTACGAGGTAAGTCGATATACAAATAAATGTGCTTGAATTGAATTATTTTTGCTTATATGTTAATGAATAATGATGAATGGCTATTTTGAATTGAATATGAGAAATCTGAGATAGTTTCGATAATGTGACGACATTCGAAAAGTCCCGTATGAAACATGGGAATAGTTAGGATACATATGTCATAACATAGGATTCTGATATGTAATTTCGTGTAAGACCACGTCTGGGATGTTGGCATCGATTTGAGATTTATGTGTAAGACCCTGTCTGGGACAGTGGCATCGACATTTGATTACATGTAAGACCACGTCTGGGACGTTGGCATTGTACGAGCTTTCTGAGCTATCCGCATATCTTATTTGATTTCGTACAGTTCAACGGGCATTCCGAGAAATACATGATTGAATGAATGAATATTCGATTCAGGTACATTGAAATGTTTTCAACATTTGTTAATGTGAAGTAAGTATATGTGCAAGTGATGATATGTGATATAAGTATGAGAAAATATGCTATATGTGCAAATGAATTGGAAATATGTGAAATGTATATGAACTATGAGGTTTGTGATACTATTTGGCTATGGAGTATATGTATTTTATGATGCTTATATGCTTAAAGTGATAAGTTTATTTGTATATGGCTTACTAAGCTTTTGAAAGCTTCCTTTGTGTGTGTTTGCATTGTTTTATAGATATTGAAGCTACTGGAAGCTAGGGGATCGTCGAGGATCATCACCACACTATCGAGTTATATATAGTATCATATGAAAATGTGAATGTTGAAGTATGACATGTATAGGCTAGAGAACATTGGATAAGTCTTGAGATGTGTATATCTAGCCATATGATATGGCTTGATTATGGTTGAATTTATGGTTTAGTTTTGGTGTATGATATGTGATGCAAAAATGGTATATTTGGTGCAAATATATATGGCCTAATGAGATGGTCTTTTTGGTAAGTTAGTTGTATGGTTATAAATGTGATATGAATCATATTTTTTTGATATGAAGTTAGTACTTTGATTTGGTATGTTTTTGAATGCCTTTGGGACATGAAATATGCTTGGTTTGATGCTTGTAGGGATGACCCAATTTGGGTGGCAAAGTGGTCTTATAATTGGCCTATTTTTGTCCACATGGGTAGAAAAACGGGCTTGTGTCTTAGCCGTGTGTGACAGACGGTCATGTTACACGACCGTGTATCCTTTAGGGCACCCTTTTGAATTCAGGCAGTATACCTTAAGTTTTAACACGACCTAGACACACGGCCGTGTCTGGTGGCCGTGTGAGACACACAGCCTTGGTACATAGGTGTGTGTGGCCATTTCGAAGGGTACACGAGCTAGACACACGAGCGTGTGGCCAGCCGTGTGATCCTAGTCAGTTTCGACCACGACCAAGGCACACGGGCATGTCTGGTAATCGTGTGAGGCACACGGCCTATTCACATGGGTGTGTCTGGCAACCGTGTGATGCACATGGCCTATCAACACGGGCGTGTGTCCCCTGAAATGTTGAAAATTTTTAAGTCCTTGAATTGTTTATATGTTACTGATTTAGTCCCAAATGTATGATTAAAGCTTGTATGCTTGATTTGAATACATATGGAATGTAAATGAATAATAATGACTGAAATATGAGGATTATTTGATAAATGTTTGTTCTGAACTGAGTTACGAGTCTGATAATGCCTCTTAACCTATTTCGATGACAGTTACGGGTTAGGGGTGTTACACATTCAGTACCATTCGATACGGAGCGATAGACACCAGAGCTGTACCTGAAAAAAGCTCGGTTCCAAACTCCACTTCTTGATTAGGGGTTAATCTTGGTAACTCCTTAGGAAAGTTGTCTGAAAAATCCCTCATAGTTCTTATGTCCCTAACAGAAGAGTCCTTAGAACCAGAAACATTTACATAGGCCAAGTACGCCTCACACCCTTTCCAAACTAGTTGCTCTGCCTCAAGCATGGAGATCACGTTAGACAAATAATCTCGATGCTCTCCGATCACAACCACCTTTTCATCTTCCTCAGTCTTCAGAACCACCCTTTTAGTCACACAATCCAAACTAACCTAGTACTTGACCAACCAGTCCATACCCAAAATTATATCGAACTCCCCAAATGGAAGCTCCATCAGATCCGCCAGGAAAACAGTTCCTTGCACCACTAAGGGTACATCCCTAAAGAATTTACTCACCCGAACAGACTACCCCAACAGACTCAATACAGTAACCTGACTAGTAGTGCTCTCTACAGAAATCCCCAAAGTCTTAGAAATCCCTACAGTGCTACCTACGTATGAGTGAGTAGACCCTATGTCTATCAAAGCCAAATAAGGTACATCAAAAATAGAAAATGTACTGGTGATGACATCAAGAGCATCTCTATCCTCTCGGCGATGTGCAACATAAACTAAAGCAGGCTATCTCGCCTTAGTCTAACTAACATCTCTGCTCAGTACTCTCTGTCCACAGCCCATACCATTACCATGTGACAGCCCTAAAGTGACCCTAGTCAGAAAGTGGTTTCGGGACCGCTAAACCGAGTCACCAAATTATTTGAATGTGATATTTATTGTCTAAAATATGTGAATATGAATGTGCGAAAATTTTTAAGCTTCGATTTAGTTAATTGCATGTGAATGGAGTACATAGGACTTATGTGAGAAAATTTAGAAATGTGCTAGGCAAATGTAAAGTGGCCTAATAATGCATGTTATAGAAATAGTGGGTTTGCATGTCAAATTGCCCAATATTTGAGCTAATGGCCACCATGCTATGAGTGGAAACATGTCACAAACATGTTATGTAGTGATGTATGTTAGGAACAATAAAATAATGAGTATGGGTAATAAAGAAATGGAAAAAGGAAAAGAATGGTGAGATTGTTTCTCCCCCTCCCCATTGCCGTGAATGTAAGAAAGAAAACAAAAAAAAGTGTCCATCTTTTTCTCATTTCTCTTGGCCGAATGTTCTAAGGAAGAAAGAAAAACAAGTTGTGTTCTTTGGTTCTTCTTGGCCGAATTGAAAGGAAGAAGAAGGGAGTGAAGCAATCGGTCATCTTAGGTCACTATTAAGGTAAGGAAGTTGTACTAGCTCTTGAAATTTTAGTTGATATTGAGTGAGATATCAAGTGATTTTTGTAAACCATGACGAAATTTTGATTTTAGATTGAGTAAGGTTTTTGACTATGGTAGTTAATAATGGTGAGTTTTGTTGTTTCATGTTAAAGTTAGGTGAATGATGATGATGGATGAGTGTTTGAACCATAAAAAGAATTCGGTTACCTTGTTATGAACTAGGGCCGAATGTGAGTTGGTTGTGGTTGAATATTGCATGCTTGGTAGAATGGTGGATGAAAGTGCCGAATGTGGTCTTTGGTTTGGCATGAAGTGATAATAAAGGTTTAAAAGATAGCTTAGGTTAATTGATACTCACTAATGAGTTCGAATGGAAGCTTTGTTAAGTGTGAAATGAGTGGCCGAGAGAGAGAATTATGGACTATTGCCGAATGTATGTTGGATTGATAGAGTATCCAAATTGATTTTATGTGTGTATGCATGACCGAATATAATCTACCACATGAATGAGTACGTGAGGTTGATGTGTATGTTCGGCCATAGGTAAACATATTGATGGCTTTATCTTGACTTAGAAAATTCGCTAAGGTGAATATTGGCTAATGTGTTGAGTTGATTCATGGTTTCATATGTATGTGACTTTAGTGTCTAATGTATATATATGGGCTAAGTACCTTGAGTTCCTCTTTTGATGCTCAAATGATTAAATCAATTTATTTGTTAAATTAAGCTCAAGAGCAAAGGGGAACTAAATCCGATAAAGGGAAGGAAAAAGTGGTCGAATAGCCATCGAAATCGTTTGACAACATCCGAGGTAAGTTTTCGAGCAATGAGACTTAGTTTATGATTTGATTAAGTCATAATGTATGAGCATAACAAATATACAGTGATACGATGATTTTTACTTGAATTATATGTTGAGTTAATTAGTCTATACGTATGACGGGTAGCCGTATGTGCATAGAGATCGTGTTATAAAGCAAACTAAACCATGCTGTTTGTATGTGGCTAGTGAGCCGAAATGGGAATGCTTAATACGTGACTTGTGTTTGAATTCTAATTATGAAAATGAAATTAGATGTGTCATGATTTATTGATATGTGCATGAATGTTCGGATGATAATCGGGCTAAGTCCCGAGAGCATTTGAGCTAGTGGCTAATTCCGGGCTAAGTCCCGAAGGCATTCGTGCGAGCTACTATATCCGGGCTAAGTCCCGAAGGCATTCGTGCGAGCTACTATATCCGGGCTAAGTCCCGAAGGCGTTCATGCGAGCTACTTTTTCCGGGCTAAGTCCCGAAGGCGTTTGTGCGAGTTATTATACCGGGCTAAGTCCCGAAGGCATTTGTGCAAGTTACCATAACCGGGCTAAGTCCCGAAGGCATTTGAGCTAGTGGCTATATCCGGCTAAACCCCGAAGGTACTTGGTTTGAGAACGAGTGATCTTGCTGTAATAAGTTAGATTGATACGCTCGTAAAACCCAACGATGAGGTACGTTTCGTATATGCATTGGGGTAGTGATTCCGTTTAAATAATATTCGCTCAGTAAATTAATGAGCTTCCGGCCTTGGCTAAGTTGATCTTTTGTGTATGAATATAAGGGTCGGTAATGTGAAGTAAGTATGATATTGAGAATTTGTGCATATGAGATTAGCCATATGAATGCTATATTTTGGTTGTGTCTAATTTCATGGCTCAAACTTACTAAGCATTAAATGCTTACTCCGTTTCTTTGATTCTCTGTTTTATAGATTTTGGTTCGTCAGCTATCGAACTCGGGATTTTTGAAGTCAAAGTCGCCCACACTATCAAAGCTCCTTTTGGTATATTTTTGGTTGAACTTTGAAATGGCATGTATAGGACTACCCTTTTGTTGTAGGTCATGTACCTTTCGGTTTTGTGTAAATTTGGATAGCCATGCGAAAATGGCTTAAGTATACTTTGATCATAGCATTATAATCGTTTTGTATGTTGTCCGTCGAGAGGTATGGAAATGTTGGTAACGGTTAGTCATGGGAATGGTTATTCATGATCACTTTTGGTATATGTATGACAAACTCTAGTTGATCCATGGAGGATCATGAAATAGGTAAAGTTTACCTTAAAATAGATCTTGGCAGCAGCAGTGATGTGGATGTGAAAAATCTCTAAAAATAGTAGGAATGGAATTAAATAGTGAATAAATTATGTAATCGAACCTTGATGAATCTATTTTCGTAAGAAAGTAACGAAACACTCATATGAACAGTATATTATGAGATGTTAAAGTTTCAGGAGAGACAGGGCGAACGGTTTCGGATCCCCGATCGACTTTGGAAATTCATTATAAATTAACCAGAGACATTTAGAAGTCATTACATATATGTATAGATTCCTTTTGAGTCTAGTTTCTATAGAAACAAACGACATCGATATGGAAGCCCATGCAGGAGATATCCAAATCGTAATGCATGAAGGTCAAGTAGTCGCACCTGTAACAGGGAGACTTTAACTAATAAACTGTACTAATTGGCTAGACCAAAAATTGTAGAAAAAAATCTGTAGATGGACATATGAGTCTAGTTTCAGGGAAAAATTACGAAACTGATTTTCGTGTTTTGGAACTCAAGATATGATTTTTAAAGTGATAGTGACGCAGTTAGCCAACTGCCTGGAAATTTTTAAAATGGACAGTGAAAGCGAGTGATTTAAGTCTGCAAACCCCTCGTGTCCGACTCCGGCAACGATCTCGGGTATGAGGTGTTACATTTAAATTGGTATCAGAGCTACAGTTTAGTCGATTCTAGGACTACCGTAATGCATTGGGTTTAGCTATACATGCCATTTTATGTGATTATTTGATAGTGTGGTGATTTCTGACATTTGCAAATGTGTTTATTTATAGTAATGGATCCCAATCTCGACCGAGCGAAGGTGATGATCTTGAGAGTGTAGCGCTGCTCCAAGACAAGGGACAAGCGCGGCGGACTCTCAACCTAATGCTAGTAATCCAAATGATGAAGCTAGACAAGCTTTCTATAGCGTGATGAATGATTGGTTCAACCAATACATTCGAACTAATACTACTGTTCCACAACCTCCATTCCCGACAAATACCACCTCAAGACCTACAATACCTCCAGAATCGACCAAATAAGGTCAAATAAGCCCCAGATTGATGAATCGAAAATATGGGGCTACGAATTTAAGGCTACGGACAATGATGATGCCGAGCAAGCTGAATTTTGGTTGGACAACACTATCCCGCACTCGATGAGCTATCTTGCACACCCGATGAGTGCCTAAAGTGTACTATCTCCTTGCTACATGATTACGCCTACTATTGGTGGAACACGTTGACTTCTGTCGTGCCCGAGAGAGCAAGTAACTTGGGAGTTCTTCCAAACCGAGTTTGAAAGAAGTATATCATCGAGATTCATTGACCAAAAGCGGAAGGAATTTCTTGAACTCAAACAAGGTTCCATGTCTACACGGCTATGAACGAAAATTTGTAAGGCTTAGCCGGTATCTTGCGAGAATGCATTTCTTGAAGCCGTGATGTGTAAGCGTTTGAGGATGGGCTGAATGACGATATAAAGTCGTATGTAGGCATTTTGGAAATCGAGAATTTGTGGCACTTGTCGAGCGAGCTTGCAAGGACGAGGAGCTCAAGATGGAGAAAAGAAAAGTGAGGAGGGAGCAAGGGAGTTTCAGAAGAGGTCTTCGGGAAGCCCTTCCCACGATCATCGAAGAAATTTAGAGATGGCTTAGGCGGTCTAGGGACACTTGAGCTTTTCTAGACGAGATCGCGATCGACCCCTGTGAGCACACGAGTCACTTGATCGCCGGTGTTGGAAATGATCGTCGAGACAGAGCGGAGTGCCAATATTGTGGCAAATGGCATTTTGGGAGTTGTAGATTCCATGATCGCTCTGTTACAAGTCTTGGTCACCGACCACTTTATCAAAGATTGCCCGAGATTGTGCGAGCAGAATGTAAATCGAGTGGGAAACCGGTGCTACCACGCCGAGGTAGACCATCTAGAAATACGGCAATGCTAGTGGTGGTCGAGAGGATCTAGAGATGCTACGACCAGATCCGAGGCTCGTGCTCTGCTAGGGCTTATGCTATACGCAGACGCGAGGATGCTTCCTCGCCAGATGTTATTACCAGTACTTTTACTCTCTTTGATACTGATGTGATTGCTTTGATTGACCCCGGTTCTACTCATTCTTATATATGCGAAACCTTAGCATCCAAAGAAGACTTTACCTATTGAGTCTCTTGAGTTCGTAATTCGGTGTCAAATCCTTGGGTCTTTACGTGCTTGTTGACAAAGTGTGTAAGAAATTGCCCTAGTAATTCGAGGTTCTGCTTTTCCGCGGACTTGATGCTTTTGCCGTTTGATGAATTTGATGTTATCCTCGGTTTAGATTGGTTGACCGTGCATGATGCGGTTGTGAATTGCAAAAGCAAGACTATAGATTTGAGGTGTGTAAATAACGAGATAATCCGAGTTGAGTCTACAGACTTAAAGGGGTTACCAGCTGTAATATCAGCAATGTTGGCCCAGAAATATGTAAGAAAGGGGTGCGAAGCATACCTTGCGTATGTACTTGATGACAAAGAGTTAGAAAAGAAACCCGAATCTGTGCCGGTGGTTTGTGAATACCCGGATGTTTTTCCTGAAGAATTGCCGGGTTTACCACCTATTCGGGAGGTAGAGTTTGGTATTGAGCTTGTACCTGTGACTATGCCAATTTCGATAGCTCCGTATCGTATGGCACCAACCGAGTTAAAAGAGTTGAAAGCTCAGTTGCAAGAGTTGACGGATAGAGGTTTTGCTCGACCAAGTTTCTCACCTTGGGGTGCACCAGTATTGTTTGTGAAAAGAAGGACGAACCATGAGGTTGTGCATTGACTATCGTCACCGAATAAAGTGACGATAAAGAATAAATATCCGTTATGCGTATTGATGATTTGTTTGATCAACCGAAGGAGCCTCGGTGTTTTCAAAGATAGATTTGAGATCGGGTTATTACGATTCTAATTCGAGATTCGGATATACCCAAAACCGCTTTCGAGCGAGATCGGCCACTACGAGTTCTTAGTGATGCCGTTTAGGCTCACTAATGCCCCATGGTATTTATGGATTTGATGAATCAGATCTTGAGCGATTTGGACCGGTTCGTGGTTGTGTTTATTGATGACATCTTGGTTTATTCAAGAGATGAGACCGAACATGCCGAGCACCGAGATTAGTGTTGCAAATTTTACGGATAAGCGGTTATATGCTAAGTTCAAGAAGTGTGAGTTCGGTTAAGAGAGGTTAGCTTCTTGGGCCATGTGGTATCTGCATCGGTATTCGAGTTGATCCGAGCAAAATTTCAGCCATACTTAATCGAAAGCCTCAGAAATATTATCGAGGTTCAAGCTTTTTGGGACTTGCCGGTTACTACCGACGGTTTGTGAAAGGTTTCTCGATGATAGCCACACTGATGACGAAACTACTTCAGAAGGATGTTAAGTTTGAATGGACAGAAAAGTGTCAGAAAAGTTTCGAACAATTGAAAACGCACGTAACGGAAGCTCCAATACTAGTGCAGCCCGAATCAGGTAAGGAGTTCGTCATTTATAGTGATGCATCCCTACTTGGGTTGGGTTGCGTATTGATGCAAGAAGGTCGAGTTGTGGCCTATGCGTCGAGACAATTAAAGCCACATGAGAAAAATTATCCGACCCATGACCTCGAACTAGCTGCCATCGTATTTGCTTTGAAAATATGGCGACATTATTTATTTGGCGAGAAGTGCCATGTGTATTCGGACCACAAAAGTCTCAAATATTTGATGACTCAAAGAGACTTGAATCTGCGACAAAGGCGTTGGCTTGAGTTGTTGAAAGATTATGAACTTGTCATTGACTATCACCCGGGAAAGGCTAATGTGGTTGCGGATGCCTTAAGTCGTAAATCACTGTTTGCTTTACGAGCGATGAATGTACACTTGTCTGTTCTATCCAACAATGTGTTAGTGGCGGAATTAAAGGCCAAACCATTGTTGATTCATCAAATTCGTGAAGCTCAAAAAGTCGATGATGAACTGGTTGCAAAACGGGTTGAATGTGTTTTGAATATGGAATCAGAGTTTCAAATTGATGATGACGATTGTTTGAGGTTTAGAAGACGGTTGTGTGTTCCAAGAAATTCAGAACTCATTTCGATGATTCTGAATGAAGCTCATTGTAGCTGAATGTCGATTCACCCGGGGAGTACGAAAATGTACAACGATCTGAGACGTCAGTTTTGGTGGCATGGTATGAAACGAGACATTTCCAATTTTGTCTCGAAGTGCTTAGTATGTCAGCAAGTGAAGGCGGAACATCAAGTGCCTACGGGTTTACTTCAACCGATCATGATACATGAATGGAAATGGGATCGAGTCACGATGGATTTTGTATCTGGGTTGCCAGTGTCGGCAAGTAAGAAGGATACGATTTGGGTTGTTGTCGATAGACTGACTAAGTCGGCTCATTTTATCCCCGTATGTACGGATTTTTCATTGGATAAACTAGCTGAATTGTATGTTTCTCAGATTGTGAGATTACACGGGGTACTGATTTCTATTGTGTCGGATAGAGATCCGAGATTCACCTCACGATTTTGGAAGAAATTGCAAGAAGCTTTGGGCACCAAGTTGCATTTTAGCACCGCTTTTCACCCCCAAACCGATGGTCAATCCGGCGGATAATTCGAGATACTTGAGGATATGTTGAGATGTTGTATCCTCGAGTTCGATGGTTTGTGGGAGCAGATTTACCTTTGATTGAATTCGCTTACAACAATAGTTTTCAATCAAGTATTAAGATGGCACCTTACGAGGCCTTGTACGGCGTAAATGCCGTACACCATTGTTTTGGACCGAGCTCGGTGAGAGTAAAATTTTTGAGTGGATTGGATTAAAGATGCTGAATGTAAAGTAAGAATAATTCGTGAAAGTCTAAAGCGACATCGGATCGTCGAAGTCGATCTGATTTAAAACGAAGAGATATTGAGTATCGTGGGAGACAAAGTGTTTCTTAAGGTCTCACCTTGAAAAAGATACTCGATTTGGCCGTAAGGGCAAACCGAGTCCGAGGTTCATCGGGCCATATGAGATATCCAAACGAGTTGGTCCAGTTGCGTATCGTTTGATTTTGCCCCCTGAACTTGAAAAGATTCATGACGTCTTTCATGTTTCGATGCTTCGACGTTATAGATCTGATCCATCACACGTGATTAATCCATTAGAAGTTGAAATTCAATCTTACTTGAGTTATGAAGAGGAACCGATTCGTATCCTAGCTCGTGAAGTGAAAGAGTTGCGAAACAAAAGGGTTCCGTTGGTAAAAGTGTTATGGCTCAAACACGGAATCGAAGAAGCTACTTGGGAAACCGAGAACTCTATGAAAGAACGATACACAAACACATTTACGGTAAGATTTTCGGGACGAAAATTTCTTAAGTGGGGAGAGTTGTGACTGCCCTAAAGTGACCCTAGTCGGAAAGCGATTTCGGGACCGCTAAATCGAGTCACCAAATCATTTGAATGTGATATTTATTGTCTAAAATATGTGAATATGAATGTGCGAAAATTTTTAAGCTTCGATTTAGTTAATTGCATGTGAATGGAGTACATAGGACTTATGTGAGTTAATTTAGAAATGTGCTAGGCAAATGTAAAGTGGCCTAATAATGCATGTTATAGAAATGGTGGGTTTGCATGTCAAATTGCCCAATATTTGAGCTAATGGCCAGCCATGCTATGAGTGGAAACATGTCACAAACATGTTATGTAGTGATGTATGTTAGGAACAATAAAATAATGAGTATGGGTAATAAAGAAATGGAAAAAGGAAAAGAATGGTGAGATTGTTTCTCCCCCTCCCCATTGTCGTGAATGTAAGAAAGAAAACAAAAAAAAAAGTGTCCATCTTTTTCTCATTTCTCTTGGCCGAATGTTCTAAGGAAGAAAGAAAAACAAGTTGTGTTCTTTGGTTCTTCTTGGCGAATTGAAAGGAAGAAGAAGGAGTGAAGCAATCGGTCATCTTAGGTCACTATTAAGGTAAGGAAGTTGTACTAGCTCTTGAAATTTTAGTTGATATTGAGTGAGATATCAAGTGATTTTTGTAAACCATGACGAAATTTTGATTTTAGATTGAGTAAGGTTTTGACTATGGTAGTTAATAATGGTGAGTTTTGTTGTTTCATGTTAAAGTTAGGTGAATGATGATGATGGATGAGTGTTTGAACCATAAAAAGAATTCGGCTACCTTGTTATGAACTAGGGCCGAATGTGAGTTGGTTGTGGTTGAATATTGCATGCTTGGTAGAATGGTGGATGAAGGTGCCGAATGTGGTCTTTGGTTTGGCATGAAGTGATAATAAAGGTTTAAAAGATAGCTTAGGTTAATTGATACTCACTAATGAGTTCGAATGGAAGCTTTGTTAAGTGTGAAATGAGTGGCCGAGAGAGAGAATTATGGACTATTGCCGAATGTATGTTGGATTGATAGAGTATCCAAATTGATTTTATGTGTGTATGCATGACCGAATATAATCGACCACATGAATGAGTACGAGGTTGATGTGTATGTTCGCCATAGGTAAACATATTGATGGCTTTATCTTGACTTAGAAAATTCGGCTAAGGTGAATATTGGCTAATGTGTTGAGTTGATTCATGGTTTCATATGTATGTGACTTTAGTGTCTAATGTATATATATGGGCTAAGTACCTTGAGTTCCTCTTTTGATGCTCAAATGATTAAATCAATTTATTTGTTAAATTAAGCTCAAGAGCAAAGGGGAACTAAATCCGATAAAGGGAAGGAAAAAGTGGTCGAATAGCCATTGAAATCGTTCGACAACATCCGAGGTAAGTTTTGAGCAATGAGACTTAGTTTATGATTTGATTAAGTCATAATGTATGAGCATAACAAATATCAAAGTGATACGATGATTTTACTTGAATTATATGTTGAGTTAATTAGTCTATACGTATGACGGTAGCCGTATGTGCATAGAGATCGTGTTATAAAGCAAACTAAACCATCTTTGTTTGTATGTGGCTAGTGAGCCGAAATGGGAATGCTTATACGTGACTTGTGTTTGAATTCTAATTATGAAAATGAAATTAGATGTGTCATGATTTATTGATATGTGCATGAATGTTCGGATGATAACCGGGCTAAGTCCCGAGAGCATTTGAGCTAGTGGCTAATTTGGGCTAAGTCCGAAGGCATTCGTATGAAGCTACTATATCTGGGCTAACTCGAAGGCATTAAAGACGAGCTACTATATCCGGGCTAAGTCCCGAAGGCGTTCGGCGAGCTACTATATCCGGCTAAGTCCCGAAGGCGTTTGTCGAAGTTATTATACTGGGCTAAGTCCCAAAGGCATTTGTGCAAGTTACCATAACCGGGCTAAGTCCCGAAGGCATTTGAGCTAGTGGCTATATCCGCTAAACTCAAGGTACTTGGTTTGAGAACGAGTGATCTTGCTGTAATAAGTTAGATTGATACGCTCGTAAAACCCAACGATGAGGTACGTTTCAGATATGCATTGGGGTAGTGATTCCGTTTAAATAATATTCGCCAAGAAATTAATGAGCTTAGGCCTTGGCTAAGTTGATCTTTTGTGTATGAATATAAGGGTCGGTAATGTGAAGTAAGTATGATATTGAGAATTTGTGCATATGAGATTAGCCATATGAATGCTATATTTTGGTTGTGTCTAATTTCATGGCTCAAACTTACTAAGCATTAAATGCTTACTCCGTTTCTTTGATTCTCTGTTTTATAGATTTTGGTTCGTCAGCTATCGGACTCGGGATTTTTGAAGTCGAAGTCGCCCACACTATCAAAGCTCCTTTTGGTATATTTTTGGTTGAACTTTGAAATGGCATGTATAGGACTACCCTTTTGTTGTAGGTCATGTACCTTTCGGTTTTGTGTAAATTTGGATAGCCATGCGAAAATGGCTTAAGTATACTTTGATCATAGCATTATAATCGTTTTGTATGTTGTCCGTCGAGAGGTATGGAAATGTTGGTAACGGTTAGTCATAGGAATGGTTATTCATGATCACTTTTGGTATATGTATGACAAACTCTAGTTGATCCATGGAGGATCATGAAATAGGTAAAGTTTACCTTAAAAATAGATGCTGGCAGCAGCAGTGATGTGGATGTGAAAAATCTATAAATATAGTAGGAATGAAATTAAATAGCGAATAAATTATGTAATCGAAACTTGATGAATCTATTTTCATAGGAAAGTAACGAAACGCTCATATGAACAGTATATTATGAGATGTTAAAGTTTTCGTGAGACAGGGCCAGAACGGTTTCTGGATCCCCTGATCTGACTTTGGAAATTCATTATAAATTAACCAGAGACATTTAGAAGTCATTACATATATTTATAGATTTATTTTTGAGTCTAGTTTCTATAGAAACAAACGACATCAGTATTGAAGCCCTGTACAGGGAGATATCCAAATCGTAATGCATGAAGGTCAGTGTAGTCGCACCCTGTAATAGGGGAGACTTTAACTAATAAACTGTACTAATTGGCCCAACCAAAAATTCTAAAAAAAAATCTGTAGATGGAGATATGAGTCTAGTTTCAGGGAAAAATTACGAAACTGATTTTCAAGTTTTGGAACTCAAGATATGATTTTTAAAGTGACAGTGACGCAGTTAGCCAACTGCCTGGAAATTTTTACAATGGACTGTGAAAGCGAGTGATTTAAGTCTGCAAACCCCTCGTGTCCGACTCTGGCAACGGTCTCGGGTATGGGGTGTTACATTTAAATTTGTATCAGAGCTATGGTTTAGTCAATTCTAGGACTACCGTAATGCGTTGGGTTTAGCTATACATGCCATTTTATGTGATTATTTGATAGTGTGGTGATTTCTGACATTTGCAAATGTGTTTATTTATAGTAATGGATCCCGATCCCGACCGAGTGGTAACTGATGATCTTGAGAGTGTAGCGCCTGCTCCCGCACAAGGGATAGCGCCAGCAGACTCTAAACCTAATGCTAGTAATCCGAATGATGAAGCTAGACAAGCTTTCTATAGCTTGATGAATGATTGGTTCAACCAATACATTCGAACTAATACGGCTGTTCCACAACCTCCATTCCCGACAAATACCACCCCCGCACCTACAACCATGACCCTTAGGTGGCTACTGAACTACTCTCTGCGGCTGTGCAGGACCTGATATCGGAGCTTGCACCTGATCAGCCCTTAATAGACATTCCCGAATGTGGTGCTCAGGGGACCCACACCTTAAACAGGCCCCAATCCTCCTCCAACACTAGCTCAAGTGGCATCTACCACAACCACTGCACTGCTGTAACCCAGTAGAAGCAGCAAAAGAAACAGTGGCCCTCACTCTAACTGGCCAGTCAAATTTGGCCTTCTTCTTAGGCCTTTGCACAGAACTTGAGGGCTCTGAATCCCTCTTGTTCTTGCGTCTCTCATAGTCTCTGTTCTGGCACTCTGCACGCTTAACATCCTCGGTGATCTTTGCCTTCTCTACTAGAACAGAGAACTCAAGCTCTCTTTCCAGAGCAATCAGAACCCTCAAATTATCCCTCAGGCCATCCTCAAACCTAACACATCTCTCATACTCTGATGCCACCATACCTTAAGCATAACGGCTCAGCCTTAGAAATTTGGCCTCATACTCGGCCACAGATCAGTCACCCTGCGTGAGATTCAGGAACTCATGCCTACGAGCATCCACATAACTCGCTCCCACATACTTGCTCTGGAAAGTAGACTTAAAGAAATCCCAGGTTAGACAATCAGGCTGAGTGCCCTCCTTAACCGTTAGCCACCACTGATATGCTTCGTCGTGAAGCAATGAAACTGCACCCTTCAATTTCTTCTTAGGGGTATAGTTTAGGTCCTCTATAATCCTTTCTGTGGCCTCCAACCAATACTCGACCACATTAGGGGCGACTCCTGTGACACCCCTAAATAACTTAGCTCTATTAGACCGTAGTTGCTCAGTTACCAACCCTCGACCTCTAGATCCAAAATTGGGTCCCGTGACCTACTCTAATATCCTCAGCATTGCTTGGGAAAGTGCGTCATCCCCAGCCGATCGCCTTTGAGACCCAGTCTCAGTAGCAGTTGACACAGGTGTCTCACTCGTGTCTAAATTTGGCATGCTGCTCAGATATGATGACTCAGCTCGAGCCCCCCTACAGCCTCTACCTCGGCCTAGAATGCCGCATCCACGGATACCACGTGTGCTCATTATCTAATTGAGTTTATCTACATTAAGATTTTTATGCATCAGTTCAATATTTATTAACAGATGTTTTATGCATAAAGAATCAGAAATTCAGAGTTGTTTTTGAAAGTTTTAGTCTCTATATCATTTTTCTATAGTTTCAGAGTGTACTAACTATAGGATTTTCAAGTTGACTATCAACCATATTTTCAGAGTTTTCATCAAAATTCAGAAATACTTACAGGATCAGCGTCGGAGACTCGGTGTATCACGTACTTAATCAAAGTATTTTTAAACCATTTGGAAACCATTTCTTTAAAACAAAATTTTGGAACCCAAAATCTACAGCTGATTTTTTTTAACTTGACTCTGATACCACTAAATGTAACACCCAAATCTGGCCTAGACGTTATGAACGAGTCTGGCGATGTCACATGGAATGGATTTTAAAAACAACTAACACGATAAAAGTATTTTGGATCTGCTAACTCTATTTGCATAGAATTAATATCAAAACGTTCATTCCTATTTAATTAACTTGCCTTAAAAGTGTTTAAAAGTGGAAGCTTACAAAAAACCATTGTAATTAAGTAAAACTGTTCATGATTAAAAAAAAAAACATTTGCTTTTGGTAAAATCCTGGTTGTTATCGAGTTTTGCAGTTATAAGATCATAAACACTGTAAAACCTAAATTTAAGCAAAATATTCCATAAAGTCTCAATTACAAAGGAAATACCAACAAATTAAAATGAAACCATAAAACAAAAGTGTAACAGTTTTAAAAGAATGGTCACCATCGAGTCCACCGCTGCACCGATCCGCCTAACTCTGTGGATTACCTGTACAAAACAGACAGAAGAAAGGGTGAGTTTACATAAAATCAGTGTGTAACCCCACAAAATTAAGCATACATACATACAGGATAGCAGATATCAGTCAAAAACAGTCTTGGGCCTAAGCCCATTACAGATTTAGATACAGATTTGGGCCTTAGCCCATCTCAGATACAGATACAGATATGGAGTCAGAAATAGAAATCAGGATCCTACCCCTAGCCCCTACACACCATCTCCGACCATCCCTACACACCATATCTGACCATCCCTACACACCATGTGGTGTTTAAAACACCCATCCAACCCTACACACCATGTCAGATCGAATGCAAAGACATATCGATATATTTAAATGAAATTTTGCGGATAGTAGGCGTAAACACCTCTTAGAACACTTCCTCCAATATACATACCATCCCTAACCCTAAAATAGATACAGTAAATGTAGAACCAGGATTATAGAATAACCATGCATACATGCTTAGTTACATATAAAGATTTATGGAACAGATCAGTCAGATAGGCATGATAATAACATGCTCAAAACACAATATCAGTCATACAGATCATATAAGTTAGGGTCTAATTACCACTTACCTATTCTACAGTAGGCTCATAATCATTTGGGACGACCCATACAACCCTAGGAAAGATTTCGGTTGAATGGGCTTACACGCCCATGTAGCTAGCCCGTGTGAGCCCATACGCCTAGATTGGCCTTGGCTGTGTGGATCATACAGCCTGGCCCAAATACCACATGCCTATGTGGCGTGCCCATGTGGGCCCACATGGCCACACCCTAGCCACCACATAACCGTGTCTTGTGCATAGCCTGGGTGTAACACCCTAAACCCGACCTAGACGTTACGACCGAATCTGATGTGTTCCATCAAAGTGCCTTCTAAATCTTGAACTTGATGGTGATAAATTGTTTTTAAGTTAGAAGCCCATTTAGTTTTTTTTTTTACTTGAGTAGACTCGATAGATTCCGTTATTATTTTGAAAACTCGATATTCCTACTCTATCGAGTTAAAATACGAAATCAAAGCCAAATACAAGTTAAAAATAAATAAATTCCCTACATGGTACATAATTAAAACCCAAATATAAAATCTTTGAATAAATTAAGTCATAATCAACCAATCTACGGTTGTGTGGCCACCTCTGAGTCCCTCGCGGCTCCAAATCACCTAAGGCTGGGGATTACCTGCACAGTAAAAAGGAAAGGTGAATTTACGAAAACTCAGTGTGTAATCCCCTACCGGTCAACAGTAACCAAAGTATACAGTATCGGTCTAGGCCTGAGCCCTATTCAGTAACAGTACAGTCTGGGCCTAAGCCCTATATAGTGATAGAGTGGGCCTATGCCCAAAACAATATAAATACAGTGCAGGTATGCAACCCATCCCAATCCAACCATCACACCAACCGTACCATCCAACACACCATGTGGGGATTAAATCGACCCACCCAACCAGTACATGAATATCGTAGTGAAGCTGCTAATAGTAACACGCCAAAGCTGCTAGTAATAGTAAACGTGGTGTAGCCACTAATGTCAAAATACGTGGCAAAGCCACCAGAACAGTAAAACGTGGCAAAGCCACTAGTACAGTACTTCCTCCAAATCAATATCTCAACCCCAATGCAGAATGTCATATCATAAATATTACGTGTATGCAAGGTTTCATACTCAGATATAGCCATGCATATATCATACAATCAACCTACCTCTAGGGTATAATAGTCTTTTCCACCCACTATGGGTAAAATAGTAATTTTCACCGCTTAGGGGCATTTTGGTCATTTACTTAATTTCAGGGTCTCAGTACAGATAACGACCCTTCAAATGGTAAACAGTCGTCTCAAACGACTCAGATAACCCGTATGGCCAAAAATGGGCCCAAAGCCCATTACTCGGCCCAATGGGCCCACCACTCGTGTGGCCCAAACAGCCCAATTTCCGTTGCGCCTATGCGAACCTCATAGTTTACTCCATTATTTGCCACTTACCGAATACTTTATCCAGGTGCGGCCCACGAGCCCATTGGGCCCATACGGCCCATCGCGGGCCAATGAGGCCCATAACGGCCCAAGCTCACGAAAACACTCGTGGTGGCCTTTACTGTTTGTCGTCCCTAATTTGTGGGCTCAGTTTATCGCACAGGCGGTCACACGCTCATGAGGCCTCAACTGCCAAAGTTTTGACTTTTCAGCTTTTCGGCTTTTGCCGATTCACAACAACGTAATGGTGTGGATACACACCTTCGTCCATCATTTGGCAGTAGAAAAAGTTTGGGTGTACGATTACGCACCTGGATTTGCAAAAATGAGAGAACCTCCTACGAGTCCAAAGCCTACAATCGATCCAACATTCAATTAGTCTCCACTTAACACAATCAAGAACAACTAATCCATAACCCAACTCTTCCGCTTACCTTGATACGAACCGTCTCGAGAAGAGTCGAGTCGTATGTAGATTGCCCGATCGTCTACGAGAAGGTACGTTAGGATTAGTTGAGTTGAAGGTATAGTCAGAGTAGAAAGAGGGGTACGAATGGAATGGTAGGAATGAAAGGGTAGGAACAAAATGGTATGAACAAATTGGTCGGTTTAGGTTCGATTAGGTAAAGAAGAAAGAATGGGTTTGAACTACTAAAGGTACTTTCAAGAACCAAATACCGAAATGGTATCGACCGCTGATTTAGCCTTTTGAGTTCGGTTATAGGTTTGGTAAGGAAACCTCGACCCACTATCTAACAAGATAGGAACCTCAAGATGTTGAACGCCACACTACGAATAGTGATAAGTTAAGATGCACGACAAAGAACACGGTTGACACAACTAGAACGCTAGGAACACCAAACGAATCTTTGAACGAAATATAAGAAAAGTATGCCTCACAATTTCTAAGCAAAGATAACATTAACAAAAGTTTCAAAAGTCCTTTACATGGAAATTGAACAAGTATTTATAAGCCTAAGTCTAGGTAGCCGAATGGCCTTTCATACTTACACATTAATTAAAAAAAATTCTAGAAAAATAACTCTTAATATGCATGACCAGATTCGGTTTTGGGAATGGTGGATGAATGCATCTTCATGCTTAAGAAAACTCAAAGTGAATGCATGATATCCAATAGTCACTTGTAGATTCGGCTAACCTTGTTAAATGAAGCAATGTTTGGCCAAAAAGTATGAATTAATTGTGGACACTCCAAGGGCCATCATATGTGTGAAACCGAATGTTGAAGAGTCTTCTAGTGTGAACAAGGTGAACCGAATGGTCTTGCCATGTGAACATAGGTGTGAGCGAATTAAGGAGAGTCATGGGGAAGCTAATTGGCCAAGCTATCTTCATGCATGTGCGAGTACCCTTTGGCCGAATGGTCACCTTGGAGAATGAAGAGATAGCACACCATACATGAATGGAAACATTCATGAACCTTAAAGACATTGAATATGGTCATACATGCACTTGGCCGAACATGCACCTAAGAGATTCAAGCCCCCCAACCGTCCATGCATCTTCAAAGTTCATGCTTGCTTTTAATCTCCATATGTCCATTGCGTTCCTACAAGAAATGTGAACATAATTAATTCAAACTAATGTGAACACAAATATCAACATTAAATTCGGTTATGACAAATTTAATTATCATCAATAAACACTTTTAAGACATACTTAATATAACTAATGTGAACTAAATTTAATATGTACGATATTAATTAACTAATTATTGAACTTATTAATTAAAAAGTCAATAGTAGTCAAATGAATTCAAAGTGAACTCCATGAGCTGATGGTTAATTCATGAGTTAACCCGAGCTAGGCCTAAACTCGTGAGTGATAATAAGTGGTCCCGAGCTAATGAGTGGTGTGGAGCTACATGGGAGCTAACTTGAATCAAGGAGAGCTTGGTGAGCTGAAATGAACTTGTAGAAAAGTTCGCATGGATTTCCAAAATGGCCACTAATCGGTTCGATAGGTCTAGCATTGACATCATCCCACACATTTGAACTAAAGCTATAATGACTTCTTTAAATTGTTTTGCACGAGCCCTTGTGATCGGCCCTTGAGGTAGCACCATCGGATCTCGGCTTGGACTTGGCTTATGGGAAGCCATGATCGTATCATACCTTGACCGAAAAGAGAATGGCCAACTGCGTTAGGAATAGTTAGGGTCGATCACCCGTATTTAGGCACCTAATTGCACTCATGATAGATTAATAGGTGAACTAAATAAAAAGTAGCCTACAATCATAAAGATAACACTTAAGAGACTAGGGGCAATCGACCTTACTCAAGAATTTGGAAGATAGGGTTTCAATGGTTTGAGAACGTGCTACGCCCTTCGTTTCTCAGTGATACCTAGAATTCACAAACACACATCATGGGAAAAGAGGTCACCCATCGACAAGTACAAAGATTTATGAGAAGGAGTATTCGGCTTTTAAGAAAATAGTAGAAGAGATAGAGTTGCTCACACGATATACTTACCAATAGCAGGGGAACCTAAAATTCAGCCAACCAAACAAACTGAGTAACACATATACTAAAATGATGAACTAAGAATCAAAAAAATATTTGAAGAAAAAGGGAAGAAGTTTCGGCAAGGGGGTGTTAAGTTCAACAGTAGGGTCGACCAAAGAAAGAAACATGTAGAAAGAATAGAAGAAAGATGGGTATTAGAGGAAGGCTATATTCGGCCAAAGATTTAGAAGGGAAGAATGAAAACAGAAATATAAAGGGAAGAAAGAAAAGAGAAATATGTTTCGACACAAGGTAAAGTCAAAAGAAAGAAATAAAAATAAAAGAATTAGACTTAAATCCCGAAAGGCATAAAGAGAGATCGGCACAAAGGAGAATGGTACTAAAAAAGGTCAAAAAGAACAAACCTAAAATAGAAGAGAAGGAGTTCGACTCCTACTCTCCCACCAATTACCGAAAATACACTCCCAAAACCCCCTTGGCCGAATTTGCACTCACAAGCACCCCTCATTCGGCTACAACTCATTCCAAATTCAAATTTCTTGAAGTTCTTCAAGATTTTCTCCCCTTATCCCTCCTTGATATCCTCCACAACAACCTCTATGACCCATTCAAACTCTCTATCACCAGAGTTCAAATCCCACATAACTCTTGCCATCCCATGAAAGTAAAATAAATGCTCCTTGATTACCAAGGGATTCGAACCCATACCCCTCTCAGATGCTCCACATGCTACTTGCCACTAAGCCACAAGGCTTTTTGTGACATAAAATCTCACACACTTAAAAATAAGTCCTAACTGTGAATAGCCAGTCTCACTTAAGAACAAAACCAAAAATTTTGCCAAAGCCCAGACTCGAACCCAAGCTTTTCAAACACACCCAAATCATTAAGCCAGTAAAGCAACACATAATTTGTGTCAAAGCATGCAAAATCATAGACCCTACATTTTTAGGGCGTTACATTAGCCTTTGTCAATTACACGGCCATGTCGTTGCACATGGCCTACCACATGGCCGTATGGCATCGATAGAGGGGTTTTTTGCTTTCGCTAAATCCTATTTTTTGTGCTTCAAGTACACACCTTGTACGTTTTCGTAGCAAATGCAATCCAAAGCCTCCAGAACCTTCAATCACACTACGACGAATTCACACTACTAGGATGCCGATTAGTAGCCTCCAACCTCCTGATCCACTCCAGTATCAAACAAAAAGCACCAATACTAAAGAAACACAAAAATTTGGTAGTAAGTAGATAGCCAAAACAAAAATAAAGACAGTAGTACAAAAGCAAAACGACAGCGAGCAAGGAGAGGAAATTCTCACGTCAAAAACTTTTGGGAATTGGGGGAGAGATGGAATTTTGAAAAAAAAAATAGAAAAGATATGAAACACATCCCTAAATTCTCTCCCATTAACACCATAACTCAAAATTCAACTTCTGCCCAAACTCTCTCTCAGAACCGAGTCAAAAATAAATACCCAAGTTCGCATAAGGATTCAAACACCTGACCATCAGCAAACTAACAGTCTACTTAACCACCAGACCAGCAGGCCTATTCTATTAAAATTTTACAAACAATTTAACATAAGCCCACTCCTCAAGCACAAGGCTTAGTTCAGAAAAAGTATCAAAATGCCAAAGGTAAGACTTGAACTTGGGACCTCTCACATACAACCCAGAACACTTAACCACTGAAGCAGATACACATTTATGTCTCATTTTCACAAAAGCAAAAATAAAAATTTTGGGCCGTTACATTTTGAATCATTTTGTAATCCTCCTTTAACTACTATTCACTATGTCAAATTTGCCACATATATTCAAATTATTTCAATTCATATAAATGAACAATTTCTCAAGAATTTCAATTGCTTTTATCATCCTAAATCCCTCAAGTATTTTAATATAAACTTTAGTATATAGTGATTCATAAAAGGTTGTAACAATAACCATTAGACGCAAGTTAAATCTTTTATGAAATGTCAATTTAATGATATATCTAAAGGTTATTGCATCCACCACAAAAGAATATTATATCTTTTCATAATCAATGCTAGGACTTAGCGAAATACTTTATATTTTTATTCCGCTTTTGTAAAACTACTTCAGTCGCACCCTTATTGGCTTTATACATTTAGATATTTGAACTACTGGTCCAAAAACTCCACAAATTTAATTGTATTTGAGTTGCGTCTTTCTATTTTGATCAATTTATTCTATATCTATATTTCTCAATAGATTTATTCAGGATTCTCCTTTTATTTCTTTATTTCAATAATAATATTGCATGCAAAATCGTTGTCGACCACTTTTATTATTCAATTCCACATTTTCTCGAATTGACATAACTTATCAAGATCTCTTATTTTCATTATTTTAAAATTCAGTTTCAGGTACCTGAATCTCTTCTAAAGTTTACTTATTAGTTATGTCTTGGGTCTCTTCTGGAGCACCCGCCTCCATTATATGACCATCTAGAATAATTTTTCGATCAATCTATTATTTATTCTAACTGATTGTCCTACTGGGATTTTGATTCAAATTAAAATACTAGATGATATATAACACTTGGTTATTTTCGTTACGGTTGTAAATACATTTAACAGTTAACTTGTAATGAGTTATCCATATTGAACTTCTGGTTCTATTGCTCTCCCCCTAACTCATTACAAGTTATTGTTTGTCTCCCACTAATGTTGGGAAAACTGACAACTCATGTCACAATTAAATCTTGAATTAATTGCTCAAAAATATTATAAGGAGACTCATATAAATATACATTCCCAATCTCTTATTATGACCTATGCATTGTGGTGGAGCAGTTGGAACATATACCACACATCCAAAAATTGTAAGATGGGAAACATTTGGCTTTTGACCAAAAATCAATTGTAATGGGAAGTATTTATAATTTATTAGCTTGATAGGTACAACATGTAAATCAATACAAGCATGAATCTCATGCTAAAATAGAAAGTTTTTTTTCTCAGAAGTAATGGTTTAGCTATTAGTTGAAGGCATTTGATAAACAATTCAACTATATCATTTTGTGTGTCAACATGAGTTACAGGATGTTCAACTTTTATCACAATTGACATGCAATAATCATTGAAAACTTGGGATGTAAACTCACCAACATTAGCAAGATGAATTGTTTTAATTGCATTATCTGAAATTAATCATTTAAACAAGTAATCTTGCAAACGACAAGTTGTGATTTGATAATGCATGTGATTATTTTGTAGATACATCTACCAAAATCATATAATATTAAAACCATCCACACGGTGGATGAATGGGCCCATATTCATTTCAGAAATGCAAGACATTAAATCTCAACTTTAGCTAGTGAGTTTCTAAGAACCAATTTTTATTGAGAACAAACAACAAATGAGAATTCTTTAAATTAAAGAATCTTCTGGTTCTTTAATAGATGTCCATATGAATTCTCAATTAATTTTTACATCATATATGATCCAGGATAGTCTAACTGGTCACTCCAAAATCTTTTGGTTTACTTTAACATGTGTTTCAATTGTACTAAATTGTAACAAATTGATAATTTGATTATCATTCCTTTTAATTTGTATCCACATATAAGTACTATTGTGACATTTACTACTGGAAATGTCTAAATCAATGTGAAGTCTATAATGTCACCAAGTCAATAAATATAATTTCCAAATAATTGTATGCAATATTTGCTTCAAGGAATATGCCAAAATCTTCAAATGCCCAAAAATCTATTAATATCAAACTTTGAGAGTGGATATTATTTTTCAGGTGTACAACAGGTACATAACCAATAACTTTTCATACATAAGTTTCTCTTGCAAGTTCTCATTAATAATATTTTCCCACGTAATTTTAATTGAGAACTTATTCTGAATACTATAGAGTTATCTCAGTTTTTAAAAAAACTTGCAACTTCAGGTGCATCCAACCATAACGAGCTTTAGATAGAATTATCATATTCTATTACTCATAAGTAGATCTTTCACAATTAAATATTTTGCTTCCAATCCCTTTAATAGGGATGATGATAAAAGAATATCACAAAGATTATAAATTAATAACCAAATCTCCTTTTTTATTCATATGAAATATAATATTTTTCTCATTCACAGTCTCAATATGAGATCCGTTATGAATATCTTTTAAAACCAATAGATTAACCATCACAAGGTATTAATATATTAGCTCTTCTAGAGCTTTCGGCTAATTTTGTACTACCAAATATTGGAATAATATTCGTTTGTTTCAGTACCAAATAAGAAATCTTTTCTATCTGTAATGATAGAATTCATTACTACATTTTCATATCATTCTTCAAAGAATATTAACAAAAACAAAATAATTGGGCATATGGCACATATGTGGCCAATAATCTTTCCTATCACATTGATAACATAAGTTATCTTTACCCTTTGAAAAGTATCTTGAGAACTCTCATAGTTCTCTTATTTATTACTATGTTCCCACTTTTAGTGGTCCATTAGTATATATTTTATTTTCTTTATGTTTACATTCCTTTCGGGGAATACAACAAATCTAGTAGGACGAACTTATAAACATCTCAATAGATTCTTTATTTCATAATCACCATCGCAAACATGTATGGATTTTAAATTAAAATCTATCTATTCATGTTGTCATGATTAGTCTCCAATTATAATAAATATGATATAATAAATAAATCATAGTAAAATATACCTAGAGATATTTAACATCATCATCATCACCTTGACTACTATCAAAAGGACTATTACAAGTAGTAAAACAACTTTGTTTTCGTAATAACATTTACAATCTAATAGTAAAAATTATTTAATAAATAATCAAAATTTTCATGTACGATGCTTGAAAATTATCTTATACATATTGTATCAAATTTCAATATCGTATATATATTATAAAATCTTATCTTACTCTAATAAAATATTCATAAGTTCAATTTAAAAGATATCATACAATCATTCAACATTAGCAAGTTAATAAGACTCAATTGATCCTATCAAATTTCAGTTTAATCAGCAATGGTAGGTTAATAACACTTTCTACCATAATTAAAATTACAAGAGTATTTAATAACAAGAATTTAATAATCAAAACATCTAAATATTATGCATAATATAACTTAACTAAAAAACTTCAAAAAGAATGATTTACCAAAAATAATAACATAGAAAACATACCATATTAATAGCAAACATATCTAATAAACAATTATGTCTTTTACATAAAAAAATTTAATCTAGAAACACAAAATCAAATACCATTAGAACGTGAAATTTATGTCAAATAAAAATTAATAGTAGTCATACCTTAATTGAAAAAGAAAATATGGTCGAAATATAAAAGTTTTTACCAAATCTATACTTTACCCATACTTGTACAATAAATCAAAGATCGAATAAGAACCATAATTCATTCTAAGATTGAATCTTACTTCTCGATTTAATATAGATAACGGTATCAAATCTTTCACCATCCTTAAGAACAAAAAAGTAAAATAAGTTAATCAAAACAATGATAACATATAATGGAAGAAGAATAAAAAATAATAATCAGATATGAAACATTAAATAAAAGAAACTTCTTGTAAAAACTTTGTATCTTGCTGTCAAAGATATTGAAAATCATGAAGGATAAATTTGATCGTTGATAAAAGGAACTATCACTTTGAGCAATATCGTGCTGATAACGTGTTATAAAATAAAGAGATATGGAGAGAATAAAGAACAAAGAAAATATGAAAGCAATAGAGAATATAATTTATTGATCAAAATGGGTGATTACAATGCTTCATCGAGTCTCTATTTATAAGCATAAGAAGTATAAAAGAAATAGAAATCTAATTCAAAGTACAATAAAATTTTATCTTGATCATGATGAATATCCACTTAATAAGATATTCATAATATAAATAAAATTATTAGTATTTATTTATAAGTCCTTCATATTTTTATTTAATTTAATGATGATATGTCATGTTATTATTTATAGTTAGTACATAAGACTTATACACTAATGGGATATATCATGTTATTATTTATAGTTAGTACATAAGACTTATACACTAATGGGAACGGTGCATCAAATATTAATCCATTATTTTGATTCAAAACCATGCACTTATGTTGATGATATTTTCACAAGCTATTGTAAAATTCAATAACTATAATTTTTAAAAAAACTATGTTAAACTACTTTAAGTATTTTATTATCCACAATGATGTCATTAATTGTGATTTTTGATGAATTGTTAATTGAGGTTTTGATTTGTTTTTTTATAGATTAAAACGATTTTGTTCACATTTGTAAATTAGAATTAATATATATATACATGTTAAACATTTATTAACATAAACGCAATAGATACATATCAATTAAGTGAAATTTTTAAAATTTTGTTTCACTTAAACAATCTACTAATATATATTTTATTATATATATATATATATATGATCTATATCTATAATATATATTAAAATTTGACTTTGAAGTAACTTTTAAATTGATGAAAATAGTTTTTATTATTAATTATTTTTCTAAATTGACACTAAAATAATAATTTAATAATATTTTATGTGATAATAATAAAATTAATATTAATTAATATGAAAATATATTAATATGAAATTAACTAACATGGTCATATCTTTTAAAAATTCTACTTTTAAAAATAGATTAAATTATTAATTAATAAAATTATAAATCTATAAAATCATTGAATATAATTGGGTAAATTTATAATAATAGAATCCAAGTATTTTAATTAAAAAATATAATATATATAAATATGGTTTTATTTTAAAAATGGTAATAATTAGTAATGTTAAAATCAATTTTTATATGTCAATATAAAAAATAATATATCAATATATTGGTAATCTAATCTACAATGTATCATTATTCATTTATTCTTAATTTATATGTCAAAACTCAAAGAAAATAAATATATTTCATAATTAAATTAAATATTAAATCATCTGAGTTATTTGAGTGTTCAACGCTCGTAGGGCAAACAATGATTTCTAACTTAACGCATCCACAACAACGTTAGCTTTTCCCTGGTGATAATCAATTACCAGATCATAATCTTTCAATAACACGAGCCACCGTCATTGTCTCAGGTTTAATAATTTTTGAGTCATTAAATATTTAAAGCTTTTATGATCAGTATATACGTGACATTTCTCGCCGTACAGATAATGTCACCAAACCGTCAAAGTGAAAACAATTGCGACCAATTCTAAATCGTGAGTTGGGTAGTTTCTCTCGTGTGATTTTAGCTATCGAGAAGCAAAAGCTATAACCTTTCTGTCTTGAATCAATACACAACCTAATCCACTAAGTGATACATCACTGTAAACAACATATTCTTTCCTAGATTTAGGCTGAGTCAAAACAAGAGCTTTTGTTAATAAAACTTGCAACTTATCAAAACTTTGCTGACATCTATTTGACCAAATAAATTTAATGGTTTTCTGAATAAGCTTCAAATTATCGAAAAATTCTTAACAAATCATCTGTACTAACCAGCTAAACCCAGAAAACTACGCACTTTAGAGACATTTTGTAGAGCTTTCCAATTAACAATAATAAAGATCCTGCTCGGGTCAACATGAATCACATCTACTGAAATCACATGGCCAGAAATCCAACCTTTCTGAGCCAAAATTCACATTTACTGAATTTTGCGTACAATTGTTTCTTATGCAAAGTCTGCAACACAATTCTCAAATGCTGAGCATGTTCGGATTCTATTTTAGAATAGATCAGCATATCATCAATAAACGCAACCACAAATCTATCCAAATGAGGCTAAAACATTCGATTCATCAAATCCATAAAAATGACATGAGCATTAGTTAATCCAAACGAAATTACCAGAAATTCATAGTGGTCATAACGAGTTCGAAAAGTAGTTTTCAACACATCAATATCTTTAACTCACAATTGATAATAACCAAATTTGAGGTCTATTTTCGAAAAAATTGTTTCACCCAAACAAATCACTGATACAGGGCAAAAAAATTTATTCTTTATCATAACTTTATCATACCAGTCTTTCTTTTTCACAAATAGCATAGGTGTACCCCAAAGAGATACACTCAGCCGAATAAAACCTCTGTCTGACAATTCTTGCAACTGTGCTTTAAGTTCTTTGAACTCAGTTGGTGCCATTCAATACAGTGCAATTGATATTGTAGTAGTCCCAAGCATCAAGTCAATCACAAATTCAACTTTACGTTTAGGCGGTAATCCTGATAACTCTTCAAGAAACATGTCAATAAACTCGTTAACAATCATACCTAATAAATCTTCAATCTCAATACTCAAGTATCAAGTATATAAGCCAAAAATGCTTCATAGCATTTTCAAATCAATTTATGTACAGAGATAGCTAAAATAACTTTAGTAGCACTATCTGATCTATTAGACTTAATTGTAATCATTTCACCAATCTAACATCTCAAATCAATCGTTTCAATATACAATTCACTATAGCATCGTGTAACGTCAACCAATCCATTCTCAGAATGATATCAAATTCGTGAAATGGTAACAACATCAAATCGTAGGAAAGTCACAACCCTGTATTCTCAGTAGACACTTTGGACACATTAACTATCATACACTGACCTAATGGATTAGTAACTCAAACACCAAACTCAGTTAACTCAATAGATAAATTCTTATCCATTGATAATGCAATGCAAATATATGAGTGAGTTGACCTATGGCCAATCAGTGCATACACAATTACATCAAACAAATAGAATGTACCGATAATAGCATTAGGTGTGGTAGCTTCCTCCTTGGCTCAGATGGCATATACTTGAGCAAGTGCTCTAGCTTCAGATCTAACAACTGTGCCTTTGGTCCACTATGATTAGCTCTAGTATTACTTCTTTGACTAGGACGTCTACCTTTTTGAAGCATAAACAACTTCTTTATACTCCGCTCATCATTGTCCCTCACTTTTCTCAGGAAATTTCGTATGAAATGAACTATCAATCCACATTTGAAAAATGCACCTAACTTGGTTTTGTATTCACCAACATGTAATTTTCCACAATGTTCGCATATAGGTCTCGGAGCACTATGGACACTGCCAACATTATTCACAGGTAATACCTAAGATCTCGAATCATGCTACCTCGGATTATTTCTACTTGAAAACCCAGATGGTGAAGTAAATTGGCTGAAAACTTCTGTCAATTTCTTTGACGGTGGAGCCAAAAATGGTCTAGAGGAACTCTGTTTACCAAAATCCTGAGATTTTCTTTCATTCCGTATCTTATTGTAGCAGATTTCTTCCATCTTTTGTGCCCGGTTAGATAACATCACGAACCCTCACAATTCCATCGTGCCAACTAACATTTTAATCTTATCATTTAACCTATCTTCAAAATGGATGCACATTTCTTCCTCAGTTGACACAATTTCTTGGGTATATTTATTGGGCTGCACAAATTCTCGCTTGTACTCGGCTATAGATTTATTTCCCTATTTCGATTCAAGAAATTTTTTCTTTTTTCAATCCAAGTATCATTTACTGACATATTTCTTTCTAAACTTGAATTTGAATAAATCCCAATTTACTTTGTCTAGCAGTACAACCACTGTCAACGTTGACCACCAGTTATAAGCCTCATTTTTAAGTAAGAACACAACACATCTAAGATAATCATCGAGAGAACAGATGATTTCGTCAAAAACTCTATGAATGTTTTCAAGCCAATACTTTACCTTAGCTAGGTCGTCATCCGTTTTGCCTTTAAATTCCTCGACACCACACTTTCTGATTTTATCAATAAGGGTGATTCGACCATGACCCGAGACCCTCCTAGAGTTGGTGTGGAACCTTTGGAAATGCCATTGGGGTTTATCGAGAGTTCATAAAAAAGCAAGCCAAGAAAAACTTGCAACCTGATTCGAGCTTATTTAGCTCGATCCTAGCTCATTGAGCTCGATTCTATTTCTTTTTTTTTAATTAATGCATTTTTAGTTGCTGGAATAAATTAAATACGTTTAGTTAATTTAATTAGTTCAACTCAAGTTAATAAATATGTGCTAATCTGAACATGTTAATTAAAGTGTTAAATATGTCTTAGTTTAATACATGTTAATAGCTGTTAATGTATCTAAGTTTGAGAAAAATTAAATATGTCTTAGTTAATACATATTTTAATTTGTCTCAGCTGCATTTATAGATTATCATAGCTGCCGAATTTATTATGTCTTGAGCTGATTTAATTTGCTGAATTAAATTGTTCCAGCCACATGCATGGACAGTTTGAATGAAAAGTGTGCTGGTGATTTAGGTGCTCCAAGCAACTCTTCGTGAACACTAAGGGAAAAAGGTAAGTTGCTGGTTTCTTTCTCCAAGCTGCCACTTCGTGGAATCCAACAGCCCTAAGAGCTTTCACACTTGCTGGAAATTCCTTTCACACTTGTTGCTCGTTCAGTTTTGAGCATTCACACACAAAGTGATACGAACTACCTCGGGGAGAGTCGAGTCGTATGCTGAGTTGCCCGATCGTCTACGAGAAAGTATCGTTCAATTCACTTTTGAAATGAATGGATGGAAAAATAGGACGGAAGCTATGTATAATGGTTCTATGATGGTTTATGGATAAGAATAATATGTATATTCAGCTAAATTGGAAGGGAAAGTGAAAGAAGTAAAATAGATGATAGATATGGAAGAAAAGGGTTCTTAAAAGCAAGCACGAACCAATATTAGAAAATATCGACCCAAATGCTTATAGGCTTTCAAGGTGGAGGATGAAAGTGATAAACCTCGACCCACTACTTAGCAAAGTAGGAACCTCGGTATATGGGTGAATGCCACACTATTTGATAGTGATAAGTTCGGGATAGTGAAGAACAGGGTTGACGCCACTAGGCTTCCTAGATAAGCCAACGAAGTCCTCAATGAAATATGAGAGAAAGAAATCTCACAAATTCCATGAAAGTTTAACAAAGTTTCATTAAGTGAAAAGTCTAACCTCTTACAAATGAAATAACATATATTTATAGCCTAAATAAAAGTAGCTGAATGGACAAGCTTAGAAGCTAAGAAATTCGCCATAAACACCTAGATAATTCTAGAAGAAAAATCATGAATATCCATGAATGTGCAGCCCTTTAATGTTCCATCATCCCCTTGGCGAATGAAGCTTTAATGCACCTTGAATACTTGAATGGTTAGCTTGAAAATGCATGGATCATGCATGAAACGTCCCAATGTATGTTCCTCCATAAATTCGGTCCATGAACCTTCAAAACATGAACATTAAATAGCCCCTACTTGCATGAACGTCTCTAGTACATGTACTCCCTTAAATGCCATCCATTGATCCTCAATTCTACATGCACCTCTTCATACATTGCACCAAGCCCTACATGAACTTGCATTAATTTCCTTCCATGCATGCATGTGTACCGTCCAAAGGGATTGGATCTTCTAGATACATTCATGCATGAATCTTCATCATTCATGTAACCGAATGTGCATTTGAACCCAAGCATTCATGTATTTTGTGCATTCATGTATTTGGCAAATACATGAACTTGTAAACACCTTGAATCTGGTCATACATGCACCTAATTAAATGTTGTTCATTCATGCATGTGGGATGTCCAAAAGAGATGTTTCTTCAAGCATTCATTGCGCCGTCCATGAGCATTGTACCTACAAGAAATAAAACAATTCATAAGACATCATGTGAACACACATAAATTCAGCACAATGTGAACACATTTAAGTTATGTGATATCTATGACATATTAATAACAAATATTAATATAAGACAAGTTTAATGCTTAAATAAATATGTGCAAATTTTATTTAATGCATTAAAGACAAAACCGAAGTTAAACTAAAATGAGCTAAGCTTTAGCTCGTGAGCTAAAGTTGAGCCGAGATTAAACTCCTAAGTCAAGTCGAGCTAAGGTTTAGCTCGTGAGCTGAATATGAGCTAGGAGTGAGCTCAGTTTAGCTCAGGCAAGTTGGATTGAGCTCGAATAAGCTGGATTTGAGCTGGACGAAGCTAGTGGAGCTAGAAACGAGCTTGGATCAGCTTGACAGGCTTGTTCGATGAAGTTCGCGGAGCGTGCTCGTATCACAAAGACTATTCAAATTCGTTGGTTCACACCTAAGGACCATTAAAGTGCCCAAGCTGACTTTAATAAGTTCAAAACTATTCAGCTGATCAAAACAAGCCATTTAAGCAAGTCTATTCAGTTCTTTCAGCTCATTACTTAATTTTATTAACTCCAGCTAATTGGAAACATCAAGGGACTATCCATTGGTGTCACCTAGGCTAAGGAGGACAATACATTAGCCTTGCATAACTTGCAAGATTATTGTGATTAATCTGTTTCAATTTAGGAATATATTGTTACTTCACTTAATCTTTTACTTGCTTATTAAAATTGATTAATTATTTGAATTGGCATAGTAATAAGTTCAAGAGATTAGTTAATTTAATAAGTCTATATGTGCTATATTAACAAATTACCAAGTTGCTGTGAATTTATTTGTAACAAAATGAACATTTTTTTAGTAATATTAAGTTAAGAAATGTAATTGATCTAACACAATTATGTCATATTGATTAAACTTGTTTTTCAAAAATAGTACATTGGAAACTTTACCCTTTTAATTTTCTTAGTTAAAATCTAGTTATATTAAACCCTTTTTCAAAACAAAATATTTTCCTTCACCAGAGTGTTTTTAATTGCATTTCATAAATATTTTCAAACACAGCCCTTTTGGTGTATAATAACTCAACATTTACTTGTCACTTTATTACTTGTTGTGATTGTGTACACTTTCACATTTCCATTGTTCCAAGTTTTTGGCGCCATTGTTGGAGACTGTTTTAAAAGTCATTATTTGAGAATTTGTTAATTTTGCATTTTGGTTTATTTTTCTGTTTAATTTTAATTTCATTATTTTTCTGTGATTGTTTTAGGTGTTTATGAGTATTGATCGAATTATCGATTTACTCCCCATAGACCCTGAGATTGAAAGAATTTTTCAACAAAGAAGATAACAAGCAGTTCAAAAAAGGATTGAAGGGATGAAATTTGAAAATCTGAATAAAGGAAACGGAGCAAACCCTACTCAAAATCCTATCTTTATTGGTAATGATAGGGATAGAGCCCTAAGATAGTATATCGTGCCAATGTTTCATGTGCTTAATCCGGGTATTAGGAGACCCAAAATTGAGGCACAACAAATTGAGCTAAAGCTAGTCATGTTCTAGATGCTTCAGACAATGAGCCAATTTAGTGGAATACCTACCGAAGATCCTCACCTTCACTTAATATTGTATAGAGGTGAGTGATTCTTTCAAATTAGGCGGAGTACCCAAATATGCACTACGATTAAAGTTTTTCCCACATTCGCTAAGGAACAAAGCTTGAGCTTGGTTGAACTTATTGCCACCAGATTCAGTTCCCACATGGCAAGAGTTAGCAGAAAGATTTTTTATGAAGTATCTCCCAACTAGCAAGAATGCTAAGTTGAGGAACGAGATCACTACTTTCCAATAGATGGATGGTGAGTCCTTGTATGAGGCATGGGAAAGATACAAAGAATTATTACAAAAGTACCCTCATCATGGAATCCCGTATTACATTCAACTTGAGATATCCTATAATGGTATTAATGCTCACACGAGAATGGTAGTATACGCTTCTGGTAATGGAGCTCTCCTTTCTAAGTCTTGTAATCAGGCTTATGAAATCATCAAGAGGATTCCCAACAACAATTACTAATAGCCAACCAATCGAGCAGCGTTAAGAAGACAAGTTGTTACAGTACATGAAGTGGACACTCTCAATTCACCAGCATTTCAGGTATCTTCGATTTCCTCAATACTTAAAAATTTTACCACTAATGGGTTTAATAATTTTGCAGCTTAGCCAACGATTCAATTCGAAAATGTAGCTTGTGTTTATTGTGAGGAAGGGCACTTGTTCGAAGAATGTCCGTCAAACATAGAATCTGTGTATTACATGGGTACCCAGAACTAGAATCTAGGATGGCAAGGACTGCAATCCAATTTTTATAACTCATCTTGGAGAAACCACCCAAATTTCTCTTAGAGTAACCAGGGGACTGGGCCCAGTAACACCTATGCACAACCCAGATGGACCCAACCAACTAGATTTACCAAACAAGTTCAAAAACCAACCTAAGTTGAACCATCCAATTGCTTATAAAACTTGTTAAAAGCATACAAAGCGAAAAAAATGATGCCTTAATCCAAAGCCAAGAAGCTACATTGAAAAACCTGGAAAACCAAATGGGTCAGCTTGCAACTAAATTTAGGAACCGACCACAAGGTGCTTTGCCTAGTGGTATGGAGAACCCAAGCAATCTAGGGAAAGAGCATTGTAAAGCGTTGACAATGAGGAGTGGAAAGACGTTAGAGCCTAACATTGTCAAACTTGAAGAGGAGCCAGTTGATGCTCAAGATTCAGTGGAAGTTCAACCAAGTGTTGAAATTCCAGCTTCACTAGAACCCGAATTTGCAAAATTCGATAAGGTAACTTCTAACCTAGTCAATTCTGATAAATTAACAACTTCGTTAGATGTAAAATTGCCACAGAAGACAAATCAACCAGTTCCAGTAAAGATTCCTCCACCACTTTACCCTCAAAGGCTTCAAAAGCAGAAACAAGAAGTCCAACTCAAGAAATTTCTAAATGTTCTCAAGCAACTTCATATCAACATTCTGTTGGTAGAATCACTTGAACATATGCCGAATTGTATCAAATTTATGAAGGATATCTTGTCCAAGAAACAAAATATTTGGAGAATTTGAGATGGTAGCCCTGACGAAAGAATGCGGTGCATATCTTCAAGACAAACTACCCCCAAAGATGAAGGACTCTAGATGTTTTACCATACCTTGCAATATTGGAGAAACTTATTGTGGTAAGGTATTATGTGATTTGGGTTCAAGCATCAACTTGATGCCCATTTTCATATTTAGGAAGTTGGGGATAGGTGAATTTAGACCTACCACAGTTACACTTTAATTACTAGATTGATCCTTAGTACATCCAAAAGGAAAAATTGAGGATGTATTGGTACGTATAGACAAATTTATTTTCCTACTGGCTTTATTATTTTAGACTTTCAAGCAGATAAAGAGGAGTCAATCATCTTAGGAAGGCCTGTCCTAGCAATAGGAAAGACCCTTATTGATGTGCAAAAGGGAAAACTTACCATGCATGTTCGGGACGATCAGGTAACAAATAATGTTTTTAAGTTTATGCAATTTCCTAACATAGTTGATGATTGCTATGTAGTATTCGAGTTAGGAATTAGTCATGGGAAAGGAACTCAACTCTGTTGAGGACCCATTGGAGAAAATTTTGACATTAGGCCCTCCAAGTGATGAAGATGGGAGAATACTTAGCTTTGCTAGAAGCTAATCAAAGGGTATTTAATTCACAATCTTGCTTTGAATCTTTGCAACTAGAAACTAGAAATTATGCCCAACCAAAACCATTAATTGAGGAGCCACCTAAATTAGAACTGAAGGCACTTCCCTCACATTTAAATTTATTTAGGTAATGCTTCTACTTTTCCTAAGGTTGTTTCAGTGGAGTTGTAACACCCTTAAACCGTATCCGTCGCCGGACTAGGGTTAATAGGTATTATCGAACATTTCAGAACATTTTACAATCAATTCACAAACATCAATCATATATCATCCTTTGATTGCAATTCATACACATATAATCCCTTTAGGATGTCTAGTAGACCTAAACCATGCATTAGAAAGAGTTCGGGACTAAACCGATCACATATAAAAGTTTCCGGACACTTACAAAAATTTTAAAAATCAAAGGCCACACGCCTGTGTGAAGAGGCCGTGTGCCTCACATGGTTATCAGACACGCCCGTGTCATAGACCGTGTGAAAACAAGGCATACATACTGACTTATACCACACAGCCAGAGACACGCCTGTGTGCCTTAGCCATGGTCGAAATTAACTTGGGTCACACGGCTGGCCATATGCCCGTGTGTCTAGGCCGTGTTTGAGTGTGACTTGCTTCAGAAAGAAACATTGAAGGACACAGTCAAGACACACGCCCTTGTACTCAATAGTGTGGGCAAATATAGGCCATTTACAAGGCCAATTTGCCACCCATTTTGGGTTATTCCTACAAGCTAAATTCAAGAATCAAATATACCATATTTTTAACCAATTTCAACTCCAAAATATATATCATTCAAATCATAATATTCTCAACCAAATAATACTCATCACTCATACCAAAACATACCAAAGACATATGTTCATATTTCATTTCATCCTAATTCAAAACATACCATTTCATCATCATATCAACTACCTAACCAACCATGAAACTTACCAAAATGACCATTTCATTAAGCCATTTATGAACACATCAAACTTACCAAAAATCATACCATAATTGAGTCCAAAATCAAGCCATATCTCATGGCATGATATATATATACATCTCAAAACATATTCAAAGACTTCTAGCCTATACATGCCATACTTCACTATATACATTTCTGAATAAGTACCAAAAATATAATTCGATAGTGTGGTGAGATCCTTGACGATCCCCTGAGCCTCCAGTAGCTTCGATATCTATAAAACAATGCAAGTACACACAAAGTAAGATTTCAAAAGCTTATTAAGCAATATACAAATAAAATAATCACATAATACTATTCTAAACCAATTCACTCATGTAGCTCATGGCAAACCACAATCACATAACCATATGTCCACAAATGTACATATATTTACCTTTCATTCTCAAACATGATGTACATTTCAAACGTACCTGAATTAGATACACATTTACATAGTCATTTACTTCTTGGAATGCTCGTTCAACCATTCAGAATCAAATAGGATACGCGGATAGCTCAGAAAGCTCGTACAATGCCAACGTCCTAGACGTGGTCTTACATGTAATCAAATATCAATGCCACTGTCCCAGATAGGGTTTTACACAAAATCAAATACGATGCTGATGTTCGACACATGGTTTTACACGTAAATCTCAAATCGATGCCAACGTCCCAGACATGGTCTTACACGATAACACATATCGGAATCCTATGTCATGACATTTGTATTCTAACTATTCCTATGGTTCGTACGGGGCTTTTCGGACGTCGTCACATTATAGGAACTTTCTTGATTTCTCATATTCAACTCAAAATAGCCATTCATCATTATTCATTAGCATATAAGCAATAATAATTCAATTCAAATACATTTATTTGTATATCGACTTACCTCATACTGGAATGAATGGAAATGAACGGCTATTAAACTACTTTCGATTTCCCTCGATCTAATTCCATTTTCTTTGGTTCTTGATCTATACACATTCAATTCAATCATTCAAATTAGCCCTCACATTTTTACATTTAACACTTCAGTCCTTATTTCATAAAATCACAAAATACACATAATTTCCTTATACACATACTTAGCCAAATATTCATGTAGTTCATATAAGCCCACATATTTCATTTATTTCACATTTTAGTCCCTCAATTTCTCATTTTCACAAATTAGCCCAAAATACTCAAATTCATCAAAAATCCCAACACAAATCATATTAACCCAACAATATCATTCATTTTTCATCAACTATCAGCTCACAAAAGAATCAATGGAATAATTCAAAATAATCATCAAATTCTGAAATTTAAGTATGGGCTTAATAGAACACAAAGCAATAATCACAAAAACATAGAAATTATCAAAAATCGAACAAAAATGAACCTTGAATCAAGCTTAGACCATGGCCAAATATTCAAAGCTCAAGAACCCTATTTCTTTTCTAATTTTCGGTGATAAGATAATGAATAATAATAACATATTAATCAATTTCCAATTTTACCCTTACTGAATAACCTTTAAAAACTTATAACGGATGTCTATAAATGTTCATTATCATATTCAATGGTCCATTTACAACATAAAGACCTCACATTTAAAGAGACACATCAATTTGGCACTTTAGCAAATAGAACACATCTTTTGCATTTTCTGTGATTAGGTCCTTTCATCCAATTAAACACATAATCGATAAAATTTTCGTACAAAACTTTCACACATATCAAATATCATGCTGTAAACACTGAAAATAATATTAAAAATATTTTTTGACTCAGATTTGTGGTCTCAAAACCATTGTTCTAACTAAGGTCTAAACCATGCTGTTACAGGAGTTGACTGAAGACCAAGAAGATAAACTCATCCTAGATTGAAACAATTCAAGAAGACTATCAGATGGACCATAATCGATATTTGTGGCATTAGCCCATTTGTATGCATGCACAATATCATCATTGAAGATGGTGAGAAGGTGACAGTTGATGGACAATGAAGGCTAAACCCCATCATGAAGGACGTGATAAAAAAGGAAATTATTAAGTGGTTAGATGTGGGTATAATTTACCCCATCTTAGATAGTTTGTAGGTAAGTCTGGTCCAGTGCATACCAAAGAAAAGAGGTATATGATGCAATCTCGTGCTTGTTGTTGATTTTGAGTCGCGAATGTGCTCGATCATAAAATTGAGAAGTATCGTTCTACTTTGAGTTTAATTGAAGTTGGCTAAGTATAAGCTTTAATCAAGGGTTTTCGAATGGGTTTAAGATAGGTTGAGGTTAGGGTTTGGCTGAACAAAGAGTTAAGGTGATTTTTAAGGTTGGTAATTTGGATGGAACGATTGAGCTTAAGGTCAAGAAAGAACCAATACTATAGATGAGTATTGACCTGCTTCTTGTAAGACACTTAAGTTGGATGAATGATAGAAATTAGGACCTCGACACACTATCTATTACGAGATAGGAACCAAAGGTATAGGCATCAAACACCACACTCGCTTTAAGAGTGATAAGTTTAAATAAACAAGGATGATTCCACTAGTAAGCTAGATAAGTCAACTTGAGTCTTAAACAAAAATTGAGAGTCGAATAAACTCACAAAGATATTAAAATTCATCAAAGAATCAAAAAGTTTGAATTACAACTAAGGAGCTTCTTATTTATAGCTCAACATACAAGCTAGCCGAATGGTCACTAAGATAACCGAATGGACAGATTTGTGTTCAGCTTAATTGAGTTGGAAAATTCCTTCAACCTTCCAAAACGTCCCTTGATGCTTCCTAGGCCATCTTGATTAATTGAAATGAAAGATGAGCTGAATGGACTTGAATAGATTTGTCCAAGAGGTGTGAATAGCCTTTAAGGTGCTGCCTTGTGTATTTAAATAGGCTTGAGCTCTTAAATGTCAACTTGGGGCACTTCAATGGTCTTTGGGTGTGAACCAACGAATTTGAATAGCTTTTGGGTGTGAAAGCTCAAAAAATGGCATTGTGTGTGAAAGAAACATCCAGCAAGTGTGAAAACACTTGGGGCTTTTGGTGTACATGATGGGGCAACTTAGGGAAGAGAAATCAGTAGCTCATTTGGCTCTTGGTATACACAAAGAGGTGCTTGGAGTATTTCAATCATTAGCACACCATATTCAAGCCGTCCATGCATGTACCTAAAATAGGTTAATTAGTTAATTAAATTCGGCTAGGACATATTAATTCAAACATAAAATTAATTTGTCTCAAACTTAGACACATTAAAAACAACTATTAAATATGTATCAAACTAAGACACATTAAAACCTCATTTAATTAAAATGTCCAGATTATGACACATTTAATAACTTAAACTCAATAGCTAATTAACTAAAACAAATTAAATATTTTATTCCAACAAAATAATGCTAAGTTAAAAAAGAGCTGAAGTTAAGCTCAATGAGCTACAAATGTGCTCGATGAACTTGTAGGAGGTTGCAAGGCCTGCTCAATTGACTTATCCAAGATTGTTCGATGAGCCCAGCAATGGTTTCTCCCCACACTCAATCAACTAAATCCAAAATAGCCTCTTTGAATCTTTTGGCCCAAGCCCGAGTTATCGGTCCTAAGGGCAGCTCCAAAGCTTCCTTGCCATCTCTTGGTGAGTCTCAGATCTTGGCTGTATCAAACAAGAATAACAAGTTAATATCGACTAGAATGGTTACAGGATGGAGAATTTGCATAAATTACCGTAAGTTGAACAAGGCGACTAGGAAAGATCATTTTCCTTTACCGTTCTTGGACCAGATGCCAAATAGACTCAAGGGGCAAGACTATTACTATTTCTTGATAGATACTCGAGGTATAATCAAATTACAGTAGCACCAGAGGATCAACACAAAACAACATTCACATGCCCATACAATACATTTGCATTTAGATGCATGCCATTTGGTTTATGTAATGCACCTTTTACGTTTTAAATATGCACGATGTCTATTTTTAATGACATATTTGAAAGGTATTTGGAAGTGTTTATGGATGATTTTTCAGTATTCGGAGATACATATGATGATTACCTAGCCAATCTAACCAAGGTACTAAGGCGATACGAAGAAACAAACCTCGTACTTAACTAGGAAAAGTGCCATTTCATGGTACAAGAAGATATTGTTCTAGGGCATCGGATAATGAGACATGGGATCTAGGTATATAAAGCAAATGTAGATGTTATTGAGAAACTCCCACCTCCAACATTTGTAAAGGGTGTTAGGAGCTTTTTGGGCCACGCTAGTTTCTATCAAAGATTTATCAAAGAATTCTCCAAAATTGCTAAACCCTTATGCAAGTTATTGAAGAAGGACACGATTATCAAATTTGATACGGAGTGTTTAAGAGCTTTCAATGATTTGAAGAGTCAGTTAGTTTCGACACCAATCATCATCACACCAGACTGGGATTTGCCATTTGAATTGATGTGTGATGCAAGTGACTTTGTGATAGGAGTTGTGATGGGCCAGCGAAGGAACAAATTTTTTCATTCCATCTATTATGCAAGTCAAACTCTAACGGGAGCTCAACTGAATTACATGGTAAAAGAGAAACAATACTTGCTATTGTATTTGCTTTTAACAAGTTTCGATCTTATCTTGCAGTTACCAAAGTGACTGTCTATACAAATCACTTGGCAATTAAATACTTACTTGCCAAGAAAGACGCTAATATAAGATTGATTCAATGGGTACTTTTACTCCAAGAGTTCGATCTAGAAATTCAAGATCAAAAGGGAGTAGAAAACCAAATAGCAAATTACTTGTCCAGATTGGAGCCACAAGAAGGGACTTCTCTAATTATACCCATTCAGGAGACATTCTTAGATGAACATATACTTAAGGTAAATCAGTCCATAATACCCCTTGGTTTCTGATTTTGCTAACTATTTGGCTTCTGGTTAAATGCTTCTTGATAAGACATATCAACAAAAGAAAAAGTTTCTTCATGATGTGAAGTGCTACTTTTGGGAAGAACCGTACTTATTCAAAAAGTGTATAGATCAAATGACAAGGAAATGCATGGCAGAAGATCAAGTACATTAGATTTTATATCATTTCCACATAACTCCGAGCGGGGACACTTTGGAGGTACATGTATTGCAATCAAAGTATTACAAGTAGGATTCTTTTGGCTAACTCTATTCAAAGATGCATATGGTTACGTAAAGAGTTGTGATCAATTCCAGAGGGTTGGAAACCTCACCAGCAGAAATGAGATGCCTTGAACAAACATCATAGAGGTAGAACTATTTAATGTTTGGGGTATTGACTTTCTCAGTCCATTTCTGCCATCTTTTGGTTACAAGTACATATTAGTAGCAATAGGCTACGTAATAGGCTACGTATCAAATTAGGTTGAAACTGAGGCATATCCAGCAAATGATGCCAAGGTTGTAATGAGATTTTTGTAGAAACATGTGTTAACAAGGTTTGGAATCCTGAGAGCTATCATTAGTGATAAAGAGATCCATTTTGTGAACAAATGGTTAAAATGGTTACTCGGTAAACATGGAGTGAAGCACAAAGTGGCCACAGCCTACCATCCATAGACAAATGGGCAAGCTGAACTAGCAAACAAAGAGATAAAGGGTATACTTGAGAAGGTAGTTTGTCCGAACCAACGAGATTGGTCCAAAAGACTGGATGACGCTTTGTGGGCCTACATGACAGCATACAAAACACCTTTAAGGATGTCACCCTATAGGCTAGTTTTTGGGAAAGCCTGTCATTTGGCCTTGGAGTTAGAACATAAAGCTTACTGGGCTCTACATCAACTCAACTTGGATCTTAATCTTGCTAAAGAGAAACATATGCTTCAACTTAACAAGTAAGAAGAGTTTCAAATGTTCTCGTATGAGAATGTCAAACTATTTAAGGAAATATTGAAAAGTTAACATGATAGACACATTCGAGTTTGAGAATTTGAAGCAGGGTCAGCAAGTCTTGTTATTCAATTCTAGATTATGGTTCTTTCTAGGTAAGTTAAAATCACATTGGTTCGGTTCATTTACGATTCACCAAGTTTTTCCATATGGAGTTGTTGAACTTCAAGGTAAGAGAGGTAATTTTCAAGTTAATTCACAATGCTTAAAACATTACTGGGAGATAAAATTGAGCAGGATAAAGTCTAGTTCATATTATCAAATACTTATTTTTTTTCATTTTCTTTTAAATAAATGCTTTAGGGTATATTTTCGGGGTTAGTATGTTAAAATAAATTTTGTCTAGGAGATTGGAACTTAAGCGAGACCGCTTGTGACCCCTCCAATCTTTCTTGGGAATTGATTTAAACTGTAATGCCCTAAATCTTAGATATTTATTTATGTATGTTGTGACACAACTGTGTGTCTGCTTCAGTGGTTATGTGTTCTGGGAAATGTCTGAAAAGTCTTGGGTTCAAGCCTTGGCTTGTGCAAAGTTTTGTTTTTACTTGATTAAACCCTTGCCTTTAGTTAGTAGGCTTTTAAATTAATGTGAGTAAGACATGACACAAAAAAGCTTGCTAGTCTAGGGGATAGTAGCGGGTGGAGTGTTCCTTGGGGTCTAAGGTTCGAGGCTTGGCGGTGAAAAATGAGCATTTTATTTTGCTACAAGTGTCGTGGAAGTGTCCTAGGTTGACCAAAATTGAGGTGTTTGTTGGGACTTTGAATTGAGTGATTTGTGGAGAGATGTGGGGATATATTTGAGGAGTGGATCAAGGCATGGGGGAGTGGTGGTGCCAAAATGGGATTCTCCTCAACTATTTGGGTTGTTTTGGTGTCCCTAGCCATTCGATCATAGGATAATTTTGCTCTTAATGCCGAAAGTGTGATCTAATTTGCTCTCCATTTCAATAACTATTATCCCTTCTGCTTTTTTTCATTCTTTTTGTTCTTTTGTTTATTGTTTTCTTGGTAGCTGAATATTACTTGTGACCACTCGGGTACTCTTCGTGTTAGCCTATTGTGGTTTTTTCTCTCCAATATTGTGCTTTGGTTGATGACTTTCTTCTCTCCCTCACTCTTCTTCTCTTAACTTTCTTCATCTTGCCAAACCTTCATTTTTCCCCCTCCCAATAGGTTATCAACTTTTACCTTCTCCTTGGGTCATTGGCCAAATATTTCCTTCCTCTTCTCTTCTACTCCTTCTACTTTTATCGATATTTCCCCTTACTTTGGTAAAACCGAATATCTTCTTCTCTTCCCCTTATTTCTTTCCTTTGATTCTCTTCTCCTTTCATGTTTTGTATTAACCGAATACTTCCCCGTTACTCTTTTATTATTATTTTTGGGTTAATAGGTGTTCTCTGACAAAGCGGTAAGATCACATGTTTTCCCTCTTGTTTCTCTCTACCGTTTTGATCTTCTTCTAACAACTCTTTTCTCTATTGATTACTGTTAGAGGTGCAATTGTTCCATCTCGAACCTTGGGTTAAGGCTGTGCTTTGGGTGTTGGTCAAATATTGTTGTCTCTCATTTTTAGTTCTACGCTTCCGGTAAGTTGTTACATACTTAGTCCAACTATTTGTGAGGATGGTTATAGATAACAAGTCTCTGTTGGAATACATGTAATCTTAACCTCTTGTGCAAGCCTCAATTGATCGGTCAAGGCAGGTGATAGGTAATTTTATGAATGAGTGTTTTAATTAGGGTTCGCTTTAATTTGATTTTAGGCTATTAACTGAAGCTTCTGTTTGAAATAGGTTGGAGTACTCGTGGACCAGTTGCACAATTTCGTAACCAGGTGTGTAATCACACTGCCATTATCATAAATCGACAAAAGCCGAAATAGGGGATCATTGACACTATACGAGCGTGCGTTCACTTGTGTGGTAGTTTGACGCATAAATATGGGCATATGATCGTAAGGGCCACCATGAGCGTTCTCATGGGCTTAGGCCGATTTGGGCCACATTGGGCCAAAATGGGTTGTGCGTGTAACACCCCAAACCCGACTAGAAGTTTGGCTCGAATCTGGCATGTCACATTCAAGTGTTTTTCGAAAACCATGTTTCTATTAAAAACCCTTCTTATTAATTAAAAACTTATACCCTTTTTAAACCTTGTTAGAAAACCTCAGCTGAATAACATTCTTAATAACTTTGTAAAAATCTTGGCAGTTGTGGAAGCTTAATTTAAAAACAATTGCAGATACGTGATGTTTTGAACAATAGTAGTTGCTTAGGAAAATCGTGTTCCAATACTAGCAATTATAAGAACAATAAATAAAATTCCAAACTTCAAATCCAGAAAATTACAACGGATTTACTGCAACCCACATAAAAACATTTAAAAGTAATAATCAAAACTGTAACGTAAACAGTGTCTGTGGCTTCCTCTGAGCCCCTCGCAGCTCCAATCCGTCTAAGGCTGGAAATTACCTAAAAGGTTAATAAACAGGATAAGTTTACGAAAACTCAGTGTGAAATTTCATACTATATAAAAGGAATAGTCAGTCATATAAAAGAATTAAAAGCTCTGCCCCAAATTTCTACTTACGCCAAGATCAATTGGGCCTTAGCCCATTACAACAGACAGTACCAGATGGGCCTTAGCCCATTACAGAATAAGAAATATTATCGGAACTAGAATCAAAATGAGAATCAGAATCAGAATCAGAATCAGGTGACAAAATCAGAACCAGAATGTGAATACAATCCCAACCCAATCCAGCCATCACACCACCCGTACTAGCCCATCACACCATGTGGGAATAACTCAACCCACTCAGCCCACACACGAATATGCAGCAAAGATGCTAATAATAGAATATTGTGGCTCTGCCACAAGAATCAGATAATGTGGCAAAGCCACTTAACAGAATACGTGGCCTAAAGCCATCAATAACGGGTCTATAATTGGCACGAAGCCTATAATATCGATACGAAGCCCACAATAATGGTACACAACCATAATCAGGTTGGCACAAAGCCATATGTAGGTTGGCGCAAAGCCATAATCAGAATAATTGGCTTTAAGCCATTGGTAGCTGTATCATGTTAGGCACATAGCCATCAGCGGCGGTAATATAGTCGGCACACAGCCTTAAGTAAATATGATCAATATAGAGTCATCAATAATCATATATTGGCACATAGCCTTAGGCAAATACGTTTGGCACACAGCCTTCGGTAACATGATCGACACTTAGCCATCGATCGGTCCACAGTAGTCTCGGGCGACTTGTGCGACCTTATCAAATCAGTACGAATATACGGCTCTTAAGCCTTCAGTGGA